>NC_046225.1:75915511-76589886 GCF_009819885.2 Catharus ustulatus | reverse complement strand
GGGGCAGGGCTGTGTCACCTGGAGCTGTGGCACCTGGAGCTGTGTCACCTGCAGCTGTGGCACTCAGTCACCCCGGGGACCTCCTGGTGCTGGCTGGGGCAGAGTTACCCCACTGGCCTCATTACACCTGTGGAACAAACACTGGAATTTCACACCCTTAATTACAGCTCTAACTGATTCCACTGTTCCTGATTAAGCAGCAATTATGCAGATTTATTACAGATTTATTACAGATTTATTACAGATTTATTACAGATTTATGACAGCCTGTGGCATTGTCTGTACCCAGCACCCAGAATTACCTGTATTAACCATTAAGTGATATCTGAGGTTCTGCTCCTTCCTGGTTAACTGAAACCTGGCTCTGGGCAGGCAAGGCCTGGCTTTCTAACACTGGCTGCTCTGACTTTTAATAGTTGGATCCATCTCATCTTGGTTTATAAATCTTCCTGCTCCCCGTAGAGGACACTGCCATGTTTGACCCACGGAGGATGCATTTCCCAGCTCGTTTGGGTGCAGCTGATCCCTCAGAGCGGGGCTGGGAGGTCATCACTGCACCCTCACTCTTCAGGAGTCTTTAGGAGAGAGAATTACTGCCCTCTCCTCTGTGGAGACCTGGAAACCTGGCAGGGTACATTTTCCATCATTCCATAATGGGAATGCACAGGAGCTCTGCAGTCACTGCAAAGGCTCTCCCTCCCCAGAGGTAAAATGGGATCACCTTGTTCAGACCTGGCCAAGAAATGCAGACAGATCCTCTGCCTGTCCCACGAGAGCCCAGAGCTGCAATTGCCTGAAGGAATCAGGAGCACAGCTCTTCTCCATGACCCAGGAGCAACAGCTGAAGGAAATTCTCCTCTCAGTTCAGAGCAATCTCACCTGTAGCTGTGAGCAATGTAAAGTTTTCTCACCGAGTTATTGTAATTCCATCATTTTGAGACGCTTTCCCTGCAGCCTCTTAGAAAATGAGCATTTTTGGTAACTCAGTTCATCCAAACAGGAGAGAGCCGTTTTCAGTGCTGGGCAGGGGGCGGCTGGACAGGGGCTGGGGCACAGAAAGAGTTCACAACATCCATCCAGTGAGAGGATGTGCAACCCTGGAGCTGCTCCAGTGTTTGGTGAGCTGGGGCTGGGGCACAGAAAGGGTTCACAACATCCATCCAGTGAGAGGATGTGCAAACTGTGGAGCTGCTCCAGTGTTTGGTGAGCTGGGGCTGGGGCACAGAAAGGGTTCAAAACATCCATCCAGCGAGAGGATGTGCAACCCTGGAGCTGCTCCAGGGACGTGTGGAGAGCTGGGGCTGGGGCACAGAAAGGGTTCACAACATCCATCCAGTGAGAGGATGTGCAACCCTGGAGCTGCTCCAGTGTTTGGTGAGCTGGGGCTGGGCTGCTTGGCTGTGCCAGGAGGGAGAGTGGAGCGAACCCTGCTGCAGGGAGAGCACACAGTGCTGCAGGGAGAGCACACAGTGAGGCAGGGAGAGCACACAGCGCTGCAGGGAGAGCAGAGAGTGAGGCAGGGAGAGCACACAGTGAGGCAGGGAGAGCACACAGTGAGGCAGGGAGAGCACACAGCGCTGCAGGGAGAGCACACAGCGCTGCAGGGAGAGCACACAGCGCTGCAGGGAGAGCACACAGTGAGGCAGGGAGAGCACACAGTGAGGCAGGGAGAGCACACAGCGCTGCAGGGAGAGCACACAGCGCTGCAGGGAGAGCACACAGTGAGGCAGGGAGAGCACACAGCGCTGCAGGGAGAGCACACAGTGAGGCAGGGAGAGCACACAGTGAGGCAGGGAGAGCACACAGTGAGGCAGGGAGAGCACACAGTGCTGCAGGGAGAGCACACAGTGAGGCAGGGAGAGCACACAGCGCTGCAGGGAGAGCACACAGTGAGGCAGGGAGAGCACACAGCGCTGCAGGGAGAGCACACAGTGAGGCAGGGAGAGCACACAGTGCTGCAGGGAGAGCACACAGCGCTGCAGGGAGAGCACACAGCGCTGCAGGGAGAGCACACAGCGCTGCAGGGAGAGCACACAGTGAGGCAGGGAGAGCACACAGCGCTGCAGGGAGAGCACACAGCGCTGCAGGGAGAGCACACAGTGAGGCAGGGAGAGCACACAGTGAGGCAGGGAGAGCACACAGCGCTGCAGGGAGAGCACACACCGCTGCAGGGAGAGCACACAGTGAGGCAGGGAGAGCACACAGTGAGGCAGGGAGAGCACACAGCGCTGCAGGGAGAGCACACAGTGAGGCAGGGAGAGCACACAGCGCTGCAGGGAGAGCACACAGCGCTGCAGGGAGAGCACACAGTGAGGCAGGGAGAGCACACAGCACTGCAGGGAGAGCACACAGCGCTGCAGGGAGAGCACACAGCGCTGCAGGGAGAGCACACAGTGAGGCAGGGAGAGCACACAGTGCTGCAGGGAGAGCACACAGCGCTGCAGGGAGAGCACACAGCGCTGCAGGGAGAGCACACAGTGAGGCAGGGAGAGCACACAGCGCTGCAGGGAGAGCACACAGCGCTGCAGGGAGAGCACACAGTGAGACAGGGAGAGCACACAGCGCTGCAGGGAGAGCACACAGCGCTGCAGGGAGAGCACACAGTGAGGCAGGGAGAGCACACAGTGAGGCAGGGAGAGCACACAGTGAGGCAGGGAGAGCACACAGCGCTGCAGGGAGAGCACACAGCGCTGCAGGGAGAGCACACAGTGAGGCAGGGAGAGCACACAGTGAGGCAGGGAGAGCACACAGCGCTGCAGGGAGAGCACACAGTGAGGCAGGGAGAGCACACAGCGCTGCAGGGAGAGCACACAGTGAGACAGGGAGAGCACACAGTGAGGCAGGGAGAGCACACAGTGAGGCAGGGAGAGCACACAGTGAGGCAGGGAGAGCACACAGTGCTGCAGGGAGAGCACACAGCGCTGCAGGGAGAGCACACAGTGAGACAGGGAGAGCACACAGTGAGGCAGGGAGAGCACACAGCGCTGCAGGGAGAGCACACAGTGAGGCAGGGAGAGCACACAGCGCTGCAGGGAGAGCACACAGTGAGACAGGGAGAGCACACAGTGAGGCAGGGAGAGCACACAGTGAGGCAGGGAGAGCACACAGTGAGGCAGGGAGAGCACACAGCGCTGCAGGGAGAGCACACAGCGCTGCAGGGAGAGCACACAGTGAGGCAGGCAGAGCACACAGCGCTGCAGGGAGAGCAAACCCTGCTGCAGGCAGAGCACACACAGCCCTGCAGAAGCTCTGCCCTCAGCCTGAGCAGGTCCAAAGCTGTGACAGAATCACTGTCACCGGATCAGCTGTGCCAAAATGTGATTTACAGCACCGAGCAGATGCCCAGAGCCCTTGGGGGCAGTGCTGTGGGTGGGACCCCATTCACACCCAGGGATGGACCAGAGCCCATCTGAGAGCTGCTGCTGCCCTCAGTGCTGCCCAGAGCCGTGCTCAGGGGATCCCAGGCTGTCCCTCAGGTCTCCCTAAGCCAGATCTAACCCTGATTATTGCTGCCATTTCCTGTGAGCCCCCCTGAGCTCCCTTCTCACATGGCCCTTGCACTGTGCTGTGTTTGCTGCTGGGAGGGCTCTCCTGGGGGAGCCTCACCCAGCTCCACAGTGTCCCTAAACACAGATCCCAGCCCTGGGGACAGAGCTGTCACAGAGGCCAGGCCGTGTCCCCTGGCTCCTCTGAGGACACACAGGTCCCAGCTGGTAAATGAAGAAGTTGAGACAGATTGTGGGGCCATGGAATGGTTTGGGTTGGAGGGACCTTAAAGCCCATCCAGTTCCACCCCTTGCCAGATTATTTTTCCAGAGAAAATTTTGCACCTTCACTCCTTTATGAAGGAGATTTTCCACAAAAAAACCAAGTGTGAAGTCAAAGGAACAAAGGCTTGTCTCCTCTGATTTATCCAAGTGGAATGGGCTTGGAGCATTGAAAACTGGTCAGGTTTTCTGGTGTGGTGTTGCAAACATTTTGATATTTATTCTGTGTGTATTGCTCGTGATATGGGCCCACTTTAGTGAAATTACCATGCAAAAAATCGACTGTGTGAATTTTCAAATTGTGATGCTTTCCAACTGCACAGATCTGTATTCAGTGACCCCAAATGGCCACGAGCAGCTTTCACATCTCATTGGGAATCACAGTGATTCAGAACTGAGAAAAATTGATGAGAAAATTGATTTTAACAGAATTTCAGTGGAGAACAATCCAAAGAAGCATTTTCATTTTGCCCTGGCATTCCCCTCTGGCTCTGGCAGCTCCTCGTGGAGTTTTTGTTCCCAGGTTTGCTTTGTGGGCTCCTCTTCACCTGCACAGAACTCGAGGGACATCTGACATTGTTGTGGTGCCTGAGCTAAATCCCACCACCCTGAAGATAAATTTTTACCTTCTTCAATCCAAGTTCTTCAATGCACTGATTTGCTTTCTAGAAAAGACCAAATGTCCACACCAGGGAATTTTTTCAGAAGGTGAAGCCTCCTGCTTTCGAATCCTCATTGATTGGCTTTCCCTTTTGTCCTCCTCCCCAGCCCTGATGATTTTCCCTGGGTTGGGAATTGCTGGGAGTGGCTGCTGAGGTCCCTGGGATGGGGTGAAGCTCCTGCCAGTCCTGTTGTGATGGTTCCAGGTTCATGGCCCACAAAGCCCCGTCCTAGCCCTGAGGAGGGCAGGAGGTTTTGGAGCTGCACAGAGGATTTGTTTGGATTTGTTTGGACCTGTGCATTTACCCTGCCCACAGCCCTGGGCTCAGCCCCCTGTCAGGGCCAGGGCAGAGGGCTCAGGTCCTTTTTGGGGTCCCCAGCACACCCTGGGGACTGAGTGCCCTGGAGAGATCCGGGACAGCCTGGCTGCATTTCAGTGCTCTGGGCTCCTGGGCTCCTCAAAGCTTTCAGCTGTAATGAGTTCATACCAAGGGAGGACAAACAGCACTTAAATCACCCTCCATCCCCCTCAGCAGAGGTCACAGCATGTCTGTCACTGCAGCAGCTGACCCAAGGACAGTCTGCTTTGGTTTGGGGGAAAATTCCTTCCTGAGCATTTCAAACAGCCAAGCAGTGGCTTTAAATCCACCCAATTACCTCAGGCACAGACGTCCCTCGGCACAGAGCAGTGTCAGAAAAAAGGCAGGGAAAGCTCCCCAAGTCCAGGATGATTCCAGTGGCAGGGGTGCAGAGCAGGCTCATCATGCTGTGCTGCCTCCCATTCCTGCCACGGCTGCTGCACCGTGCACAGCAGCAGGGCTGGGGACAGGGAGACAGGGGGACAGGGGGACACGGGGACATGGGGACACGAGGACATGGGGACATGGGGACACGGGGACATGAGGACATGGAGACATGGGGACATGGGGACAGGGGGACATGGGGACATGGGGACAGGGGGACATGGGGACATGGGGACATGGGGACAGGGGGACATGGGAGCATGGGGACATGGGGACATGGGGACAGGGGGACATGGGGACAGGAGGACATGGAGACATGGGGACATGGGGACATGGGGACATGGGGACAGGGGGACATGGGGACATGGGGACAGGAGGACATGGAGACATGGGGACATGGGGACAGGGGGACATGGGGACATGGGGACAAGGGGACAGGGGGACATGGGGACACGGGGACAGGGGGACAGGGGGACAGGGGGATAGGGTGGCATGGGGACAGGGAGACATGGGGACATGGGAACAGGGAGACATGGGGACATGGGGACATGGGGACGTGAGGACATGGGGACAGGGGGACATGGGGACATGGGGACATGGGGACATGGGGACGTGAGGACATGGGGACAGGGGGACATGGGGACATGAGGACAGGGGGACAGGGGGACAGGGGGACATGGGGACATGGGGACAGGGGGACATGGGGACATGGGGACATGGGAACAGGGAGACATGGGGACATGGGGACATGGGGACGTGAGGACATGGGGACTGGGGGACATGGGGACATGGGGACATGGGGACATGGGGACGTGAGGACATGGGGACAGGGGGACATGGGGACATGAGGACAGGGGGACAGGGGGACAGGGGGACATGGGGACATGGGGACAGGGGGACATGGGGACATGGGGACAGGGGGACAGGGAGACAGGGGGACATGGGGACAGGGGGACATGGGGACAGAGGGACATGGGGACAGGGGGACATGAGGACAGGGGAACAGGGGGACATGGGGACAGGGGGACAGGGGGACATGGGGACACGGGGACATGGGGACATGGGGACAGGGGGACAGGGCAACATGGGGACAGGGGGACATGGGGACATGGGGACATGGGGACATGGGGACACGGGGACAGGGGGACATGGGGACATGGGGACATGGGGACAGAGGGACATGGGGACATGGGGACATGGGGACATGGGGACAGGGGGACATGGGGACACGGGGACAGGGGGACAGGGGGACATGGGGACATGAGGACATGGGGACATGGGGACAGGGCAACATGGGGACAGGGGGACATGGGGACAGGGGGACATGGGGACACAGGGACAGGGGGACATGGGGACAGGGGGACATGGGGACATGGGGACATGGGGACAGGGGGACAGGGGGACATGGGGACATGGGGACATGGGGACATGGGGACAGGGGGACATGGGGACACGGGGACAGGGGGACAGGGGGACATGGGGACATGGGGACAGAGGGACATGGGGACAGGGGGACATGGGGACATGGGGACAGGGGGACATGGGGACATGGGGACAGGAATGTGGCCACCAGCCCTGCCCATGTGACCAGCGGGCAGTGCCCTGGTTGCCATCTGCCAGCCCAGCACCCTGGCTGATGTGTTTAAGGAGCACAGCCCTGACAGCTCCTGTCCCAGGAGGGAATGATTCTGTCTTGAAGTCACTGGGGAAGGGGCAATCTGTTTTATGAAAAGCTCCCCCAGACTCCCTGGAGCGTTATCAGAGCTGGCACTGCTGCACTTTCCTCCAGAGCCAGCAGTGCTCCCCAGGGCTGGAAGGGGCAGCGCTTTTGGGGTGGGCTCAGCAGGGTTGGGGAGCTCAAGGCTCACACCGTCGCTTTAGGACAGCTCTCAGATCAGCTGCTCACCTGAACAGTTCTTATTCCAGATCCAGGGATGAAATCCCCACTTCAGTGTCTCAGTGCACTCATCCCAGGACAGCCTGCATTGTCAGAATTACAGATCTGAGGCTGGACAAGCCCTGTGGGCTCCAGCATGGGATGGTCTGCACAAAGAAGGGCTAGGGAATCCTGGCCCAAAAAAGAACTGGGGAATCCTGGCCCAAAGAAGGGCTGGGGAATCCTGGCCCAAATAAGAGCTGGGGAATCCTGCCCCAAAGAAGGGCTGGGGAATCCTGGCCCAGAGAAGGGCTGGGGAATCCTGGCCCAAAGAAGGGCTGGGGAATCCTGCCCCAAAGAAGGGCTGGGGAATCCCTGGTACAAAGAAGGGCTGGGGAATCCTGGCCCAAAGAAGGGCTGGGGAATCCTGGCCCTGAAGAGATCAGGAGGAGCTCAGAGATGTGGTTACTGCTGGACTTGGCACCGAGGGGTTGGGGTTGGATTTGACCTCGGGGGGTTTTCCAGCCTAAATAATTCTGATTCTCTGATTCTCCCCTCCTGGCTGCTCCCCGCCATCCTCGGGTGCTGTGGGATCCCAGCTTTGATCTCTGCTTTGCACATCTTCTCATCCTCTCCCTCTTCTCCTGCCTGCCTTCTTTTTCCCCTTGGTGATGTTTTCTCTCCTCAGCCCTTCAATTTTCTCTTCATCTTCCTGTCCCACATCTCAGAAAGCTTTTGTCAGTAAATGGTGACTGCTCAGGCAACTACTACACAATAAAGCTTTGGAAAATCATCTGAACTCTGTCTTAGGGACAGCAAAGAAACTTCTGAGTGTTTTAATTTACCCTTGAGCCAAAAATAAAAAAGGAGCAGATGCAAGGGCTGGTATTTTCTTCATCAGGAGGCACAGCCCCTGATCCAGTCCAGGTAGGAAATGTGCTCACGTTAACAGGCTCAGCCCCACAGCTGCCCCCTCTGCCTCTCCCGGTGATCTCATGGATCCAGGTGTGCAAAGCCACGGGGAGGGGAGGGGATGCTGAGGTGCCCGGCCAGAAATGCAGAATTGCAGCTCCTGCAAGGTCCTCTGGTGCATGGTGCTGCTGTGAGCAGGTGCCCACATGGGAAACTCACTGCACCTGCACGGTTCTGAGGAGTCCTCGGCCTCCTGCTCGCTCTGCTCTCCTTCTCCCACGGCACTGAGGGGTTTGTGTGGGCACTGAGGGTGTTTGTCACACCTGGGTGGGCAGTTCTGCACTGGGATGGGCTGGGCAGTTCCCAGTTCTGCACTGGGATGGGATGGGCAGTTCCCAGTTCTGCACTGGGATGGGATGGGCAGTTCCCAGTTCTGCACTGGGATGGGATGGGCAGTTCCCAGTTCTGTGCTGGGATGGGCTGGGCAGTTCCCAGCTCTCACTGGGATGGGCTGGGCAGTTCCCAGTTCTGCACTGGGATGGGCTGGGCAGTTCCCAGTTCTGCACTGGGATGGGATGGGCAGTTCCCAGCTCTCACTGGGATGGGATGGGCAGTTCCCAGTTCTGCACTGGGATGGGATGGGCAGTTCCCAGTTCTGCACCGGGATGGGATGGGCAGTTCCCAGCTCTCACTGGGATGGGATGGGCAGTTCCCAGCTCTCACTGGGATGGGATGGGCAGTTCCCAGTTCTGCACTGGGATGGGATGGGCAGTTCCCAGTTCTGCACCGGGATGGGATGGGCAGTTCCCAGTTCTGCACCGGGATGGGCTGGGCAGTTCCCAGTTCTGCACTGGGATGGGATGGGCAGTTCCCAGTTCTGTACTGGGATGGGATGGGCAGTTCCCAGTTCTGCACTGGGATGGGCTGAGCAGTTCCCAGCTCTCACTGGGATGGGATGGGCAGTTCCCAGTTCTGCACTGGGATGGGCTGGGCAGTTCCCAGCTCTCACTGGGATGGGATGGGCAGTTCCCAGCTCTCACTAGGATGGGCAGTTCCCAGTTCTGCACTGGGATGGGATGGGCAGTTCCCAGTTCTGCACTGGGATGGGCTGGGCAGTTCCCAGCTCTCACTGGGATGGGATGGGCAGTTCCCAGTTCTGTACTGGGATGGGCTGGGCAGTTCCCAGTTCTGCACTGGGATGGGCTGGGCAGTTCCCAGTTCTCACTGGGATGGGCTGGGCAGCTCCCAGTTCTGCACTGGGATGGGCTGGGCAGTTCCCAGCTCTCACTGGGATGGGATGGGCAGTTCCCAGCTCTCACTGGGATGGGATGGGCAGTTCCCAGCTCTCACTGGGATGGGATGGGCAGTTCCCAGTTCTGTACTGGAATGGGCTGGGCAGTTCCCAGCTCTCACTGGGATGGGATGGGCAGTTCCAGTTCTGTACTGGGATTTGATGGGCAGTTCCCAGTTCTGCACTGGGATGGGATGGGCAGTTCCCAGTTCTCACTGGAATGGAATGGGCAGTTCCCAGCTCTCACTGGGATGGAATGGGCAGTTCCCAGTTCTGCACTGGGATGGGCTGGGCAGTTCCCAGTTCTGCACTGGGATGGGCTGGGCAGTTCCCAGCTGTCACTGGGATGGGATGGGCAGTTCCCAGTTCTGCACTGGGATGGGCTGGGCAGTTCCCAGCTGTCACTGGGATGGGCTGGGCAGTTCCCAGTTCTGCACTGGGATGGGATGGGCAGTTCCCAGTTCTGCACTGGGATGGGATGGGCAGTTCCCAGTTCTGTACTGGGATGGGATGGGCAGTTCCCAGTTCTCACTGGGATGGGCTGAGCAGTTCCCAGTTCTGCACTGGGATGGGATGGGCAGTTCCCAGTTCTGCACTGGGATGGGATGGGCAGTTCCCAGCTGTCACTGGGATGGGATGGGCAGTTCCCAGCTCTCACTGGGATGATGGGCAGTTCCCAGCTCTCACTGGGATGGGCTGGGCAGTTCCCAGTTCTGCACTGGGATGGGATGGGCAGTTCCCAGTTCTGTACTGGGATGGGATGGGCAGTTCCCAGTTCTGTACTGGGATGGGCAGCTCCCAGTTCTCACTGGGATGGGATGGGCAGTTCCCAGTTCTGTACTGGGATGGGATGGGCATTTCCCAGCTCTCACTGGGATGGGATGGGCAGTTCCCAGCTCTCACTGGGATGGGCTGGGCAGTTCCCAGTTCTGTACTGGGATGGGCTGGGCAGTTCCCAGCTCTCACTGGGATGGGCTGGGCAGTTCCCAGCTCTCACTGGGATGGGATGGGATGGGCAGTTCCCAGCTCTCACTGGGATGGGATGGGATGGGCAGTTCCCAGCTCTCACTGGGAGCACTGGGGCAGGATCTGGTGCCGGGCACACCAATGGCACAGCTCCGTTCCCTGGCACTCAGAACTTTCAGTGCCAGTGCCCAGTTGCGGCCCCGATGTCAGAGCAGGAGGAAGGTAATTAATTAATTAATTAATTAATGACCCTGGCTGCTAATGAGCAGATGGAGCTGTGCTGGCCCCTGAACTGCCCTGTGCCCACAGCCCTGTCCTGGACCGCTCCAGACCCTCTGCGGGCACCGCGGGGCTGTGGCACTCGGGCCCTGCTGCAAACGCCAATTAGTGCTAATTGGGCAGGAGGGACAGCACTCCCAGCCTTGGCAGAGTTCTTTCTTCTCTCACTCAGAAATGCAGAAATGCATGCAGTGGTTGGGACCTCCAGCAGGATGCTTTCTCGGGATGGGACCTTTGTTGGAGCAATAAATAAACCAACTCCAGCCTGTGCTGACGGCCGTGAGTGGGGCAGGTGCAGAGTGATGCCTCCCACGGAGCAACAAGGAAACCTTCGCAGTGCCAAAAATAAGTGAGAATCTCTCGGATTCAACAATGCACACTTTTATTTCACAGGGCTGGCTCTCACCTCCAGCAGCTGAGATCTCTGTTTTGTCTCCTCCCGTCAGTGGAATTTTGCTTCCTGGGAAGCACATCCCAGATCCGAGTGCAGTTTGATTTGTGCATTGCCATGTTTATACACACGAGTGCTCTGGCCTGCACTGCTCCCGTCTCTGTGGCTGATGTGCTGCCCATGGCAGCGCTGTGTTCCGCCTGGGATGGCTGCTCTGGGATGGCCTGGGAGTTTGGGGAGCTCTCGGCAGCTTTGAGCTGCTCTGGGATGGCCTGGGAGCTCGGAGCCCTCGGGGAGCTCCCAGCAGCTTTGAGCAGCTCCAGGCTGTCCCGGGTGACCCTCACACCCCTGCCAGGCTGGGGTGGTGCCTGCACACACCAGGGCTCAAACTCTGTGGTGTTTGTGTAAGAAATTGTGGGAATACAGATAGAAAGCAGAACTGCCAGTACTGCTCAGCTTGTCACTACTGACGTGGATCTGTTAGCCATAGTAGGCCGCAAGCCTTGGCGGGAGTGAGTAGGCCCAAGCCTTGGCGGGAGTGAGTAGGCCCAAGCCTTGGCAGGAGTGAGTAGGCCCAAGCCTTGGCGGGAGTGAGTAGGCCCAAGCCTTGGCGGGAGTGAGTAGGCCCAAGCCTTGGCGGGAGCGAGTAGGCCCAAGCCTTGGCGGGAGTGAGTAGGCCCAAGCCTTGGCGGGAGTGAGTAGGCCCAAGCCTTGACAGGAGTGAGTAGGCCCAAGCCTTGGCGGGAGTGAGTAGGCCCAAGCCTTGGCGGGAGTGAGTAGGCCCAAGCCTTGGCGGGAGTGAGTAGGCCCAAGCCTTGGCGAGAGTGAGTAGGCCCAAGCCTTGGCGGGAGTGAGTAGGCCCAAGCCTTGGCGGGAGCGAGTAGGCCCAAGCCTTGGTGAGAGTGAGTAGGCCCAAGCCTTGGCAGAAGAATAGCGGGATTTTGGAGAAGGAATGCAATGAGATAACAAGGTGCTTGGTACAGAGTGCTTAGCCTGCAATTTCTAGGGGATTTAAGAGAAATATTTTATCTACCTGGCTAGCTTAGATGAGGCCTAGATTGAGCAATGTTATCCAGTTACATGTAAGCAAAATACCTTAGTTACACGAATATTATTGGTGGGCTATTTTTAGTATCAATAGAAAAAGTATATAAACTTTGCTTTGTGAATCAACAAACGGCTTCATGGCACCTTGCAAATCATGAAGACCCCATCCCTTCTTTTACGCCCCCTCAGAAATGAGCTCCTGGTTCACCGGGAGTCCCTGGGGGTGCAGGAGTGTGAGGGCAGCTCCAGAGCTGTGTTCTCACCCTGCACTGGCACTAACGGGAATTTCCAACCTGCATTTCATCCCCACAGGAGGGGCAGTGACTGCAGAGGTGATGGGGACACTGAGCCACAAACAGCTGAGACATAAAACTCCCGCTCTGCAACCTGTCTGTAACAGCAAAGACAAATTGTGCAGCTGCCTGGAAAAGCAGGCTGGTTATTGATAAAGAGGTGAGGAGGGGATTCCCAGAAACTGAGAACAGACACAGCACAAATCAACCACCCAGCGCTGTGCTGCAGGGGAGGCTAAAAAATCCATTAACAGATTTCTGAACTGGAAATGGCAGAATTTATGAAGTAACGTGGAGTAAATGATGGGTCCCTTTCTGAAGAGAAGGGAAAGTGCTGGGAAGGATCGAAAACTGAGGGAAGAAAGTCACTTCTCTGCCTCCCCTTCAGCCAGCTCAGGTGCTCTCGAAGGTGCCTCCTGCTCTTTCCAGGGCTGTGGGATGAATTACAGCACCCTGTATCCAGGATGTGCAGCAGCAATCCAGCCAGGCTCAGGAACTCATGGTGACTGCACAAGTGGCACCCCTTTCCAGAGAAGGAGGGAAATTCTAAAGCAAGAATAAAAACGTAAATTTAAAAAAAAAAAAAAAAAAAAAGAAAAAAAAAAAAAGAAAAAAAGAAAAGGCAGTCACTGAAAAAGAAGAGTGATTCTGGCAATTGTAACTGCAACTAATAGAACAAGCATTGAGCAAAACAAATTCCTACACAGGGGATAAAGAAAGGGAGACCAGTTCAAACCCACAGGCATATGCCCAAGTACACAAAGAGCACATCTCAGCAGAGAAATTTGTTGCCTATTTTTAGCTGAAACTATTAGTGGATAAGGAGTTTCTGTTTGGATTTTATTAAAACCCTTGCAGCCCTGCTCTCAGGATGAATCCAAATTTGTGTTGCTCGGCCAGGCTGCAACAGAGGGAGCCTGGGGTGTGAAATGAAATTGGGGTTCATCATCCCTGAGCCCTGCAAAGGCCAGGGAACAAAGGGGGGTCAGGGGAGAGCAGGGCAAGGACAGCAAGGACAAATCCCTGGGCTCCAGAGAAGGGCACAGCAATGTCTGCTGGAGAGGGGAGAACGGGGACCCAGACCCTTGGAGTGACTCCCTAAAGTCCCTGGGATGCTCCTGCTCCTTCTCCAGCCTCAAAGGGAAATCCTGCTGTCCCTGAGCACAGCTCTGGGCCCTCACTGCATTCCAGCTTCTCCTTTCTCTCACAGTCACAGTGCAGCAAACCCCAAATCAACCCCCAGAGCAAACCCCAAATCAACCCCCAGAGCAAACCCCAAATCAACCCCCAGAGCAAACCCCAAATCAACCCCCAAATCAACCCCCAGAGCAAACCCCAAATCAACCCCCAAATCAATCCCCAAATCCCCCAAGGTTTGTGCTTTGTGCTTTCCCTGGGCAGGGCTCCCAGCTCTGTCCCACTGCTCCCAGTTCCTGCACAGCCCCAGTGGGGAATGCTGGGGAGCTTTGGGGGTGTCCCCCAGCTCAGTGCTGGGGTGAGCTCAGCCTGGCCCTGCTCAGCCCAGCAGCCACTCCCAGTGTCCACCCTGACCCCACTCCTGCATTAGACATTCCCAGTGTCCATCCTCACTCTCCACTCCTGCATTAGACATTCCCAGTGTCCATCCTGACCCTTCACTGCTGGAGCAGACATTCCCTGTGTTCATCCTCACTCTCCAGTCCTGCAGTGCGGATTTTCTGTGTCCATTCTGACCCCATTTCTGCATTAGACATTCCCAGTGTCCACTCTGACCCTTCACTGCTGGAGCAGACATTCCCAGTGTCCATCCTCACTCTCCAGTCCCGCAGTGCAGATTCCCAGTGTCCACCTTGATCCCACTCCTGCATTAGACATTCCCAGTGTCCACCCTGACCCTTCACTGCTGGAGCAGACATTCCCTGTGTTCATCCTCACTCTCCAGTCCTGCAGTGCAGATTTTCTGTGTCCATTCTGACCCCATTTCTGCATTAGACATTCCCAGTGTCCATCCTCACTCTCCACTCCTGCATTAGACATTCCCAGTGCCCACCCTGCCCCTCCCTGGGGCAGCTGAGGCCCTTTCCCTGTTTTCTGGGAGCAGGGGCAGCCCCACCTGGACCTTCCCTCCCCTCCAGCTGGGTTCCCAGAGCTCTGCCTGTCCCTCCAGCAGGGATCCAGGATGGATGCAGGGGCACACAGAGAGATTAAAAGCAGAGGCTCCAAGTCAGAGACGTTTTAAAAATGTGTGTGCTCAAGTAAAGGACTTTCTAATGTTTTAATAACAAATATTACAAGATATTTTTCTCCATGCCCAGTGCCTGCTGAGCCATCATGCTGAGCCTGTATTTATGGCACTGTAAAGCACAATGAAGGCAGCAGCACCAGGAATACTAATAGCCTCCAGTTTATTACACTAAGGCTGAGTGCTTCATTTTAATTGCATGGAAACATTTAATTTGTTAGATGAGGTGTCATGTAGTTTTCCTCAGGCACCAGTAACTCATATCCACACTGGGACAATCGAACAATCTAAGGGAGGCTTTAAAATTAAATTGATTTTACTATTTCTTACCTTGTTGGGGTCTATGGGTGGCCACGTTCCTGGGCCTTGTAGAGTTAAAATATTTGAGACTCTTTTCTGTAAGGCTTGGTTGGGGTAACCCAGCCCAGACCAAAGGCACAAAGCATTTTGTGTCTCCCCATCCCTGCACACAGACCAAGGATGTTCCCACCTGCTCCCGGTGCCTGAGCTGCTGATTTGAGCAGCAGAGCCCCTGTGCAGCCAGGGAAACGTTTTGGGAGGCAGGGTGGGAATCCAGAGCTGGTAATGGGGTGAAGTCCCCGTCTTTGGGTTGGGGTTTTGGGCAGAGAGGATTTCCTCCCCAGGGGCAGCTCTGGGGCTGTGTTTGGGGTTTGTGCCCCAGGGAGCTCACAGGGTTTGGGTCGGGGTTTGTGACCCAGGGAGCTCACAGGGTTTGGGTTGGGGTTTGAGACCCAGGGAGCTCACAGGGTTTGGGGTGGGGTTTGAGACACAGGGAGCTCACAGGATTTGGGTTGGGGTTTGTGACCCAGGGAGCTCACAGGGTTTGGGGTGGGGTTTGTGACCCAGGGAGCTCACAGGGTTTGGGTTGGGGTTTGTGACCCAGGGAGCTCACAGGGTTTGGGTTGGGGTTTGTGCCCCAGGGAGCTCAGCCTGGAGCTCACAGGGTTTGGGGTGGGGTTTGTGCCCCAGGGAGCTCACAGGGTTTGGGTACCCAGGGAGCTCACAGGGTTTGGGGTGGGGTTTGTGATCCAGGGAGCTCACAGGGTTTGGGGTGGGGTTTGTGACCCAGGGAGCTCACAGGGTTTGGGGTGGGGTTTGTGACCCAGGGAGCTCACAGGGTTTGGGGTGGGGTTTGAGACACAGGGAGCTCAGCCTGGAGCTCACAGGGTTTGGGATGGGGTTTGTGACCCAGGGAGCTCACAGGGTTTGGAGTAGGATTTGTGCCCCAGGGAGCTCAGCCTGGAGCTGGGGTGCTGGGTCAGACCTGCACACCCTGTCCTGCTCCCCTCAGCTCCCTCCCAGCACGGCTCTGAGCATCTCCTGGGGCAGCGTTTAAGGAGTGAAAGGGGAAGGGAACCCAGGTGAGCAGGATGGGATTAATGGAATCAGGGAATCATGGAATGGGCTGGGTTGGTTAAATCTCATCCCCAGCCCAGCCCTGGGCCAGCACAGGCTCCTGGCTCTGTGCAGGGGCTGCTCTCTCCCTGGGTTCCATTCTCACCCTGCTCCAGCACTTGGACACCAGGCTCAGGAGGCTCCTGCTGAGAGTGAGAAGCTCTGGGGGTTTTTTGGCTGCACACACAGGTAACCCTGCAGGAGCTGTGCAGAGGCAGGGCTGGATTCCTTGTCACTGCAGCTTTGCAGGAGGCAGCAGTGGCTGTGCAAGAGGCTGCAGTTCAGCTCCACGTTATGGGCTCAGTGCTGTCATGCCCGTGCTATGGAAGAATAATTCTCCCAGCAGGAATGGCTGGGGAAGAGGAACATTATGCAGAAGAGGAGACTCTCTGCTGTCCTTAATGCCCACATGATGGCCTTTGAGGCAGCGAGGAGCAGTGAGCAAACAGCCGTGGCACACACGGGGATGCCATGTGCCAATGACAAATGTCCTGGCCAGGTCCCACCAGCCAGCCCCAGCTCCTTCAGGCCTTTGCAAAGCCAGGACTGAGGGTGTGAGGCCCTGGCACAGGTGCCCAGAGCAGCTGTGGTTGATCCCTGGCAGTGCCCAGGGTTGGACACTGGGGCTGGAGCTCCTGGGGCAGGGGGAGGTGTCCCTGCCATGGCAGGGGTGGGATGGGTGGGATTTGGGGTCCCTTCCAGCCCAAACCATTCCATGACCCTTGGGGACTCTCCCATCACAAAAACCATGAGGTCAGTGGTGTAAAAATGCAGGACAGGGGATGCAGGACAAATCCTCCCACATTGCCTCAGCAGAGCACAGTCCCTGGGGAGGGCGAGGGTTGATCTCCTGGGGATGGATTGTTGCACCACTAAAGGTGTTGCAGTAAGAGCCCAGAAAGCTGGGAAGGGCTTTTCCATCAGCACTTGCTGCAACAAACCCCTTCAGAAGTGTCAGTGGCTCCTTTTCGAGGGCTGGCTGCCCAAAGAGGAGCTGGGCCAGGGCTGGGGTTTTTATTTGGTTTGTGAGGCTGAGAGAGGTCCTGTGTGTGTGCATGGTGGGACCCCAGTCCCTGCTCCCACACCAAGAGCTCACGGTGAGCTGTGCACAGATTCTGGGAACTTGGACTCCAACTTTGAAATTCCCCAGAAACCCAAATTTAAGTTTCTCACCAGGCCAGAAGCACAACTTTATCCTGTGCCCCTCTGCATTCCTGGCTCAGGATCCTCCCCTGTGCTGCAGTGAGGTGAGCACAGGAGCTCTGCAGCTCTGTTATTAATAATCCTCTGTTGTTGCCCCAGCCATGGGAAGGAAGGCTGGGCTCCAAGGAGGAGCTGCAGCCCAGGGGCTCAGAGGGTGACACTGAACTCAGCTGGAGATGCACTGCCCCACTTACCTCTCCTGGAGGCCACAATTCCCAATCCTCAGCTCTGTCCCTGCTCCTTAAGGTGTCAGAGGCCAAGAACATTCACAGGTCATCACTGAATAATTTGGAATAATCAGCAACCCTGGGAAAATCACAGGTCACAGGCAGGGAACTGAGGAGCAGAAAGAGACAAGAAAAAAAGTTGGAATTAATTATTTCCCAGACATTTATCACTACTTTAGTGTCGCTAGAATGAATAGCAGGCAATGAATTATTGTTCATGAACAGCACAGAGAAATCTCGGTAGCCAACAATTTTTCATTTCTACACCACTAGAAATCTGTGACTGAGCAATCACACACTGAATTCAAGAAACCTTGTCTTGTTTCTCCTCCCCACTCGTGTTCCTGCTGTCCAGCTGCAGCCTCTGGGCTCTCTGGGACCTGCTGTGGCTCCTCAGCTCAGCAGAAATCAGCAATTTTCATCTCCACAGATGAGAGAACTTGTTTGTCTTTCAGCTGCTCCATTTGCAGGGCTGAGCCAGAGGATGCTCTGGAGCAGGGTCCTGTCCCTGCTGTCCCCATTTGGCTGGGCAGGGCAGGCTGGGGCTCTCTGGGCTGCAGCTCACAGCAGTGTGCTCTCACCTGCCCAGCCCAGGAGGAGCCCGGGAGGGCTTGAGGGTGAGAATGGTGCCAGGCACAGGGCAGGGGATCTTCTGTGATCCCAGCATGGGGCACAGGATCTCCTGTGATCCCAGGGTGTGACAGAGGATCTCCCTGCTATTCCAGGGTGTGACAGAGGATCTCCCTGCTATTCCAGGGTGTGACACAGGATCTCCTGTGATCCCAGGGTGTGACACAGGATCTCCTGCTATCCCACACAGGTTCTCCTGCTATTCCAGGGTGTGACACAGGATCTCCTGCTATCCCACACAGGATCTCCTGTGATCCCAGGGTGTGACACAGGATCTCCTGCTATCCCACACAGGATCTCCTGCTATCCCAGAGTGTGACAGAGGATCTCCCTGCTATTCCAGGGTGTGACACAGGATCTCCTGCTATCCCACACAGGATCTCCTGTTATCCCAGGGTATGACAGGATCTCCTGCTAGCCCAGCCCAGGATCTCCTGTGATCCCAGGGTATGACAGGATCCCCTGTGATCCCAGGGTGTGACACAGGATCCCCTGTGATCCCAGGGTGTGACACAGGATCTCCTGTTATCCTACACAGGATCTCCTGTGATCCCAGGGTGTGACACAGGATCTCCTGCTATCCAACACAGGGCAGGGGATCTCCTGTGATCCCAGGGTATGACAGGATCTCCTGCTATCCCACCCCAGGATCTCCTGCTATCCCAGCACATGGAGCAGGAGCAGGCTCACAAGGAGCCGTGCTCACAGGAGCTGCAGTGCCAGGAAAGGGGGAATGGATTCAGGCTGAAGGAGGGTAGGTTTAGATGGCACACGGGGCAGGAATTGTTCCCTGGCAGGGTGTGAGCCCTGGCACAGGGTGCCCAGAGCAGCTGTGGCTACCCCTGGATCCCTGGCAGTGCCCAAGGCCAGGCTGGACACTGTTCCCCTGGGACAGTGGGAGGTGTCCCTGCCATGGCAGCGGTGGCACTGGGTGGATTTGAGGTCCTTTCCAATCCAAACAATTATGGGATTCTGTTTATGAATCTCACCGTGGCCATCTAATTTCATAACTCTTGACCAATGGTCCAAATTAATTTGCAGTTGTCCTCTTAGCAATTAATGAATTTATAGAAGAATAATTTGCCTCTTTATGCCAAAATCAGCGTGTTCAGATGGGGGTGGGGAGGCTCTTTTTTCTGAGGAAAAGACAAAGGTGCTTTGTGCCTGATTTGAATTTCAGACAAACATTTAACAGATCACTTTGCTTTCCCAAATGCACAGTGCAGGCTCTAAGAGCAGCTAAATTGCTATAAATTAAAGTTAAATGTCAAAAAGGCAAAGATGTGCAGGAATGCAGGAGACAATCTCGGTGCAATTGGGGTTGTTACTGAGCTGCTTTTATCCACTTTGCTTGCATAGAGTTAAGTGCTCTTCCTGGAAAGGGGGACCTTTTTTTTTTTCCTTTCTATTTTTAAGTAAGTCCCATCCCCCAGTTCCACTGAAATAGGATTTCATAATTTCTCATTTTCAAATATCATCAGGGAAGAATTGTGATTGTCCACTCGTTGTGCTTATCATTTCACTGGAGTTTTGCAGCCCGTTCTTAGTGAAATGCCATCCTTTGGCTAGAGCAGTATCAACCTGCTCAGTAAAAGAGAAATTAAGATGCCATTTCTACCTGTGCTGAGTCGTTGGCCTCTGTGGGAGGGAGTAATGAAATCCCTGCTTCTCTTGGCACTTTAATATAGAAAATAGAAGGGGAAATGCAGTGAGCTCTGTGTGACAGATAAGAAGCAGGGATCAGTGTTCCAACAGCTGAGTCTCAGCTAGAAAAGAACAACCCCAGCAAGGCCAGGCTGCTCTGGTGCTGCTCAGACCTGTCCCCTGTCCCCAGGCTGGAGCTGCAGGGTGCCCAGGACCTGTCCCCTGTCCCAATGACCCCAGGCTGGAGCTGCAGGGTGCCCAGGACCTGTCCCCTGTCCCCAGGCTCAAGCTGCAGGATGCTCAGGACCTGTCCCCTGTCCCAGTGTCCCCAAGCTCGAGCTGCAGGGTGCCCAGGACCTGTCCCCTGTCCCCAAGCTCGAGCTGCAGGGTGCCCAGGACGTGTCCCCTGTCCCCAAGCTCGAGCTGCAGGGTGCCCAGGACGTGTCCCCTGTCCCAGTGTCCCCAGGCTCGAGCTGCAGGGTGCCCAGGACCCATCCCCTGTCCCCTCAGCACAGGGTGGGTGTGCAGGGTGGCAGAGCCCCGAGCTGTCCCTGCAGAGCCCTGGCAGGGCTCGAGGATCCCTGGCAGCCTCAGCTCCGAGGGGATGTGGTGCCAGGGCTGCCCCTCCCTGCACCCCTGGGCTGGGAGGCTGCTGTGCCCACCTGCCCAAATCACCTGCCCCAAATTACCTGCCCCAAGCAGGGCTCTCCCAGCACCCCAGGCTGTCCCAGGGCTCTGCAGATCAGTACAGGAGGCTGTGCTATGTGGAAAAGCAAAACCTGCCTGTTTGCTTTGGGGTTTGTCCTGCCTGGGTGCACTTCTGCAACCCAACCCAACCCAATATAATCCAATTTAACCCAATCTAATCCAATCCAACCCAATCCATCCCAACCCAATCCAACCCAACCCAATCCAATCCAACCCAACCCATTCCAACCCAATCCATCCCAACCCAATCCAACCCAACCCAATCCAATCCAACCCAACCCGTTCCAACCCAATCCAACCCAACCCAATCCAATCCAACCCAACCCAACCCAATCCAACCCAATCCAACCCAATCCAACCCAACCCAACCCAACCCAATCCAACCCAATCCAATCCAACCCACTCCAATCCAACCCAACCCAATCCAATCCAACCCAACCCAACCCAACCCATTCCATGATTCTCTGATTCTGCTGCACAGTGCTAAAGGCACTCTGTGCCTCCCTGGGCTGCTCCAGCTCCCTGCCCCAGCACTGCCCAGGCTCTGCATCCCCGGGGACTCAGCCCTCCCTGGGCAGCAGCCAGAAGGAAAACAGTGCAGAGGAGATTTGCTCCTGTGCAGCAGCAGCAGCAGGTTGATTTATGAGCCATTCATCCATGACAGGAAGACTCACATGTTCAGAAATCATTGGTCTGAGAGCCTGAGGGCAGGGGAGGTGGGGGCTGATCCAGCTCACAGAGACAGGAACAAAGCCCAGGACCCTGCTGGCTCGGGGGGGCTGGGCTGGGGTCCCTGCAGGACTGTCCTGTCACCTCTCCTGGCCTGGCACTGTCCTGTGCTGCTCTCAGCACTCGGAACCTTCATGGCTTTCATTTCAGCATTTCCAGTTTTGCTTTTAACTGGCTCTTCCAGAAACAAAAATAAATACTGTTCCCCTATACATACACATATATATGAATATATGCACTCGTACACACATATATGTTACACCTCATAAAGCTCGCAGAGAAGGCAGCAGCAGGATTGATTGAAACAGGCAATTTCGTAGCAAGCTGCAACTTCTTCCCCGAATCAGTGAGTCATGATGCCCTATAAAGCACACACTAAAACGTCACCATGACCTACTGCTATTATTTCTTCCTTAAATCTTCGCACGGGGAGGAGCAGGAGTTGGCAGAGGGAGGGCAGGAGGGCCCGAGCTGGCTGAGCACAGTGGGGAGAGAAGGCTCAGCCTTGCCCACAGCCCCAAGGTTTGGGGTCAGGAGAGGGCAGCACTTTGTGTCTGTGGGGTCAGACGTGCCCAGGTCACACCTCCACATTTCCAGGAACAGAGCAATTGGGTCTCAGCAGCCCCTGACCCTCGCTCATCATTGCTTTGCTGTGAGATGTTTGTTCAGTTTCCATGTTCATTGTTAATGTTAAATTCCAAGCCTCACCCTGTTCTGATTCCTAATTGATGTTAATTGTTAATGTTAAATTATTGGCCTCTCTCTGTTCCAGTCCCCAATTCTCACCTCTGTGCCCTTTCCCTTCCATCGGGTAACGCTGCTGCTGCCCTGAAATGGTGCCTGTGAGGAGGGTGACGTCATGGATTCGTATGCAAATGAAAGGGTGCAAAGGACACTGGGACACTATTTGGAGTTAAAAACCCCTGAAAACAATGAGCCCAAATGACATCTGGAACTGAGAATAGTGTCCCCAGGTTGGGAAAACAGTGCAGAACACGAATTTGTCTTGAGCGCCTTTGTTCAGGTGCCATGATCTCAAGAGCACCCTACCAACCTGACCACCCTGGACTCTAAACCTCAGTCAGGTTTCCTGAAGTTCCAGCTGTGCCTGAGCACATGAAGCTGCCCTGCTATGGTTTGCTTGTTGGGAACAGCAGCAATGGTTGCACCCCCGCAGGCTTCCCGTGCAAGCTGATTTTCTAACCAGAGTCTTAAAAATGGAGCTGCTCTTGTGGCCCATTTCTGTCATGGGAGGAGGTTTGCGTGAGAGCAGGACCTGCCCCAGCCCTGCCTGATCCCCAGGAAAAGTGGGAATTGTGTCCCTGTGCCCCCTGCTCAGATGAGACCCCACCTGCAGAGCTGCCCCAGCCCTGCATCCCAAATTCAGGAGGACGTGGAGCTGCTGCAGGGCTGGAGCCCCTCTGCCCTGGAGCCAGGCTGGGAGAGCTGGGAATGTTCCCCTGGAGAAGGGAAAATGCCAGGGAATGCTCAGAGTCCCTGCAGGGGCTCCAGGAGAGCTGGAGAGGGACTGGGGACAAGGGCTGGAGGGACAGGACACAGGGAATGGCTTCACTGGGAAAGGGGAGATTGGGCTGGGATCTGGGCAAGGAATTCCTGCCTGGGAGGGTGGGGAGGGGCTGGGCTGGAATTCCCAGATTTGCTGGGGCTGTCCCTGGATCCCTGGAGTGTCCAAGGCCAGGTTGGACACTGGGGCTGGAGCACCTGGATGTGGAAGGGTTCCTTGACATGGCAGGGGTGGATCAGGATGAGCTCTGCAGTCCTGTCCATCCCAAACCATTCCCGTGGCTCAGACAAGGACAGAGACAGTGAGGGACAATCAATTCCCATCTCACCGTGCCTCAGGCACTGGGAAACCATTGTCCCTGTGTGCCCCTCCTTGTCCAAAGCCAGAATCCCCCTCCCTGGGGATCCCCTCGGGGGAACTGCCCCCTCCCAGTTTTTATTTCAGCTCAGGTCCCTCCTGGGCAGCCCTGGAAGCTCTGTGGGATGCAGTGAAGCCCAGGTTTCTGTTTCTGGGCTGTCAGGGGACGCTCTGTGGATGCACTCGATGTTATTGGCAGCTGCTGGATCAATTCCTGGGGTCTGTGGAGGTTTTTAGGAGCAGATAGAGCAAATCCAGTTGGATTGACACCGTAGATGTGTGGAGATACAAGTGTAAATGTCATTGAGTGAGACACAAGGACAGGCAGGATGATGGAGCCCTGTGATATGGAAGATGAATAGCATCCAGGCAATTTCTTTTTTAACTTAATTTTTGGTGTCCAGATCCAGTTATTGACTTCTCAGCGTGAGGGAGCAGATTGAGGTCTGTGACGTGGAGCTCTCATGGTGCTGCTGGTGAAACACGTCTGGGAGCCTGCAGGACTAAAGACTGGAGCAGCACAGGAAATTCAGGAATACAAATACAATCATTTAAACAATCACTTTCAAGTCTTCTCCCCCCCTCTCCAACTAAGAGGCTCTGCTGGTTTGTTTGTCTTATTTTTGATCAAACTCTGGTTTTGTTGTCAGCATTGCTGAACGTCTTGAATTTCCTTTGATGGGATTGAAAAGCTGTTTCCAAAAGAAAAAAGAAAAAAAAAAAAGACAGAAAAACTTCCTAATGCTGCCTTCTTTTTTTTTTTTCTGACTTAATTACACAGTAAACAAAGCAGATTTATTTCTGTGCACACCTGGATTATTTCTGAAGAGCTGTTGAGCATCTGTGAAATGAACAGATTGTCTCCTCTTTTTAAATAAAAGAGCCCCAAACCAGAACTCACAGGGCTGGAGGCTCCTTTGCCATCACCCAAGGCAGCAGCTCCAGTGCTCAGCTCTGGGAGCTCTGCAGGGCTGGGATGGGAGCAGGAACTGAGCTGGGATCAGGCTGTGTCTGGGATGGGAGCAGGGAATGGGATGGGATGGGATGGGATGGGATACAGGGATGGGATGGGATGGGATGGGATGGGATGGGATGGGATGGGATGGGATGGGATGGGATGGGATGGCAGCAGGCAATGAGCTGGGATCAGGCTGTGTCTCAGGATGGGATGGGATGGCATGGCAGCAGGGAAGGAGCTGGGATCAGGCTGTGTCTCAGGATGATGCTCAGCAGCAGCTCTGGAGCCCTGGAGTAGTTCTGGAGTAGATCTGGAGTAGTTCTGGAATAGTCCTGGAGCTGTTCTGGGCAGCTCAGGAGCTCTCAGTGGGTTCTCTGCTGTCTGCTGGGTTTTGTAGAGCAGAGCCACAGATCCAGGCTGGGCCAGGCTGGAGGGTCCCTGGTGCCACTCCCTGCTCCAGCAGGGCCATCCCAGGGCTCAGGGCACAGCGGTGTCCTGGTGGCTCTGGAATGTCCCCGGAGGAGGCTCCAGCCCCTCTCTGGGCACTGCCCAGGGCAGGAGCTCTGCCCTCTGTGCTGGGACAGTTCCTGGGCTCAGCCCCTGCCCGGGGCTGTGGGGCCACTGCTGGGCACACTGGGATACACTGGGACACACAGGGACAGACTGGGACACACAGGGACAGACAGGGACAGCCACGGACATACTGGGACAAACAGGGACAGACTGGGACAAACAGGGACAGACTGGGACAGACTGGGACACACAGGGACAGCCACAGACACTCTGGGACACACTGGGACAGACAGGGACAGACAGGGACAGACTGGGACACACAGGGACAGCCACAGACACTCTGGGACACACTGGGACAGACAGGGACAGACAGGGACAAACAGGGACAAACAGGGACAGACAGGGACACACTGGGATAAACAGGGACACACTGGGACACACTGGGACAGACTGGGATAAACAGGGACACACTGGGACAGACAGGGACACACTGGGATAAACAGGGACACACTGGGACAGACAGGGACACACTGGGATAAACAGGGACACACTGGGATACGCTGGGACAGACAGGGACAGCCACAGACACTCTGGGACAAACAGGGACACACTGGGACAAACAGGGACACGCTGGGACAAACAGGGACACGCTGGGACACACTGGGACACACTGGGACAAACAGGGACACACTGGGACAAACACTCTGGGACACACTGGGACACACAGGGACAGACTGGGACACACAGGGACACTCTGGGGCAAACAGGGACACACTGGGACAAACAGGGACAGCCACGGACATACGGGGACAAACAGGGACAGACTGGGACTAACAGGGACACTCAGGGTCACCCAGGGACACCCAGGAACAGACACAGACACCCAGGGACACCCAGGGACAGACAGACACCCAGGGACAGCCAGGGCTGAGCCCCTCTGAGCTGGGGCTCCTCTCCAGGCTGAGCAGCCCCAGCTCCCTGAGCCTTTCCTGGTGCAGAGATGAACCCTTGGGTTCCCATAATTAAAAGGCTTTCTGCTGCCCAGCTGTGTGTTTTCATTAAGTCCAAATGAGTTTAATGCATTCACAGTTAAATACATCGAGGACGCTCCCTTTGGTTGAAATTATCAGATTATCAGAGCTGCTGTCCAAGGAAGGGAGGAGCAGACGGACACAGAGAGGAGCAGAGGCAGCTCAGCTGAGCTCAGTGCTCAGGAAAGGTCCAGAACAGGGGTGCTGCTGCTCTGGGGGCTGAACTCCACAGTCCCATCCCAAACTGCAGAGCAGGGACCCCAGGTTCCCTGTCCCACCCCAGTGAGTGCATCAGCACGCACAGGGAATGACAGAACCGTGGGATAGACCCCAGATCCCCTCCAGTGCCATGGCAGGGACACCTGCACTGTCCCAGCTCTGCAGCCCCAGTGTCCAGCCTGGCCTGGGGCACTGCCAGGCACAGGAGCCATCCATGGTGAAATCCTTCCCAGCCCCTCAGTTCTCTCATCAGACACAATCACTCTGCCCAGCTGATGATGGAGCTCATCACGACGGGGATTCACAGCACAGGAGCTCTTTAGGGCCATGGATTTACCCATCACTGTTTGGGTCAAGCCATTTTTAACTTCTGCACCGGCAAAGGACTCTCTGGAGCTTTATTGTCCCTTCATCCCCATCAGGGCTGCTGATTGTGTGCAGAAAAGCACTTCAGGTGGGCTGGTGCCGGGTCAGGCTGAGCAGTTTGCTCCTCACAGAGCGCTGGTGGGTGCTGGGATGAGGCAGAAAGCAGCAAAGAGTTAAAGGACGTGAGAGCCCTTGCAGAGCAGCTTAGTGCACACAGGCAGAGCGATGGGAACGAGCACATTACTGCCTGAGTGAGTGACCCAGAACGTCATCGTGACACATCACCATTGTTCCCTGCTGAATATTTCCTTTGGGAGCAAAATGAGTGAGGAACGAGCTCCCAAATGATTGCTAACAAGAAAAAAAAAAAAAAAAAAAAGAGAGAAAGAATTGGGGAAGGGGGGAATAAAAGGGAGAAAAGAGCCCAGAAAGGCTTCATAGGCTAAGAGCAAATTACTCTGCAATTCAGAGAGCGATTTCATGGACATGCTGCAGGGATAATGCATTCTGAGTGGCTAGAATTTCATTTAATTCCACTTCATTGTTGAGCATCTTTTCCAGTGGTTTTATGAGTGAACACTGTGTGCCCATTTTCCTTGTTCCTAATCTGGCTTTCTGACAGTCACGCTGGATATTCCGTGTTGGTGTTTGTTTGTGAGACGCCTCTCATGTCCTGAGACAGCAGCACTACAAGGAAAATGTTCACAAATGAACCTTAATTTTAACACAATTGCTGTTCAGGCTGGTGGCTGAAGGCTTTTGTCTCTGTGTTACCCATGGTAACCAGGCTGTCAATCACTCATGGATCAATTAATTAATTGATCCATCAATCCGTGTTTGCACCTTGCAGAGATCCCTGCAGCTGCCTGAGCAAGGGGACACAGAGCTGTGAGCATTTCCCTGCTCCAGGAGGAGCTGGGACAGCCCTGGGTGCAAATCAGGGGCATTCCTCAGTTTCCTGCAGCTTCCTTGTGAAGCCAGGAGAAACCTGAGGTACTCTGAGCAATTAACAGAGTTATTGAATGGTTTGGGTTGGAAAGGATCTTAAAAACTGCTTGGTTCCCTCTCCATGGCAGGGACACTTCACTGTCCCAGGGTGTCCCAGCCCCAGTGTCCAACCTGGGGCAGTGCCAGGGATCCAGGGGCAGCCACAGCAAATCTGGGCACCTGTGCCAGGGAACAATTCCTGCCCAAATCCCACCCAGCCCTGCTCACCCTGCCAGGGAACAATTCCTGCCCAAATCCCACCCAGCCCTGCCCACCCTACAGGGAACAATTCCTGCCCAAATCCCACCCAGCCCTGTTCTCTGGCAGTGAATCCATTCCCTGTGTCCTGTCCCTCCAGGCCCTTGGAAGGAGTGTAATTTTCTGGACCAGTCCTGGACCATTTGTATTTGCCATAGTGCCACCAGCTGGAAACATCAAATTATTATTCCATTTTTGGAGCCTTTTTGTTTTATTCTCTTCCCTTTCTGTGGTGGCTGGATCAACCTGGTTTCCTTGGCAATAGCAGTGTGACAGCAAAATTGTCCCAAGTTATTTTTCTCTTGGATTAGTTCCATCCTTGGACAGTCCTTTTCTTCCAGAGAGAGGCAGGGAGCTCCTTGGAATGTGTTAATTCCTGTTTGCTCCCCCAGAGGTGGTGTCTGGGCTGCACCAGCCCTGCTCCTTTGGGGGCTGTCCCTGCTGGGGCAGGGGGACCAGAGCCACCCCGGGGTCCCTGCAGGTGAGGGGCCAGCTCAGCTCTGTCTGGGGCAGATTTTCCGTGCAATTGGGGATAATTGAGTGTTGTCTTGTGCAGCCCCATCTGCCCGTGGCCACTGTTCTCTCCTGCTCTGTAATTAGCTCTTGCGCTGTTGCAGGGACTGATTTGTCATTCTGGCTCTCTCCGTTTCCAGCCCTGACACAAAGCACATTTCCATGTAAAACCACCATTTGCAGATCGAGTGAAAGGACAGCCTGACCTAAAATCCCATTTTGGCCCCGTGGTAAAACGAAGGCAACAATTACAAATGAAAGGACAATGGAGGAAGAACAGAACCGGGAAGATGGCAATTAGCACAAATGAGAAGCTGTGAAATTCAAATAGTTCTCGCAGAAAACTAAAGGCATTAAGGAAAGTCCCAGCAATAAAGGAGTGCAGAGCACGTTGGAACCACGAGGGATGTCAGCAATGACATTTGGCTCTGTGGTGGTGGAGGAGGAGAAAGTAATAACCTGCTCTCCAGCCCTCAAGATGTTCTCACCTTCCTCTCCCAGTTTTAAAATTAAAAGAAGAATTATTTGTATTTCATGAATATGATTAAGAATAATTACCAAGGAAGATATTAATAAAATACTAGGATTGAGTTTGTTTAAAAATGATTAGGTCATTTTAATGCACTTAAAATGTTGGCTGAGGGGGAATCTGCGCTGGAATGTGGGAAAGCCCACATGGCTTAACGTGAGTTTTACTCTGAGTAAATCTATTTTAGGGCCAGGAAGGATTTGAAACAATTTCCCACCGAGATTTATGTTGGGGAATGGGGTTCAGGGCCTTGGTAAGAAAGCAGAGCACCAGAAATTCCACTGCAGCACAGCAGAAACCCTGGAGAAAACGAGAAGGGAGCTGAAATGGGGAAGGAGAAACATCTTCTGCAGTGAGACACCAGTGGGACTGAGGTGAGTACAGCTGGCAGCTGGCTGCTCTCAGCTGGAGCTTGGGGAAGGAATGGAAGTGTCCAAAAAAAAGTGTAAAAAAACCTACTGGAGATCTGGAGAAAGCACCTTGCACTGAGACTCCACAATCCAATCTGCTTATAAAATAAAGTTTATTAAAAAAAAAAAAAAAAAAAGAAGATGGAGAGGTGACTAATTTGATTAAGGTGTGTAAGTACTTCCATGGGGAGAAAATTGTGGTTAGCAAAGTAGTCTTTAATCTTGTGGAGAAAGGAGTATTTATGACTGGAAGTGGAATCCTGACATACTCAAATAGAAATAATTTTAAGAGAGTGATGGAGCAGGTGAAGGCAGTGCCATGGAAAGTGCTGCATCTCTGCTGCTGAAGGCTTTCAAATCTCAGCTGAATTTCTTCCTTAAGGAGTCCCATTTGATTTCAGCCTTTCAGTCTGTTAAATTCAGTAAATTCAGTAACAAACCAGGGGCCACATGAGATGGTCAGTGGTGCCTCCAGCCTGTTAAATTCAGTAACAAACCAGGGGCCACATGAGATGGTCAGTGGTGCCTCCCAGGCTGTTAAATTCAGTAAATTCAGTGACAAACCAGGGGCCACATGAGATGGTCAGTGGTGCCTCCAGCCTGTTAAATTCAGTAAATTCAGTGACAAACCAGGGGCCACATGAGATGGTCAGTGGTGCCTCCCAGCCTAGTAAATTCAGTAACAAACCAGAGGCCACATGAGATGGTCAGTGGTGCCTCCCAGCCTGGAGCTGCTGCAGCACCAGTGCCCCTGCTCCCTGCTTGGCTGTGCCATGGAAATTGGGGCTGTGGGGATGGAGTGACACAGAGGAGCTTTAGAGGAGCTTCAGAGGAGCTGTTGGGCAGGAACTGTTCCCTGGCAGTCTGAGGAGGTGGCCCACGGTGCCCAGAGCAGCTGGGGCTGCCCCTGGATCCCTGGAGGTGTCCCAGGCTGGACCCTGGGACAGTGGGAGGTGTCCCTGCCACGGCAGGGGTGGCACTGGGTGGATTTGAGGAGTTTCCACCCCACCCCACTCTCTGCTGATGACAAACAGCCCCAAGCTGCATTCACAGCCTGGCACCCCTCGTCCAGCCAGCCCTGGCCACCCCTGGGCTTGGGGACAGCCCAGGAGGGATTTCCCTGGAGGAAATGCTGTGCTGGAAGGGCCCCCAGTGGCACCTTTCCAGGACAGAAATTGGGGGTCAGGGCGAGCACAGCTCTGCCCCAGGGGCTCCAGGAGCTGCCACACACCGGGGTGGGGACGTGGGGGTCCCAAAGGGGAAAGGCAGAGGGGGAAAACTGTTGGAGATGTCCGAGCAAGGACACTGTGTGTGCCCCCAGCCCCAGCAGGACCTGCTCGCCCCAGCTGAGCCCAGGAGCCTGGGCTGAGCACAGAGAGAGCCCAGCTGGCACCTGGGGCTGGCTGCACCCTGCCATGCCATCTCACTGGAGCAGAAAATAGGAACGTGTTGAGCCCTCACATGGCCTCCTGCAAAGATTGAAGTGCTACCAGGGGTTTCTATTTGTGTGCATCTCCTCATTTCCTAATTATCATGTTTTCCCTCCAGTCCTTTCAGCAACAAATAAATTAATAAAGAAACAGATAAATGTTCCCATCCCTGGAATGAGAGCTGGAGCATCTCTTTAGCCCACAGCCCTTCTCTGGAATCCACAAGGCTGGGGCTGGCAACAGTGACCATGGTTTGAATTAAAAATATGTAGAAGGGAATTTAAAATCACTGGGCCAGATCATCAGCTGCTGCAAGTCAGTGAAGACCAGCTGAAGCCAACAGAAGCACAATTATTCTGATTAAGCAGTGAGATCTGACTGTATGCAAAAGAAGCCGTGCCCAGCCTCACTCACACCTCCAGGCTCTCAGTGTTTGTGTCCTCTGCAGTGAGAGAGGTTAATTATCATCATCTGGAAGCACCCGAGTGAATTCAGTGCAGGAGAATTTAGGAGGCATGTCAGGAGCAGCAGCTCTGCTGGCACAGCACAATCCCCCAGAGAGGGAGGGATGGCTGATCCCCCTGCCAGGGGAGCCTGGGCTGGGCTGATCCCCCTGCCAGGGGAGAACCTGGGCTGGGCTGGGCTGATCCCCTGTGCCAGAGGACCTGGGCTGGGCTGATCCCCTGTGCCAGGGAACCTGGGCTGGGCTGGGCTGATCCCCCTGCCAGGGGAGAACCTGGGCTGGGCTGATCCCCTGTGCCAGGGAACCTGGGCTGGGCTGGGCTGATCCCCTGTGCCAGAGAACCTGGGCTGGGCTGGGCTGATCCCCTGTGCCAGAGAACCTGGGCTGAGCTGGGCTGATCCCCTGTGCCAGGGGAGAACCTGGGCTGGGCTGATCCCCCTGCCAGGGGAGAGCCTGGGCTGGGCTGATCCCCTGTGCCAGGGAACCTGGGCTGGGCTGGGCTGGGCTGATCCCCTGTGCCAGGAGAACCTGGGCTGGGCTGGGCTGGGCTGATCCCCCTGTGCCAGGGAACCTGGGCTGGGCTGATCCTGTGTGCCAGGAGAACCTGGGCTGGGCTGATCCCCTGTGCCAGGGAGCCTGGGCTGGGCTGATCCCCTGTGCCAGGGAACCTGGGCTGGGCTGGGCTGATCCCCTGTGCCAGGAGAACCTGGGCTGGGCTGGGCTGATCCTGTGTGCCGGGGAACCTGGGCTGGGCTGATCCCCTGTGCCAGGGAGCCTGGGCTGGGCTGATCCCCTGTGCCAGGGAACCTGGGCTGGGCTGATCCCCTGTGCCAGGGGAACCTGGGCTGGGCTGGGCTGATCCTGTGTGCCGGGGAACCTGGGCTGGCTGATCCCCTGTGCCAGGGAACCTGGGCTGGGCTGATCCCCTGTGCCAGGGGAACCTGGGCTGGCTGATCCCCTGTGCCAGGGGAGAGCCTGGGCTGGGCTGATCCCCTGTGCCAGAGAACCTGGGCTGAGCTGGGCTGATCCCCTGTGCCAGGGGAGAACCTGGGCTGGGCTGATCCCCCTGCCAGGGGAGAGCCTGGGCTGGGCTGATCCCCTGTGCCAGGGAACCTGGGCTGGGCTGGGCTGGGCTGATCCCCTGTGCCAGGAGAACCTGGGCTGGGCTGGGCTGGGCTGATCCCCCTGTGCCAGGGAACCTGGGCTGGGCTGATCCTGTGTGCCAGGAGAACCTGGGCTGGGCTGATCCCCTGTGCCAGGGAGCCTGGGCTGGGCTGATCCCCTGTGCCAGGGAACCTGGGCTGGGCTGGGCTGATCCCCTGTGCCAGGAGAACCTGGGCTGGGCTGGGCTGATCCTGTGTGCCGGGGAACCTGGGCTGGGCTGATCCCCTGTGCCAGGGAGCCTGGGCTGGGCTGATCCCCTGTGCCAGGGAACCTGGGCTGGGCTGATCCCCTGTGCCAGGGGAACCTGGGCTGGGCTGGGCTGATCCTGTGTGCCGGGGAACCTGGGCTGGCTGATCCCCTGTGCCAGGGAACCTGGGCTGGGCTGATCCCCTGTGCCAGGGAACCTGGGCTGGGCTGGGCTGATCCCCCTGCCAGGGGAGAACCTGAGCTGGGCTGATCCCCTGTGCCAGGGGAACCTGGGCTGGGCTGGGCTGATCCCCTGTGCCAGGGAACCTGGGCTGGGCTGATCCCCTGTGCCAGGGGAACCTGGGCTGGCTGATCCCCTGTGCCAGGGGAGAGCCTGGGCTGGGCTGATCCCCTGTGCCAGGGAACCTGGGCTGGGCTGATCCCCTGTGCCAGGGGAACCTGGGCTGGGCTGATCCCCTGTACCAGAGAACCTGGGCTGGGCTGGCTGATCCCCCTGCCAGGGGAGAACCTGGGCTGGGCTGATCCTGTGTGCTGGTGGAGCCTGGACTGGCTGATCCCCTGTGCCAGGGAACCTGGGCTGGGCTGGCTGATCCCCCTGCCAGGGAACTGGGCTGCTGAAGGGCTGGGGGAGCTGCAGGGAGCAGCACCCTCCATCCTGGGGAGGTCTGGGCTCCAGATGAACTCCTGTTCTTTGATCCCCCTTTGAGTGATCACATTTCCCAGAGGGAGTGCTGAGCGGGGCACAGGCTATCTGAGTTATTATCCAAGCAAACACTCTCATTCTCACAATCTGGGAAGTTTTCCAGCTTAATTAACATTAACATTTGTTTTCACTAAGCCGTCTGTCAGAGTGCCACCAGCAGCAGTGAATGTGAGCTCTGAGCACACACACGGGTAGGTGCAGCCCAGGTGAGCACGGAGCTCCATCCCCAGCTTTGTTCCTTCCCAGGTTGGTTATTCCTGGCTCTGTAAATCGCCCCTCTCGAGCTGCAGCAGCCTGTCCCTCGACACTCGGCCTCATTGAAAGCTAATGACCAAACATCCTGTAACATCCTCGCCCCAGCTGTACCCACACAGCAGCCCTGGCTGCCCGTGCTGCTGCTCCTGTTGGCTGGGGAGGCAAGGCAAGATGGATTTCAAGTGGCATTCTGTTCAGTTCTCCTCCCAGAGCTGTTTAATGCACATTTCCTATACATCACAGAATCCCAGGATGGTTTGGGTGAGGAGGAATTTTAAAGCCATTCAGTGCCATGGCAGGGACCCCTCCCACTGTCCCGGCTGCTCCAGCTCCAGTGTCCAGCCTGGCCTTGGGCACCCCCAGGGATCCAGGGGCAGCCACAGCTGCTCTGGGCGCCTGTGCCACCTCCCCACCCTGGGCAGTGACTGCACAGGGATTGACTTTCATCTTCTTGGGCTCCTTTTCCTTTGGTCACCTGGTGGCTTTGGTGACAGCCAGAACGCCAAGGATGCTGAGGCAATGACTGAGTCCAGTGCAGGTGAGTCAGAGGTGTGTCACACACCTGGCCAGGTGAGTCAGGGGTGTGTCACACACCTGGCTGGGGGAGTCAGAGGTGTGTCACACCTGGCCAGGTGAGTCAGAGGTGTGTCACACACCTGGCCAGGGTCAGAGGTGTGTCACACACCTGTCCAGGTGAGTCAGAGATTTGACACACACCTGGCTGGGTGAGTCAGAGGTTTGACACACACCTGGCTGGGTGAGTCAGAGGTGTGTCACCCACCTGGCCAGGGTCAGAGGTTTGTCACACAGCTGGTCAGAGGTTTGTCACACATCCCCAGGTGAGTCAGGGGTGTGTCACACACCTGTCCAGGTGAGTCAGAGGTTTGTCACACCTGGCCAGGTGAGTCAGGGTGTGTCACACACCTGGTCAGAGGTTTGTCACATCTGGCCAGGTGAGTCAGAGGTTTGTCACACGCCTGGCCGGGTGAGTCAGGGGTGTGTTACACCTGGCCAGAAGTTTGTCAGGGGTGTGTCACACCTGGCCAGGTGAGTCAGGGGTGTGTCACACCTGGCCAGGTGAGTCAGAGGTTTATCACACACCTGGCCAGGTGAGTCAGGGTGTGTCACACCTGGCCAGGGGGCAGCTCAGGGACTGCTGCCCCATTGGCACGTGGCTCCTGTGGGATGTGCAGCAGAGCTGCCCCTCCATCCTCTGCTTGGCAACAGAAGGGAAGGTTGGCATGGCAACTTCTTCTGACGTGAGAGGTTGTTAGAAAGGGACTGGGATCAGCTGTTGTCTTGTCCACTGAGAGAGGGACAAGAAGGAGCACAGCTTGATTTGAATTCCAAAAGCTCTCGGGGCTGTGGGTGTTCAGAATTCCAGAGGGGAGCGTTGGAGGGGAGGCCATGGCGTGTCCTCAGTGCTGTGTGGGCAGGACAGAGCCCCAGGGCTGGGTTCACTCGAGCCCTCGGTGCTGAGCTGCAGAGGGGCCTTGTCTCGATGCTATTTCAGCTTCAAGGGCTGCTCAGGACCTCGAGCTCCTCTCTGCATTGGCTCACAAGAATCTCTTCATTTCCAGCTGTTCCCTGGCTGTGCCACGCTGCTGTCAGAGCTGTGACCCCTGCTGTGACACCTGCTGTGACCCCTGCCCTGACCCTGCCCTGACCCTGCTGTGACACCTGCCCTGACCCCTGCTGTGACACCTGCTGTGACCCCTGCCCTGACCCTGCTGTGACACCCTGACCCCTGCCCTGTCCTACTGCCCCTTCCTTCCTTTGTTCTTCAAATTCCCAATGAACAGCTCACCTGTTCCAGCTTTCCTGGCTGAACTCACCTCATTCCATGGAGTGACAGTCACAGAATCACAGTCACAGAGTCACAGTCACAGTCACAGAGTCACAGTCACAGAGTCACAGTCACAGAAACACAGTCACAGAATCACAGTCACACACAGTCACACACAGTCACACACAGAATTACAGTCACAGAATCACAGTCACACAGTCGCAGTATCACAGTCACACACAGAATCAGTCACAGAATCACAGTCACACAGTCACAATCACACAAAGAATCACAGTCACACACAGTCACGCAGTCACACGCAGTCACAGAATCACTGTCACACAGTCACAGTCACACACAGTCACTCACAATCACACACACAGTCACAGTCACACACAGTCACACACAGTCACAGAATCACAGTCACAGAATCACAGTCACAGAATCACTGTCACACAGTCACAGTCACACACGGTCACACACACAATCACACACAGTCACACACAGTCACAGAGTCACAGTCACACACAGTCACACAGTCACACACAGTCAGAATCACTGTCACACAGTCACAGTCACACACAGTCACACACAGTCACAGAGTCACAGTCAGAGAATCACACACGGTCACACACACAGTCACAGAATCACAGTCACAGAATCACTGTCACACAGTCACAGTCACACACGGTCACACACACAATCACACACAGTCACACACAGTCACAGAGTCACAGTCACAGTCACACACAGTCACACAGTCACACACAGTCACAGAATCACTGTCACACAGTCACAGTCACACATGGTCACACACATGGAATTCCCTAGGACACCCCTGAGGAATGGGGCAAGGAGGAGCCTCAGACTGGAAACATCAGAGCAGAAGGAGAAATGGCAAGAAAAAGCACCAGGAATTTGCACTGGGGGTTTGGACTTTGACAAGCACAAAGTGGGTGGCAGTGGTTCCAGTAGGACCAAGAGAGGATGAGGATGGTGCTTGCTGTGGGGAAGGAGGGCAGAATTCATGGAATCACAGAATGCTCTGGGCTGAGAGGGACCTTAGAGATCATCCAGTTCCAGCCCCTGCCATCCCAATTCATTCTTGAACTTTCCCTGGTTAAAAAAAGTAAAACAAAAGCCACAAAACCACAAGGCAGAGTCTCGATCTCCCCACAAAATAAATAATAGAAACAAGCAAACCTCAAACCTTTCTGATCCCAGCACAGAATCTCAGCCTGCTATAAACACTGCTGGATTTAAATATCCAGAATACTCAGTGCATCAACAACAAAATATAATCCATGTTATTTCATCTGACAATGCACACAGGACGAAAATAGAAAGGCCCGCTCCATTAAGCTTTGCATCTCCAACTGCACTGAAATTATAATCAACAGCTTCTTCAGGGCAAGGGGAGCAAACAAAGGAAGGCAGAGGAAAGAAGTACGTGGAGGGTTTGTTTTATTTCCCCATGGCACTCACAAGGACACAGTGCCACCCACTTCTGCCCCCACACCGGGGCTGTGCTGGATTCTGAGCAAACCTCTCCTTTGCTGGAGCACCCACAGCTCCTGGGATCCAAATCCTCCCCTCCTGCCTGCCCCAGAGCCCAGGGAAAGCCAGGACTGAGCCCCACTGAGCTCCTGGGATCCAAATCCTCCCCTCCTGCCTGCCCCAGAGCCCAGGGAAAGCCAGGACTGAGCCCCACTGAGCTCCTGGGATCCAAATCCTCCCTTCCTGCCTGCCCCAGAGCCCAGGGAAAGCCAGGACTGAGCCCCACTGAGCTCCTGGGATCCAAATCCTCCCTTCCTGCCTGCCCCAGAGCCCAGGGAAAGCCAGGACTGAGCCCCACTGAGCTCCTGGGATCCAAATCCTCCCTTCCTGCCTGCCCCAGCTCTCCTGGTGTCAGACCAGACCAGCTCAGGACTGAGCCCCACTGAACTCCCTGGGATCCAAATCCTTCTGTTCCTGCCTGCCCCAGCTCCCCCAGAGCCCAAGGAAAGCCAGGGCTGAGCCCCACTGAGCTCCTGGGATCCAAATCCTTCTGTTCCTGCCTGTCCCAGAGCCCAGGGAAAGCCAGGACTGAGCCCCACTGAGCTCCTGGGATCCAAATCCTTCTGTTCCTGCCTGTCCCAGAGCCCAGGGAAAGCCAGGACTGAGCCCCACTGAGCTCCCTGGGATCCAAATCCCCCCTTCCTGCCTGCCCCAGAGCCCAGGGAAAGCCAGGACTGAGCCCCACTGAGCTCCTGGGATCCAAATCCTCCCATCCCTGTCTACCCCAGCTCTCCTGGTGTCAGACCAGCCCCAGGGCAAGCCAGGACTAAGCTCCACAGGGCTCCGTCAGCATCAGGAAGGCTCAGCCTGGGGGGTTAGGACAGGCTTAGTGATCTCTGCACTCCCCTCCAGGTCTCTCCTCTCCCCTCCGAGGCCATGCTGAGATGTCTTTGGTCCCTTTTGGTGGCTTTCCAGTGAGATTTTCCAATGTCACACAGAGTATTTCCATCTTCTTCTATTTTTGTTTTTATTTTTTTACAAGCCAGAAATGGTTGAGTCACCATTTCAAAAGACAAAATTTTGTGGAAAATCAAACCAATGAACCAACAAAGACAGAGTTTGCAATGACAATTTTATTAGTTTTTCCTGGCATGATCTCACCCCTGGGATGTAGAAAACAGGAGTAACTTCTGTGAGCAAGGCAAACTAGAAAAGTTTAGAGAAATCAGTTGCTCCATGCTGCTTTCTTTGGAGCGTGTCTCTAATCCCCAAACTCCTTCTCCAGGTTCCCCAGGTTCCCTGCAGCTACAGAATCTGAGTCCTGTTATTACATTTTTTCCATCATTGATTTATGTAAATTAAATAGGAAGAAATACCAGCACTCCAGCCAAAAGGAGAAATGCCTCTTTTACAGGCTTAATATTTCACAGGGAATATTCATCCTTGCCTGTGAGCAGCTTCCTCCTCGGCCTCTCACATTATATTTTTACCGATAGCATTAAATGCTGAATGAGGCAATATCTGTGATATATGGACAATTCACAGCACACACAGCACCTGGACAGGACTCCTTTTCCTTTCTTTATCATCGTGTTCATAAATTACAGCTGCTCCAGGAGGGCTCAGGGCTGCAGTGGGGCTCAGCTCTGGGCACCTCCCCTGTGCCCTGGGCTCTCTGCAGGACACTCTGAGTTTTCTCAGTGCTCTCCTCTTTTGGGGACAGGGACTGGAGGGGGGAAGGTGTTGGGATGGATTAAAGAAGTCACAGACTCCCGTAGCTGCTGACAGCAGCTGCCACCCGAGCACCCCTGGGGAAGGTCCTGGGGTGCTTTGGACACCCCTGGCACGCTGCTGCTCCTGGTGCCAGCGAGCTGGGATGGCTCCAGCCCTGCGAGCCCAACCTGCCCTGCTTTTCCTCATTTACAGCCCATTTACACCCCATTTTACACCCCACTGGCAGCACCGGCAGGGCCAGGCTGCCTTTGCCCTTTGTCTGTTCCTGCTGCAGGGTGGGCAGAGCTGAAACCCAGCCCTGAACCAGGGGCTGGGCTCTGCCTCACCGGAGGGGATGGGGCTGGCCCTGAGTGACCCCAGAGCGCCCAGGCAGGGCTGGAGGTGTCTCCATCATTCTAACAGACCCTAAAACACTGAGGGGAAAGGGCTGGGGGGGATCCTGAGGTGTCTCCATCATTCTAACAGACCCTAAAACACTGAGACATGGAGCTGAGGGGGACCCTGAGGTGTCTCCATCATTCTAAACACCCCAAACACTCAAACATGGAGCTGAGAGGGACCCTGAGGTGTCTCCATCATTCTAACAGACCCCAAACTCTGGGGGACAGGGTGGAGAGGGACCCTGAGGTGTCTCCATCATTCTAACACACCCCAAAATCCTCGGGGACAGGGCTGGGGGGACCCTGAGGTGTCTCCATCATTCTAACAGACTCCAAACACTCAGATGTGGGGCTGAGAGGGACCCTGAGGTGTCTCCATCATTCTAACAGACCCCAAACACTGAGAGACAGGGCTGGGGGGACCCTGAGGTGTCTCCATCATTCTAACAGACTCCAAACACTCAAACATGGGGATGAGAGGGACCCTGAGGTGTCTCTGTCATTCTAAGACACCCCAAACACTGAGGGGAAAGGGCTGAGGGGGACCCTGAGGTGTCTCTGTCATTCTAACAGACCTCAAACACTGGGGGACAGGGTGGAGAGGGACCCTGAGGTGTCTCTGTCATTCTAACAGACCCCAAACACTGAGAGACAGGGCTGAGAGGGACCCTGAGGTGTCTCCATCATTCTACACACTCCAAACACTCGGACATGGGGCTGGGAGGGACCCTGAGGTGTCTCTGTCATTCTAACAGACCCCAAAATCCTCGGGGACAGGGCTGGGGGGACCCTGAGGTGTCTCCATCATTCTACACACCCCAAACACTCAAACATGGGGATGAGAGGGACCCTGAGGTGTCTCTGTCATTCTAACAGACCCTTCCTCATTCTTCTTTTTTTCTTGGGCTCTTGAGCAGCCTGGCCCTGTGGGAGGTGTCCCATGGCAGGGGGTTGAAAGCAGAGCTGTAAATCCAGTCTGCACCACTCTGTGATTCCCTGACTGAAACCCTTCCCCTGGGTCACACAGCAGGATGGAGCAATTGCCACAGGGGTGGGGTGGTGGCAATGGGACCCAGACCCTGAGCCCCAGGTGTGAGCTGGGAACAGCTGGAATTGAGTCCCAGTGTGAGCTGGGAACAGCTGGAATTGAGTCCCAGTGTGAACTGGGAACAGCTGGAATTGAGTCCCAGTATGAGCTGGGAACAGCTGGAATTGAGTCCCAGTGTGAGCTGGGAACAGCTGGAGTTCTGAATCCCAGTGTGAGCTGGGAACAGCTGGAATTGAGTCCCAGTGTGAGCTGGGAACAGCTGGAATTGAATCCCAGTGTGAGCTGGGAACAGCTGGAATTGAGTCCCAGTGTGAGCTGGGAACAGCTGGAATTGAGTCCCAGGGTGAACTGGGAACAGCTGGAACTGAGTCCCAGTGTGAGCTGGGAACAGCTGGAATTGATTCCCAGTGTGAGCTGGGAACAGCTGGAATTGAGTCCCAGTGTGAGCTGGGAACAGCTGGAGTTCTGAATCCCAGTGTGAGCTGGGAACAGCTGGAATTGAGTCCCAGTGTGAGCTGGGAACAGCTGGAATTCTGAATCCCAGTGTGAGCTGGGAACAGCTGGAATTGAGTCCCAGTGTGAGCTGGGAACAGCTGGAATTGAGTCCCAGTGTGAACTGGGAACAGCTGGAGTTCTGAATCCCAGTGTGAGCTGGGAACAGCTGGAGTTCTGAGTCCCAGTGTGAACTGGGAACAGCTGGAGTTCTGAATCCCAGTGTGAGCTGGGAGCAGCTGGAGTTCTGCTCTGGAGCTCCCAGCCCTGCTGAGCTCTGCCCTGGGGATGCAGACCTGTCACTGGGGGTGTCCCATGGGCACACACAGGCACAGCCCTGGGCAGAGGGGTCCGAGCTCCCCCAGCTCTGCTCCTGGAAAAGCTCCAGCCCCCCCTGGACAGGAGCTCAGCTGCACTTCAGGTCCCAGCCTGTTTCCAGAGGGTCATTTCAGAAGACAGCACTACATGTGTTGGTGCTAAATTGTTTAGTGCTGAATTAATCTCCCTCTTCATGCATCTGTAGTCATTTTCTGCTGGCTGGAAGCAGCGTTTCTGTGCATAATTGTGTATTAACCCCCGGGGCCTGTTACAAACACAGCTCCTGTTTGAAGCAGAGCTGCTCATCTGCTTGCCTTTCTTTGTTTTTCAAGTTACAGGTCAGTGCACATCTGCTGTAAAACATCTGTATAAAATTCCAGCAGCCCCCTCTGTGCTCTCTGCAGTCCTGGGTCCTGCCTGGCTCCTGGAACACGGTTCTGGAGCTGTTATGGATGGGGATAAACACAATAATGGATTGGGATAAACACAGTGTCAACACTGACATCTTTGGCACAGGCTTTCCCACAGAACTGATGGCTCTGTCTCCAAACCCCTTCCACATGCTGCACGGATGGATAACCTGCCCCAGAGCCCTGGGGGGGTTAGAGCCTCAGGAAAACAGAGCCTGCACACATTTTGGGGGATGAAGATGCACTGGGGTCAGGCAGCTGGGAGTGACGGCGCTCACACTGAATGCTGCAGCTGCAGCACAGGAGGAACTTTGCTCTCCTGTTCCCAGCCCTGCTCTGATCCCTCCTGCCTCCTCCTCAGGGTGCCCAGGCTCTGACACCTCATTTCCAGCCTGAGCCTGCCCAAGGACCATCCTCTAGGAGAACTCTGCACTTTTCCACCAGAAAGGAAGGCTTGGGAGGCGAAAGTCTGGGACATGCAGCACTGAACGGTGTGGTGGAAAATGCTCAGGTTTTTCACTCGTTTTACATTGAGTTGTAACAGCCTGGGCTTCCTTCTCTGGGATCACAACCAGCCTGTGACACCCTGGGCTTCCTTTGGGATCACAACCAGCCTGAGTCTGTGACACCCTGGGCTCCCTTTGGGATCACAACCAGCCTGTGAAACCCTGAGCTTCCTTTGGGATCACAACCAGCCTGTGACACCCTGGGTTTCCTTTGGGATCACAACCAGCCTGTGACAGCCTGGGCTTCCTTTGGGATCACAACCAGCCTGTGATACCCTGGGCTCCCTTTGGGATCAGAACCAGCCTGAGTCTGTGACAGCCTGGGCTTCCTTTGGGATCACAACCAGCCTGAGTTTGTGATACCTGGGCTTCCTTTGGGATCACAACCAGTCTGTGACACCCTGAGCTTCCTTTGGGATCACAACCAGTCTGTGATACCCTGGGCTTCCTTTGGGATCACAACCAGCCTGAGTTTGTGATACCTGAGCTTCCTTTGGGATCACAACCAGCCTGTGACAGCCTGGGCTTCCTTTGGGATCACAACCAGCCTGTGACACCCTGGGTTTCCTTCTCTGGGATCACAACCAGCCTGTGACAGCCTGGGCTTCCTTTGGGATCACAACCAGCCTGTGACAGCCTGGGTTTCCTTCTCTGGGATCCCAATCAGCTGAGCTGCTTCAGCCCCTGGCACCCACTGAGGGGTTTCCCTGAGCTTGAGATCCCTGAGATCTTGTGCATAAAACACAACCACAGACCCACAGATGTCTGGGCTGGAAGGGACCTTAGGGATAACCATGGCAGGGACCCCTCCCCTGCCCATCCTGGCCTTGGGCACTGCCAGGGACCCAGGGCAGCCACAGCTGCTCTGGACAAAAGCCACAGGTACCAAGTGGCCCTGGAATCTTGTCCTGGTGCTTTGATGGTGAAAACACATTTTAATGTTCCATTTACAGGAAAGGGACCCTCCAGCACAGACCTCCCCTGGGCTGTGGGTTGCACTTGATGGCCAGAGTGTCCTGGAGTTACAAATTTCACTGCTAAAGGGCAATCACAGAGCCTGCCACCACAGAAAACGCTGCCTCTGATTCCCTGACCCTTCTCACAGCCCTGCTGGACACTTCTGCTTCCCCTCCCTCCTGCAGGCCTTGTGTTCTGGCAGGAGCCAGACACATGAATGCATTCAGAAGAAAAGACTTTAATTTCATTAGTGCTAAATCCTCGTAGAGGCAGCCCGGTGCACAAAAGAGGAGCTGAGGATTGGGCAGTCAGAGATCAGCTCGGTGGTGACTCATGGGACTCATGACAACACATCAGGGCACAATAAAATGTCACACCATGAAAAATCCTCATTGTCTGCTCACAAATCCTTCTCCCAGCTGGGCTGTCTCCCCATCTTCTGCCCTGCTAAAGGCCGAGGGCTGCTGGGGCTGGCTGAGCTCCCTGAGCAATGTGCGCTCCAGGAACGGAGCAGGACCCCCCTGGGGATCTGGGAGCTGGGTTTCCTTGTGCAAAAGGAGGAAAAGGGTGGTGAGGGCAGGGCCATGCCCTCCTCAGAGTAAAGAGAGAGGAGTGGGGAGAGGGACGTGGCACCTGGAGAGAGGGAGGTGTCACCTGGAGAGAGGGACACTCACCTGGAGAGAGGGACACTGTCACCTGGAGAGAGGGACATGTCACATGGGGAGAGGGATGTGTCACCTGGGAGAGGGATGTGTCACCTGGGGAGAGGGACATGTCACATGGACAGAGGGACACTGTCACCTGGAGAGAGAGACGTGTCACATGGAGAGAGGGACACTGTAACATGGACAGAGGGACACTCACCTGGAGAGAGGGACACTGTCACCTGGAGAGAGGGACATGTCACCTCGAGAGAGGGACACTGTCACCTAGAGAGAGGGACACTGTCACCTGGTCAGAGGGACACTCACCTGGACAGAGGGACATGTCACCTGGAGAGAGGAATGTGTCACATGGAGAGAGGAACGTGTCACATAAAGAGAGGGACATGTCACCTGGAGAGAGGGATGTGTCACCTGGAGAGAGGGACGTGTCACCTGGAGAGAGGGACACTGTCACCTGGAGAGGGACACTGTCACCTGGAGAGAGGGACACTGTCACCTGGAGAGGGACACTGTCACATGGACAGAGAGACGTGTCACCTGGAGAGAGGGACACTGTCACCTGGAGAGAGGGACACTGTCACCTGGACAGAGGGACGTGTCACCTGGAGAGAGGGACACTGTCAGCTGGAGAGGGACACTGTCACCTGGACAGAGGGACACTGTCACCTGGACAGAGGGATGTGTCACCTGGAGAGAGAGACACTGTCACATGGAGAGGGACACTGTCACATGGAGAGAGGGACGTGTCACCTGGAGAGAGGGACCCTGTCACATGGTGAGAGGGATGTGTCACCTGGAGAGAGGGATGTGTCACATGGACAGAGGGACGTGTCACCTGGAGAGAGGGACACTGTCACCTGGAGAGAGGGACACTGTCACATGGAGAGAGGGACTGTGCACCCACACTGGACAGATGGACAGAAGGACACCTGAACAAATGGACACATGGCCAGGTGCAGAGCTGCTTCAGCTGCTTGTGGCCGTGCAGGAGGGAGTGTGAAAGCAGCAGCCAAGCTGGCAGCAGAGCTGTTCTGTCTGTGATCCTGGGCACTGCCCGTGTTTGCCATGCTCACAGCAGAGCTGTTCTCTCTGTGATCCTGGGCACTGCCCGTGTTTGCCATGCTCACAGCAGAGCTGTTCTCTCTGTGATCCTGGGCACTGCCCGTGTTTGCCATGCTCACAGCAGAGCTGTTCTCTCTGTGATCCTGGGCACTGCCAGTGTTTGCCATGCTCACAGCAGAGCTGCTCTCTCTGGGCACTGGGCACTGCCCGTGTTTGCCATGCTCACAGCAGAGCTGTTCTGTCTGGGATCCCGGGCACTGCCCGTGTTTGCCATGCTCACAGCAGAGCTGCTCTCTCTGTTCTCTCTGGGCACTGCCCGTGTTTGCCATGCTCACAGCAGAGCTGTTCCCTCTGTGATCCTGGGCACTGCCCGTGTTTGCCATGCTCACAGCAGAGCTGTTCCCTCTGTGATCCTGGGCACTGCCCGTGTTTGCCATGCTCACAGCAGAGCTGTTCCCTCTGTGATCCTGGGCACTGCCCGTGTTTGCCATGCTCACAGCAGAGCTGTTCTGTCTGTGATCCTGGGCACTGCCCGTGTTTGCCATGCTCACAGCAGAGCTGTTCTCTCTGGGATCCTGGGCACTGCCCGTGTTTGCCATGCTCACAGCAGAGCTGTTCTCTCTGGGCACTGGGCACTGCCCGTGTTTGCCATGCTCACAGCAGAGCTGCTCTCTCTGGGATCCTGGGCACTGCCCGTGTTTGCCATGCTCACAGCAGAGCTGCTCTCTCTGGGATCCTGGGCACTGCCCGTGTTTGCCATGCTCACAGCAGAGCTGTTCTGTCTGTGATCCTGGGCACTGCCAGTGTTTGCCATGCTCACAGCAGAGCTGTTCTCTGGGATCCTGGGCACTGCCCGTGTTTGCCATGCTCACAGCAGAGCTGTTCTCTCTGGGCACTGCCCGTGTTTGCCATGCTCACAGCAGAGCTGTTCTCTCTGGGATCCTGGGCACTGCCCGTGTTTGCCATGCTCACAGCAGAGCTGCTCTCTCTGGGATCCTGGGCACTGCCCGTGTTTGCCATGCTCACAGCAGAGCTGTTCTCTCTGGGATCCTGGGCACTGCCAGTGTTTGCCATGCTCACAGCAGAGCTGTTCTCTCTGGGATCCTGGGCACTGCCAGTGTTTGCCATGCTCACAGCAGAGCTGTTCTCTCTGTGATCCTGGGCACTGCCCGTGTTTGCCATGCTCACAGCAGAGCTGTTCTGTCTGGGCACTGCCCGTGTTTGCCAAGCTCACAGCAGGCTGTGCACAAGGAAAACCTCTGGGTTGCTGCTCCAGGCAGTGAGATTCCTCTGCTCCCACTGGAATCACCCAAAGCTCTTTCACTGACATGGGAGAAAACAGGGTCAGGCCATGAAGGACAAGTTTTTCCTTTGAAAGATTTGAGCCTCAGTGAAAACTGCTTTATTCCATTTCTGTGGGAGGGAACAGCCCCAGCTCCCGCTGGGGGCTGGAGAAAACTGCATTTCTATTTCATGGAGAAACCATCCTAAAACATCCAGGGAACCACTGGAGCACAGGCAGCTCCCACCTGAGCCCAGGTGTCTCCCACTGCCAGCCCTTGCTCTGCCTGGCCACGTTCAGCTGCCCAGGAGCTTCCCAGCTGTGAGAGACAGGGCTCCCCAAAACACCAGAGACAGGCACAGAGCCAAACTGAGCTGCTGCTTTTTGCTTCATCCACCAAACAAAACTGATTTCTTACAGCAGCTTCCCACAGTGGGAAAATCCCCTGGTCTGTGTTGAATGGATCATTCTCAGAACCAGCCTTGGACCTTTCAGTCACTCAGGGGCTCAGGAGGGCATTTTCACCCCTTTTAGTGGGGTGCAGAAAAACTTCAGCTCTCTATGGTATGAGAATGAAAATCTCCTTTTGTGTCTGGTCTCCCTTACAGTTGGGAAATGAAGAAGTGACTTCATTGCCATTTCCCTCTAAGTGACATCTTTGTTTCCTGGGGACGTGGCAGCAGCCCAGTGGGATCTCCAGACTTTGCTGCACTGGGAGCTGACTTTGCTGGAGGATTTTGTCTCTCAGAGTGCAAAAGGCTTTTCTTTCCTGCCTGAGCTGAGTGGTGCCCTGGGAGAACCAAGGGCTGATTGTGCTGGGGTGCAGTTCAGCCAAGGAACAAGGTCAAGAGCAGGGATGGCAGAGGGCAAAGGCATCCTAAGGAATGTGTCCAGTGACCCAACACAGATTATCAAAGTATGTGACTTCAGCAGAAGGCTGGAAATGAACTCTGCATTTGGGAATTTAAATGGGCTGAAATTCCCGAAGCCAAACACTGCCATGTCTGGGTCTCTTGGAATTACTAGGCTGAAGAAAAATTTGGAGTGTCGATGTTTTTGGCCCAGATTTCAAGAGAAAGCCAATGTTGGTATTTTCCTGGGGAGGGGAAGGAATTCTCCTTTCTTTTCTGCTGAAAGGAGCCTTGACATTTCAGAGTGGGAGCAGGGTCCCTCCTTACAGAAGAGGGGGGGTCTGTAAGCTGGCAGTGGAGGGTTGGAGCATTTGTGCCCCAGGCCTGCCCTTCCTCCACTCCTTTTGTTCTCCTGTTTCCAAAAATACAGCCCTGGCTGCAGCTCCAGGCAGCAGATCTCGTTATCCCTCTGTGCCACAGACTGAAGAGCTCTCTCACAGATTAGTGCTCCCGAGCAGACAGTGATAAATTACCCCTCACCTTTCTCACAGCCCAGGCAGCACAGCTCCCACCTGGGTGTGTCCCCTGCTCCCACCTGAGTGTGTCCCCTGCTCCCACCTGGGTGTGTCCCCTGTTCCCACCTGGCTGTGTCCCCTGCTCCCCTGGGGTGTGTGCCCTGCTCCCACCGGGATCTGTCCCCTGCTCCCACCTGGGTGTGTCCCCTGCTCCCACCCCGGATCTGTCCCCTGCTCCCACCCTGGATGTGTCCCCTGTTCTCACCTGTATCTGTCCCCTGCTCCCACCTGGGTGTGTCCCCTGCTCCCACCTGAGTGTGTCCCCTGTTCTCACCTGGATCTATCCCCTGCTCCCACCTGGATGTGTCCCCTGCTCCTGCCCATCCACCCCCCAGCTGCTGCTGCTGCTGCTCTGCCCTGGGCTGCTCCAGGCCAGGAGCTTTTCCTTCTGGAGCAGAGACAGAGGAAGCTGAGCCTGGTCTAAAGCTCCCTTGGGTGCCAGTTTCTGAGCTGGTGTGAGATTCCAGCCCTTGGACAATCCACAGGTGGAAGGGAGCCTGGGGAGGGATAGAAACAGATGATTCCTGGAGAAACCCCGATGGTTTCTGTCTCACCCAGTGCCATGGAGTCGTGTCTGCTGTCCTCACCTGGTGGCACACCCTGTCCCTGCACACACAGAACTGAGCTCCAGACGAGCCCTGGAGCTGTTCCTGTGCCACACCTGCTCTCACCTGCTGCTGCCAGGGCTGGCAGGCAGCACCCACTGGTGCCTCACCCATCCATCACTGGTTCCTCACCCATCCATCACTGGTTCCTCACCCATCCATCACTGGTTCCTCACCCATCACTGGTTCCTCACCCATCACTGGTTCCTCACCCATCCATCACTGGTTCCTCATCCATCACTGGTTCCTCACCCACCCATCACTGGTTCCTCACCCATCCATCACTGGTTCCTCACCCATCCATCACTGGTGCCTCACCCATCACTGGTTCCTCACTCATCCATCACTGGTTCCCCACCCATCACTGGTTCCTCACTCATCCATCACTGGTTCCTCACCCATCACTGGTTACCCACCCATCACTGGTTCCTCACTCACCCATCACTGGTTCCTCACTCACCCATCACTGGTTCCTCACCCATCACTGGTTCCTCACCCACCCATCACTGGTTCCTCACCCATCACTGGTTCCCCACCCATCACTGGTTCCTCACTCACCCATCACTGGTTCCTCACCCATCCATCACTGGTTCCTCACCCATCACTGGTTCCTCACCCATCCATCACTGGTTCCTCACCCATCACTGGTTCCCCACCCATCACTGGTTCCTCACCCATCCATCACTGGTTCCTCACCCATCCATCACTGGTTCCTCACCCATCCATCACTGGTTCCCCACCCATCACTGGTTCCCCATCCATCACTGGTTCCTCACTCACCCATCACTGGTTCCTCACCCATCCATCACTGGTTCCTCACCCATCACTGGTTCCTCACCCACCCTTCACTGGTTCCTCACCCATCACTGGTTCCTCACCCATCCATCACTGGTTCCCCATCCATCACTGGTTCCTCACCCATCCATCACTGGTTCCCCACCCATCACTGGTTCCCCATCCATCACTGGTTCCTCACTCACCCATCACTGGTTCCTCACCCATCCATCACTGGTTCCTCACCCATCACTGGTTCCTCACCCACCCATCACTGGTTCCTCACCCATCACTGGTTCCTCACCCATCACTGGTTCCTCACCCATCCATCACTGGTTCCCCATCCATCACTGGTTCCCCACCCATCACTGGTTCCCCACCCATCACCCCCATGGTGAGAGCTGGGATCAGCAGAGGGCTCTGGGGGCACTTGGAGCTCTTTCACCTCTCCACTCAGCTGGAGCAGGGCCAGGACAGGTTCCAGGATGTGTCTCCAAACTGCAGGGCTCTGACACTTCCATCAGTGCTGATCTGCCCGGGGAGCTCCCAGAGAGGAGAAAGGCTCCTTTCAGTCTGTGGGGGATGGATGTGGGTGTGCAGGGCCTGTGGTGGGAATGAAAGAAGGAAAAAGTTGTGTTTTGGAACGGCCAAGAGGCTGCTCTGGGGCTGGGGCTGGGGCCTGTCAGCTCCAATGAGCAGCTGTGTACGTAGGGAACTGTTTGTGGCTCCTAATTGCTGAAATATTCCTGACAATGCCACAATGCTGCTCCAGCTGCTTCACTTGCTCTGACAAATCAGCTGCCAGGAGAAAACGGTGAAGTAAATAATGCAAGCCATGAAAGGAAGGGTGACCCATCCTGCTGCTCTCTCTGCTGGCCACACAGGGACTGGCCCAGCCTGGCAAGAATTGGCCTTGCCACCTCCAGCTGTGGCCACAGCTGGCTCCTTGCCATGCAGGGCATCTCCAGGTTAATCCCAGAACCATGGGATCATGGGGTTGGAAAAGACCCCCCAGGTCACTGAGTCCAGCCTGTGGCTGATCCCTGCCTTGTGAAACAGCCCAGAGCCCTGAGTGCCACCTCCAGGAGCTCCTGGGACACCTCAGGGCTGGGCACTGCAAACCTCCCTGGGCAGCCCTGGCAACCCCTGACCCCCTTTCCATGGAGAAATTCCCCAATTCCAACCCCTGACCCCCTTTCCATGGGGAAATTCCCCAATTCCCACCCTGAGCTGTTCCCTGTGTCCTGTCCCTGTTCCCTGTTCCCAGATCCCAAATCCCCCCGGTGTCCCCTCCTGGCAGGGAGTTGTGCAGAGCCACAAGGGCCCCCTGAGCCTCCTTTTCTCCAGGCTGAGCCCTCCCAGCTCCCTCAGGGATTCTCCAGCCCTTTCCCAGCTCCCTCAGGGATTCTCCAGCCCCTCCCCAGCTCCCTCAGGAATTCTCCAGCCCTTTCCCAGCTCCCTCAGGAATTCTCCAGCCCGTTCCCAGCTCCCTCAGGAATTCTCCATTCCCTCCCCAGCTCCCTCAGGGATTCTCCAGCCCCTTCCCAGCTCCCTCAGGAATTCTCCAGCCCTTTCCCAGCTCCCTCAGGAATTCTCCAGCCTTTTCCAGCTCTGGAGTCAGACTGAGCTCTCCCAGCTGTGCACTGTCCCTGTGACACAGGATGTGGTCCTGGATAAAATAAACTCCTGTTCAGTGCCAAAATCTCCTTTGGAATTTATCAGTGTTCAAACCATAGTTTCTGAAAATCTAGAAGCTCATTTTAGATGCCTAAAGCTCTTTTTTTCCCTCAGTTTGGAAATCCAGATGTGACAAACTTGTGTTTGGTGGGGCTCAGTGTCTTAGTCCGAGGCGTGGATGGATGTGTCCATGAAATACCCATGGACAGGGGGACTGATGTGTGTGCACCTTCCTTGGGACAGCAGTGAACAGCAGCAGTGGGCCAGCTGCCCCAGCAGCTTGGCTACTGCTTCAACAACACCACAAAATATTTCCAGTCCATGGTTGGGAGACAGAAAAGAACATCTTCCTTTTCCCCAGCACCTGGAGATTGTTGGATGCCCGAGAGCATCACTCCTTCATCCTCACAAAGAAACCTTTCGGTCCCCAAACCTTTGAGGAGAATTGCAAACCCATTTCTCATTATTCAGGAGTGCAGAAGAGGTTTGTTCGGTGGAGATTTGATGGGAAGAGCTCTCAGGAAGCGCACGGGGCTCTCATCACTGCGAGCACACGGCTGGGGTGGGACTGGAACGCCGAGAGCTCCCCGCTGCTAATTGGGCTGGGGGTACATTGTGCTTAACGAGGGTATTGTCTGCAGATTGCAGCCTCTCATCTCCCCAGGGATGCAGTGAGTCCCGAGGGATGGGTGCTGAGGGGTCTGTGCAGGGTAAATCCCCAGGGATGCAGTGAGTCCCGAGGGATGGGTGCTGAGGGGTCTGTGCAGGGTAAATCCCCGGGGATGCAGTGTCCATGCAGGGCTCCTTCCTCTCATCGCGGTGTTTTATAGACATTTACACACCTGAATATCCCAGTGTTTTACAGACATCCCCATACATTTACACACCTGAATATCCCAGTGTTTACAGACATTTACACACCTGAATATCCCAGTGTTTTACAGACATTTACACACCTGAATATCCCAGTGTTTTACAGACATCCCCATACATTTACACATCTGAATATCCCAGTGTTTTACACACATTTACACACCTGAATATCCCAGGGGTGTTTCACACACATCCCCATACATTTATACATCTGAATATCCCAGTGTTTTACACACATTTACACACCTGAATATCCCAGGGATATTTCACACACATCCCCAAACACTTACACATCTGAATATCCCAGTTTTTCACACACATCCCCATACATTTACACACCTGAATATCCCAGTGTTTTACAGACATTTACACATCTGAATATCTCAGTGTTTCACACACATCCCCATACATTTACACACCTGAATATCCCGGTGTTTTACAGACATTTACACACCTGAATATCCCAGTGTTTTACACACATTTACACACCTGAATATCCCAGTGTCTCACACACATCCCCATACATTTACATACCCAAATACCCCAGGGATATTTCACATACAATCACTTTTTTCCCTGGATTTTCACATTCGGATCAACCCAAATCCAGCCTTTTCCTGGCTGCATCCCAGACAAACTCCAGTAAAATGTTGCAGCCAGAAGTGATTTACAAAACCTGAGTGCCTTTGATTTCCTCCCCTCTCCAGCTGCCCTGACTCTGGGGTGCTCCAGCCCTGGCTGAGGCACAGCACCCCCTGAAATATCCAAACCCCAAGAGCTGCAGGAGTTGGAGGTGTTTGTGTCCTGTCCCACCTGGCAGAGGGGAGCACACAGTGGGCTGTGAGACCTTTGGAGGTGAATGGGGGCTCCTGGCTGGTCCTGAGCCCTCCCTGGGCTCCTCACAGTCTGTTCTTCCTCTCCACAGCAGATTTACTCACTGAAAGGAACTGCTGGCAGTTCTCTCACCACACTTATTTGTTAAATTAGGCTGAGCTGTAAATATTTACCTTCCTTTTTATTGCATCTGAGGAACTTGCAGCTCTCTGTGAGAGTGGATGTTTATCCATGAGAGCACAGAACATCCTGGGGCTCTCAGCTCCCCAGCTCCATCCCTGCCTGCCCAGGTGAGTGCAGGATCCGGGCTCCATGGCTCAGCTCCCAGCTGGGAATTCAGCACATGGGCAGGCAGGGGTGGCACTGCAGCTGCACATCCCCACAGCAGGGCTGGAGATGTCCCCAAACCCCCAGGGGAGCAGAGACAGCCTTGAACTCACTGCTGGGGGAGCTGGAGCTGAGCGGGGACAGGAGCTGAGGGGACAGGAGAGGGGACAGGAGCTGAGAGGGGACAGGATCTGTGCCTGGCCCAGCATCACTGAGGGCTGGCAGCACTGCCCAGGGGCTCCTGGACATTGACTCACAGAGCCAGGAATGGTTTGGGTTGGGAGGACCTTAAATCCCACCCAGAGCCAGCCCTGCCATGGCAGGGACACTCCCACTGTCCCCATGTCCAGCCTGGCCTTGGACACTGCAGGGATCCAGGGGCAGCCCCAGCAAATCTGGGAATTCCAGCCCAGCCCCTCCCCACCCTCCCAGGCAGGAATTCCTTCCCCACATCCCAGCCCAATCTCCCCTTTCCCAGTGAAGCCATTCCCTGTGTCCTGTCCCTCCAGCCCTTGTCCCCAGTCCCTCTCCAGCTCTCCTGGAGCCCCTGCAGGGACTCTGAGCATTCCCTGGCATTTTCCCTTCTCCAGGGGAGCATTCCCAGCTCTCCCATCCTGGCTCCAGGGCAGCTCTGCGTCCGTCTGTCCCTGGGCTGTGCCTGTCCCTGAACTGGGCTGTCCCTGGGCTGTGCTCCATGAACTCAGCTCAGCAGTTCCCACTGACATTTCCTTAGTGCCTGCCCTGGGGGCACCAGCATGGTGCAGCAGGAATGGGGTGTGGGGTTGTTGTGTGGGATTTTATGTGGGATTGTTGTGTGGGATTTTATGTGGGATTGTTGTGTGGGATTTTATGTGGGATTGTCGCAGGGGGCAGGAGAACAAGGGGAGGATTTTTTTTGGGAAAAGCTCACTGATGCTGGAACAAATCAGTGTCTTGATGCTCCTTGCCTGCTTTGCAAAGCGATTACTCTGCTTTAGAACCATTTGTTCTCCTTTGATTTGTCTCCAGCCTTGCTTTGGGGGGGAATTTTATGGAATTTTACTGCCTCATATAACACTTATCGCTGGCAATCAATATTGATTTTAACATAATGTTTTGTTTTAAGACTCCTTTTGTTGTTTTGCATTCATTCTGCATGTTAATGAGGTTTGTGAAATCCATGATATTTTGTTCTTTCGTGAAATCTTATTGGGATAATTACCCTGCTCTGCTGACAGATCGTTGTGCCTGAATTATATAAAGAGCAGCACTGTTATCTGCTTTCCTTTCATCTCTTGAGGGATGCTTTCCTACCTTGACGTGTGCTCTGTGTGTGAATGCAGAGTAAATACTGGAAAACTCTTCCTGTGCAACCTTATTTATTCTCTTCCTCCTGGAAAAGAAACTCCCAAATGCCACCCAGTGTTCCCAGCAGTGTGACCTTTGCTGTAAGTGGGAAATGCAGCAAATGAGACGGGAAAATGGGCAAGGGGAGGCAGCCAGGGGTGGGTGATCCACACCCAGCAGGGCACAGGAACCTCCCAGGGTTCCCAGCCCTGCACTGCCACCCTTCTGTGTCACCAGGAGCACAGAGCTCCTTGCCAGGCTCCCTCCAGGAGCTGGACACCAGAGCCACCACACAGCTGGACATCAGAGCCACCACAGCTGGACACAACAGCCAACACAGCTGGACACCAGAGCCACCACACAGCTGGACATCAGAGCCACCACAGCTGGACACAACAGCCAACACAGCTGGACACCAGAGCCACCACACCTGGACATCAGAGCCACCACAGCTGGACACCAGAGCCACCACACAGCTGGACATCAGAGCCACCACAGCTGGACATCAGAGCCACCTCACAGCTGGACATCAGAGCCAGCACAGCTGGACATCAGAGCCACCACACAGCTGGACATCAGAGCCACCACAGCTGGACATCAGAGCCAGCACAGCTGGACATCAGAGCCACCTCCCACCGGGACATCAGAGCCACCACAGCTGGACATCAGAGCCACCACACAGCTGGACATCAGAGTCACCACAGCTGGACACCAGAGCCAGCACAGCTGGACATCAGAGCCACCTCACAGCTGGACATCAGAGCCACCACACCTGGACATCAGAGCCACCTCACAGCTGGACATCAGAGCCACCTCACAGCTGGACATCAGAGCCACCACAGCTGGACATCAGAGCCACCACAGCTGGACATCAGAGCCACCACACAGCTGGACATCAGAGCCACCTCCCACCTGGACATCAGAGCCACCACAGCTGGACATCAGAGCAACCACAGCTGGACATCAGAGCCACCACACCTGGACATCAGAGCCACCTCACAGCTGGACATCAGAGCCACCACAGCTGGACATCAGAGCCACCACACAGCTGGACATCAGAGTTACCACAGCTGGACACCAGAGCCACCACACAGCTGGACATCAGAGCCACCTCCCACCTCCCTGCAGGGACGTGGGGCAGGGACCCAGGAGCCTGAGCTGTTTGAAGGATCTCCAGCCCATGGAAGGCAGAGGGAAGGCTGGGGGCCCTGGGGTGTTTTCCAGCCCCAGTGGTTCTGTGGTTCTGTGCATGGGAGCAGGGATGGGCCCAGCCCAGGAGCTGGGCAGTGATGGGGTGAGATGGAAAAGCAAGGACTGTGTGTGCCAGCCTAAAGGCAGCCCCTAATTAGCATCACAGAAAGAGCTCCCTGGGCCTGAGGAGCAGGGAGCTGGCTGCTCACTGTGACAAGATGGATTTGTCAAACTAGGAATTATTTCTTGTTCCTCTCCTTTCTCGGGGTTGGTGCCTCCAGACAATCATCTCCCTATGAATCACTACCAAAGTCATTGCTCCTGGGAACCTCTCCTGCAATTGCAGAGCACAGAAAACACTTTGCTTCCTTCTCATCTTCCTCAGACCTTGCACCCCCTGCAAATTGTGCCTGTGCTGTCCCAGAGTGCCCTGAGCCCACGGACAGCTGTGATTCCAGAGCACAGCGAGGCAGCAATGTGATAGATAAATCTGTGCTGCTCTTGGATAATCCCCAGCAAACAGCACTTCCCTTAATCCCTCCCAGGATGCTTTATTGTGTATCTGGGCTTTAGCTGCTGTTCCCAGGCGTTTGCTGCTCAGTTATTGAGCACAGATCACTGGGAGGTGAACAGCCCCGTGAGAGCAGCGCTGGGACACAGCCCAGGGCTTTCCAGATGTGCCAGGGGACAGCTGAGCACCTCTCTGGGGCCAGCCTGGGCTGCCCTTGCCCTGCAAGGCTGGGCAGCACCAGCTGCCATCAGGGATGGAGCAGTCTGGATCCAGGTTAAATCCAGCTGGGAATCAGTCACCAGTGGGGAAATGGAGCAGTCTGGGAGGGGTTCACCAAATTCTTCATGAATGGGGACATGAACAGTCTGGGAGGTGTTCACCAAATTCTTCATGAATGGGGACATGAACAGTCTGGGAGGGGTTCACCAAATTCTTCATTAATGGGGACATGAACAGTCTGGGAGGTGTTCACCAAATTCTTCATCAATGGGGACATGGAGCAGTCTGGGAGGGGTTCACCAAATTCTTCATTCTCTGGGGGGCTGTTCTCCATGGGGCTGTTCTCCATGGGGCTGTTCTCCGTGGGGCTGTTCTCTGGGGGGCTGTTCTCCATGGGGCTGTTCTCCGTGGGGCTGTTCTCTGGGGGGCTGTTCTCTGTGGGGCTGTTCTCCATGGGGCTGTTCTCCATGGGGCTGTTCTCTGGGAGGCTGTTCTCTGGGGGGCTGTTCTCTGGGAGGCTGTTCTCTGGGGGGCTGTTCTCTGGGGGGCTGTTCTCTGTCGGGCTGTTCTCCATGGGGCTGTTCTCTGTGGGGCTGTTCTCTGGGGGGCTGTTCTCTGGGGGGCTGTTCTCTGGGGGGCTGTTCTCCGTGGGGCTGTTCTCTGTGGGGCTGTTCTCTGTGGGGCTGTTCTCTGGAGGGCTGTTCTCCAGGGGGCTGTTCTCCATGGGGCTGTTCTCTGTGGGGCTGTTCTCTGTGGGGCTGTTCTCTGGGGCTGTTCTCCATGGGGCTGTTCTCTGGGGGGCTGTTCTCCATGGGGCTGTTCTCTGGGGGGCTGTTCTCCGTGGGGCTGTTCTCTGTGGGGCTGTTCTCTGGGGGGTTGTTCTCCATGAGGCTGTTCTCCTTGGGGCTGTTCTCTGGGGGGCTGTTCTCCATGGGGCTGTTCTCCTTGGGGCTGTTCTCTGGGGGGCTGTTCTCCATGGGGCTGTTCTCCTTGGGGCTGTTCTCTGGGGGGCTGTTGTCCATGAGGCTGTTCTCCGTGGGGCTGTTCTCCATGGGGCTGTTCTCCATGGGGCTGTTCTCTTTGGGGCTGTTCTCCGTGGGGCTGTTCTCTGGGAGGCTGTTCTCCATGGGGCTGTTCTCCTTGGGGCTGTTCTCCATGGGGCTGTTCTCTTTGGGGCTGTTCTCCGGGAGGCTGTTCTCTGGGGGGCTGTTCTCTGTGGGGCTGTTCTCCATGGGGCTGTTCTCTTTGGGGCTGTTCTCTGTGGGGCTGTTCTCTGTGGGGCTGTTCTCTGTGGGGCTGTTCTCCTTGGGGCTGTTCTCTGGGGGGCTGTTCTCCATGGGGCTGTTCTCTGTGGGGCTGTTCTCTGGGGAGCTGTTCTCTGTGGGGCTGTTCTCTGGGGGGCTGTTCTCTGGGGGGCTGTTCTCTGTGGGGCTGTTCTCCATGGGGCTGTTCTCTGGGGGGCTGTTCTCTGTGGGGCTGTTCTCCGTGGGGCTGTTCTCCATGAGGCTGTTCTCTGTGGGGCTGTTCTCTGTGGAGCTGTTCTCTGGGGGGCTGTTCTCTGGGGGGCTGTTCTCTGTGGGGCTGTTCTCCATGAGGCTGTTCTCCGTGGGGCTGTTCTCTGTGGAGCTGTTCTCTGGGGGGCTGTTCTCCATGGGGCTGTTCTCTGTGGGGCTGTTCTCCGTGGGGCTGTTCTCCTTGGGGCTGTTCTCCGTGGGGCTGTTCTCTGGGGGTCTGTTCTCTGTGGGGCTGTTCTCCATGGGGCTGTTCTCCGTGGGGCTGTTCTCCTTGGGGCTGTTCTCTGGGGGGCTGTTCTCTGTGGGGCAGGGGAAAGGCAGCAAACAGGAACAGGTACCAGACAAATCCCCATCCTCAGCCCAGCACCAGCCCAATTCCCGTGCATTCTGTGCTCAGCCAGGCACTGACACCATCCCCTCTGCCCTGAGGAACGAAACAAAACAAAATTCAGAAAAGCCCTCCCTCTTGCTGGGGCTGAACGTGTGCCATGACTGTAACTTCTCCCCTGGGACAGAGAGAAGATTTTTGGCCGTGTCCCACTGACCCGACCTTGCTGCCATCCCACGTGCCATGGGCAGCGTCCTGCAGGTCTGCACTGCTGATGGGGCCATAAAACAGCCGGGAAGGGAAGAGCAGAGGGGCTGGGGAGAAGAGAAAGGAATGATTAAACAAAGCAATAGCCAGGCACCCACATAAAAATCTATCTGGGTGATGAAGCTGCAATAAATGTGGCACATCAGAGCTTCCGTATGAATGGTCGGGGTAAAATATATTTTTATGTATATGAAAGAGTAGTTTAAAAATTACTCTGAGCCCAGCTTCCTCCCTCAACAAAAGGAGAAAAAATTGTCCGAAGTGTAGCAGGTTATCGATTTTTTATAAGTCAGGGACAAATTTATTGGAGAGAAAAGTTCATTATTTAGTAATCCCAGAGCTCAATCTGCTCTGCTGGCCATTAACCCTCAGCAGCTCCGTGATAAACTCCCCGTGAACCCTCCCTGCGCTGCCTCAGTGAGCTGCAGATGGATTTGGGGAGGGCTCTCCTGGCTTTTCCTGCTGACACAGGGCTCAGCTCAGGCCCAGAGCAGGGTCTGTGCCCACCCTGCTCCCCCAGCCCCTGCCAAGCCCCAGCGAGGGGGATTCGTCCTTCATCCCCTCTGGCTCCTGTGTGTGCTCAGCAGCCACCTGCAGGTGCATTAATTGTGCCAAATCCCTTCATTTCCCCACAATTTTTAATTGAATTGGTATCAACAACTCCTAAATATATATAAATAAATAAAAATAAATAAAATAAACACAGCAAAAAATTATAATATAATAAATATAATATAATATAATATAATATAATATAATATAATATAATATAATATAATATAATATAATATAATATAATATAATATAATATCTATAAATATGTGGGGAAAGAGATTTCCCATAACTCTCATGGCATCCCTGGTGCTTGGGGGCCCTGTGAGTGCCCTTGCATGGGTAAATCCCAGTGTGTGCAGCTCCTCACCGTGCAGTTATTCTGGAGTGTAAAGCTCCCTAGCAGTGATGTTGCAGCTCAGTGCAAGAGCCCCAGTATTTTTCTGCCCCTGTTCTATATTTCAGATCACGTGGGAATTGCTGTGCCACAAGAGTCAGGGCAAAACAACATTAAGCACTGCTTTTCATCCCCAAAGACATTTCCCATCCACCTGGCACAGATGGAAACTCTGCTGTGGGAAAGGTTGGCTGGAAATGAGGCACGGGAAGCAGAATTATAAAAAATCATGCTGTGAAATCATGAGGGGAGGCAAAATCTATTTGCCTTGTATGTGAAATCCATCTTGGTAAGTCATTTGATAGAGTGGATGAATTGCTCATTGGAGGCAGCTGGAAATACAGAGTGTGAAGGGAAGAAATAATTGAAAGCAGCCCTCGCCAACATTCAGGGAGGAAATGATGTGTTCAGGAAAGGTCCTGCTCATGGCAGGTCCCAGGGCACAGGGCAGCTGGGGAAAGCAGCTATTGCTGTAAATTCGCTGTAAATTCACTGTAAATCAGGGCTCCTGCAGCATTCCCAGAGCTCGGGGCTCTGATCCCACTTGGCACTGATGGAGCTGATCCCACAGAGCTGGGAATGCAGCACCAGGGACAGCACAGGCACAGGTGGGCACACAAATGATCATTAATTAATTGAGTCATAGCTAATGGCTGAGGTGCGGGCTGCTCAGGAGCAGAGCTCTCCCGTGTGCCTGCTGTAATTTGTTAATTAGTGCTGATGGATTCTGGGGTGCCAAGGAGCAGCCCTGAGCACAGCTGGGAGCAGCAGAGTGACTCCAGGCTGTTCTGGGCTGTGCCAGGACCAGCAGCCATCCAGGGGCTCTCTGCACTGGGTTATTCCCGTTATCCCACCCCACACACCCAGGGAGGAGCCACGGGGAAGCTCCAGCCCCAGGCCACCACACCATTTCCAGGAACACAAATTTACAGTGAGAAGGGACATCTTACATCTTTATCAGCCATCAAATCAGGAGGAGGTGAGGAGTTTGTTTTGTAAGGAATGAAAGTCCCAGAATGGTTGGGTTTGGAAGGAACCTCAAAGCCCACCTGGTTCCACCCCCTGCCATGGAACCTGGCTCCAGGCCTGTCCAACCTGGCCTTCAATGTGTCTTAAAAAAGCATCCTCTGCAGCAGCTCTGGAGAGCCAGAGAGGTTAAAAGTCACATTTCTGAGAGGTTTCCTCCCTGCACTAAGGTGGGATTTGGGGCAGGAAAGGTCAGGAATTCCCATGAATGGGGGATGCTGCAGTCACAGCACACAGACAGGATCAGGAGGATGTAAAAACCTTTCTCTGCCTCTCACCTTGCCTGGCTCATGAATGGAGGGTGAGGGAGCCCGGGGGGAAACGCTGCCACCAAACAAACAGCAGCACCAAGTGGCCTCTGTCCCCAATAAAGCACCTTGTCATGTGTGCAAACAAATCACCCCAGGCCATGGACACCTGCCCGGGTCTCTGAGGTGTGACAAACAGCAGGGCTCCGTGCTGGGAACTCATCTTTTATGTGGTGCTGAATTCTGAGCCGGGTACAGCAAAAGCCTGGGGGAGAACTGGGTGTGAGCAGGGCTTTGGGCTCAGGCTGTGCCAGGGCAGAGCCTCAGGGACAGAGGGTGGAAAAGGGAACAGCCTGACCTTGATAATGGGAGATGGGATATGATGGGATATAGGATATGGGATATGATGGGATAATGGGATGGGATATAGGATATGGGATGGGGACTGATGCCTGCCTGGGATCTGGTCAAAACCAAGAGCTCTGAGCTGCAGCTGCTGTTTCAGCCCCCTGTGATGCAGAAGAGGTGAGACAAGGAATTCAGTGTGGCTGCTGGAGTGGGGAGCACTGGGGCTGGATGTTCATTTGCTGGCAAAGCCCTTGGCTGTGCCTCAGCCTCCCCACAAGGCTGGGGGGCAGCCCCAGGTTTGGGAGGGGCTGCAGCACCCCAGGGACCCCAGGGCCAGCTGTGACATCAGCCAGGCTGACACTGGGCTGGCCCCGCCGTGCCCTGCCTTGACAAGTGAGCAGAGCTTTGCCAATGTGCAGAGACATCCCAGGCTGAGCTCTGCTGAGCTCAGCTTTATCCAGGTCATTGGCTGCTCAGGCCAGCACAGCTTTTCCTGCCCCCAGCGCTGCCCCCGTTTGCAGCAAGGCACAAACTCCTAAATCCTCCCTTTGCTCCCAGGCTCAGGGGGTGCAAAGGACTCCTGGAAAGTGCCCAGGAAGGAGGAGAGGGAACACAAAGCTGCTTGTGGGAGGACTTGGGCTAAGGAGGCTTCAAAAGGAGAAATCTCTTTACCTTTAGGACTTCTGGAAATAAAAAGAGTACACAAAGCTCTTTTGTGGGGGCTTTGGTTGTTGAGTTTTTCACATCAGAATCTGTTTGGTTTTAGTCCTTTGGGCAGACTTTGGACTTGTTTCACTTTTGAACTCACTTTTGCATCATCCAAGAGTTGCAGAGGATCCTGGCATGCTTTAGATGCTTTGGAGAGGAATGAGGCACATCAAATCTTTACCTAAAGGAGGCACCTGATCATCTCCAAATTAATTTAACGATCTCTCAACGTTTGCACAGCAAGATGTGTCTTGGTTCAGCCAGGCTAGAGCAGATGTGAGGCCAGGGACCTTTCCCCTCTTTGCAGGTCCAGCCCCAAGTCCTGGGGGATGTTCAGCTGGGCTGGGAAACACATTCCCCCTTTCTGTGCTGGTGGAAGCTTTAGCAGCCCTCCAACTTGTTTTAAAGAAGCAAATGAGCACAGCTGTGTCTCACAGGAGCTGACTGGCAGCCTTTAAATCTCCTCCAACAGCAGCGAGGGAGCTGAGCTTAAATGGCACAAAAAGCTGAGATTTGTGGCCCTTGCAAGACTTGTGATTTATTGCCCAGAGACACAGAAAAAGACTTTTTTCCATCCCACCCCTTATTAAGCTCCTCCATTGACTGCTCGTTAAATTTTGCCTGGGAATTGCTCGGAATAAACATTTAAATCTCCACCAGAATATTGAATAACTCTTTCCAAGAAGCATAAATAAAGCAGCTGCAGGTCTGCAGCCATCTGTGTGCAGTCCCAGTGTTTGTGCTCCGAGCCCTGGGCCGGTGAACCCTGGGATGTCGTTTTTGGGTCAGACACCCTAGCCCCTCCGGAGCCACCAGCGCTGCTGGGGGTGACAGTGATGGTTTGTGACCGATGGCCCTGCAGGCCAGGAGGGGTTTGTGGTTCCTTGTGCCTGTTTATTGATGGAGACACAAAGGGGCAGAGGGATTGTGGGGAGATGGGATTCGGTGTTTCACTGCACTCCCACTCCAGACATGCCCCAGCTCTGCCCTGCAGCCTGCACCAGAGATCCCACTCCCAAGAGATCCCATTCCCACCAAAGAGATCCTATTCCCATAAAAGAGCTCCCACTCCCACCCAGCAGAGATCCCATTCCCAGCAGAGATCCCATTCCCAACAGATCCTATTCCCAGCAGAGATTCCATTCCCAACAGATCCTATTCCCAGCAGAGATTCCATTCCCAGCAGAGATCCCATTCCCAACAGATCCCATTCCCAGCAGAGATCCCATAACCAACAGATCCCATTCCCAGCAGAGATCCCATTCCCAACAGATCCTATTCCCAGCAGAGATTCCATTCCCAGCAGAGATCCCATTCCCAACAGATCCCATTCCCAACAGATCCCATTCCCAACAGAGCCCATTCCCAGAAGATCCCATTCCCACCCACCAGATCCCATTCCCAACAGATTCCATTCCCAACAGATCCCATTCCCAACAGATCCCATTCCCACCCAACAGATCCCATTCCCAGCAGAGATCCCATTTCCACCCAACAGATCCCATTCCCACCAGATCCCATTCCCACCCAACAGATCCCATTCCCACCCATCAGATCCCATTCCCAACAGATCCCATTCCCAACAGATCCCATTCCCAGCAGATCCCGTTCCTAGCAGATCCCATTCCCAGCACAGCTCCCATCCCCAGCACATCCCAGCCTTTCTGGGGGATGGAAATGTCAGGGGCAGTGCAGGAATTGCCTGCTTGCACCAGAACCGGGGCAGAACTCACAGCTCTGTTTGTGTGGTTTCTAGTGGACGGTCTAGAGAGTTCCTTGACAAAACCTCGATTGTTTTTTGATCATCATTTGCTGCTGCCAACAGGCTCTGTGTGGGTGGGTGTTACAGAAAGGACAAAAATCACTCTGCTCTCCCCACAGTTCTTCCCACTTTGTGATTGTCCCTGGTTTATTTTTGTTTGCTTTTTACATATCAGTTCTAATTTACAGAAAAAAAACCTACAGAAAAATAAATATTTCCACATTTCCCTGAGGTTTTTTGGCTGAGAGCAGGACTGCAGTGCTGGACTGGGACTGGCTGCTTTGCATGGAGGGTGCACAGGGAAAACTTCATCCTCCCACTGTGTCCCAGGTGTGAACAGGGGCCAGGCACCTCTGCCAAGCCCGCCACATTCACAGAGGTCTCCTGTTCTCACCTGCTTGGCTGAAGAGTTCCAGGAGATTTCCTGCACTTGGTAACTCCTCTGCACTTTGGTCCTGGCAGGGATTTATGGATCACACCAAGGATCCCTGAGGAAATCCTTCAGGAACCTGATCCAGGGCTCTGGGGCACTTCCAAACAGGGATTTCCTCGTCAGTACCTCTAATTTCCAGAAAGGCTGTTGAGGAAGGGAGTGATTTGCATTTTCACTGGTGGTTGATTAGATGGAGTGAGCTGAGCAGAAGATGTTGAGTGAAGATCATGGAATCATGGAATGGTTTGGGTTGGAAGAGACCTCAAATCCCACCCATCCCACCCCTGCCATGGCAGGGACTCTTCCACTGTGTCAGGGGTTTCCAGCCCCAGTGTCCAGCCTGGCCTGGGGCACTGCCAGGGATCAGCCACAGCTGCTCTGGGCACCTGGGCCAGGGCCTCACCCCCTCCCAGGGAACAATTCCTGCCCCAAATCCCATCCATCCCTGCCCTCTGGCAGTGGAGCCATTCCCTGAGTCCTGGCACTGCAGAGGTGAGGGAGGGGGGCCTGCAAAGGGATGAAGAGAGGTTTCACAGGCTCATGGAAAATGAGTGTGGGATGATCCACACCCACCTCACTCCGGGGGAGGATGCTCTCCAGCTCCCAGAGATGATTTCCCACTCTTTCTCCAAGACTTTTGCTCTACCCTCCACTTTGGCCTCCAAAGCCCTGAAAGGAATGTTTTCCTGCCCGTTTTCCCAGGAACTCCTCGTGCCCTGTGCCAGGGGATGCTGTGGGCAGCGCTCCTGTGCTGGGCTCCTCCAGCCTCTGCTCCCCTGCTGGACTGCAGGAAGGAGCAAAGGGGAAATGCAAACTGGGGGAGAGGGGGCAAGCTGTGGAGCATCTCCAGAGCTCAAAACTGATTTTAAAACTGTTTGGGTTTGAGCTCTGGGCGCCCATTCAGGATGGCTCTGCTCTTGTTTGGATGGGGTGGCCCCTCTGTGTTTGTTGGGATCAGTGCACTAATGAAGGCTGGAAGGGAGAACAGGCGCTGGGAAAGCCTTTTATGCCTCTAATGACACTTAATTTCCATAGTAAATGCCTAATGTTTAACGAGTATTTCATTCTTCCCCAATTTACATATTTATAGTTAACTTTGGTGGCTGCTCCTGAGTAATTAGCCGTCTGTTTAAAAGGAGCCTGTGAACTCTCCAACCACATGCTTATCCCAGTGGTGGGGAAAATACCCAAACAAACCTTGGGCACTTCTTTTAGAGAAACATTTGATTACAGGTTGTTCAAAGAAAGGCAGAGGGGAAAAAAGAGAAGGGGTTTGCATAATGAATAAAACACAAGGGAGGGAAAACTGGGATGAAATGACATTGGGACTCCATGTGAAGGGAATTTCCCAGTTAGGAGAGCATTGGCCAGTCCCTCTGGGGAGAGGTCCCAGCCACTGCAGCACTCCTGTCCTGGGGTGTCTGCAGTTGTGTTCATGCAGCTTTGAACAAAACCAGAAAGGGCAGAAGCCCTGGCATTCAAGACCTTTGCTCATCAGAAGGCAGGGAAATACTTAGAGCAGGACAGTGGCACAGAGAAATCAGAGATGAAATTCAGAGATGCATCCAGACATGGGGCTGGCACTGGACATAAAGCCTTGCAGAAAATCATAACATCAAACCTTCTGATTTTGCTGTGACTAAATAAGAATGAAAATTAAGAGTTAAAACCAAGTGTAGAGGAAATCCTTTGGAGAGACATTTGCTGGAACACAACTTGAACATTGCTGCTGCTCAGCAGCAGCCAGGAAAGGCCAGCTCTGTGCCTGGCAGATATTAACCAAGCCATTCATTGTGCTGGCCCATAACCTTGTAGCAAACACCATAATTGGGTGTTTAACCTTTCTCCTGATCACATAAACTGCTCCTGCCCTTCTTTTTCCCGAGGTTTGCCTATGGCTGAAATCTGTGGAAAATGGCAAATTCAATTTGTATGCATGTGTACAATGTTAGCATGTGCATTTAGGGCAGGGATTCATCACCCAGCATCAGATCAATGAAGTCTCTGAACTGTTATCAACACTGCTATCAGCAGTAAATAAATTCCCCAAATGCAGGTTTGTCTCTACCAAATTGTTGCTGCTTCTGTTAGCTGCTGTTTGTTAGTGCCTTATGTCTTTGTAAACTGTGAATGTTCCAGCTGATTTTCTTTTCCCTTCCCTGGTACCTTGTATCCACATCAGCCATAGCACTCCTGGTTTTGTGTCCCCTCCTGGTACCTGTATGTCTGCTTTGTATCCCTGTCAGCCATAGTGCTCCTGGTTGTCTGTCCCTTCCCAGTGCCCGTACCTCTGCTTTGTTTGTCCCTTCCTGGTACCCGTACCTCTGCTTTGTTTGTCCCTTCCCAGTACCCGTACCTCTGCTTTGTATCCCCACCCACCTCCCCATTCCCATTTTTAATGATATGCAACCTCAAGTGCTCATGGGACACTAGGTAGAGCTAAAAACCCCTAAAACAACGAGCCCAGATGTCATCTAGAACTGAAAATAGTGTTGTCAAGTCAGGAAAGTAGTGCAGGAAGCAAATTTGCCATTTGGAGCTGCTTTGTTCCATTGCCATGACCCTGACAGCACCCTACCAACATTAACAGCCTGGACCATGAGCCAAAATCCATTCCCATGGGCCGTGTGTGGATGGACAATGTGCGTGTGGACAAAGCTGCCATCCTTTATTGCGTTGTCCTTGGGAACAGCAGTGGTGAATGCAGCCTGCTGGGTTCCCTGCCCAAAACTGATTCTAATGAGGGTCTTACAAAGGATGGGTGTCCGGGCTGGTTGTGTTCAGTATCAATCTCTGAGCTCCTGGTGTCAGCAGAGGCGGTGATGGTATCAGTCTGTGATCTCCTGTTATCAGCACTGCTATCAGCTCTGGTACCAGCAGAGACAAGTGATGGTATCAGTCTGTGATCTCCTGTTATCAGCACTGTTATCAGCACTGGTACCAGCAGAGACGGTGATGGTATCAATCTCTGAACTCCTGTTATCAGCACTGCTATCAGCACTGCTATCAGCAGAGACAGTGATGGTGTCAGAGTCTCTGAATTCCTGTTATCAGCACTGCTATCAGCACTGGTACCAGCAGAGACAGTTGATGGTATCAATCTCTGAACTCCTGTTATCAGCACTGCTATCAGCAGAGACAGTGATGGTATCAATCTCTGATCTCCTGTTATCAGCACTGCTATCAGCGGAGACACTGATGATATCAATCTGTGATCTCCTGTTAGCAGCACTGGTACCAGCAGAGACAGTGATTATATCAATCTCTGATCTCCTGTTATCAGCTCTGCTATCAGCACTGCTATCAGCAGAAACAGTGATGGTGTCAGAGTCTCTGAACTCCTGTTATCAGCACTATGAGCACTGCTATCAGCACTGTTATCAGCACTGCTATCAGCACTGCTATCAGCAGAGACAGTGATGGTGTCAGAGTCTCTGATCTCCTGTTATCAGCTCTGCTATCAGCTCTGCTATCAGCACTGCTATCAGCACTGCTATCAGCAGAGACAGTGATGGTGTCAGAGTCTCTGAACTCCTGTTATCAGCACTGCTATCAGCACTGTTATCAGCACTGCTATCAGCACTGCTATCAGCAGAGGCAGTGATGGTATCAATATGGTATCAATCTCTGAACTCCTGTTATCAGCACTGCTATCAGCACTGCTATCAGCAGAGACAGTGATGGTGTCAGAGTCTCTGAACTCCTGTTATCAGCACTGCTATCAGCACTGCTATCAGCAGAGACAGTGATCTTAGCCCCGTTCACCCCGGCAGTGCCGGTTCCTGGTGCTGGGCCTGGCTGAGGCTGGCTCAGGTGTTCAGTCCTGTCTGGATTCCTGTCATGGATCAAAATCTGAGGGATTGGCTGCAGCTGTCCTGGGGACATCCTGAATTCCCAGGAGAAAGGGCAGGGACCCCCTGCTAAGGGTCGGGAGATCCCCAAGGGGGAGTTTGGCTCCTCCAGGATCCCCCTTGGCCAGCTCGGGGTGGGTGTGACCCTGAGCAGGCTCAGACCCTGCTGGCTCCATGGCTCCAGTGCTTGGGACAGTCGTGTTCTCCCTGCCAAGGCTCCTGCAGGCTCACCACAGGAATTTGCACCCACTGGACCTGGCACAGAGCTGGATTCCACCAGCAGGAGCTTCCCTGTTCATCCCAATATTTACAGAATGTGGAACCAGAGAGCCCCAGGGTGGTTTGGGTTGCCATGGACCTTCCAGAACCTCTCACCCACAGCCCAGAGCAGCTGGGGCTGCCCCAGGGTCCCTGGCAGTGCCCCAGGTTGGACACTGAGGCTGGAGCACCTGGGACAGTGGGGGTGTCCCTGCCGTGGCAGGGGTGGGATGGGTGGATTTGAGGTCCTTTCCAGCCCATTCCATGGTTCTGTGGTGAGAGCACAGCTCAGAGAGATCAGGAGCCTTTGCCTCAGTGGAGCAGAGAAGCTCCTGCAGTGACAGCACCACTCATTTCCCAAACTTTTCCGTTTGCTGCATTCTGGGGTCTTTACCGGAGGCATTAAGTTGATAACTTCACAAAAAATGAGAAGTTGAGGAAAGTACAAATGAGTTTTACCTCGATTTTAATGACTATAATTTTCTCTTGTAACGGTAATTTCAGTAATTAATGGCTGCATTCTTCTATTGTTGCAGTATTTGGAGATGACACAAAATGAGCAAGTGTTTTTGTGTCAGTGACAAAAAGAGAAGATTAGCTGGTGAATGCTGATAGGAAGTGTTTGGTGGGAGGAATAAGCAAGGAAGGACTGATAACAAGTTTGGTGGCATTGTTTCTCTGCTGTATTATCTCTATTTTACTGCAGGAGAAGTGCAGCAGAGCAGTGATCTGATGGGAGGCTGCAGATCCCTTCTCCTCCAGGAGCTGGGTGCTGTCAGGGCTGGATGGGCACTGGGACAGCCCCACCTCAGCAATCCCCAGAACTGCTGGCACAGCTGCCATGGGGCCTGGGCTGCCTTCAGGCTCTCAGTTCAGCCTTGACTCTTCCCAGATTTCACAGCAGAGCAGTCCAACCCCTGCCCTGTGTTTAGTGAGAACATCTCCTCTTCCCTGGTCCCATGGGAGCCCCCAGAATGGCTGTGGTCTCCTTCTGCCTCAAATCTAATCTTGGTCAATGGGAATCTCACCACAGGAGATTTTCTGTGGTTTGTGGGGTTGGTTTTTCTAATTTCAGATGAAATCTCCAGCAGATTTCGATGGTAGGAATGAGAATAGCAGTTGCTGACAGCACTCACACGTGTCAGTCCTGGGACTCCTGCCCAGAGCTGCAGGAATGATGAGCCTTGCATTTCCCAAGGGGTTTTATCTCAACAAGAGGTGCTGAGGAGCCAGGGCTGGGCAGGAGGGTCCCCTGTGCTCTGTCCTGGCCCCTCTGCTGTCACAGCACCCACTGCCCCCAGGCTCTGCCCCTCCACAGTGTCCCTGAGCACTGCTGGGGGGCTCTGGGGACATTCTGCACCCACTGCTGCTCCCAGCCTGCAGGAACTCATCTCCAGGGACCAGCTCCTGCTTCTGAGGGCAGCTGCAATGAAATCCTACAAACTCCCCAGGAAAATAAACTTTATTTCACACATCCCTGGTCCCAGGATGGAGCCATTGACTCCCAGCTCCCTTTGGGAGCACACTGAGGTTTATTTCGTGTTTAATGAATTCACCTCTGCATTTCTCTGGGGGAGGTTGAGTTTCACCTCGTGACAGTCGGGTTTTTTTTCCCCTTTTTCTTGCCAGCAGATTTCTATTTGTTCATCACCTCCACTCATGCTTTGCCAGTGAGGGAGGATGTTCGTGATTTTGTTATTTCTGTCCCTCCTCTTGGACCAGGGACTTGACCCCAGGCTTTTTGTACCTGCCCTTGATGCTGCTCAATCCCAGCTGCGGTGTCTGAGCTGTCCCAAAGGTCACAGGGACAGGACAAAGACAGGGACAGGGGACACACAGGGATGTGACACACACACAGGGACAGGGGACACACACAGGGACAGGGCTTTGGCTCCTTCTTTTCCTGCAGAAGTGGCAGAGAAGCTTTTGAGCACTGTTTTTAGCACCAGAGCTTTTCCCGTCGCTCAGAGACCAGACTCATTTGGTGATTTACAAATTACCCATGGGGTTACCTTAAAAATAAATCCTTTGCTTTGCTTTGAAAGATGGGAGTGCCAAACCCCTCATTTCGGAATGGAATGGAATGGAATGGAATGGAATGGAATGGAAAGGAAAGGAAAGGAAAGGAAAGGAAAGGAAAGGAAAGGAAAGGAAAGGAAAGGAAAGGAAAGGAAAGGAAAGGAAAGGAAAGGAAAGGAAAGGAAAGGAAAGGAAAGGAAAGGAAAGGAAAGGAAAGGAAAGGAAAGGAAAGGAAAGGAAAGGAAAGGAAAGGAAAGGAAAGGAAAGGAAAGGAAAGGAAAGGAAAGGAAAGGAGAGGAGAAAGGGAAAAGGGAAAGGAACCCCTTGTCCTTCCATCCCAGCAGAGCTGGATTGCTGCCTTGTTTTCCTGGATTATCCCCCTGTTCTCCTGAGCTGAGCAGGTCCCAATTTTGCCCAATTTCCATCCCACAATGTCACTGCCACTGCTCCCTGAGGCACACATGGCAGGGAAAACGTGGGGGTGTAGCTCCAGCTTTTAAAAACCCTTCTCCCACAAAGAAAATATGGAAAAAATCCCTAAATAATGCGCTTGATTGTGAGTTGAACCAAACCTGTAATAAACCCTTCGTTGTTTCAGCTTTTTCTAAAAATACAGGCTAATAGAGGTCAAATTTGAACTATCACTTCAAACCTCCAAAAAGGATGGATTTTGTGCTGAAATGAGAAATCAAAATCCATTTTACATCCCTCCAAAAAAAAATTCCCATCTTCACTGTGTGCTTTTAACCAAAATGTTTTGCTAAGCCCAGCCAGAATGAGCAAGCATTCTGGTCAGCCTGAATAGATTTCATTCCTTTTCATCCAGGGAGATAAAATATTCTACCAAATGTATTCGTTTATTTATTATGCATTTTGGCTGAAAATACAAATGCTGCTTTATGCCCACCAAAAAGCACAAGCTATCATTTTAGAAAAAAATGTTTATATTAACACTGGAAATTGGGTGTAGTGCCTAGCAGAGAAAATAATGTCAATTACCCACACAAATAGCTTTCCAAATCTCCCAGTGCTGCTTTCTGCATGAGCAGTTCGATTCAGAGAAATTAGAGATGGGAAAAGATCTTATTAGAGAGTCTCATCTCCCTCTCTGCTCGCAGAGCCTTGTCCCCCACTGGGTGTTTTCCACTTAGGTCTGCCCAGCCTGGATTTAAAGGGATGGGGGTCTCTGGGGTAGCCTGGATTTATTTTTTTTTCCCCATATAAATATATCTTCATTAGCAAGCACAAATAGTGAAATTCTGCTGAGAAAAATCCTGACTTGGAGTCAGGCATCAGTAAAAAAATCTCTCGCTTGCAAAGCTGGGAGCAAAACTGGGAGAAAACTGGGGTAAAACTGGGAGAAAACTGGGAGAAAACTGGGAGTAAAACTGGGGTAAAACTGGGAGAAAACTAGGAGTAAAACTGGGAGCTAAACTGGGAGAAAACTGGGAGCTAAACTGGGAACAAAACTGGGGTAAAACTGGGAGTAAAACTGGGAGAAAACTGGGAGTAAAACTGGGAAAAAAATGGGAGAAAACTGGGAGTAAAACTGGGAGTAAAACTGGGAGCTAAACTGGGAGAAAACTGGGAGAAAACTGGGAGTAAAACTGGGAGAAAACTGGGAGTAAAACGGGGAGCTAAACTGGGAGTGAAACTGGGAGTGAAACTGGGGTAAGACTGGGGTAAAACTGGGAGAAAATTTGGAGCAAAACTGGGAGCAAAACTGGGAAAAATGGGAGAAAACTGGGAACTAAACTGGGAACAAAACTGGGGTAAAACTGGGAGCTAAACTGGGAGCCAGCAGTGCCTGGGCTTGGCTTTCATTGTTTCATTCCTCTCCAATTAATTCCTATCCCTCACTCGATTTCACTTTTTACTTCTCTTATTCCTTTTTTAATAACTTATAGTTTTACTAATTGACCGAGGAACTCAGGGATAGGAGTATTATTTTTTTTTAATAATCCATTTTATTGCTGCTCCTCATTTCACATTCTCCTGCTGTACTGCCTCTCTGATGTAACCCTGGAGTGGATTTTCCCATTTCCAGCCCCTGCTCACAGCCAAAATTCATAAATCTGAGAAGAAGAATTGAAATAGTAATTATAATAATAATAATAATAGCAATAACAACAACAAGAGTGGATAAAGCTGTGGCAGCCTGAAGGGAGGAAGTGGCCACAGACACCAGCACTGAGAGCTGATGTTGCCATGGACTGATCCAGTGGTTTGTAAATGTGAACATCCTCCATTGCTCTCTGGAGCAGACTTTATTCACCAAAATCCTCAAACTGCAGCACTGGAGCTCTTCTGCATCCTGGAGTCCCCCAGGAGCTGCTGGCAGAGCTCTGGGCAGGGTCCAAGGGTGTGGAAATCGGGGTGTGGGTCATGGCATCACACAGGGCAGGGCATGTGGGGACTTCCAACCAGTCAGCCTGGTCCAGCCCTTCATCCTCCTCCAGCACAGCAGCCAGGGCCAGGGCTGGGGAATTCCTGAGGGAGCTGGGAAAGGAATGGAGAATTCCTGAGGGAGCTGGGAAGGGGCTGGAGAATTCCTGAGGGAGCTGGGAAAGGGCTGGAGAATCCCTGAGGGAAATGGGAAAGAGCTGGAGAATCCCTGAGGGAGCTGGGAGGGCTCAGCCTGGAGAAAAGGAGGCTCAGGGGGCCCTTGTGGCTCTGCACAACTCCCTGCCAGGAGGGGACACCGGGGGGATTTGGGATCTGGGAACAGGGACAGGGACAGGACACAGGGAACGGCATCAGGGGAGGCTCAGAGTGGGAATTGAGGAAATTGGAAAGAGGGGTCAGGGACTGGAGGTGCCCAGGGGTGCATCCCCCCATCCCTGGGGGTTTCCAAAGCCCTGTGGATGTGGCACTTGGGGACAGGGACAGTGCTGGCCCTGGCAGTGCTGGGTATGGTTGGACTGGATGGGCTCAGAGGGGTTTTCCAACCTCAGCAATTCCATGGATCCTGTGCTCTCTAAAACATCTTCCCAATGTCTGCACTGACCGCCAGGTGAGGGGACAAACCTCAGCCTGCAAATGTGACTGACCCACAAACAGAGTGAGACCCACACCTGGCAGGGCTCCCCCTCCTCCCACGGCACAGAACAAACCCAGCCCCAGCTGCTGCCAGCTGTGCTGCCCTGGACACCTTCCTGGGCACAGCTGGACACCTTCCTGGGCACTGCTGACACCTTCCTGGGCACTGCTGACACCCCCTCCCCTCTCCGTGCTCCGGGACCATTGCTAGGAGCACCGCACGTACCTCTGCTTTTTATGGCTTCTGTTATTGAGCCCATTATCCTCGCCAAACGTGGTTATTGGCTCGTTAGTATTTAAATCAGCTGATAACACAGGGAGAGCGATTCCTCCTGACAGAGCCGCGGGCCGGGCTGTAACGGGGCCAGCAGATGCCGTTTGTGTCAAACGAGCTGGGATTCCTGGATTTCAGGGATTTCTGGGATTTCGGGGATTTCTGGTTTTCTGGGATCCCAGGGATTTCGAGATTTCTGGATTTCAGGGATTTCTGGATCTCTGGGATTTCGGAATTTCTGGATTTCTGGGATTTCGGAATTTCTGGATTTCTGGGATTTTGGGATTTCTGGTTTTCTGGGATCCCAGGGATTTCGGGATCTCTGGGGTTTCAGGGATTTCTGGTGTGATAGGCACATATCAGTGTGATAGGCACATATCAGATGGGATAGGCACATATCACATGGGATAAGTACATATCAAACGAGATAGGCACATATCCAATGTGATACCATGTCATCCACAACACCATGTAAGCTTTTCATCCACAGTACCATATCAATGTGATGCCATATCAATGTGATACCATATCAATGTGATACCATATCAATGTGATACCACATCAATGTGATAAGCACATATCAGTGTGATAAGCAAGTATCAAATGTGATACCAGGGATCTGGGTGAGCAGAATTAATGACCTGGGGGTGGTTTTGCTCTTCACCAGGATCCTGGCTGTGGCTCTGTCACGGAGCACAGACCTCCCTCCCTCCCTCCCTCCCTGGCTGTGCCCCTGCTCGAGGCACTTTGGGCACAGGCAGGGCAGAGGCCACAACCCCAAAGGAGCCCCGAGCTGAATCTCAGTCCCTGCACAGGAACCATCTCTGCAGCAGCCAAGATGAAAACAACCCCCCGTCCCAAGGCAGAGCAGCCAGCAGTTCCCAGGCTGCAAACCTCTGCATTTTCATAAGAAAGGCTCCTGCTCCTCCTAATTCCTCAGGATTCTATTTGCAGCCTTTTCTCTGCTCTGGGAAATAAGCTGTTCCATTTTAATTGGGAGAATCGCAGAAATAACTTGTTTAAATGCATTTTGGGCTCAGAATAAAACCCAAAGAATAGAACAAAATTAAAAATGCAGCATTACCCCTGTCCTGTCCCCCCCTGCTTCAAATCAGAAAGAATATCATTTCCGGATGCACAGTGATAGGGTATTATTTCTTTCCTATCTCGGAGGAAAGGTTTCAGCTTGTTGCTTCCCTCCCCTCATTTTAACTGTACAGTAATCACCGCATTTTTTGCTAAATTTTGAAATGGAGCAGCAAAATGAAAATGGAAAAATGAAAATGAAAAATCAAAATACTCCAAGTGACAAAATTATTACAATTGAACTGCTGTGCCTGTTCAGAATAATTTTTACAATCAGCCCCAAAAGATGGGGGGAAAATCCCATAAGTGGCTTTTGATAGATGGCTGGAGAACCAGTTTGCTGAGAGCTTTGCTCAAGCCAAATCTCCATTTTCCCACAAAAGCAGCTCTGACCAAACCCCTTCAGTGTGCTGGAGAGGTCCCTGTGCCTCAGATCCATGGCAGGGTTTGGGGAAAAACCTGGGATCCATGGCAGGGTTTGGGGAAAAACCTGCTGGGCTGGGTGTGCTGTCCTGGGATCCATGGAAGGGTTTGGGACAGAACCTGCCCGGCTGGGTGTGCTGTCCTGGGATCCATGGGGGGATTTGGGACAGAACCTACCTGGCTGGGTGTGCTGTCCTGGGATCCATGGGGAGATCTGGGACAGAACCTGCCCGGCTGGGTGGGCTGTTCATGGCTCAGTTTGGTGCCCGTGTGCTGTTCTCACATCGTTTGGGAGACAAGCGCCTCCTGACAGGGGCTGGAGAATTCCTGAGGGAGCTGGGAGGGCTCAGCCTGGAGAAAAGGAGGCTCAGGGGGGCCCTTGTGGCTCTGCACAACTCCCTGACAGGAGGGGATTTGGGATCTGGGACAGGGAACAGGGACAGCAGGAGCTCGGGGTGCACTGGGAAGCAGTGAGGGAGGTCTGGTTCCCAGTCTGGTTCCCGGTCTGGTTCCCGGTCTGGTTCTCAGTCTGGTTCCCGGTCTGGTTCCCAGTCTGGTTCCTGGTCTGGTTCCCAGTCTGGTTCCTGGTCTGGTTCCCGGTCTGGTTCTCAGTCTGGTTCCCGGTCTGGTTCTCAGTCTGGTTCTCAGTCTGGTTTCCAGTCTGGTTCCTGGTCTGGTTCCCAGTCTGGTTCCTGGTCTGGTTCCTGGTCTGGTTCCCAGTATGGTTCCCAGTCTGGTTCTCAGTCTGGTTCTCAGTCTGGTTCCCGGTCTGGTTCCTGGTCTGGTTCCCAGTCTGGTTCCTGGTCTGGTTCCCGGTCTGGTTCCCAGTCTGGTTCCTGGTCTGGTTCCCGGTCTGGTTCCTGGTCTGGTTCCCGGTCTGGTTCTCAGTCTGGTTCCTGGTCTGGTTCCCGGTCTGGTTCCCAGTCTGGTTCCCGGTCTGGTTCTCAGTCTGGTTCCTGGTCTGGTTCTCAGTCTGGTTCCTGGTCTCGTTCCCTGTCTGGTTCCCGGTCTGGTTCCTGGTCTGGTTCCCGGTCTGGTTCCCGGTCTGGTTCTTGGTCTGGTTCTCAGTCTGGTTCCTGGTCTGGTTCTCAGTCTGGTTCCCGGTCTGGTTCTCAGTCTGGTTTCCAGTCTGGTTCCCAGTCTGGTTCCCAGTCTGGTTCCCGGTCTGGTTCTCAGTCTGGTTCCTGGTCTGGTTCCCAGTCTGGTTCCTGGTCTGGTTCCCAGTCTGGTTCCCGGTCTGGTTCCCAGTCTGGTTCCTGGTCTGGTTCCCAGTCTGGTTCCCTGTCTGGTTCCCAGTCTGGTTCCCTGTCTGGTTCCTGGTCTGGTTCCCGGTCTGGTTCCCAGTCTGGTTCCCGGTCTGGTTCCTGGTCTGGTTCCAGGTCTGGTTCTCAGTCTGGTTCCCTGTTTGCTGCCTGCACAGGGGATCATTACCATTCTCCACCATCCCGGGCAGAGGCTTGGACGCTGATCACACAACAGTTCAGCACATCCAATTTACCATGCAATTCCATTTTAATGAGCTGTGACCCCTGAGGTGGGAGCTGGCACTGCCAGCCCTGGCCCAGCCTGGCCCAGGGGGGCCGTGCTGCAGCTGGGAGGGACAGAGGCTGCGTTTGTTTGTTTATTTGTTTGTTTGTTTGTTTGTTTGTTTGTTTGTTTGTTTGTTTTCACACAGAACAGAGCCCGTGCTGATGTCCAGCCTGCCCAGGTGAGCTGACCCCACTGCCCTCAGCCCCAGTGCAGCTCTCACTGCTGGCCTTGGCAGGGCAATGAGCCTCCCTGGGGTCAGGGAAAGCGAGGAAAAGCAGAATGTTACACACCCTGCGCTGAGCTGGGCTGGGAGAGGCTCCAAGGAGCTTCACCCTTCGCAGCTCTGACTGCTGCCAGCACCAAAACACAAATGAAAACTGCCCATGATCCCCAGTGACAAATTCCAGAGGGGGTCAGGCTCCTTTCTGAGGATGAGCTGGGGTTTGATGTCACACTGCCCCATTACACACGGCTCCCTGCAGTGCCACACACATCCTAAGACACATCCTAAGAGCCCATTTGCTGTGCAACTCACTCTCCCCACCAACATTAGGAGCAAAAGAACTTCTGAATGTCCCTCCACAGCCAGAATGCTGCTTTTGTGGTGAACCTTTTCCTGGTGGCATCAGGAACCTCGTCCTCACAGAAGGGCCAAAGCATCCAAGCACTGCTGAGCAGGGAGCTGGGGTTTTGTGGTCCTTCCCTGGCAATGAAGGCTGAATGCCTCATTTATTTTGTGATGGGAAAGTGGACGGAGCCTCTGAGGTGCTGGCTGCAGCAAGGACGGCCTGAGGCTTCAGTTTGGCCAAGTGACTTCTCTGCACACGTGAAGAGTCTGCCTTAAAGCACAGACACAAGTGGTGCCCTTTCCCTTCCCCTTTTCCCTTTCCCTTTTCCTTCCCCTTTTCCTTCCCGTTTTCCCTTCCTCTTCCCCATTCCCTTTCCCTTTTCCTTTCCCTTTTCCCTTCCTCCTCCCCTTTCCCTTTTCCCTTTCCCCTTTCCCCTTTCCTTTCCCATCCCCTTTCCCTTCCCCTTTCCCTTTCCCTTTTTCCTTTCCCCTTTCCCTTTCCCTTTTCCCTTCCCCTTTTCCCTTCCTTTTCCTTCCCCTTTCCCTTCCCCCTTTCCCTTTTCCTTTCCCCTTTTCCTTTCCCCTTTCCCTTTCCTATCCCCTTTCCCTTCCCCTTTTCCCTTCCTCCTCCCCTTTCCCCTTTCCCTTTTCCCTTTCCCCTTTCCCCTTTCCCTTTCCTATCCCCTTTCCCTTCCCCTTTTCCCTTCCTCCTCCCCTTTCCCCTTTCCCTTTCCCTTTTTCCCTTCCCCTTCCCCTTTCCCTTCCCCTTCCCCAGGCAGTTCAGTGGAGGAAATTCCCTCCCTGTGGGAACAAGCCCTGGACTCTCATCCCGCTGATGGAGATGATGGGAGCAGTAGGATTTGGGGAGCACCAGGCAGCTCCCACCTGCATCCCACCCCTCATCCCTCCCCTCCATGGGGCAGCCCCACACTTCATCCCTCAGCAGCCGATTGTCCCTCACAGGGGACAGCTGGGCATGGGAAAAGGGGATTTTCTTCCTGGGATCTCCCGTGCCAGGGGGAGCTTTGGGGCAGTACTCTGAGCCTGGAAGGATCCCTTGCACCCCCCTTTTGTATTCCCTCCCTTTGGCTTTATTTATTTGTTTTATCTCCAGTTTCCTTTCTTGTGGAGCTCTCAGCCTCCTCTTTCTTCCCTTTCTTCCTCCTTTTCTTATTCTTGCCTTCAAAGCCACCTTTGGCAGAGAGAGGAGACAATCCCAAGGAAACTTCCTCCTTCTTTATTGTCAGCCTTGCTCCGAGCAGGAGCAGTGGGGGAGACAGAACCCAGCCTGAGAGCCCAGGAAAGCTGCTGGGGACGCAGGGGAGCCTTATCTGGCCTTGCACACGAGCAGGGAGAGCCCCAGCCTGTGAAGTGTAATAAGGAGCACGGAGCCTAATGGAAAAATCATTTGCTTGTGGCATTTAATTAAATATGTAAATTTATGAACGGCCCTGAAATCATCAAATTAAAAGGCAGAGCTGTCATGAATTTTGATTGTTCCCTCCGTGGGCTTTCCCCCCGGTCCCCCACTGGCTGTGCCTTTAATCAGAGGTGGCACCTGGGGACACTGAGGTCTGTCCTGGGGTGTCCCAGGTGTGACGCACACAGAGCTGCTTTCATCCCCTGCACACCCAGGGATCGAGTCCCTGCTGCTGCTGCTGTGTGGGCTCTGCTGTGCAGGGACACCCAGGCTGTCACCAGCTGTCCCTGCAGTCCCAGTGTCCCCAGAGCTGCCCCTCCACGGCCCCATCCTGCAGCTGCTCTCCCAAAATCTTCCTGGGACTTCTCCAGGGATTTGGAACTTTGGGGTGGTGGCACAAGGAGAAGTCCCCAGGGCTGTCACTGCTCTCTGGGAATCCCCAGCCGCCCCAAGTGCCACCACCCCTCAGAGCTGAGGTGACAGGGAGGTGACCCTGTCACAGCCAGCTGTGGCTTTGCTCCAGGCAGAACCTGGAGCTGCCTCCCCATGCCCAGGCAGGTTTAGGGTTTGGTGCCTGGCTTGGGGTGAACAATTCCCACTGCTCTTTGAGCCTTGCACAGTCCCAGCTGGGCAGAGCACCAAAGGCTCCTTGCCAGCCCAAAGCTCCCTCATCTCTGACCTCTGGCTGCTCTGGCTGGGCAGAGGCAGAGCACATCTGGGTTCCTGTTTGGTTTTTCACCATCCCAGAGGGTCTGCAGGGACAGCCAGGATGAGTACTGAGCTCCAGGGGAATCAATCACCTGCAAAAGGAGCACGGTGGGTAACAAAAGGAGGATTTGGTGAGGAAAAGCCACTGTGCTGGGGCTGGTGCAGGCCAGCAGGGAGATGGGAGCTGCATCCATCAGTCACAGCCATGGTTTGTCCATCCCAGCCAGCCTGGCAGGGCACTCAGAGCTGGCACCACTCCTCTTGCTGTGTCCAGCCCCAGCTGGGGCGGCACCTGTGCCTCGTGTCCCCAGGCAGAGCTGGGGTGGCCCCTGTGCCTCGTGTCCCCAGGCAAGCTCAGTCCCCAGGCAGGGCCAGCTCTGTGGGTGCATTGGGAGTTGGCAGTGAGGAGAATCCCGAGATTTGGGCAGGTTTCTTTCAAAAGAATTTCCCTAAAATCCCCCAGAGAGTGACTGCAAGGCACCCCTGCAGCAGCTGCTCAGCATTTCCAGCTCTGGGATCAAAGACAAGCCCAGAGCAGGGCTCCAGCTCTCCCAAGAGCAGAGCTGAGCCCAGGGTTCACCTGGGGGTAGGAAAAGCTGGATTGATTTGTTCCTGCCCCCCAGGCTGGACTGGTCTGGGTGAGCAGGTCTGGAGTGTCCAACCCGTCCTGACTTGGCTCTGGCAGCTGGGACAGTGAGGGGACAGCCCTGCAGGGTGTGGGACAGTCACAGCACAGCTCTGCAGGGTGTGGGACAGTGACAGTGACAGTGACAGGACAGCCCTGCAGGGTGTGGGACAGTGACAGTGACAGTGACAGTGACAGTGCTGCAGGGTGTGGGACAGTGACAGTGACAGTGACAGGACAGCCCTGCAGGGTGTGGGACAGTGACAGTGACAGTGACAGTGACAGCCCTGCAGGGTGTGGGACAGTGACAGTGACAGTGACAGTGACAGCCATGCAGGGTGTGGGACAGTGACAGTGACAGCCCTGCAGGGTGTGGGACAGTGACAGTGACAGTGACAGTGACAGCCCTGCAGGGTGTGGGACAGTGACAGTGACAGTGACAGTGACAGCCATGCAGGGTGTGGGACAGTGACAGTGACAGCCCTGCAGGGTGTGGGACAGTGACAGTGACAGTGACAGTGACAGGACAGCCCTGCAGGGTGTGGGACAGTGAGGGGACAGTGACAGTGACAGGACAGCCCTGCAGGGAGTGGGACAGTGACAGGACAGCCCCAGGCTGTGGGACAGTGACAGTGACAGTGACAGGACAGCCCTGCAGGGTGTGGGACAGTGACAGCGACAGTGACAGCGACAGTGACAGGACAGCCCTGCAGGGTGTGGGACAGTGACAGCGACAGTGACAGTGACAGCCCTGCAGGGTGTGGGACAGTGACAGTGACGGTGACAGGACAGCCCTGCAGGGTGTGGGACAGTGACAGTGACAGTGACAGGACAGCCCTGCAGGGTGTGGGACAGTGACAGTGACAGTGACAGTGACAGTGAGAGGACAGTGACAGCCCTGCAGGGTGTGGGACAGTGAGGGGACAGTGACAGCCCTGCAGGCTGTGGGACAGTGACAGTGACAGGACAGCCCTGCAGGGAGTAGGACAGTGACAGTGACAGTGACAGTGACAGGACAGCCCTGCAGGGTGTGGGACAGTGAGGGGACAGCCCTGCAGGGAGTGGGACAGTGACAGTGACAGTGACAGTGACAGTGACAGTGACAGTGACAGTGCCAGCCCTGCAGGCTGTGCCAGCCCCAGCCCGGCTCTGCTCCCGGCTGGCAGCAGGGGATGATGCTCTGAGCAGCTCCCAGCCCCACAGGTGCCCTCAGTTCCCCCCACTTGTTTGCACACCTGGCTGGGGCAGGGCCAGCAGGGTGTGGGAGCACAGGGACATTCATCCTGCAGAGCTGCTGCCACCCTGAGAGCCCTGAGAGGGGAAGGGACATCCTGTCCTGCACTCCTGCTGTCCCTGCTCCTCAGAGACACCGGGGCAGCTCCAGCTGTGCAAACGGACTCCAGGAGAATTAATGACATTTTAATGCACGCTCTTAGCAGTGAGGGCTGAGTTTTCCCCTTCTTGCTTTCCCTTTGATGGTGATAAATGAAGGGGATGTAATTTGCTTGTACAGCTGCAGGCTGGGCCCTTGGAGAGGGCGGCAGGATGAGGGAGATGATTTTATCAGAGCAGTGCCAGGAGTTCCAGCCTGGCAGCTCTGAGCACTGAGGAGAACCCTCGAGGCATGGAGAGCTGGGGTGACACCAGCCCGCGGTGCCAGCCTGGCCTGGGCTGGTTCTGGGTGCTGTGGGGAGCACAGAGCAGCTGCCAGTGAGATCTGTGCCCCAGCCCTTTGCTCTGGGACAGCTGGGGACAGAGGGGCTGTGGAGCAGAGCTCAGCACAGCTGGACACAGCCCAGAGCACTCGGGGGTCACAGCGATGGGGCTCTGCTGGAGGGCTGGCACTGCTCCTTCTGGGGAACAGAAGGCTCTGGGTGACCTCAGTGGGGCCTGGAGCAGCCAGCAAGAAACAGGGAGAGACTTTGGGCAAGGGCTGGGAGAGACAGGACCAGGGAATGGCTTCAGCTGAGAGAGAGCAGGGTTAGATGGGATGGGAAGAAAAAATTCTTTATGGGGAGGGAGGGGAGGCACAGGGCTGTGGATGTCCATCCTGGCAGTGCCCTCGGCTGGGTGGGGCTGGGAGTGCCCTGGGACAGTGCCAGGTGTCCCTGGTCCCAGGGTGGAACAGGAGAGCCTTTAACGCCCCTCCCAAACCATTCTGTGATTCCTTTGTCCCCAGGACGGCCAAATCTCCATCACCCAAAAACTGCCCAGGGCTGCAAAGTCCCTGAGGATCCCATGAACATCTGTGTCCTGAGCAGTCCCCGCTGTGTCCTGAGCAGTCCCTGCTGTGTCCTGAGCAGTCCCTGCTGTGTCCTGAGCAGTCCCCACTCTGTCCTGAGCAGTCCCTCTGTGTCCTGAGCAGTCCCCACTCTGTCCTGAGCAGTCCCTGTGTCCTGAGCAGTCCCTCTGTGTCCTGAGCAGTCCCTCTGTGTCCTGAACAGTCCCCTCTGTGTCCTGAGCAGTCCCTGCTGTGTCCTGAGCAGTCCCCTCTGTGTCCTGAGCAGTCCCTGCTCTGTCCTGAGCAGTCCCCTCTGTGTCCTGAGCAGTCCCTGCCGTGTCCTGAGCAGTCCCCTCTCTGTCCTGAGCAGTCCCTCTGTGTCCTGAGCAGTCCCCACTCTGTCCTGAGCAGTCCCTGCTGTGTCCTGAGCAGTCCCTGCTGTCCTGAGCAGTCCCTGCTGTGTCCTGAGCAGTCCCTCTGTGTCCTGAGCAGTCCCCTCTGTGTCCTGAGCAGTCCCTGCTGTGTCCTGAGCAGTCCCCTCTGTGTCCTGAGCAGTCCCTGCTGTGTCCTGAGCAGTCCTTGCTGTGTCCTGAGCAGTCCCTCTGTGTCCTGAGCAGTCCTTGCTGTGTCCTGAGCAGTCCCTGCTGTCCTGAGCAGTCCCTGTTGTGTCCTGAGCAGTCCCTGCTGTGTCCTGAGCAGTCCCTGCTGTGTCCTGAGCAGTCCCCTCTGTGTCCTGAGCAGTCCTTGCTGTGTCCTGAGCAGTCCCTGCTGTCCTGAGCAGTCCCTGTTGTGTCCTGAGCAGTCCCTGCTGTGTCCTGAGCAGTCCCTGCTGTCCTGAGCAGTCCCTGTTGTGTCCTGAGCAGTCCCTGCTGTGTCCTGAGCAGTCCCCTCTGTGTCCTGAGCAGTCCCCTCTGTGTCCTGAGCAGTCCCCTCTGTGTCCCGAGCAGTCCCCTCTGTGTCCTGAGCAGTCCCTGCTGTGTCCTGGTCCTTGGGACACATCTGGGCACTGCAGGGTGCTGAGGATGGGGGCTGCAGCAGCAGAGACATTTCCCTCTCAGAGGGGAGCAGCACCGGAGGGTTGGGGTCTCTGGTGCAGCCCTGGCTCTGTTCCCACTGCTGGGGAGGGGGCACAGCGCTCAGAGCTGCTCCTCTGTCAGGAGGGGACACTTGTGGCTCCCCTGGGCACCCCCTGGGCTGTCCTCGGGGGCTGGAAGGGCCATGGGAGTGCCAGTGGGTCTGAGGGAACTCTGGTGTGCCACAGCTGGGGCACCCTCAGCTGCCCCTCTGCCCCTTCCTGCTGCAAAACCCTGGGCTGGGCTGGGCTGAGCTGGGCTGGGCTGGGCTGGGCTGGGCTGAGCTGGGCTGAGCTGGGCTTGTCTGACACCTGACAGGGCCACAAAGGGCCCTAGATACAATGTACAATATTGTGCAATATGCTGTATACATTATACAATATTGTACAATATACAATATAAATATTGTGCAATATACAATACACAATATTGTACAATATACAATATACAATAACGTACAATAGACAATAATGTACAATATACAATGTACAATATTGTACAATATACAATATGCTATATACAATATTGAACTATATACAATGTACAATATTGTACAATATACAATACATTAGTATCAGCCACAAAAGCGTCCCCTCAGCTCCAGCTGTGGTTCCCACAGCAGAAATGCTAAAGCCAGGCCTGGGGGAGCAGGGAGGGGTGAAGGGCAGAGTCTGGGGGCACCCCAGGGTGGCTCAGGGGGTCACAGCCCCAGAGAGGGGACGAAGGTGGGACTGAGGAACCCCCTGGTTCAGGCAGGTCCTGCTCTCTCTCTTTATCAGCTCCCCTCAGCCTCCAGAACATCTCTGTGTGAAAACAACAAAGCTGGGACAAATTTTTCCCTCTTTTTACTTTTCGTGCAGAGCTGTCAAAGCCTTCCCAAAACGAGAATAAGTGTGCTGAGTGCTGAAAACAAGTCCTTCCTTGCAGGCTGCCTTTGTCCTAGCTAAGCTAAGCTTAACAGAACCTGCACAGCTCCCTGGTGCTGGTGTTGCTGCCACACTGCTCCACCCTGCTGCTGGACCCACTTCTGAAGCCACCTGGGGCCAAGGTGTCTCCTAATTCTGGAACCTGACCTACACTGGCTTCATTAAAAAATCACCTTTCTTTTACATCTTTTCCTCAAAAAAAAAAAAAAAAAAAAAAAATCAAGCTTTCACCACTTCCAGCAAAGAGAAGAAAGAGAAGGTGGCAGAGTTTCTAATTCTGAAGCTGTCAGCTCCTTTGTTCCTGTGGCAGCTGGAGCAAGCCAGAGTGACAAGGATCTGGGAGTTGGTGTGGCTGAAAGCTGTGTCTGAGCCAGCAGTTTTTACCTGGCTAATAATATTTATAATTGGTTGGCTGCTATTAGAGGAAGGCAGAAAGAAAAATCAGAAGGTTGAAAATCTTGTCTGGAGATTTTAGCATGTTTGAGTGCCAAGGGAGAGGGAGAGGCACAGGGTGCCCAGAGCAGCTGTGGCTGACCCCTGGCAGTGCCCAGGTCAGGCTGGACACTGGGGCTGGAGCTCCTGGAGCAGTGGGAGGTGTCCCTGCCATGGCAGGGGTGGGGCTGGATGGGCTTTAAGGTCCTTTGCAGCCCAAGCCATTCTGGGATCCTAAATAAAGCCACAAGCCCCACAGAGAGGAGCAGGACACTGGGGCCATCACAGAAGAGCTGCTGCTCCTCAGGAACCCCCTCCCTGCCATCCCTGCTGTCTGTGCTGCAGCTGGAAATGAGTCCAGAGCCATGGAGCCTGTGGGAATGATCCCCCAGGGCAGCACAGGCTCTTTGATGGCTGCAGCCACTCCCAGAGCAGCTCTGGCTCAGCTCTCCACAGGCACAGGAAAGGTCCCTTCCCAAAGCCCGAGGCAAAGCAATTGAGGGATTCAAGCATTTAAAAGCTTTTCTGTGAAGATTTCCGCTTGGACTGACCTTTAAAAGGCCAGTTCTGAGGCCTTTGTAGTTAAAGCTGATCACTGGGGGACACTGTTAGCACTTATCTCTTTTTTTTTTTTTTTCCCATGAATTCCCAAAATGACTCTTCAAACTCCCCAGTCCCAGCCTCACATGAACCATGTGGACAAAGCAGTCACTGTAAAAACATCAAAACTTCATGTTTTTATTGTGTGTGCTGCCAGGGCAGCTCCGTCCATCCAGGGATCCATCCAGGGATCCATCCATCATCCATCATCCATCCATCCATGGATGCATCATCCATCCATCCATCCATCCATCCATGGCTCCATCCATCCATCCATCCATCCATCCATCCATCCATCCATCATCCATCCATCCAGGGATCCATCCATGGATCCATCATCCATCCATGGATCCATCCATCATCCATCCATGGGTCCATCCACCATCCATCCATCCATCCATCATCCATCCATCCCTCCCTCCCTCCCTCCCTCCCTCCCTCCCTCCTCTCAGCCCCCAGACTCACATTCCTGCCCCATGTCCGTGTCCCACGCCCAGCCCTGTGCCACCAGCAGCAGTGAGAGCTCCCAGAGCCTCCTCCTGCTCCTGATGTTCCACACAGCTGTGCCTCTGTTTCATTTTCCTCTCCTGAGATGTTTGTTCTTTCCCCCAGCTCCTCCCAGCCTTTGGCATCCCCCACATGCTGCAGGAGAGGGGCAAGGACTGCACTCCCCTCCCCAGGGCACCTGCTCCATCCCCCTTTTCCTCATGGAAACTCTGAATGGGCAACCTCATCCATGAGCATCATGGCCTTGTGGATCAGCCTCTCACTGTCAGCACTGTCAGTGTGTGTACTTATACCCAAATTAAAATTACATTAAAATATATATACAATATACATACATCATTAAAATTTACACACACATATATACACATATACATACATCATTAAAATTTACATATATATACACATACATACGATATGTACATATAAAAATGCATATTTATATTAAAAACTGAGAGGAAAGAGTCCTTCCTTTGCTCCTGAAACGCTTCCAAAAGAGCTGCTGCCACCCTGCTGCTCTGCTGGTGTTGTAGCTCTGCTGATGAATTAAGGATTTTATAAGCTGAAAGGGCACAAGTGTTGCCACCAAGTAAATCACCTTATCTTCCCCAGCTGAGAGCACAGACAACAGGTGAGCTGTGGAAAATCATACAAAAGATGTATTGATTTCTCTTTCTTGAATTCCCTTTCCCACTTTGCCAGCTCCCAGCTGGTGCCCAAGAGGAGATAAGAGAGCCAGGGCTGCTGAGGGGATGAGTCACCTTCCCTCGAGCCTCGGGGACTTTGAAAGTCAGGGAAAGAAAAGGCTCAGCCAGGGGAAAACAAGAGAAAAAGCTCCACAAGGTGAGAGCTGGGAGCTCCAACGGGGTGTGCAATGGGGGAAGGGAGGGGTTAAACCTGGCTCTGTTAAACCTGGCTGTGTCCCAGGCTGGGCTCTGTGTGCAGGGGTTAAATCTGGCTCTGTTAAACCTGGCTGTGTCCCAGGCTGGGCTCTGTGTGCAGGGGTTAAACCTGGCTCTGTTACACCTGGCTCTGTGTCAGGCTGTGCTCTGTGTGCAGGGGTTAAACCTGGCTCTGTTAAACCTGGCTGTGTCCCAGGCTGGGCTCTGTGTGCAGGGGTTAAACCTGGCTCTGTTAAACCTGGCTCTGTTAAACCTGGCTGTGTCCCAGGCTGGGCTCTGTGTGCAGGGGTTAAACCTGGCTCTGTTAAACCTGGCTGTGTCCCAGGCTGGGCTCTATGTGCAGGGGTTAAACCTGGCTCTGTTAAACCTGGCTGTGTCCCAGGCTGGGCTCTGTGTGCAGGGGTTAAACCTGGCTCTGTTAAACCTGGCTGTGTCCCAGGCTGGGCTCTATGTGCAGGGGTTAAACCTGGCTCTGTTAAACCTGGCTGTGTCCCAGGCTGGGCTCTGTGTGCAGGGGTTAAACCTGGCTCTGTTAAACCTGGCTGTGTCCCAGGCTGGGCTCTATGTGCAGGGGTTAAACCTGGCTCTGTTAAACCTGGCTGTGTCCCAGGCTGGGCTCTGTGTGCAGGGGTTAAACCTGGCTCTGTTAAACCTGGCTGTGTCCCAGGCTGGGCTCTATGTGCAGGGGTTAAACCTGGCTCTGTTAAACCTGGCTGTGTCCCAGGCTGGGCTCTGTGTGCAGGGGTTAAACCTGGCTCTGTTAAACCTGGCTGTGTCCCAGGCTGGGCTCTGTGTGCAGGGGTTAAACCTGGCTCTGTTACACCTGGCTCTGTGTCAGGCTGGGCTCTGTGTGCAGGGGTTAAACCTGGCTCTGTTAAACCTGGCTGTGTCCCAGGCTGGGCTCTGTGTGCAGGGGTTAAACCTGGCTCTGTTAAACCTGGCTGTGTCCCAGGCTGGGCTCTGTGTGCAGGGGTTAAACCTGGCTCTGTTAAACCTGGCTGTGTCCCAGGCTGGGCTCTATGTGCAGGGGTTAAACCTGGCTCTGTTAAACCTGGCTGTGTCCCAGGCTGGGCTCTGTGTGCAGGGGTTAAACCTGGCTCTGTTAAACCTGGCTCTGTCCCAGGCTCCTGCTCCATCCCCTGGACACCCCGTGCCCCTGAACAGAGAGGGACAGACAGACAGATCCCTGAACAGAGGGACGGACAGACAGATCCCTGAACAGAGGGACAGACAGATCCAGGAACAGAGGGACAGACAGATCCAGGAACAGAGGGACAGACAGACAGATCCCTGAACAGAGGGACAGACAGACACATGCCTGAACAGAGGGACAGACAGACAGACCCCTGAACAGAGGGACAGACAGACAGACAGATCCCTGAACAGAGGGACAGACAGACAGACCCCTGAACAGAGGGACAGACAGATCCCTGAACAGAGAGACAGACAGACAGACCCCTGGACAGAGGGACAGACAGATCTCTGAACAGAAGGACAGACAGACAGACCCCTGAACAGAAGGACAGACAGACAGACCCCTGAACAGACAGACAGATCCAGGAACAGAGGGATGGACAGACAGACCCAGGAACAGAGGGACAGACAGACAGACCCCTGAACAGAAGGACAGACAGACAGACCCCTGCACAGAGGGACAGACAGACAGGCCCCTGAACAGAGGGACAGACAGACAGACCCCTGAACAGAGGGACAGACAGACAGATCCCTGCACAGAGGGACAGACAGACAGATCCCTGGACAGAGGGACAGACAGACAGACCCCTGCACAGAGGGACAGACAGACAGATCCCTGAACAGAGGGACAGACAGACAGACCCCTGCACAGAGGGACAGACAGACAGATCCCTGGACAGAGGGACAGACAGACAGACCCCTGCACAGAGGGACAGACAGACAGACCCCTGCACAGAGGGACAGACAGACAGGCCCCTGAACAGAGGGACAGACAGACAGACCCCTGAACAGAGGGACAGACAGACAGGTCTCTGAACAGAGGGACAGACAGACCCCTGCACAGAGGGACAGACAGACAGACAGATCCCTGGACAGAGGGACACAGGGCTGGGAAGTTCTGCTGCCTCAGGGGCTGCTCCCGTCCCCAGGTTCAGCTCTAAATAAAACACACCGCAGCACAGCCTCAATCACACATTTCCTAGCAGTGCTCATTATCACAGCATCAGAGTGTGTCACAACCCATTAATTAACTAATCTCCTGTCCTTTGAGTACATTATCCCTACTTACAAATGGAGATTTGAGGTTCAGAGAGATTAAAACCTGAAGTTTCCAGGAATGCTGATTGCCCTGCACCGCACCTGATGGGAGTGCAGAACCATCAGGGGTGCTGCTCCTTCCCCCTCTGTGGTACCAATTATTCTATTTCCCATTTCTCCCCTTTTCCATTTTCCTTTCTGACCCTTTTTCCCCATTCACCTCTCTGCCTGCGTCAGATCTCTTAGACAAACCTCCCCAAATCCCCCTGGTGTCTGTGCCTTGAGCTGGAACCTGGGCAGAGCAGGTCCTGGTGGGGCCAGGGCCACCAGAGGTGACAGCTGTGACCTGAGGGTGACCTGCTGGGCTCTGCTCACACTGACATCCCTCAGTCCTGGAGGAGACCCTCAGGGTGTTTAAAATCCTGAGGGGATGAGAAAGGAGCCCCAGGGGATGGGAAAGGAGCCCCAGGGGATGGGAAAGGAGCCCCCAAGGGATGGGAAAGGAGCCCCCAAGGGATGGGAAAGGAGCCCCCAAGGGATGGGAAAGGAGCCCCCAAGGGATGGGAAAGGAGCCCCCAAGGGATGGGAAAGGAGCCCCAGGGGATGGGAAAGGAGCCCCCAAGGGATGGGAAAGGAGCCCCAGGGGATGGGAAAGGAGCCCCAGGGGATGGGAAAGGAGCCCCAGGGGATGGGAAAGGAGCCCCAAGGGATGGGAAAGGAGCCCAGGGGATGGGAAAGGAGCCCCCAGGGGATGGGAAAGGAGCTCCCACGGGCAGTGAAAGGAGCCCCCAAGGGATGGGAAAGGAGCTCCCAGGGGATGGGAAATGAGCCCCCAGGGGATGGGAAAGGAGCCCCCAGGGGATGGGAAAGGAGCCCCAAGGGATGGGAAAGGAGCTCCCAGGGGATGGGAAATGAGCCCAGGAGCAGGGAAAGGAGCTCCCAGGGGATGGGAAAGGAGCTCAAGGGATGGGAAAGGAGCCCCCAAGGGATGGGAAAGGAGCCCCAGGGGATGGGAAAGGAGCCCCCAAGGGATGTTGAAAGGAGCCCCAAGGGATGGGAAAGGAACCACAAGGGATGGGAAAGGAACCCAGGGGATGGGAAAGGAGCCCCCAAGGGATGGGAAAGGAGCCCCCAAGGGATGGGAAAGGAGCCCAGGGGATGTGAAAGGAGCCCCAGGGGATGGGAAAGGAGCCCCAAGGGATGGGAAAGGAGCCCCAGGAGATGGGAAAGGAACCCCAAGGGATGGGAAAGGAGCCCAGGGGATGGGAAAGGAGCCCCAGGAGATGGGAAAGGAACCCCAAGGGATGGGAAAGGAGCCCCAAGGGATGGGAAAGGAGCCCCAAGGGATGTGAAAAGAGCCCCCAGGGGATGGGAAAGGAGCCCCAGGGGATGGGAAAGGAGCCCCCAAGGGGATGGGAAAGGAGCCCCAAGGGATGTGAAAGGAGCCCCCAGGGGATGGGAAAGGAGCCCCAGGGGATGGGAAAGGAGCTCCAGGGGATGGGAAAGGAGCCCCAGGGGATGGGAAAGGAGCCCCAGGGGATGGGAAATGAGCCCCAGGGGATGGGAAAGGAGCCCAGGGGATGGGAAAGGAACCCCAGGGAATGTTAAAGGAGCCCCCAAGGGATGGGAAAGGAGCTCCAGGGGATGTGAAAAGAGCCCCAAGGGATGGTAAAGGAGCCCAGGGGATGGGAAAGGAGCCCAAGGGATGGGGAAGGAGCCCAGGGGATGGGAAAGGAGCCCCCAAAGGATGGGAAAGGAGCCCCAAGGGATGGGAAAGGAGCCCCAGGGATGGGAAAGGAGCCCCCAGGGGATGGGAAAGGAGCCCCCAGGGGATGGGAAAGGAGCCCCAGGGACAGGGAAATGAGCCCAGGGGATGGGAAAGGAGCCCCAGGGGATGGGAAAGGAGCCCCCAAGGGATGTGAAAAGAGCCCCAGGGGCTGTGCCAGCAGAGCTGCCCCAGCCATCCAAACCCCACTCCCAGGTGATTTTACATCGCAGGGAGGTGCTGTTATCCAACAGCAATCATCAGCTAAACAGCTTCAATTGCCTATGAAATGGAGAAATTCCCAAATGGGAGTGCAATCTGGGAAGCACTTTCTGATGGATGTTTAATGGGAATATTGACTGTCTGGGCTTTCCTGCCTAATCAGTGCAGAGGATTTATGTGAATGTTCATTGTTCAGCCCTCAGTGTCATCAGGCAGCTCTGCTTTGATTATGGTGATTGATTCTGCTCTGCTGCCGTCTGTAACAGCTTCGAGCTGATTCAATTCCCTCTCAGCTCCCTCCCCAAAAATCAGCTGCGTTTGGGACTTCATGGATTTTTCAGAAGAGCACCAAAAAAATCCATCGGGATCATTTTCTGCGAGCTGCTCGTCAGGCTGGGCTGAGCTTTGTGCAGCAATTCCCACCTCAGATCCAATAACAGGGATCAAAGGAGAATCCCTGCTCTGGAAAGCCAGCCTGGCTCAGGGCAAACCCCTCAGTGCTGGGAGCAGAGCTCGGCCCCAGTGCTGCCCATCAGCAATCCCTGCCAAAACAGGCACCCTGCCAAAAACAGGCACTTCTTCATTCCCCTTGTGCCAAAACCAGGCACCTTTTCAATCCCCTCCTGCCAAAAACAGGCACCTTTTCATTCCTCTGCCAAAACCAGGCACCTTTTCAATCTCCTTGTGCCAAAACCAGGCACCTTTTCATTCCCCTTGTGCCAAAACCAGGCACCTTTTCATTCCCCTTGTGCCAAAACCAGGCACCTTTCCATTCCTCTGCCAAAACCAGGCACCTTTTCAATCCCTCCTGCCAAAACCAGGCACCTTTTCATTCCCTTTGTGCCAAAACCAGGCACCTTTTCATTCCCCTTGTGCCAAAACCAGGCACCTTTTCATTCCTCTTGTGCCAAAACCAGGCACCTTTTCATTCTCCTTGTGCCAAAACCAGGCACCTTTTCATTCCTCTGCCAAAACCAGGCACCTTTTCATTCCCTTTGTGCCAAAACCAGGCACCTTTTCATTCCTCTGCCAAAACCAGGCACCTTTTCATTCCCTTTGTGCCAAAACCAGGCACCTTTTCATTCCTCTGCCAAAACCAGGCACCTTTTCATTCCCCTTGTGCCAAAACCAGGCACTTTTTCATTCTCCTTGTGCCAAAACCAGGCATCTTTTCATTCCCCTCCTGCCAAAACCAGGCACCTTTCCATTCCCCTTGTCCCAAAACCAGGCACCTTTTCATTCTCCTTGTGCCAAAACCAGGCACCTTTTCATTCTCCTTGTGCCAAAACCAGGCACCTTTTCAATCCCCTTGTGCCAAAACCAGGCACCTTTTCATTCCCCTCCTGCCTTTTCCTGCTCTGCTCTGCCTGGCCCCAGCTCCCACTCTCTCTCTCGTTACACTTCTGTCTGCAGGGCCAGAAATCCTCTGTCATCGATTTCTGCTCTCCATCCAGTCTCTCCTTAATCCTGTCTTTGTTAAGCTAAACACACCGAGATCCCGGAGCTCCTGGCAATGAGCAGGTTTCCAATCCTCTCAGCATTTTCTTGGCTCCAGTCCCCAGTCCCTGTTGGTGGCCTGCTGCTCCCAGCCTGGACTCTGCCAGGAGCTGGGCTGATCCCAGCTCCCTTTCCCACTCAAACTTCCCTTCTGTGTCAGGTCAAGGGTGCCCCAAGCCCGCTCAGCCCCAGAGCTCCTGTTCAGCCACTGGGATTTCTGCAGCTTCTGCTCCTTGGAAAGGGCTCTGGTGTGCTGCAGGCATGGCCAGAGCCCAGAGCTGAGCCCAGAGCTGCCCAGACTGAGCCCTCCATGCCTGTCCCTGCTCCTGCTCCTGTCCCTGCTCCTGCTCCTGTCCCTGCTCCTGTCCCTGCTCCAGCTCCTGTCCCTGCTCCAGCTCCTGCCCCTGCTCCTGTCCCTGCCCCTGCCCCTGCTCCTGTCCCTGCTGCTGTCCCTGCTCCTGCTCCAGCTCCAGCTCCTGCCCCTGCCCCTTCTCCAGCTCCTGTTCCAGCTCCTGTCCCTGCTCCTGTCCCTGTTCCTGTCCCTGCTCCTGTCCCTGTTCCAGCTCCTGTCCCTGCTCCTGTCCCTGCTCCAGCTCCTGTCCCTGCTCCAGCTCCTGTCCCTGCTCCTGTCCCTGCTCCTGTCCCTGCTCCTGTCCCTGTTCCAGCTCCTGTCCCTGCTCCAGCTCCTGTCCCTGCTCCAGCTCCTGTCCCTGCTCCTGTCCCTGCTCCTGTCCCTGCTCCTGTCCCTGCTCCAGCTCCTGTCCCTGCTCCTGTCCCTGTTCCTGTCCCTGCTCCTGTCCCTGCTCCAGCTCCTGTCCCTGCTCCTGTCCCTGTTCCTGTCCCTGCTCCTGTCCCTGCTCCAGCTCCTGTCCCTGCTCCTGTCCCTGCTCCTGTCCCTGTTCCAGCTCCTGTCCCTGCTCCTGTCCCTGCTCCAGCTCCTGTCCCTGCTCCAGCTCCTGTCCCTGCTCCTGTTCCAGCTCCTGTCCCTGCTCCTGTCCCTGCTCCAGCTCCTGTCCCTGCTCCTGTCCCTGTTCCTCCTCCTGCCCCTGCTCCAGCTCCTGTCCCTGCTCCTGTCCCTGCTCCTGCTCCAGCTTCTGCTCCTGTCCCTGCTCCTGCTCCAGCTCCTGTCCCTGCTCCTGTCCCTGCTCCAGCTCCTGCCCCTGCTCCTGTCCCTGCTCCTGCTCCAGCTCCTGTCCCTGCTCCAGCTCCTGTCCCTGCTCCTGCTCCTGCCCCTGCTCCTGCTCCTGTCCCTGCTCCTGTCCCTGCTCCAGCTCCTGCCCCAGCTCCTGCTCCAGCTCCAGCCCCTGCTCCACCCAGCTCCTGTTCCTGCTCCACCCTGGTCCCTCCCCACAGCTGGGTGGGCTGTGGGCAGAGCAAATGGCCTCAGCAGTGGAACAGGGTGTCCAGGCAGGGCTGGAACCACCATGGAATCCAGTCAGTGATTGCTCATGGAACCCACGGATCCCTCATGGAATCCAGCCAGGGATCCCTCATGGAATCCAGTCAGTGATCCCTCATGGAACCCAGCCAGGGATCCCTCATGGAATCCAGTCATTGATCCCTCATGGAATCCAGCCATCCCTCATGGAATCCAGTCATTGATCCCTCATGGAACCCAGGGATCCCTCATGGAGCCTTGGAACCATGCAATGGGGTGGGTGGGAAGGGACCCCCAAAAAGCCTGGGGACATGGCACTGGGGGATGTGGCACTGGGGGATGTGGCACTGGGGGAGGTGGCACTGGGGACATGGCATTGGCAATGTGACACTAGGAGATGTGGCACTGGGGATGTGGCACTAGGAGATGTGGTCAGTGCTGACGTGGCACTGGGGGATGTGGCACTGGGGGATGTGGCACTGGGGGACGGTGGCACTGGGGACGGTGGCACTGGGGATGTGGCACTGGGGGAGGTGGCACTGGGGAGGTGGTCAGTCCTGATGTGGCACTGGGGGAGGTGGCACTGGGGAGGTGGCACTGGGGAGGTGGTCAGTGCTGAGCACGGCAGGGTCAGGGCTGGACTCATCTCAGAGGTGATTCCCAACCCTTGTGATCGGTGCAGTGATGGCACAAGGGGGATGGTTTTAAACTGGAAAGGAGTGGGGAGGGGAAATAATCTTTATTGTGAGGTGTGAGCCCTGGCCCAGGTGCCCAGGGCAGCTGTGGCTGATCCCTGGGTCCCTGGATCCCTGGATCCCTGGCAGTGTCCCAGACCAGGCTGGACACTGGGAGCAGTGGGGCAGAGGGAGGTGTCCCTGCCATGGCAGGGGTGCCTGTGAGGTCCCTTCCCACCCAAACCATTCCATGATTCTCCATGTGCTGAGCCATTTACCTGCCTGTCTCTCCAGCCCCAGAGGTGGTTTAGGATGGATTCCCACATTTGGGCTTTCTCTCCAATGACCAGCCCAGCAGTGAGCCCGAGTCCCAGCTCAGCTCCTGGTGCTGAGCAGACCCAGCTGGGTGCCACAGAAACTTCTCCTCATGAACCCCCAGGCAGGCAGGAGCAGCCTCTGAACTCCTTTTCCAGGGAGCTGAAGTGGCTGCACGGGATCCTTGTCCCCGTTTGACCTGTCCCTGTCACCCCAGGCTGGCACAGCCTCCAGGGAGTTCAAGCTCTCGCAAATTCCCATTTCCCTGCCAAGCCTGGCTCTGGCAGTGGGTGACAGTGACATTGAGCTGTCACACAGCAGATGAGACCCTCTGCTGCAGCACTGCCAAAGTCCTGAGGCTTGCAGGGCTCTCAGTGCCTGGAACACATCTGACACCTCCCTGATGGAGGGGAGGGAGAGGAGAGGAGAGGAGTTTTTGATGTAGAAATATCCCTTGGGGGATGGCCCAGCTGGGTTGGAAACACAGGATGGTTCAAACCCAGCTCTCAGCCTGTCTTTGAGCACAGGTACCCACAGGGATGGTCCCTCATGGAATCCAGCCAGGGATCCCTCATGGAATTCAGGGATCCCTCATGGAATCCAGTCAGTGATCCCTTATGGAATCTAGTCAGTGATCCCTTATGGAATTCAGGGATCCCTCATGGAATCCAGCCATCCCTCATGGAATCCAGTCAGTGATCCCTCAGGGAATCCAGGGATCCCCCATGGAATCCAGTCAGGGATCCCCCATGGAATCCAGTCATTGATCCCTCAGGGAATCCAGTCAGGGATCCCCCATGGAATCCAGTCTTTGATCCCTCATGGAATCCAGGGATCCCTCATGGAATCCAGTCAGTGATCCCTCATGGAATCCAGTCAGTGATCCCTTATGGAATCCAGGGATCCCCCATGGAATCCAGCCATTGATCCCTCATGGAATCCAGTCAGGGATCCCTCATGGAATCCAGTCTTTGATCCCTCATGGGATCCAGGGATCCCCCATGGAGCCTTGGAACCATGCAATGGGGTGGGGGGGTGGGAAGGGACCCCAAGCCCATCCAGTGCCATCCCTGCCACGGTCACTTCCAGTGCCCCAGGCTGCTCCAAGCCCTGTCCAGCCTTCCTTGGGCACTGCCAGGGCTGGGAACTGTTCTTTGTTCCCCAGATCAGAATCCAAGGCAGTCCAGCACAATACAACGACCAGAACCATCTTCTTACCTCCTGAAACGTTGGTGCTCTTGTTTCTTCTTGACTTCAAGAAGCTCCAAGATTTAAAGGAAGGTCAGCTGCAAAGTGAGGGCTCACAGATGAAATGTGGGCACCTGAAAGTCAGGAACACCCTTTGGGCTGCTGCAAACTCCTCCCAGGCACTGGGGGGACACCAGCACCTTCAGGAGGGATGGGAGAGGCTGGGGAGAGAGCTCAGTGGGATCATCCTGGTCCTTTAAATCCTGTCCAGGTGTCCCTGCGCTGGCAGGGGGATTTGAGATGGGGTTTGAGGTGTTTGAGGTCCCTTCCATCCCATCCCAACCCAACCCAGCCCATCCCATCCCAACCCATCCCATCCCAATCCCATTCTGTGAGATGCCCCTGCCCAGCTGGGGGGTGTGAGTGGGCTCAGCAGCAGATGGGACTTCTCCATATTCCCTTTCCCTGCTCAGACAGGACCCATTTTCCTGCCTGGGGCTGCCAAGGAGTCAGAAAAATCTTCCCAGACAGAGAATTTCTCCCTCCTCAGTGACTGGGTTTGGGAAAGAGTTAAAAAGCATGGCTCTGTCTCAGGCTGCCCATGTGATTTTTTAACAAGTTTTATCAGGCCAGAGATTTCAAAGAGCTCAGTTCCACCCCAAAAAAAAAAAAGAAAAAGCCAGATTTGTTCCTGACCACGAGGCATCTGGCAAGTCCTGCTGTGACATGAAGAGCCAGACCTTCAAAGGGGCTGGTGGAGATCCAGCCCTTCCTCACCCCAGGGCTCCTCTCCCTTCATCCAAAAGGAGAAAGCAGCCTCAGATCAGCGAGGTGTTGTGAGGCCAGAGCCTCAGAAATCCCTGCAGTCCTGTCAGCGAGGAAGGAAAGGCAGAGAGGAGATTTGGCCGCACAGATGGAGAGATTTCCACTGCTCCGTTACAATCCTTGCGGAGATGGCAATAGGATTTTGCTGTGAGCAGGAAATATTGACAGGAACATTCCCCCAGCATTTTCCTGGAGGTTCTGGGAGGACTTGGCAGCACCAGGATGAGCCTGTCCTGAGCACAGTGCCAGAAGCAGTTTGTGGTGTCCCAGAGCAGCAGTGCCAGCATTTCCCAGCTCCCAGGGAACATCCCCAGCCCTCCCTCACCCTGCTCACAGCCAGCTCGGGGAGGCTGCTGTGGCACCTCCACAGGGACACTTTGTCCTGACACGGCCAAGTCCCCTCCAGGACACGACAAAGCAGCTCCAGGAGATCATCCCAGGGTGCCAGGGCTGCTCCTCTCACTGGACCTGGCTCACAGAGCAAACCCTGCCTTGCACAGCCCCTCCTAAGCTGGGCTGGGGTGGGAGAGTGACCAAAACCCACCCTGTGTCCGAGACCTGCTGCTGAGCTGGGATTTCACAAGTGAAAAGCTGCTTTAATTCATTTTTGAAGAGCTGCTGAGGAGCCCAGGAGCTGATCTGTGCTGTGCAAACACGGGTCTCACAGCCAGGCAGGGAGAGCTCAGCCCTCCCACACCACAGAGCTCACCTGCAGCAGCTTCTAACTCTGCAAAGCTCAAACCAGGTCATCCAAAAATTTCCAGCCAGGGAATTACCTTGGGCAGACCTGGCCCACAGAACCTGTCCAGCTGTTTGCAGAGCAGGGTTCAAGGAGCAGCTCCTGCATTGCCTGGATCCATCAGTTCTGTGTCTGTGCAGCAGGGGGAATGGGAGCAGTGTGGGGTCAGCCCTGGGGCCCTGGGTGTGCACAGAGGGGGTGCACATTGCCCAGCCAGCCCCTACTGGGTCTGGGCTCAAGCTGAGCTCTGCTCCTTCCCCTGCCTGGGGCAGGTTTGGGCTCAGCTCAGACGAGGAGCCCAAAGCAGGCAGTGCTGAGCTGTTTGTGACCCTGCTGCAGGCACAGGGGGCTCCTCCCTGCCCCTGGAGGCTCAGCTTTAATGCCACATCCCAGGACTTGCTCTGGGCAAGTCTAAAATGGCTTCAGCTCCTCTGAGCTGGCTGGGCTCAGGAACTGGGCAGCCAGGTGTGCCAGGTGTGCTGGGCAGGGGTTTGTGGCAAGGTGGGAGCTGCAGAGGAGGGTGGGGGTGTCCCTGACTGCCCAAACCCCTCCAGCAGCTGCTGCTGGCAGCTGGATTTCCTCCCAGTGCCGGTCACCCTCAGTCCTTGTGTCACCATCCCTGTCTGCCAGCTCCTAAACCCTGCCTGGGCTGCATCCAGAAGTGCGGATCTCAAAGCTGCAGCTGCTTTTCTGCCCCCATTCCCTGGTTTTTGTCTCGTTCCAACTCCCTGCAGGGTTTCACTGCTCTGTCACCCCCAAGCTGTGGCTGCCCCGTCCCTGGCAGTGCCCAAGGCCAGGCTGGGTGGGAGGGGGAGGTGTCCCTGCCCAGGGTGGAACTGGGCAGTCTTTACCCTTCCAACCCAAACCATTCTGGGGTTCTGGGGCTCAGCTTCCAGCTCTGCACATCAGAGCAGCTGCCTGCTCTGCTAGACAGGGATAAGAGTTTTGCCAAAGCCTAGCGAATATTTCTCCTAAGCCTACAGCATCCTGACACTCACACCACCATTATTTATGCTGCAGAGTGGAAAGGCAGGCAGGATTTTAATGGAAACATCCTCTAATCCATCTGCATGAGCTTTTCCAGCTCTGCATTATTCGGCAGCCCATCTCTCCCCGCCATGGGCAGCCCAGCACTCAGCACTTCCCACGCGGAGGCTGAGAGCCAGAATAACTCTCCCAGATGGCCAAATGCCAGGGAAGAGGGTATTTGTGATGGGAACAGAGAGGAAAAACTGCTCCTGACAGAAACAATCGGGCTGTGCTCCCATCCCCAGCACACCCAGGCTGCAGCAGCGACCCTCAGAGAGCCTGGGATGGAGGGGCTGAGCTGAGCTGAGCCTGGGATGGAGGGGCTGAGCTGAGCCTGGGATGGAGAGACTGAGCTGAGCCTGGGATGGAGGGGCTGAGCTGAGCCTGGGATGGAGAGACTGAGCTGAGCCTGGGATGGAGGGACTGAGCTGAGCCTGGGATGGAGGGGCTGAGCTGAGCCTGGGATGGAGGGGCTGTGCTCCCTGCAGGGTGACTGAGCTGAGCTGAGCCTGGGATGGAGAGACTGAGCTGAGCCTGGGATGGAGAGACTGAGCTGAGTCTGGGATGGAGGGGCTGAGCTCCCTGCAGGAGAGATTGAGCTGAGTCTGGGATGGAGGGGCTGAGCTGAGCCTGGGATGGAGGGGCTGAGCTGAGCCTGGCATGGAGAGACTGAGCTGAGCCTGGGATGGAGAGACTGAGCTGAGCCTGGGATGGAGAGACTGAGCTGAGCCTGGGATGGAGGGGCTGAGCTGAGCCTGGGATGGAGAGACTGAGCTGAGCCTGGGATGGAGGGGCTGAACTGAGCCTGGGATGGAGGGGCTGAGCTGAGCCTGGGATGGAGGGGCTGAGCTGAGCCTGGGATGGAGAGACTGAGCTGAGCCTGGGATGGAGAGACTGAGCTGAGCTGAGCCTGGGATGGAGGGGCTGAGCTGAGCCTGGGATGGAGGGGCTGAGCTGAGCCTGGGATGGAGAGACTGAGCTGAGCCTGGGATGGAGAGACTGAGCTGAGCCTGGGATGGAGGGGCTGAGCTGAGCCTGGGATGGAGGGGCTGAGCTGAGCCTGGGATGGAGGGGCTGAGCTGAGCTGAGCCTGGGATGGAGGGGCTGTGCTCCCTGCAGGAGAGAGAGACTGAGCTGAGCTGAGCCTGGGATGGAGGGGCTGTGCTCCCTGCAGGAGAGACTGAGCTGAGCTGAGCTGAGCTGAGCCTGGGATGGAGGGGCTGTGCTCCCTGCAGGAGAGATTGAGCTGAGCTGAGCTGAGCTGAGCCTGGGATGGAGGGGCTGTGCTCCCTGCAGGAGAGATTGAGCTGAGCTGAGCTGAGCTCAGCCTGGGATGGAGGGGCTGTGCTCCCTACAGGAGAGACTGAGCTGAGCTGAGCTGAGCTGAGCTCAGCCTGGGATGGAGGGGCTGTGCTCCCTGCAGGGTGACTGAGCTAAGCTGAGCTGAGCTCAGCCTGGGATGGAGGGGCTGTGCTCCCTGCAGGGTGACTGAGCTGAGCTGAGCTGAGCTCAGCCTGGGATGGAGGGTCAGAACTCTTCAGAACTGGGCAGAGAAGAGTGCCCTGCCCTTGGTCACATCCCAGCTCTGGCCTGCTCAGGGGAATCTCCTCTTCCTCAGATGCCAGAGAGCAGGATCCCAGAGCTGCTGAGAGAAACAGCAATTTAACAAGTGTTGAAACTCGCTGTCCCCTGGAAGGAAATGAATAACCACGGCACTGTGGAGGAGCAGGACAGGATTCCTCCAGGGGAGATTTTTGTGAGGATTTTTGTGAGCAACCAGTCAGAAACCCAGCGGTTCCACTCTGGACCAGTTGTCCTTGTCCTTCACAGGGCTCCCTGAAATGAAGGAGTCACTTAAAGTAACATTGGGGCAGCCACAACAGCAGCAATTTGCCTGATAGAGCCTTTATCCTAATCTTGATAGGAGCTGACACTCGGTGTCATCCTGAGTTAGCAGCTCTGAGCTCACCCAAGTCCTGCTGCAAGGAACGAGCTGCAGCTCCTGGAGGGATGGCACTGCCTTGGGAGCTTGTGCAGAACACACAAACTCTCTTCTGCCAGAGTCCTGCTCTTTCAGAGTCCCTGGCAGAATAATTGGACATTGGGCAGGGATTGTTCCTGGGAGGGGCTGGGCTGAAATTCCCAGATTTGCTGGGGCTGCCCCTGGATCCCTGGAGTGTCCAAGGCCAGGCTGGACACTGGGGACAGTGGGAGTGTCCCTGCCATGGATGAGGTGGAATTAAATTGTCTTTAGGGTCCTTTGCAGCCAAACCTTGGTGAGATTGTGTGGAAAGGCTGAGATTGTGTGGACAGCTGGGGATGTGTGGAGAGCTAGGGGATGTGCAGAACCAGGGGATGTGCAGAACCAGGGAATGTGAAGAGCCAGGGGATGTTTGGAGAGCCAGGGGATGTGTGGAGAGCTGGAGGATGTGTGGAGGGCAGGGGATGTGCAGAACCAGGGGATGTGCAGAGCCAGGGGATGTGCAGAGCCAGGGGATGTGCAGAGCCAGGGAATGTGCATCCCTGGGCACGCAGAGGGAGCACAGGGATCCAGCAGGGCCCTGCTGGGAGCCCTGCAGGTTGCTGGATGTGGAACTCGGCCCTGTCTGTGTCTCCTCCCTGCTCTGTCTGTCACAGCTGTGACACCTGCAGGGATTTACAGCTCCTGTCCCTCTGGCTGAGCTTCCCTCCGGCTGCCATCCCTCCCTCTGCAGGCAGACAGCTCCAGGTGGGGCAGGTGAATCTGAGTGGGGACAAACGAGCCCTGCTGCGAGTGACACTTGTGTCCTGTGCCAGTCACCCTTGTCCTGCTGTGCCCTGACAGAGCAGCGTGTGCAGCTGCAGCCCCGTGCTCTGCAGGGATTGCTCCCTTCCTGTTTGATTTTCCTGGCTGTCACTGGTGTGATGTGTGGTGTGTTACCTCTGACTCTGGGGATGTCACCGACAGCAGCTGTGCCAGGGCAGCGCCAGGGCAGTGCCAGCCCGATGCCCACAGTATCAGCACTTGAGCCACAAAAACTCCCACGTGCAGGGCTCTGAGCCCAAATGGCTCCGGGTGAGCCGAGCCTGAGGGTGGCTCAGGCAGGCTCAGCTCACACAGGCTCAGCTCACACAGGCTCGGCTCACACAGCTCAGCTCACACAGCTCAGCTCACACAGGCTCGGCTCACACAGGCTCGGCTCACACAGGCTGGGCTCACACAGGCTGGGCTCACACAGGCTCGGCTCACACAGGCTCGGCTCACACAGCTCAGCTCACACAGCTCAGCTCACACAGGCTCAGCTCACACAGGCTCAGCTCACACAGGCTCGGCTCACACAGGCTCAGTTCATGCAGGCTCAGCTCACACAGGCTCAGCTCACACAGGCTCGGCTCACACAGGCTCGGCTCACACAGGCTCAGCTCACACAGGCTCAGCTCACACAGCTCAGCTCACACAGGCTTGGCTCACACAGCTCAGCTCACACAGGCTCAGCTCACACAGGCTCAGCTCACACAGGGAGGACAAGGGGTGACAGGAGGGGACAGGAGTGACAGGGGGTGGCAGGGGTGTCACCCACCCTGCTCAGGGCAGGGGCTGATCTCTCACACCCTCCCCGAGGACAGGGGACCCTGCAGAGCTCCCCTCACAGCTGTGCCACATCTGGGCAGGGAGGGAAGCAGCGCTGCTGCCACCTCCTGTGCAAATCCCTGTGCAGGTGAGTGTCCCACCTTTGTTCTGTCCTGTGCTAATGCAGGTGAGTGTCCCACCCCTGTGCTAATGCAGGTGAGTGTCCCACCCCTGTGCTAATGCAGGTGAGTGTCCCACCCCTGTGCTAATGCAGGTGAGTGTCCCACCCCTGTGCTGTGCTGATGCAGGTGAGTGTCCCATCCCTGTGCTAATGCAGGTGAGTGTCCCACCCCTGTGCTGTGCTAATGCAGGTGAGTGTCCCACCCCTGTGCTGATGCAGGTGAGTGTCCCACCCCTGTGCTGTGCTAATGCAGGTGAGTGTCCCACCCCTGTGCTAATACAGGTGAGTGTCCCATCCCTGTGCTGTGCTAATGCAGGTGAGTGTCCCACCCCTGTGCAAACCCCTGTGCAGGTGAGTGTCCCACCCCTGTGCTAATGCAGGTGAGTGTCCCACCCCTGTGCTAATACAGGTGAGTGTCCCATCCCTGTGCTGTGCTAATGCAGGTGAGTGTCCCATCCCTGTGCTGTGCTAATGCAGGTGAGTGTCCCACCCCTGTGCTAATGCAGGTGAGTGTCCCATCCCTGTGCTGTGCTAATGCAGGTGAGTGTCCCACCCCTGTGCTGTGCTAATGCAGGTGAGTGTCCCACCCCTGTGCTGATGCAGGTGAGTGTCCCACCCCTGTGCTAATGCAGGTGAGTGTCCCACCCCTGTGCTGTACTGATGCAGGTGAGTGTCCCACCCCTGTGCTAATGCAGGTGAGTGTCCCACCCCTGTGCTAATGCAGGTGAGTGTCCCATCCCTGTGCTGATGCAGGTGAGTGTCCCACCCCTGTGCTGTGCTAATGCAGGTGAGTGTCCCACCCCTGTGCTGATGCAGGTGAGTGTCCCACCCCTGTGCTGTGCTAATGCAGGTGAGTGTCCCACCCCTGTGCTGATGCAGGTGAGTGTCCCATCCCTGTGCTAATGCAGGTGAGTGTCCCACCCTGTGCTAATGCAGGTGAGTGTCCCACCCCTGTGCTAATCCAGGTGAGTGTCCCATCCCTGTGCTGATGCAGGTGAGTGTCCCACCCCTGTGCTGTGCTAATGCAGGTGAGTGTCCCACCCCTGTGCTAATGCAGGTGAGTGTCCCACCCCTGTGCTAATGCAGGTGAGTGTCCCATCCCTGTGCTGATGCAGGTGAGTGTCCCACCCCTGTGCTGATGCAGGTGAGTGTCCCACCCCTGTGCTGTGCTAATGCAGGTGAGTGTCCCACCCCTGTGCTGATGCAGGTGAGTGTCCCACCTTTGTGCTGCACTGAACACCAACAGCTCCTTCTGCAGCTCTGCCCACCCTCCTCCTCCTCCTCCTTGGCCAAAACACAACTCCAGGGGCTGCTTTGTGCTGTGACATTTTCGGGCATTTTCCTGCCTGTGGAGCCTGAGCAGTGACCACACGGATTTAATTGTGCTGGTGGGCTGCTCTCAGGGCCTGAGCTCTTTTCACAACGTGCTGCTAAAGGCTCTGTGGGAGGCTCAGCGGGCTCAGCAAAGGGACTGAAAAGCTCAGTGCTGCTCCCCAGTTATGGTAACGAGGGGCAACATCTGGGTTTGCATCGCTGCAGCTCAGGGCGCTGTCCGGGCTCGTTTTGGGTTTTCTCTGGATTGCCCCTCAATCACTGCAGGGTTGCAGTGAGGCTGTGCAGGACAGGGGTCATTGCTCACTGGGTTTGGGGCAGCTGGTCTCTGCTCTGCTCTCTGCTCTGCCCTGAGCTCTCCCTGCTCTCATTAGGGTGCTGCTCTAATTGCAGGAACAAGTTCTAACCACGAATCCTCTGCAAACTGCACACATGAGACGTGGTGCTGCTCCCTCTCCCATCTCTAAACTGGTATTTAAATAAAGCAGGGGTGCATTCGAGTCCTGAATCCAGTCCTTTTCACTGAGCAAGGCCCAAGCAGATGCTGAGCTGAGGAAACCAGTGCTGCCAGCATTAACAAAGCACACGCACGAGCCACCATCCTCTCCCAAATCACAAGTTTAAGGTTAAAGGCTTTCTACAAACACCCAGGGTGTGTGGTGCTCATCAGCCTGCTCATTTTTAAGTTGCTTGAGGCCTCACTTTTTAGCTTTCCTCCATAATTACAAGAGTTTTCACAAATTAATTACAGAGAGGGAAGGGAAAAAAAAAAAAAGGGATAATCATGTAAGAGCTGGAAGTGGGTGCAGCACTGCTGAAATGCTCCTGATAAACTCTGCTGCCAGCTGAGGCTCCTGAAAGGTTTGGACGGGAGGAACTGATGCCCAAACATCAATTTATGTCCAACACAGCTTCTGGATGGGTATTTCTGTGGGTGATCTCTGTCCTGGGGCCTCTGCCAGGTCCCCTGTGCAGACACAAACCTGAGTTTGGAGCACTGGGTCTTGTCCTGGTGCTCTCCCTGTTTTCCTGAGCCTGAGGATCCCTCCCTGCCCTGTGCTGGTGCCAGTGGGACACACACACACACACAGAGGTGACATCTTCTCACCCATCTGTGGGTCTGGATCACTTTTGGTGGCAATTCTCAATGGAATTAAAAGCAGGAGGGGCAGGCAGAGCTGTTTCCCACATTTCCCACCCAGCCCCCTGACCTGGGGATGATGTGAATGGGCACAGCCCACACCAAAGGCATCCAGAGCCCTGGGCTGGCCCCAGCTGGTGCCAGCAGGAGAAACCATTTCAGTGCAAAATGTAAACCAAAGCAGTGGATTACAGCAGTGCAAACACTCCCGAAGAAGGGGTGGTGGATCCAGGAGCTGCCACGGCAGCAGTGACACCCAGGGAGGGACCAGGGGACAGCCAGAGCCTGGCAGAGCATCTGCAGATATGGGGCATCCAGCAGCCCTGGAGATTGCCCAGTCTGGAGAGCACCAGCCCTGGAGCATTCCCAGTTTGGAGAGCACCAGCCCTGGAGAATTCCCAGTCTGGAGAGCACCAGCCCTGGAGAATTCCCAGTCTGGAGAGCACCAGCCCTGGAGAATTCCCAGTCTGGAGAGCACCAGCCCTGCAGAATTCCCAGTCTGGAGAGCACCAGCCCTGGAGAATTCCCAGTCTGTAGAACACCAGCCCTGCAGAATTCCCAGTCTGTAGAGCACCAGCCCTGGAGCATTCCCAGTTTGGAGAGCACCAGCCCTGCAGAATTCCCAGTCTGGAGAGCACCAGCCCTGGAGATTTCCCAGTCTGGGGAACACCAGCCCTGGAGAATTCCCAGTCTGTAGAACACCAGCCCTGCAGAATTCCCAGTCTGGAGAGCACCAGCCCTGGAGATTTCCCAGTTTGGAGAGCACCAGCCCTGGAGATTTCCCAGTCTCTAGAACACCAGCCCTGCAGAATTCCCAGTCTGGAGATAACCAGCCCTGGAGAATTCCCAGTCTGTAGAGCACCAGCCCTGCAGAATTCCCAGTCTGTAGAGCACCAGCCCTGGAGCATTCCCAGTTTGGAGAGCACCAGCCCTGCAGAATTCCCAGTCTGGAGAGCACCAGCCCTGGAGATTTCCCTGTTTGGAGAGCACCAGCCCTGCAGAATTCCCAGTCTGTAGAACACCAGCCCTGGAGAATTCCCAGTCTGGAGAGCACCAGCCCTGGAGAATTCCCAGTCTGTAGAACACCAGCCCTGCAGAATTCCCAGTCTGTAGAGCACCAGCCCTGGAGAATTCCCAGTCTGGAGAGCACCAGCCCTGGAGAATTCCCAGTCTGTAGAACACCAGCCCTGGAGAATTCCCAGTCTGGAGAGCACCAGCCCTGGAGCATTCCCAGTTTGGAGAGCACCAGCCCTGCAGAATTCCCAGTCTGGAGAGCACCAGCCCTGGAGATTTCCCAGTCTGGGGAACACCAGCCCTGGAGAATTCCCAGTCTGTAGAACACCAGCCCTGCAGAATTCCCAGTCTGGAGAGCACCAGCCCTGGAGATTTCCCAGTTTGGAGAGCACCAGCCCTGCAGAATTCCCAGTCTGTAGAGCACCAGCCCTGGAGATTTCCCAGTCTGGAGAGCACCAGCCCTGGAGCATTCCCAGTCTGTAGAGCACCAGCCCTGCAGAATTCCCAGTCTGGAGAGCACCAGCCCTGGAGCATTCCCAGTCTGGGGAACACCAGCCCTGGAGCATTCCCAGTTTGGAGAGCACCAGCCCTGGAGCATTCCCAGTCTGGAGAGCACCAGCCCTGGAGCATTCCCAGTCTGGAGAGCACCAGCCCTGCAGAATTCCCAGTCTGGGGAACACCAGCCCTGCAGAATTCCCAGTCTGTAGAACACCAGCCCTGCAGAATTCCCAGTCTGGAGAGCACCAGCCCTGCAGAATTCCCAGTTTGGAGAGCACCAGCCCTGGAGCATTCCCAGTCTGGGGAACACCAGCCCTGGAGATTTCCCAGTCTGTAGAGCACCAGCCCTGCAGAATTCCCAGTCTGGAGAGCACCAGCCCTGCAGAATTCCCAGTTTGAAGAACACCAGCCCTGCAGAATTCCCAGTCTGTAGAACACCAGCCCTGGAGAATTCCCAGTCTGGGGAGCACCAGCCCTGGAGATTTCCCAGTCTGTAGAACACCAGCCCTGCAGAATTCCCAGTCTGGAGAGCACCAGCCCTGCAGAATTCCCAGTCTGGAGAGCACCAGCCCTGCAGAATTCCCAGTCTGGAGAGCACCAGCCCTGGAGAATTCCCAGTCTGGAGAGCACCAGCCCTGCAGAATTCCCAGTCTGTAGAACACCAGCCCTGGAGAATTCCCAGTCTGGGGAGCACCAGCCCTGGAGATTTCCCAGTCTGGAGAGCACCAGCCCTGGAGCATTCCCAGTCTGTAGAACACCAGCCCTGGAGATTTCCCGGTCTGGAGAACATCAGCCCTGGAGATTTCCCAGTCTGGAGAGCACCAGCCCTGCAGAATTCCCAGTCTGTAGAACACCAGCCCTGGAGAATTCCCAGTCTGGGGAGCACCAGCCCTGGAGATTTCCCAGTCTGGAGAGCACCAGCCCTGGAGATTTCCCAGTTTGAAGAACACCAGCCCTGCAGAATTCCCAGTCTGTAGAGCACCAGCCCTGCAGAATTGCCAGTTTGGGGAGCACCAGCCCTGCAGAATTCCCAGTCTGGGGAACACCAGCCCTGGGCTGTGTTTCTGTCACCATTCCCAGCAGTTTGTTACCAGCCAGGGCACAGCCCAGGGGCTCTGAGCTCTCTCAGGCTGGGTGATGCTCCCTGGGGTGGGATTTCTGCCTCCCCAAAGGCCCTGGCACAGCTGCCCCACCCCTGGCAGTGCCAAGGCCAGGCTGCACACCTGGGCTAGTGCAAGCTGGCCCTGCCCATGGTGATTTTTGATTTTTTTCAAAGCCAATTGCATGGTTCTCTGGAAAGGCTCCATGGATTTACTGGAGCTGCTGACACCAGGCCAAGGAGGGGACACACAGTTCCTGGAACTCCAAACTCCAAATCTGTCCTTGCCCAAGTGCAAACCTGCTCTAAATGTAACTCACTGATATTTTTTAATGCAAAAAGCCACGTGGATCCTCTTTACAAGCAGCACCAGCACACACACACAAAAAAATATCATAAAATAGCAACATTAAAAATGAACAAAAAGACAAAGCAAAACATAACTGTGCAAATAAATACCCTTTGCAATTTGCATGTTTTATGGTGAGGGAAACACTCTGAATATCTAATCCAAGCAGTTCTACTGCCAAGGAAATGTCACATAAAACCAGAAGAATCATAGCATAGATCAGGGAGATAAAAAAGGACAACACAATCTAATCAGATGTGACAGATGCAGCCCAGTCCCACACAAGGACCAGAGCCAGGGGGATTTGTTGGGGGTGCTCCCCTTGCTCCTTCCCAACCTTCTCCTCTCCTTCCAATGTTCAGTCCTGGCTGCATCTGAAGGGGAAATAAATTGCATTTAAAAGCTGTCTGGAGGAGTCCAAAGTGTTCATGAGAAGAGCACTGAGAGCTGGGGATGGTCTGAAAATCACGGTGGCCACACTCTGTGCACGCCCTGGGAGCTGCTCCATGCTCTGAGCCCTTCCAGGGAAGAGCAGCTGGCTCTGGGGCTCCTGGTTTGGTTTTTGTCCTGCCCTGGGGACCTCGGTGTCCCTGTGTGTGACAGCTGACAAGTGGTGCCACATTCCTGCCCTTAGTGAGGGTCTCACTGCCTGCCCAGGACCCCCATCCCATCCCATCCCATCCCATCCCATCCCTGATCCCATCCCTGATCCCATCCCATCCCATCCCATCTCATCCCATCCCATCCCTGATCCCATCCCATCCCATCCCATCCCATCCCATCCCATCCCATCCCATCCCATCCCATCCCATCCCATCCCATCCCATCCCTGATCCCATCCCATCCCATCCCATCCCATCCCATCCCATCCCATCCCATCCCATCCCATCCCATCCCATCCCATCCCATCCCATCCCATCCCATCCCATCCCATCCCATCCCATCCCATCCCATCCCATCCCATCCCATCCCATCCCATCCCATCCCTGACCCCATCCCATCCCATCCCATCCCTGCCATCTCTCCATGACTGTTCCAGGCTGTGTCTCTCCATACTGATGTTCCAGGCTGTGATCTCTCCATGCTGATGTTCCAGGCTGTGATCTCTCATGGGCTGACCCAGGCTGTGATCTCTCCAGGGCTGATGTTCCAGGCTGTGTCTCTCCATACTGATGTTCCAGGCTGTGATCTCTCATGGGCTGACCCAGGCTGTGATCTCTCCATACTGATGTTCCAGGCTGTGATCTCTCCATACTGATGTTCCATGCTGTGATCTCTCCTGGGCCTCACCCCAGCCCCCCAAACCTGCTCACATCCCTGTACCAGTGGAATCTTTTCCCATTTCCATCCAGGATCAGCAGGGCTGAAAGAGTCCTATTAAACACAGCTCGGTGCCTGTGTGTGCATGTGCTCAGAAGATAAACACAATCCTGGGACTGAGTGTCTAATAAACTCCTTTCTGGAGTCTGCTGATTATCCCCACGGAGGTGAGTCCATGCTGATGAATTTGCAGTGGATTGTTGGAGCAGTCCTGGTCCTGTCTGCCCAGGCAGTTTTCCTGCTGAGGTGAGGAGTGTTTGCCAAGCCAAATACCCAGCAGTGTTATCTGTGCCTCTTTGTTTGCAGGAGAACAATTCCCTGCCTCCCACAGAGCCTGGCCATGGACAGGGAGTGTGAAAGGCTGAGCTGGTGGGAAAGAGGGGCTGGTGAAGATTGGCATCAGCTCAAACACCATAGCTGTGCTACATGAACCCAGCAGTGATGGAAGAGCAGCTCCTGTCCCACACAAACCCAGCAGGGATGGAAGAGCAGCTCCTGTCCCACACAAACCCAGCAGTGATGGAAGAGCAGCTCCTGTCCCACACAAACCCAGCAGGGATGGAAGAGCAGCTCCTGTCCCACACAAACCCAGCAGGGATGGAAGAGCAGCTCCTGTCCCACACAAACCCAGCAGTGATGGAAGAGCAGCTCCTGTCCAGCCCTGTCCCACACAAACCCAGCAGTGATGGAAGAGCAGCTCCTGTCCCACAAACCCAGCAGTGATGGAAGAGCAGCTCCTGTCCCACACAAACCCAGCAGTGATGGAAGAGCAGCTCCTGTTCCACACAAACCCAGCAGTGATGGAAGAGCAGCTCAAACACCAGCCCTGTCCCACACAAACCCAGCAGGGATGGAAGAGCAGCTCCTGTCCAGCCCTGTCCCACACAAACCCAGCAGTGATGGAAGAGCAGCTCCTGTCCCACAAACCCAGCAGTGATGGAAGAGCAGCTCCTGTCCCACAAACCCAGCAGTGATGGAAGAGCAGCTCCTGTCCCACAAACCCAGCAGGGATGGGAGAGCAGCTCCTGTCCCACAAACCCAGCAGTGATGGAAGAGCAGCTCCTGTCCCACACAAACCCAGCAGGGATGGAAGAGCAGCTCCTGTCCCACACGAACCCAGCAGTGATGGAAGAGCAGCTCCTGTCCAGCCCTGTCCCACACAAACCCAGCAGGGATGGAAGAGCAGCTCCTGTCCCACACAAACCCAGCAGGGATGGAAGAGCAGCTCCTGTCCCACACAAACCCAGCAGTGATGGAAGAGCAGCTCCTGTCCCACACAAACCCAGCAGTGATGGAAGAGCAGCTCCTGTCCCACACAAACCCAGCAGTGATGGAAGAGCAGCTCCTGTCCCACACAAACCCAGCAGGGATGGAAGAGCAGCTCCTGTCCCACACAAACCCAGCAGTGATGGAAGAGCAGCTCCTGCCCCACACAAACCCAGCAGGGATGGGAGAGCAGCTCCTGCCCAGCCCTGTCCCACACAAACCCAGCAGTGATGGAAGAGCAGCTCCTGTCCAGCCCTGTCCCCTCTCCTGCCCAAGGACACCTCGGCCCTGCAGCTCAGAGGTGGCACCTGGGCTTTGGACACTGCAGGGACAGAACAGCAGCCAGGGGGGTTGGCAGCCCTGAAACACAACAGGGGAGCCACGAGTCCGTGTGGGACAAACCCCTGGGGCCAGAGCAAGAATCATTTCTGGGAACAAAGGGCTGAGCCCTGCATTGCTGATTGTTCAAGGGCAGGGGGGCTGGGGGACACACAGAGCCAGCCCGAGGGGACAGGGACAGGGACAGGGATGGGACAGGGACAGGGACAGCAGGGACAGCAGGGACAGGGACAGGGACAGGGACAGGGACTGGGACAGGAATTGGGACAGGGACAGGGACAGGGACAGGGACAGGGACAGCAGGGACGGGGACAGGGACAGGGACAGCAGGGACAGCAGGGACAGGGACAGGGGCAGGGACAGCAGGGACAGCAGGGACAGGGACAGGGACAGGGACAGCAGGGACAGGGAAAGGGACAGGGACAGTAGGGACAGGGACAGGGAAAGGGACAGGGACAGGGACAGGGACAGGGACAGGGACAGGGACAGCAGGGGCAGGAGGAGCAGGCTGGGCAGGGAAGGAGCTGCAGATGAATTTGGCAGTGCCCAAATCACATCGTGCAGAGCAGCAGCAAAGCCCGTGCCTGCCCAGGCTCTGCTCCTGAGATGAATTTTCTGTCCCAGCACCGAACACCCCCCCTGCAGCTCCTGGGATGAGCAAGGCAAGGGAAATTCAAACCCTTCCTCTTGGAAAGCCCCTTCTGAGCCCTGCCTGCCTCTGGGCTCACCTCACCGGGCTCTTCAGCTACTCAAATGATATTTTACAGACAGGATTTTTTCCACTTAACAAATTCCTTGCCTTTGTATGGTGCTGAATCAATGCTGAATCCGTGCAGCCTCTCCAGAGGATGTTTCCAGCTCTCCAGCTGCATCCCCTGGATCTCACTGTCCCTGCAGTGCTGGGGGCTGTGCCAGGTGTGCACACCTGGAGCCACCCTCAGCCCAGGGCTCCGTGGGCTGCTCCAGGACTGGGACAGTGGCCCAGACCAGCCCGAGTGCCACATTCCCCCTGGGAATGCCCAGCCCAGTTGTGCTGCTGGAGCCAGAGAAGGCTCCTGTTTTGGGGGGAGGACAAAGGATGGAGCCCGGGGGTGGGGCAGAGCTGTGCAGCAGCTGTGGCACCTCCAGGAGCATTTCCCACTCTGGCTGAGTGGAAGGAGCAGCGATCCAGGATGTCCCAGCTCCAGCCAGGGGATGGATGGATGGATGGATGCAGGTTCCCTGCTAGCCCAGGGCTGAGGCAGCATTTGCATTTAGATGGGAGCAGTTAAGAGCTCAAACAGCCTTTTGTCACCACAGCTGCTGCTCACAGCTGCTCCCCGATGGAAAAAGGTCCCTTCTGGTGGTCAGGCACTGCAGTGCTGGGGTGTCTTCCCCCCTTCATCCCAATAAAAATGTTAAAAGAGGTGCCAGACAACACAAAATTCCCCGGTGGAATTTCCCTTTCCTCTCTGACAGAGGGGTGGGAGGGGGAGGCTGTGCCCCCCCAAGAGCATTTCTGTGTCAGGGGTGACCCAGGACAGGGAAGGGGCTGCACATCATCCACACGGGCTGCAAAGGGACACAGCTCCTCTGGTCCCCAAAGGGACACGGCTCCCCTGGGCCGCAAAGGGACACAGCTCCCCTTGTCCCCAAAGGGACACGGCTCCCCTGGGCTGCAAAGGGACACAGCTCCCCTGGGCTGCAAAGGGACACAGCTCCCCTGGTCCCCAAAGGGACACAGCTCCCCTGGTCTGCGGGCACAGAACACTAAAGACAATTTAATTTAATTTAATTTAATCCCACCCCTACCAGGGAACAATTCCTGCCCCAGATCCCACCATTCCTGTCTCTCCAGGCCCTGTCCCAAGCCCCTCTCCAGATCTCTTGTGCCAATCCTGGTGCAACCCCTGCAGCTCTCCATGCAGGGACCCTCCAGGTCAGACACCCCAAGTGCCAGCACCCCTCTGCCTGCCAGGAGAGGAGCCAAGCCCAGCAAACACAGCCTGGGGCTTGGGCATGTGATAATTGATAAAAGATCCGTGTCAATCACAGAAATATTGGGGTTTGTATAAACCAAAATACAAAGTGAAGTGAAGCATGGACCCTTGACGGAGGAAAAATGTGATTAAATCATTCTGGTTTAAACCCCCCTGTTATGAATATTATGTTCCTAAACAATTTGTATCTACTACCAGTTTGTAAAATCAGACTTTGCAATAGTCTGATTGATTTTGCAAACTCAGACTTCCTGCCTTTGTTTCATCAATGACTGCCTAACTACAAAGATGAGAATGTCCCAATTTCTGCCAGTTTTATCTACCAAGGCCATGATCCCACTGATCCCACTGATCCTGCTGATCCCACTGATCCCACTGATCCCATTGATTCGTGCATTGCCAGGATATCCCACTGATCCCAGTGATCCCATTGATCCCATTGATCCCACTGATCCCAGTGATCCCATTGATCCCATTGATCCCACTGATCCCGCTGATCCCATTGATCCCATTGATTCCTGCAGTGCCAGGATATCCCACTGATCCCACTGATCCCACTGATCCCACTGATCCCTGCAGTGCCAGGATATCCCACTGATCCCACTGATCCCATTGATCCCATTAATCCCATTGATCCCTGCAGTGCCAGGATATCCCACTGACCCCACTGACCCCATTGATCCCATTGATCCCACTGATCCCTGCAGTGCCAGGATATCCCACTGATCCCACTGATCCCACTGATCCCTGCAGTGCCAGGATATCCCACTGATCCCACTGATCCCACTGATCCCTGCAGTGCCAGGATATCCCACTGATCCCACTGATCCCACTGATCCCACTGATCCCACTGACCCCACTGATCCCACTGACCCCACTGATCCCACTGATCCCATTGATCCCTGCAGTGCCAGGATATCCCAGTGATCCCACTGATCCCACTGATCCCACTGATCCCACTGACCCCACTGATCTCACTGACCCCACTGATCCCATTGATCCCATTGATCCCAGTGATCCCAGTGATCCCAGTGATCCCACTGATCCCATTGATCCCACTGATCCCACTGATCCCACTGATCCCAGTAATCCCACTGACCCCACTGATCCCACTGATCCCAGTGATCCCATTGATCCCATTGATCCCACTGATCCCAGTGATCCCTGCAGTGTCAGGATATCCCACTGATCCCATTGATCCCACTGATCCCACTGATCCCACTGATCCCATCGATCCCACTGATCCCACTGATCCCACTGATCCCACTGATCCCTGCAGTGCCAGGATATCCCATTGATCCCATTGATCCCAGTGACCCCACTGACCCCACTGATCCCATTGATCCTACTGATCCCACTGATCCCATTGATCCCATTGATCCCATTGATCCCACTGATCCCACTGATCCCATTGATCCCACTGATCCCACAGATCCCATTGATCCCATTGATCCCATTGATCCCACTGATCCCACAGATCCCATTGATCCCATTGATCCCACTGATCCCAGTGATCCCATTGATCCCACTGATCCCACTGATCCCTGCAGTGCCAGGATATCCCATTGATCCCATTGATCCCACTGATCCCACTGATCCCATTGATCCCATTGATCCCATTGATCCCACTGATCCCACTGATCCCATTGATCCCACTGATCCCAGTGATCCCATTGATCCCACTGATCCCACTGATCCCACTGATCCCATTGATCCCACTGATCCCATTGATCCCAGTGTTTTGGGGATGGGAAATGACCCCGGATGTGGGGGAGCTGCCCCTGTCCCCTCCTGAGCTGGGATGGGATGGAAGCCAAGCAGCCAGGAGCTGTCCAGGGACACAACCCCGCTGGTTCCCTCTCCACAAGTGCCCCCTGCCCCTGCAGATCCACTGCTGATTTGTTTACCAACCTAATTTCAAAACCAATATTAACCAGCATTAGGCTCTTGACAGGGATGGGTTTTTCCCCTTCAGTGGTGAAATTGGATGTGAATTTTGAATTTTCCAGTCAATTGAGCAGGCTAAGCACTGGTGATGCAACAGGCCCTGTAACGTGTGCATGTTTTATTCCATTTTTCCTTGAGGGATCTGTAGCAGAATAGACACAAGGAAAAGACAAAAAGAATGGGAGATACTGTAAATTACAGGGTCAGTCCTTAGGGGACCCTGAAATCCTTTCCAGGTGATTTTCCTTTGCATCCTGGGGCTGCCCCAGGCTCCCCCCAGGCAGTGACACCCCTGGCACTCCACACCTGCCAGGTTTGGGGGCTGCAAGGAAAAAGGGTTTGAACAGAGCTGGGAGGAGCAGAGGCTGGAAATGGGACCCTTGCTCAGCACAGACAGCAGGAAATGGCCATTCTGGGATGGAAATGGCAATTCTGGGACGGAAATGGCCATTCTGGGATGGAAATGGCAATTCTGGGATGGAAATGGCCATTCTGGGATGGAAATGGCAATTCTGGGATGGAAATGGCAATTCTGGGATGGAAATGGCAATTCTGGGATGGAAATGGCCATTCTGGGATGGAAATGGCAATTCTGGGATGGAAATGGCCATTCTGGGATGGAAATGGCAATTCTGGGGTGGAAATGGCAGATTTCCCATGGAACCAGGAGTCCTGGGCCAGGTTTAGGAGTTCAGGAGCAATTCTGGAAATCCTGGATTTAGGAGGGGTCAGGGCAAACCTGGAGCTCAGACCCGGACTGGGGTAACCCAGGAAAGCAAAGATGAACCAGTCTGGGCTCTTCCCATGGATCCATCCCCATCCCTGCAGCACCAGGGGAGGTTCCCAGTGCCAAACCCTGGACACAGACCCCAGCAGCTCCAGGGGCCACACAGCTATGGGTCTGTCCCCAGTGCATTTTTATTACAAACAAATTTTTATTTACAAATTTCCCAATGAGCTAGAAACACGAATCTGAAGCATTTCTTCTAAACCTGATAGAATTCTGGTTCTGTAGTACAAAAGTGGTGTTAATCCTTAAGCATATATATATATTAGATCTATGTCTATCTATCTCTATCTCATCTATATCTATATATTTATATATATCTGTATGTCTATATATCTATATATATAGATATCTATATAGCTATATATATGTCTCTGTCTATATTTATACAACTAATTCTATCTGTTCTAGCTGAGGAATATAAGCAATATTCTTACCATGTTTTTATTATGTCCAGAACTATGTTGTTGAGCTCTCACTTGTTTTTTACACTTGATTCCAAGGCTTTTGCTCTTTAAGGCACTTAAAACATAATTAACTTACTTAAAACTTAGACTTGCACCTTTATTTCATATCTGTGCAACTTAATAATATTTCTACTTACTTAAAACTGAACCTTACACATCTATTTCATGTCTGAGTGGCTTAATATATTTTAATTTCTCTCAAAGCTGTGATTCAAACCCCACATTTTGATCTCCCTCTGAGGAACTCAGAGATCTCTGTTTTTCCCTCTCCAGTTTCAGGATGAGGAGGAGCTGAGGGTCGGGCCCTTACTGCCTGCAGAGCTCCCAGAGCACAGATCCAGTGGGACAAAGGCGAGTTCCACCAGCAGGGAGCTGGCCCTGGCTCTGAGCAGCCTTTAAATCTGCATTTGGGCAAGCAGGGCTTATTCACCATATGCTCCTCTTGACACAGTTTGTTTTATGTGAGGATGGATTTGCATCAGGAGCGCCCTGGGGAGCGGCAGATGGGCACGAACAGCAGGGCAGGGAGGGCTGTGCCAGGGCTTGGCTCTGCTCACCCTGCTCAGAGCTCATCCTGCTCAGGGCTGGGCTGGGCTCTGCTCACCCTGCTCAGAGCTCAGGGCTCATCCTGCTCAGGGCTGGGCTGGGCTCTGCTCACCCTGCTCAGAGCTCAGGGCTCATCCTGCTCAGGGCTGGGCTGGGCTCTGCTCACCCTGCTCAGAGCTCATCCTGCTCAGGGCTGGGCTCTGCTCACCCTGCTCAGAGCTCACTCTGCTCAGAGCTGGGCTCTGCTCACCCAGCTCAGAGCTCAGGGCTCATCCTGCTCAGGGCTCATCCTGCTCAGGGCTGGGCTCTGCTCACCCAGCTCAGAGCTCAGGGCTCACCCTGCTCAGGGCTCATCCTGCTCAGGGCTGGGCTCTGCTCACCCAGCTCAGAGCTCAGGGCTCATCCTGCTCAGGGCTGGGCTCTGCTCACCCTGCTCAGAGCTCAGCATCTCCTCACCCTGCTCAGGGCTGGGCAGTCCTCATCCTGCTCAGGGCTCAGCATCTCCTCATCCTGCTCAGAGCTGGGCTCTGCTCATCCTGCTCAGGACTGGGCTCTGCTCATCCTGCTCAGGGCTGGGCTCTGCTCACCCAGCTCAGAGCTCAGGGCTCACCCTGCTCAGGGCTGGGCTCTGCTCACCCTGCTCAGGGCTGGGCAGTCCTCATCCTGCTCAGGGCTCAGCATCTCCTCATCCTGCTCAGAGCTGGGCTCTGCTCATCCTGCTCAGGGCTGGGCTCTGCTCATCCTGCTCAGGGCTGGGCTCTGCTCATCCTGCTCAGGGCTGGGCTCTGCTCAGAGCTGGGGTCTGCTCAGGGCTGGGCTCTGCTCACCCTGCTGGGCACTCATCCTGCTCACGGCTGGGCACTCATCCTGCTCAGGGCTCAGAGCTCATCCTGCTCAGGGCTGAGCTCTCCCCACCCTGCTCAAGGCTCAGCATCTCTTCATCCTGCTCAGGGCTGAGCTCTGCTCATCCTGCTCAGGGCTCCTTCCTCCCCCAGCCTGGGCTGGGTGTCCAGTCCCAGTGTGAGTCAGGGCACTGACAGAGAGTCCCTTTCCTGTCCCCTGTGTGACTGTCCCCAGCCTGAGCAGGGTTTGCAGGAGCTCTGCTTCCCAGGTGCTCTGCATCCAAACCTTTGGGATGTTCTTACAACAGACAGGGACAGAGTTCCTATTTTTAACCTGAATTTTGATGCCCAGAGAACAGTTCTGTCTGAAATGCTGCTCAGGTTTCCCATTTCTTTAGGATTTCCACTCTCCCCAGTTCCCTCCTGCCTCCTGGCTGTTCTGAGCTCCCAGCTCAGACATTTCCCTGTTCCCTTGCAAGGGTTAACAAATCACCTGTGAGTCCCAGGCTCCCACTCCCAGAACCTGTTCTCAGGGACCTGCTGCCAGTGCCAGAACACATTTGTGTCCCACAGCTCCCAGCCGTGTCCAGGGCACTGTGAGTCACAGTGAATTTGCTGTGCTCCTGCAGCTCTGTCACCGAGCGTTTGCTGCGGCTCTGCAGGAGATGTCCCTGCTCTGGGCAGGGCTGCAGAGGGGACACGCTCATTTCCCAGCTCACACGGGGTGTCATAATTTTATTAAACCCCAGACAAGCCTGACACCTTGGTGACAGAATATAATTTCCCTAACCAAGTGTCTTGACACCAAAAATTAGGCTAAATTGCATTATTTCAAAGGAGCAGATGGGAATGCTAAACATGTGGCCAGGGAGAAGCTCGGACTGCCACAGTCCTTGGTGCCAGCAGGGCTGGGAGCCAGAGCCAACCCTGGCTGGGATCCTGTGCTGCTTCCCAAGCACAGCTCTGCTCCTTCCCAGGGAACAGCTCAGCTCCTTCCCAGGGAACAGCTCTGCTCCTTCTCTGCTCCTTCCCAAGGAACAGCTCTGCTCCTTCCCAAGCACAGCACTGCTCCTTCCCAAGGAACAGCTCAGCTCCTTCCCAGGGAACAGCTCTGCTCCTTCCCAAGGAACAGCTCAGCTCCTTCCCAAGGAACAGCTCTGCTCCTTCCCAGGGAACAGCTCTGCTCCTTCCCAAGGAACAGCTCTGCTCCTTCCCAAGGAACAGCTCAGCTCCTTCCCAGGGAACAGCTCAGCTCCTTCCCAGGGAACAGCTCAGCTCCTTCCCAGGGAACAGCTCAGCTCCTTCCCGAGGAACAGCTCTGCTCCTTCCCAGGGAACAGCTCTGCTCCTTCCCAAGGAACAGCTCTGCTCCTTCCCAAGGAACAGCTCAGCTCCTTCCCAGGGAACAGCTCTGCTCCTTCCCAAGGAACAGCTCAGCTCCTTCCCAAGGAACAGCTCAGCTCCTTCCCGAGGAACAGCTCTGCTCCTTCCCAAGGAACAGCTCTACTCCTTCCCAAGGAACAGCTCTGCTCCTTCCCAGGGAACAGCTCTGCTCCTTCCCGAGGAACAGCTCAGCTCCTTCCCGAGGAACAGCTCTGCTCCTTCCCAAGGAACAGCTCTGCTCCTTCCCAAGCACAGCACTGCTCCTTCCCAAGGAATAGCTCTGCTCCTTCCCAAGCACGGCACAGGGTGCTGGGTGCAGAATCCTGGGGTCACTGGGGCTGGAAAATCCCTCCCAGGTCACCAATGCACCCTTGATCCCCCCCTTGTCCCCAGCCCAGGGCACTGAGTGCCACCTCCAGCCCTTCCTGTGCCACCTCCAGGGATGGGAACCCCTCCCTGCCAGTGCCCATCCCACCCCAGTCCATGGGGAAATCCCTGGGGACACAGGACACGACAGGCTGAGCCTCCCAGCCTCGTCCCTGTGCCTTGGAACCCCTCTGCCCACACTGCCCTGGGGGCAGCAGCAGAGAGGGGAACCCCTGGGAGAATGGGCTCTGGAAAGGCTGACCTGGAACAGAGACAGGCAGAGCAAAAGGAATAAAACAGGGATTTATGGAAGGGAATCAAACAGGGACTTGTTGAAAGGATTCACCTTGGGCAGAGCAAGAGCTCAGCCAGGGCTGCACCCCAATCAAATCCCAGATGGGCACGAGTTTCACACTTTTATGAGTTTTGGTTCACCTTGGGGTCATTCTCTAAGCACAGCCCCAGGCTGTGAAGTCTCAGCCCCTGGCTCTGCCCCCTTCCCCTCATTTCTGATTTTTGGGTACCAGATGTCCTTGGTTCTCACTGGGAAGGAATTATTTTGTCACTCCCTGTGAACAGAACTCACTGACACCTCACATGAAATTTCAGAGTTGCACACCAAGCAGCAGAGATTCTGGAAAACACAAAAGCTCGACCCCAAGGCATCGAGAGGAGGGAGGGGAAGGAAGGAAGGATGAGCAATCTGTGTGACCATGGCAGGAGCTGCAGGAGGGACAGCAGAGGGGACAGCAGAGGGGACAGCCCTGCCAGGTCAGTGCCACCCCTGGCACCCAGGGCTCCTTGCAGGGCTCAGCTGAGCCCAGCCCAGCCCAGCCCAGCCCAGCCCAGCCCAGCTGCCCAGGCCAGGCTGCACTGGAGCACTCTCAGCCCCAGAGCTGGGAAAGCCCCCGATTGTGCCAAATGAGCCTCTCGTGCCCCCTGGAGCTGTTTGGAGCTGCAGCAGCGAGCAGCAGTGACAGTGACAGTGACAGTGACAGTGACAGTGACATCCAGGCTGGCACTGCCCTGCACAGCCAGGCTGTCACAGCCTGCACTTAGAGCAGCTCCTCTCAGGAGGCTTTCCAAGGGCTCAGGGTGCTGCTGGATCCCAGGCTCCAGCTCCACTGTCACACCCACAGCCACACTTTGGAGCAGGGTGACACGTTTGGCCCTCTGAGCACTCCCCTGTTCCGTGTGCAGCTCCTCATCCCTGGTCTGGAACACCACCAGCTGGAAGTCCCTGCACAAATAAAACAGCCCAAAAGCTCCGGGGGATTTCTGTAAATGCCAACCCAAGAGCAAATCGGAGCAGATTGGGCAATTTCTGCACACTCAGGAAGCAGAAATGCAAAGAGATTTTAGGAAACAGTTGGGGAGAAAGCAATCAAAAGGACAACAACAACAACAATCAAAAAAAAAGAGATGTAGATGTGGGGAAAAAAATGGTGTGCTGGAAATGGCAGCGTTTATCTGGAAAGGAACCCCCCAGGAGAGCAAACAGAAAATGCTGAGGGAGCAGGAGGTGGGGAAGCAGCAAAAGGAGCAGAGGCTGAGCTGGGGGAAGAGAGAACACAAACCATGGTTAATTAGGGGAGCAAACAGCAATAATGAGCAGCAGATTGCAGGGAGCTTTGGCAACGAGCAGCCCTGCTCCTGAGAGCAGCTCTGCCCCTGCAGGGACAGCAGCCCAAGGCAGGGGGCACAGCTGGCACAGCTGGCACAGGTTTGGCACAGGGAACTTACAGCTGGGATTTACAGCACAGGACAGAAGGGTTTCATCAGCCTGGGCACAGAAATGACCTGAGGAGCCCAGATCTGTTCTGGGAGTACATCTGGGCACCTGCCCTGCCTTTCCCTCCGTGTTTCCAAGGCCTTTCCCAGCTGTGCAGGCAAGGCCATGGAACAAGCTCTAACTCCTGCAGAGCTGAAGGAAAATAAACCAAACAAACCACGGAGTCCCCTTGAAACCCACTGGGCTGGGACACAGTGAGTGAAATATTTATGACAGTTCCTCCATCCCAAGGGATGAGGGAAACCTGGGCTGAGGCTGTGGGTGAGGAGCAGGGGCAGGCTCTGTCAGTCTGCTGCAGCCACAAGAATTTCAGATGCAAACACATTGGTGTTTGAAAAGAAACTGCTTGGTGTGGCTTTGTTTGCTTGGGAGAGCTCTCCTTTTTCATCTTTTCTTATTCTTGGAATTATTGAAGTATTCAAGACAACTCTTGCAAATCAGATGTGAGCCCTTCCACCTTTCACTTCTCCCTCAAAGAAACCTTTTCACCAATTAAAAACGAGGGGAGTTCAAAGCCTGACTGAAGGCACATCTCATTGTCTGGAAATCTTGGAAAACACAAAGTGTTCCAATTGCAGTTTAGCTCTGTTTTATATCTCTGTCATTCTGGGGGAACAGTGCAAGCCCCACTCTTGCCCGTGGGTCTGGGAACTGATTCCAGAGCATCCCATGGCAGGAACCCTCCCAGGCTGCAGCTCAGGCTGAACCTCACCCCTGTGCTGGTATTTATTGGTCACCATCCCTTGCTCTTCCTCCTCAGCTGACTTTGCTCCTGCTCCTCTCAGAGTGCCATTCATTTCTCAGCTAAACATTTCATTCAGGAGCAATGCATTCTTTTTTGGGCTAAATGGCTGTCACTGTCTCCTCTCAGCAGCAATTAAAGCTCTCAGCATCCCAGGTGACGAGCAGTTCGTGCCTCCTGTCACGGGTGACAAGTTCTGGGGAAGGAGCTGGCAGCAATCCCACTGCCAGGAGCCCCTGCCAGCTCCTGCATCTCCAGGGAAAAGGCACTGGGGCCCAGCACGCTGCTCTGGGGATGCATTCGGATTTCAGCTTTTCTATTTCCACAGATTTGTAATCCTGCAGTTCTTTGGTGTAGAACTCCCAACTCCATATCCAGTGGGAGCTGCTGCTTCCTCATTTGGGTCAGACACAACAATTCCTGCCCATCCCATCCCATCCCATCCCATCCCTTTATTCCATCCCATCCCATTCCATCCCTGTATCCCATCCCTGTATCCCATCCCATTCCCATTTTTCTCCTCTCTCCCATTCCCATTCCCATTCCCATCCCATCCAGTTCCTCTCCCGTTCCCATTTTTCTCCTCTCTCCCATTCCCATTTTTCCCCTCTCTCCCATTCCCATTTTTCTCCTCTCTCCCATTCCCATTTTTCCCCTCTCTCCCATTCCCATTGTTCTCCTCTCTCCCGTTCCTCTCCCATTCCCATTTTTCTCCTCTCTCCCATTCCCATTTTTCCCCTCTCTCCCATTCCCATTGTTCTCCTCTCTCCCGTTCCTCTCCCATTCCCATTTTTCTTCTCTCTCCCATTCCCATTTTTCTCCTCTCTCCCATTCCCATTCCATCCAGTTCCTCTCCTCTCTCCTGTTCCTCTCCTCTCTCCCATTCCCATTTTTCTCCTCTCTCCCATTCCCACTGTTCTCCTCTCTCCCATTCCCATTTTTCTCCTCTCCTCTCTCCCATTCCCATTTTTCTCCTCTCCTCTCTCCCATTCCCATTTTTCTCCTCTCTCCCATTCCCATTTTTCTCTCTCCCATTCCCATTCCCATTGCTCTCCTCTCTCCCATTCCCATTTTTCTCCTCTCTCCCATTCCCATTTTAATCCTCTCTCCCATTCCCATTCCTCTCCTCTCTCCCTTTCCTCTCCCATTCCCATTCCCATTCCCATTCCTCTCCTCTCTCCCATTCCCATTCCTGTCCTCTCTCCCATTCCCATTTTCCTCTTCTCTCCCATTCCCATTTTTCTCCTCTCTCCCATTCCCATTCTCTCCCCCCTCCCACCCCGCTCGGTTCCATCCCACCCCAGCAGGACTCCCGGTGCAGCAGTGGATCCCTTCCAAGGCAATCAGAGCACAGAACTCCCCGGTGTCCGGGTGTGCCGGAGCCGGAGCGTGTCCCTGATTTGCATTTCCATTGTCCCCGAGCAGCAGCGCAGCGCCGTGCCCGTGTTCGGACCGAGCACACACCGAGAGGTTTTGTCGCTTCCCTGAGTGCAGAAGGATTAACCCCAATTACACATTTTCTGTTCTCCCCGTTCGCAGCTCCTGCTCCACCTTTGCTGGAGTCCAGGTTTGATCCTGTCTGAGGTGCACCCCATCATTTCTCAAACATCCTGCAGCCCCAGAAGGAAATCGGTGTTCTGGGGGTGGGACCTGCATTTCTGTGCTCTGTGGACCTGCATTTCTGTGCTCTGTGGACCTGCATTTCTGTGCTCTCTGGACCTGCATTTCTGATTTCTGTGCCCACTCTCTCTGTTCACCCCGCCAGGAGAAGCCAAGGAGGTTTCAGGGCTCTTTGTGGCTCCTTTCCAGGCACATCCTGCCAGGGTTATTCCACTTTTCACTCCCCAGCCCCAGGATCCGAGCTGTCACCAATTAACACCCTTTTCTCACACTTCCCCGGCTGCAGGGAGAGCAGGAACAGACACCTGGGTTTGTTTTTCTGCTCAAACAGAGAAACTCTCCCGGCTCAGCCTCATCCACAGCCCAGCAAATGGATCTGCTTTCCACAGAACCGCTGGAAGTGCAACCAGAACCGTGGGGAGCGAGGACCAGCTCCAGCTCAAATCGGCTCCTTCATCAATAAATAACACAGGGAGACGTTTGTGGGTGCTGGGAGTGCTCTGAGGGTCTCCATCCATGGGGGAAAACATTCCCAGCAGGGGAGGAAGCAGCACCAGGCACGGGGGCTTGGGAGGGCAGAGGGAACTGCTGGGGCTGGGGTGGGATGGGAGCAGAGGAATCCCCAGGAGGAGGGAGGGGCTCAGAGGGGATGGGGATGAGAAATCGGCTGTGTCAGGAGGTGTGGAGGGTGCTCAGGGTGAGCATCTGGGGTGAGGGGACTTGGACTTCAGCCCCACAGCCTGGGCAGGGAGCGCAGCTGTGCACCCCCAGAGCTGCACCCCAGCACAAAACCAGGGGAAACTGGAACCAGGGGAAAAACTGGAACCATGGAACCAGGGGAAACCTGGAACCAGGGAAACCTGGAACCAGGGGAAACATGGAACCAGGGGAAACCTGGAACCATGAAAAAACCTGAAATAATGGGAAACCTGGAACCATGGAACCAGGGGAAACTGGAACCAGGGGAATCTGTAACCAGGGAACATCCTGAAACCATGGAACCATGGAACATCCTGGAACCAGGGGAAACCTGGAACCAGGGGAAACTGGAACCAGGGGAAACCTGGAACCATGGAAAACCTGAAATAATGGGAAACCTGGAACCAGGGGAAACCTGGAACCATGGAACCATGGGACATCCTGGAACCAGGGGAAACCCGGAACCATGGAAAAACCTGAAATCATGGGAAAACCTGGAACCATGGAAAACCTGAAATAATGGAACCATGAAAAAACCTGGAACCAGGGGAAACATGGAACCAGGGGAAACCTGGAACCATGGAACATCCTGGAAGCAGGGGAAACATGGAACCAGGGAAACCTGGAACCAGGGGAAACCTGGAACCAGGGGAAACATGGAACCAGGGGAAACCTGGAACCATGAAAAAACCTGAAATAATGGGAAACCTGGAACCATGGAACCAGGGGAAACTGGAACCAGGGAAATCTGGAACCATGGAACATCCTGGAACCAGGGGAAACCTGGAACCATGGAACCATGGAAAAACGTGAAATCCTGAAACCATGGAAAAACCTGAAATAATGGGAAACCTGGAACCATGGAACATCCTGAAACCATGGGAAACCTGGAACCATGGGAAAACCTGAAACCACGGAAAAACCTGAAATAATGAGAAACCTGGAACCAGGGGAAAACCTGGAACCATGGAACCATGGAACATCCTGGAACCATGGAACATCCTGAAATCATGGAAAAACCTGAAATCATGGGAAAACCTGAAATCCTGAAACCATGGAAAAACCTGAAACCATGGAAAAACCTGGAACCATGGAACATCCTGAAGCCATGGAAAAACTGAAATCATGGGAAAACCAGAAATCATGGGAAAACCTGAAATCCTGAAACCATGGGAAAATCTGGAACCATGGAACCATGGAAAAACCTGGAACCATGGAAAACCTGAAACCATGGAACATCCTGAGCTGGCAGGGACCCCAGGGACCATCAGTGCCACTCCTGCCCAGGACACCCCAAGGCTCTAAAGTGTGCCCCAGGCACAGCTCGGTGGGAACCAGGGGGATTGCATGCAGCAGGGAAATCTCCTGTTCTTTCTGAAAGGATCCTGTGAAAGGGTTTCAGTGTCACGTCCTCCAGGATCCACAGCACCGGGAAAGGATCCTGGAACGCCGAGCTTGGACTGAGTTCCACTGCCAGAACCTTCTCCAGGGCCTGACCCTGCTCAGGTGTGCACACCTGGCTCAGGTAAGAGCAGGACCCTGCTCAGGTGTGCACACCTGGCTCAGGTAAGAGCAGGACCCTGCTCAGGTGTGCACACCTGGCTCAGGTAAGAGCAGGACCCTGCTCAGGTGTGCACACCTGGCTCAGGTAAGAGCAGGGCTGTGCTCAGGTGTGCACACCTGGCTCAGGTAAGAGCAGGGCTGTGCTCAGGTGTGCACACCTGGCTCAGGTAAGAGCAGGACCCTGCTCAGGTGTGCACACCTGGCTCAGGTAAGAGCAGGACCCTGCTCAGGTGTGCACACCTGGCTCAGGTACCAGGACAGGAACAGGACCCTGCTCAGGTGTGCACACCTGGCTCAGGTAAGAGCAGGGCTGTGCTCAGGTGTGCACACCTGGCTCAGGTAAGAGCAGGGCTGTGCTCAGGTGTGCACACCTGGCTCAGGTAAGAGCAGGACCCTGCTCAGGTGTGCACACCTGGCTCAGGTAAGAGCAGGGCTGTGCTCAGGTGTGCACACCTGGCTCAGGTACCAGGACAGGAACAGGAAACCCCTCCCTGCTCCAGCAGGGCTCCCTGCAGCTCCTCATGCCGCAGTTTGGGATCCTGGCCTGGGAGGGGCTGAGCACAGCTCTGGGATTAAGGCATGGAACCGAAGCAAAACCTCCCTTTGCTCCATCCCCAAAGCTGCACTTTTCCATTTCTCACTGGAACAAAATAAACACATTTTGTGTACGTGGAAACTTCCCACTTAAAATAAATACTTGTGTTTTAAGCTGAAGTGAAACGAGGGAAATATTGTTTCAAACAGAGACGTCAAATGGTTTTTTTGGGGGTAAAAAAGGTAAATTGAAGCTTTTCTCTTTCAAAATTGTCTGGTTTGGTTATTTCAACCCAAACAAGAGACTGAGATTGATATAAAACCACAGCATGTTGCAGGTGACCTGAAAGTGGATCTGTCAGAGGAAAAAGTTCCAAGTGAGAATGTTTTCCTGGCTCCACAACAATTGATTCCTGAGCAGAATTAGGAGTTAAAGCCTGGGCCACACAGTTTAATCCACTCCCCCCAAACCCAGTGAAATCCTTTTGGGGCACCACGGGGAGGAGGAGAAGGGGGGCAGAGAAATCTGCAGGGGAAATGAAGGAGCAGACACAGAGGGCTCTGGTATCCACTCAACTTGAAAATGAGAAAGAAAGCAGGGAAAGAATAGCACAATTAGAGCCCGAGCATCACAGCCCTTCCCAAAGCTGAGAGGCAGCAGGGGGAATTAATGGACAGAAATGCAACCCAGTAATTAATTGATAAATGGCATTAGAGAGTTTTCTAAAGGAGAGCCGACGTGACTTATCTTCCCCCAGGCAGGAGAGAACTTCTCCCTCCTTTCACCTTGCAGATAAGGACAGGGGAGGGGAATCTTTCCTTTGGAGGCCCGGGAGGGATCTGGAAGGTGAAGACAAAAGCAGCAGCAGCTCAGGGCTGAGTGATGAGCAGCTGGGGAAGAACAGCCGGGAGCCACCCAGGAATTCCTGCAGGGATGGGGGCAAAGGGGGAATGGGACTGAGGTGACTCCTGAGCACAGGGATCACCCCTGGAAGGAGGAGAGTGACCAGGACTCACCTTCCCCAGCTCTGCAGCAGGGCCTCTCCTGGCTGGGGTTCCCTGAAGGATTCCTGGAATGGTGAATGCCTCCTGGAGGCTCTGGGCTCTCCAGCTGTGCCCTGTGAATTCCTCCTGGACAGCTCTGGGCTCTCCAGCTGTGCCCTGTGAATTCCTCCTGGACAGCTCTGGGCTCTCAGCTGTGCCCTGTGAATTCCTCCTGGACAGCTCTGGGCTCTCAGCTGTGCCCTGTGAATTCCTCCTGGACAGCTCTGGACTCTCAGCTGTGCCCTGTGAATTCCTCCTGGACAGCTCTGGGCTCTCAGCTGTGCCCTGTGAATTCCTCCTGGACAGCTCTGGACTCTCAGCTGTGCCCTGTGAATTCCTCCTGGACAGCTCTGGGCTCTCCAGCTCTGCCCTGTGAATTCCTCCTGGACAGCTCTGGGCTCTCAGCTGTGCCCTGTGAATTCCTCCTGGAGGCTCTGGGCTCTCAGCTGTGCCCTGTGAATTCCTCCTGGACAGCTCTGGGCTCTCAGCTGTGCCCTGTGAATTCCTCCTGGAGGCTCTGGGCTCTCCAGCTGTGCCCTGTGAATTCCTCCTGGAGGCTCTGGGCTCTCCAGCTGTGCCCTGTGAATTCCTCCTGGACAGCTCTGGGCTCTCAGCTGTGCCCTGTGAATTCCTCCTGGACAGCTCTGGGCTCTCAGCTGTGCCCTGTGAATTCCTCCTGGACAGCTCTGGGCTCTCAGCTGTGCCCTGTGAATTCCCCCTGGACAGCTCTGGGCTCTCAGCTGTGCCCTGTGAATTCCTCCTGAATGCCTCTGGGCTCTCAGCTGTGCCCTGTGAATTCCTCCTGGACAGCTCTGGGCTCTCCAGCTGTGCCCTGTGAATTCCTCCTGGAGGCTCTGGGCTCTCAACTGTGCCCTGTGAATTCCTCCTGGACAGCTCTGGGCTCTCAGCTGTGCCCTGCTGCTGCAGCTGTCCCCATGCCCTGCTGTCCCCTCCTGACACATCCCACCTGTGCATCCCACAGGGACCAGCCCTGCAGAAATCATTCTTCAAGGGTGAATAAACCAAATAATTGTGACACTTCTCTGCTGCCCTGGCAGACCCTTCTGTTCCCAGGCACACGGGATCCCTCAGGCAGGACTGGTGGGAGCACAAAAACCCCAGAGTCTGAGTGAGACCACTCCTGTCACAGCCAGGCTGAGCCAGGCTCAGCCCAGGGGCCTGGATCAGTTCTGTGTGATCCCAGAGCTCAGCTCAGTGACCTGGATCAGTTCTGTGTGATCCCAGAGCTCAGCCCAGGGGCCTGGATCAGTTCTGTGTGATCCCAGAGCTCAGCTCAGTGACCTGGATCAGTTCTGTGTGATCCCAGAGCTCAGCCCAGGGGCCTGGATCAGTTCTGTGATCCCAGAGCTCAGCTCAGTGACCTGGATCAGTTCTGTGTGATCCCAGAGCTCAGCCCAGTGACCTGGATCAGTTCTGTGTGATCCCAGAGCTCAGCCCAGGGACCTGGATCAGTTCTGTGTGATCCCAGAGCCCAGCTCAGTGACCTGGATCAGTTCTGTGTGATCCCAGAGCTCAGCTCAGTGACCTGGATCAGTTCTGTGATCCCAGAGCTCAGCTCAGTGACCTGGATCAGTTCTGTGTGATCCCAGAGCTCAGCTCAGTGACCTGGATCAGTTCTGTGTGATCCCAGAGCCCAGCTCAGTGACCTGGATCAGTTCTGTGTGATCCCAGAGCTCAGCTCAGTGACCTGGATCAGTTCTGTGTGATCCCAGAGCTCAGCTCAGTGACCTGGATCAGTTCTGTGTGATCCCAGAGCTCAGCTCAGTGACCTGGATCAGTTCTGTGTGATCCCAGAGCCCAGCTCAGTGACCTGGATCAGTTCTGTGTGATCCCAGAGCCCAGCTCAGTGACCTGGATCAGTTCTGTGTGATCCCAGAGCTCAGCTCAGTGACCTGGATCAGTTCTGTGGGATTTAAGGTCCCTTCCCACCCATCCCATCCCAGGATTCCATGAAAGGGGCAGGACACCGGGATATTTGGGGTTGCTCAGGGCAGGAATTTCTCCCCAGCCAATTGTCCCTGGGGTTTTTCACTCGGCCTCGTGCCAGGGGTCCCAGAGGTACCAGAGGTTCCATGTGTACCAGGGGTCCCAGATGTACCAGGGGTCCCAGAGGTGCCAGGGGTCCCAGGGGTGCCAGGGCTGCTTTTCTCATCCACCACACCTGAGCACAGGCACGGCTGATTTGATTAACGCCGTGTTCTGAAACCTTTCTGCATCTCGTTCAAATTGATTTTCTTTTGCTTCTGCTCAGAAAGGGGAAGGGAAGAAAAGCACACAACAGAACAGAACCCAAAAAGAGCTGCAGCCAAGGGAACATCAAAGGAGCTGGGCTGTTTTCGGTGCTGCTGCACAAACCACAGCCATGCAGAGAGCAAACTGCACCAGTGATGATAATAAAGTGCCCGGGAACAGAGCCCTGCAGAGGGCTTGACTCAGGCCTGAGATGTTTGCAACACAAAAGCTTCACATGAGCTAAACCCTCGCGGGAAGGGCTCTGCTGAGGAGAAAAACCCTGCCAGGAATCCTTTGGAGCTCAAAGAATGACTAAGCTTTGTCTCAGAGCCACGGCTTTTCTTCCTGCAAAGGGCAGCCAGGGGCACCAAACAGAGCGAGCAGGAGGATAAACAGTGGGAAAAGCCACCTGTGCTTGTGTGAGAGCAGGAAATGAGGCTGGCTCCACTGAGCCAGGCCAGCAGAGAGGTTTGGGTCACCTCAGTGGGGACCAGGTCCCTGCTGTCCCTTTGGTCACCCCAGGTCAGTCATTGGGGACCAGGTCCCTGCTGTCCCTTTGGTCACCCCAGTGGGACCAGGTCCTGCTGTCCCTTGGGTCACCTCAGTGGGGACCAGGTCCCTGCTGTCCCTTTGGTCACCCCAGGTCAGTCATTGGGGACCAGGTCCCTGCTGTCCCTTTGGTCACCTCAGTGGGGACCAGGTCCCTGCTGTCCCTTTGGTCACCCCAGGTCAGTCATTGGGGACCAGGTCCCTGCTGTCCCTTTGGTCACCCCAGGTCAGTCATTGGGGACCAGGTCCCTGCTGTCCCTTTGGTCACCCCAGGTCAGTCATTGGGGACCAGGTCCCTGCTGTCCCTTTGGTCACCCCAGTGGGGACCAGGTCCCTGCTGTCCCTTTGGTCACCCCAGTGGGGACCAGGTCCCTGCTGTCTCTTGTCCCTGGGTGACATTTGCACTCTTTCCATCAAAAGCCTCGTCCTCATCCTCACCTTTGCCATGGTCCCAGCTCACCTTCACCTCACAGCACCAGGGCTGGACAGGCTCTGAGCTCTCCAGGATCACCTCAGAACTCAGGAGATGAGGCTGGACAGGCTCACACCCTCCAGGATCACCTCAGAACTCAGGAGATGGGGCTGGACAGGCTCTGAGCTCTCCAGGATCACCTCAGAACTCAGGAGATGGGGCTGGACAGGCTCTGAGCTCTCCAGAATCATCTCAGAATTTGGGAGATGGGGCTGGACAGGCTCTGACCCTCCAGAATCACCTCAGAATTTGGGAGATGGGGCTGGACAGGCTCTGACCCTCCAGGATCACCTCAGAACTCAGGAGATGGGGCTGGACAGGCTCTGACCCTCCAGGATCACCTCAGAACTCAGGAGATGAGGCTGGACAGGCTCTGAGCTCTCCAGGATCACCTCAGAACTCAGGAGATGGGGCTGGACAGGCTCTGAGCTCTCCAGGATCACCTCAGAATTTGGGAGATGAGGCTGGACAGGCTCTCACCCTCCAGGATCACCTCAGAATTTGGCAGAGAGCCATGGGCTCTGGGCAGCCCTTCAGCACCAGCACTCCCCAGTGTCTGACACGGGCTGTGCCACTCTAAAGGATTTTTCTCCCTCTCTCCATGTGCACAGAAGAGCAGATGCAGAGAGCCCAAACCCAGCTGAGCTCTGTGATTCCATTTCTGATGGAATTCCATTTCTGTCCCTGGCCCCAGGAGGGCCTGGCCAGCCTGGGTGGCTGCAGAGAGCTCCTGCCCAAGCCAAGCCCAGCAGGGACAGAGCAGGGCTGCAGGGTGATGAATGGCCCGGCTCCTGGGCTGCAGGAGCTCTTCATTACCCGCTCCACTGCTTGTTTTCCCTTTCTCTTTGATTTCCTCCTTTGGTCTGTGCGTGTCTGGCTGCCTGCAGCTCCTGTGCTGGGATGTGCTGCTTGCCCAAGGCTGGGTGCTCCTGCTCCAGGAGCCCGTTCCCCTCCTCTCCTGCAGCCCAGCACGCTGCACAGAGGGAGAAAATAAAAGAGAAAAGAAATTTAAAAAAAAAAAAAAAAGAGAGAAAAAAAATAAAAGGGAAGGGAAAATTTTAAAAAAAAAAAAAAAAGAGAGAGAAAAAAAGAAAATATAAAAGGATGAGAAAATAAATGGAGTTGTTCAAAAGTCATTTGGCAGGGCACTCAGGCATGGGGTGAGGTTCTTGGAGTGTCCTGCACAGGGCAGGAGTTGGCCTGGATGATCCTGCTGGGTCCCTTCCAGCCCAGGATATTCCATGGTTTTCCATGGTTTTATTCCAAGGTTCACAGCAGCAGTGTCACTGTGTCCTGCACCCTGGGGACAGAGCCTGCCTGGGCCAGGACACCCCAGCAAACTGGGCCAGGACACCACAGCCTGCCTGGGCCAGGACACCACAGCCTGCCTGGGCCAGGACACCACAGCAAACCGGGCCAGGACACCCCAGCAAACTGGGCCAGGACACCACAGCAAACCGGGCCAGGACACCCCAGCAAACTGGGCCAGGACACCCCAGCCTGCCTGGGCCAGGACACCCCAGCAAACTGGGCCAGGACACCACAGCAAACTGGGCCAGGACACCCCAGCAAACCGGGCCAGGACACCCCAGCAAACTGGGCCAGGACACCCCAGCAAACCGGGCCGGGACACCACAGCAAACCGGGCCGGGACACCACAGCAAACCGGGCCGGGACACCACAGCAAACTGGGCCGGGACACCACAGCAAACTGGGCCGGGACACCCCAGCAAACCGGGCTGGGACACCCCAGCAAACTGGGCCAGGACACCACAGCAAACTGGGCCAGTTCACCACAGCAAACCGGGCCAGGACACCCCAGCCTGGCTGGGCCAGGACACCCCAGCAAACTGGGCTGGGACACCCCAGCAAACTGGGCCAGGACACCACAGCAAACTGGGCCAGGACACCACAGCAAACCGGGCCAGGACACCACAGCAAACCGGGCCAGGACACCCCAGCAAACTGGGCCAGGACACCACAGCCTGCCTGGGCCAGGACACCACAGCAAACCGGGCCAGGACACCACAGCAAACCGGGCCAGGACACCACAGCAAACCAGGCCAGGACACCACAGCAAACTGGGCCAGGACACCACAGCAAACCGGGCCAGGACACCACAGCAAACTGGGCCAGGACACCACAGCAAACTGGGCCGGGACACCCCAGCAAACTGGGCCAGTTCACCACAGCAAACTGGGCCAGTTCACCACAGCAAACTGGGCCAGGACACCACAGCAAACTGGGCCAGGACACCACAGCAAACTGGGCCAGGACACCACAGCAAACTGGGCCAGGACACCACAGCAAACCGGGCAGTGCTGGGCCACTCCCAGTCCGGGCTCCAGGAGGAAACGTCCCCAGCTGAGGGGTTTGGTTTGGTTTGGTTTGGTTTGGTTTCCCCAAAGTGCCCCAGGAAAGCTCCAAGGGCTGAACTCCCCGGGCACTGCAGGGATCCAGGGGCAGCCACAGCAAATCTGGGAATTCCAGCCCAGGCAGGAATTCCTTGCCCACATCCCAGCCCAATCTCCCCTTTCCCAGTGAAGCCATTCCCTGTGTCCTGTCCCTCCAGCCCTTGTCCCCAGTCCCTCTCCAGCTCTCCTGGAGCCCCTGCAGGGACTCTGAGCATTCCCTGGCATTTTCCCTTCTCCAGGGGAACATTCCCAGCTCTCCCAGCCTTGCACAAATTCCACTCGGTAAAAGGAAAGCTCCACAGAGAGCAGCTGGAAGCTGAGCGAGTCACCAGGAGCGCTCAGCAGCCTCGGCTCACCCAGCCGATGATTTTAATGGGTTTGTAAATGATGGGGCAGGGGAGAGAGATCAAGGGGAATAGCAGCGCTTGAGGCTGCGGTCCATGGAAATCGCAGCAGTTTAGAGAGGAGGAGCAGGAGATCCGCGGCCGTCTGCTGCCACCTGGTGCCACCGGGCACCCGAACTGAATTGCTCCTTCATCCCGAACTGATCCAGCACCCGAACTGAACTGCTCCTTCATCCCGAACTGATCCCGCAGCCCAAACCCCAGCCCTGCCCGTCCCACGGACCACTCGTGTGGGTGTGCCAGGATGGACACGGACACCTGAGTGCCCCACCCTGAACCAGCAGGATCCCACACCCCTGAACCAGCAGGGTCCCACACCCCTGAACCAGCAGTGTCCCCTGTCCCAGCAGTGTCCCACACCACTGAACCAGCAGTGTCCCCTGTCCCAGCGGTGTCCCACACACCTGAACCAGCAGTGTCCCCTGTCCCAGCAGTGTCCCACATCCCTGAACCAGCAGGGTCCCACACCCCTGTCCCAGCAGGGTCCCACACCCCTGAACCAGCAGTGTCCCCTGAACCAGCAGGGTCCCACACCCCTGAACCAGCAGTGTCCCCTGAACCAGCAGGGTCCCACACCCCTGAACCAGCAGTGTCCCACACCCCTGTCCCAGCAGGATCCCACACCCCTGAACCAGCAGGATCCCCTGTCCCAGCAGGGTCCCACACCCCTGAACCAGCAGTGTCCCACACCCCTGTCCCAGCAGGATCCCACACCCCTGAACCAGAGGATCCCACACCCCTGAACCAGCAGTGTCCCACACCCCTGAACCAGCAGTGTCCCCTGTCCCAGCAGGGTCCCACACCCCTGAACCAGCAGTGTCCCCTGTCCCAGCAGTGTCCCACACCCCTGAACCAGCGAGGATCCATCCCCGAACTGGTCCGGACTGGGCTGTCTGTGCTGCTCCCTCTGAAAACGGGCTGGGAGGGCTGGTCCTGCCTCAGCCTGTCCCGGGCCAGCCCGGGCTGTGCAGGGACATCCCGGAGAGGGCAGAGGGGTCTGTGGGCACGGGTTGTGCTGTGAGCCCAGCCCCGGGCCAGCCCAGCAGCCCTGGGGCACGAAGGGGGCTCTGCCAAGTCCTCCCAGCTCAATCCTGTCCTGCCCTGCCCAGGTGTGTGTGAGCCAGCCCAGCCCAGCCCAGCCCAGGTGTGTGTGAGCCAGCCCAGCCCAGCCCGGCCCGGCCCGGCCCAGCCCAGCCCGGCCCAGCCCAGCCCAGCCCAGCCCGGCCCAGCCCAGCCCGGCCCAGCCCAGCCCAGCCCAGCCCAGGTGTGTGTGAGCCAGCCCAGCCCAGCCCAGCCCAGCCTAGCCCAGCCCAGGTGTGTGTGAGCCAGTCCTGCCCAGCCCAGCCCAGTCCAGCCCAGCCCAGGTGTGTGTGAGCCAGCCCAGCCCAGCCCAGCCCAGCCCAGCCCAGCCCAGGTGTGTGTGAGCCAGCCCAGCCCAGCCCAGCCCAGCCTAGCCCAGCCCAGGTGTGTGTGAGCCAGTCCTGCCCAGCCCAGCCCAGTCCAGTCCAGCCCAGCCCAGGTGTGTGAGCCAGACCAGCCCAGCCCAGCCCAGCCCAGCCCAGCTCAGGTGTGTGTGAGCCAGTCCTGTCCAGCCCAGCCCAGCCCAGCCCAGCCCAGCTCAGGTGTGTGTGAGCCAGTCCTGCCCAGCCCAGCCCAGCCCAGCCCAGCCCAGCCCAGCCCAGGTGTGTGAGCCAGCCCAGCCCAGCCCAGCCCAGCCTAGCCCAGGTGTGTGAGCCAGTCCTGCCCAGCCCAGCCCAGCCCAGCCCAGCCCAGGTGTGTGTGAGCCAGTCCTGCCCTGCCCAGCCCAGGTGTGTGAGCCAGGTCCTTGTCCCTCAGGGCTTGTGACCACAGCGCTGCCACCCCTCCTCTGTCACTGAGCTGAAGGTCTGATCCTCCAGAGGGGTTTTCTGCAACCACCTCAGCACTGCAGGGACTCCAAACCTTCTCTGCACTGCTGAACACCCACAGGGAGCTGCCTCCCTCTCCAGCAGCTCCACAGGCTCTCCCTCAACTCTGACCATGCCAGAAATCCTTGGGAGATCCCTAAAGAAATGGGACTTTGGGAATGTTTAGGGATCAGTTCATTAATCCTGTCCTGGAGCTCGTCTGAGGATGAATTCGAGAGATCCTTTCCAACCTCTGATTTTATACCAGAGTAAGAGGAGATGTTGGATCCTTGATCCCAGCTGCATATCCACGAACCAAGAAAGATCTGGAGGTACCAGGGATCACAGAACCCCAGAATGATTTAGCTTGGAAAATCCCTCCAAGGTCACTGAGTCCCAGCTGTGCCCAGTCCCCACCTTGTCCCCAGCCCCAAGCACTGAGTGCCACCTCCAGGGATGGGCACTCCCAACCTCCCTGCCAATGCCCATTCCACCCCTTTCCATGGAAAACTCCTCCTGAAGATGCTTCAGGGAAGAACCAGGTGCAACAACTTCAAAACAAACCTGGGGGTAAGGGCAGTTTAAGGGTTAAGGTGGCCCCAGCCAGTTCTGTCCCTTCTTCTGTGACAGTGGGACAATGGAACACCACAGCAGCTGCCCAAGGGCTGTCCCTGAGCCCACACATGGCTGGACAGTCCCCAAAGGGTTTTTCCCAGGTGGGATGGGAGCTGTGCTGCTGTAGCTGACAGGTCACACACAGCTGGAGCCTGGTTCATGGGACCCCTGGGACCTGTTTGGATCAGGTCACAGCCTGGAGATCCCCTGCAGTGTGAAGGGTCAGGGGACAGGGAGCAAAAAAAGAGCCAGAGGAGCCAGGGGACTTCACAAAGTCTTTGTTGTCATTTCAGACCCTGATCGAGCCGCAGGTCAAGTCACAGGAAAGTGGCACCAACTGTGCAGGTCAACAGCACCTGGGATGGAGGGCTGGGAATCCCTCCCAAGAATCCCTTTGTCAAACCTCACAACAGCCCTGTGAGGTAGGAAACACCCCCGAGGGGGGACTGAGGCACAGAGAAATGCAGCCAAGGCTTCGGACAAGCCAAAGACACGGGCAGGAACCATCCTGTTCCTTTGGGCAGGAACAATCCTGTTCCTGTTCCCTTGGGCAGGAGCCATCCCGTTCCCTTGGGCAGGAACAATCCTATTCTCTCAGGCAGGAACAATCCTGCTCCTGTTCCTTGGGCAGGAGCCATCCTGCTCCTGTTCCTTTGGGCAGGAACCATCCTGCTCCTGTTACTTGGGCAGGAGCCATCCTGCTCCTGTTCCCTGGGGCAGGAACAATCCTGCTCCTGTTCCTTGGGCAGGAACAATCCTGTTCCTTTGGGCAGGAACCATCCTGCTCCTGTTCCCTGGGGCAGGAACCATCCTGCTCCTGTTCCCTTGGGCAGGAACCATCCTGCTCCTGTTCCTTGGGCAGGAACAATCCTGCTCCTGTTCCCTTGGGCAGGAACAATCCTGCTCCTGTTCCCTTGGGCAGGAACCATCCTGCTCCTGTTCCTTGGGCAGGAACAATCCTGCTCCTGTTCCCTTGGGCAGGAACCATCCTGCTCCTGTTCCTTGGGCAGGAACCATCCTGCTCCTGTTCCTTGGGCAGGAACAATCCTGCTCCTGTTCCTTTGGGCAGGAACAATCCTGCTCCTGTTCCTTTGGGCAGGAACAATCCTGCTCCTGTTCCTTGGGCAGTAACCATCCTGCTCCTGTTCCCTGGGGCAGGAACAATCCTGCTCCTGTTCCCTGGGGCAGGAACCATCCTGCTCCTGTTCCCTTGGGCAGGAACCATCCTGCTCCTGTTCCTTGGGCAGGAACAATCCTGCTCCTGTTCCCTTGGGCAGGAACACTCCTGCTCCTGTTCCTTGGGCAGGAACCATCCTGCTCCTGTTCCTTGGGCAGGAACAATCCTGCTCCTGTTCCTTTGGGCAGGAACAATCCTGTTCCTCGGGCAGGAACCATCCTGCTCCTGTTCCCTGGGGCAGGAACCATCCTGCTCCTCTTCCCTTGGACAGCAACAATCCTGCTCCTGTTCCCTTGGGCAGGAACCATCCTGCTCCTGTTCCCTTGGGCAGGAACCATCCTGCTCCTGTTCCCTTGGGCAGGAACAATCCTGCTCCTGTTCCCTTGGACAGGAACAATCCTGTTCCCTTGGGCAGGAACCATCCTGCTCCTGTTCCCTTGGGCAGGAACCATCCTGCTCCTGTTCCTTGGGCAGGAACCATCCTGCTCCTGTTCTTATGGGCAGGAACCATCCTGCTCCTGTTCCTTTGGGCAGGAACAATCCTGCTCCTGTTCCCTGGGGCAGGAACCATCCTGCTCCTGTTCCTTTGGGCAGGAACCATCCTGTTCTTGTTCCCATGGGCAGGAACCATCCTGTTCCCTTGGGCAGGAACCATGCTGCTCCTGTTCCCTTGGGCAGGAACCATCCTGCTCCTGTTCCTTGGGCAGGAACCATCCTGCTCCTGTTCCTTTGGGCAGGAACAATCCTGCTCCTGTTCCCTTGGGCAGGAACCATCCTGCTCCTGTTCCTTTGGGCAGGAACAATCCTGCTCCTGTTCCTTTGGGCAGGAACCATCCTGCTCCTGTTCCCATGGCTGGCCTGGCCCAGGAGCAGGGAACAGGGAACAGGACACGTTGGGAGGGCTGCTGAGCCCCTCAAAAGCACCCTGGGAAGCGGCTGGCACCGGCTCTTTGGGCATTCAGTGCCCCAGTGGCACTTGGGGCATTCAGACATTCCCAGTTTCTCCCTGCAGGTGACCCCAGCGCCGTCACCTCTTCCTTGTGCAATCGGACAGGAGGTCAGGAGGAGCCTGAGAACTTGGATCCTTCATGGAAATGTCCCAGCACTGCTGTCATGGCAAAGGTCTCTGGAGCTGGGGGGGCTCACCAGGCCTGCAGGAGAAGGAGGAGGTAGCTACAAGGACACCACACTGTCACCAGCATCGTCCTTGGGTGGGGACGTCCCTGCCCGGTCACTTGTCCCAGCCCGTGTGCAGTGTCCGAAGGAGCTGGGGCTGGGAGGGGAACTGGCCAGGCAGCAGTGCCAGGAGCTGTGGTGGGATCTCCTCATGGAGACCACACCTGCAGCCAAGCCCTGGCTCAGCCGTGGTGCCAATGCCCCCTTGTCCACCCCCACCGGCAGTTCGTGTGCTGAGTACAAATTCTGTCCTACAAAAATAGTCTCTGGTATCAAAAGGGTTACTGAGACAAGAGGAACGGGAGAGCCCTGTGGCCACAGCAGTGCAAATCAGGAGAGCCAGCTCAGCAGGGGTGGGCAGGTGTCCTGGCATTGTCACTTCTTTGAGAAGGAGGATTGGGCTTTGATGGCTGGGACTGGCCTGGAGCAAGAGAGGAGAGAAAGGGGAGGGGGTGTGAGTGCAGGCACAGCCATCCCAGCACCACCTCCCCGGGTCAGGAATTCCTCCCTGGACACGGCTGGGCTCAGGAGAGGATCCTTGGGGCTCCTCTGCCCCACCCCAGAGGATTCAGCAGTGCTCAAGGGCTGGGAGCAGGAGTGACACTGCAAAGGACCTGGGCTTCACCTCCCAACTCTGAACTGGAAAACCCACATCTCCATTTCCTGGGACACAGAAACCCACATCCCCATTTCCTGGGACACAGAAACCCACATCCCCCATTCCCTGGGACACACAAACCCACATCCCCCATTCCCTGGGACACAGAAACCCACATCTCCATTCCCTGGGACACACAAACCCACATCCCCATTTCCTGGGACACACAAACCCACATCTCCATTCCCTGGGACACAGAAACCCTCATCTCCATTCCCTGGGACACAGAAACCCACATCCCCCATTCCTTGGGACACAGAAACCCTCATCTCCATTCCCTGGGACACAGAAACCCACATCTCCATTCCCTGGGACACAGAAACCCTCATCTCCATTCCCTGGGACACACAAACCCACATCTCCATTCCCTGGGACACACAAACCCTCATCCCCCCCTCCCTGGGACACACAGACCCTCATCCCCCACTCCTTGGGACACAGAAACCCTCATCCCCCCCTCCCTGGGACACAGGAGCCCCACCCCAGCTGGGACATGTCCTGCTCATCCAGGAGCCCCTGGGAAGGAGGGCTGCTCCCCATTTCCCACCCAGTGCTCACCCAAGGGCCAAGCCCAGCACAGGTAATATAAATGTTCTCTACTCACCTCTGAGGTGGCATTGGTCTGCAGAGGGAAGGGCAGAGGTCAGCAGCCATCCCTTCCCCCAGTGCCCAGCACAGCCCCAGCAGCTCCTGCCAGGCTCTGGGCACTCCCAGGGGTGGCACCTCCCTCACCCAGCACCTTCCACCTCCCAGCCTTGGCCATTTACCCATCCCAGCCAGACCTGGGGTCACTCCAGCCCTTGGGGAGGTCACTCCCACGAGGCCCCCAGTGCCCCCAGCATTGGGGACACCCAGCTGTGGGGGACACCCAGCTCCTCCCCACTCACTTGAACGGCCTCGAGGGGTGGCTCGAGCCACTTGTCCCCGACACTTTGAAGTTGGAAGGAGGGACCATGACCAGCAGGGTCTGTCCGTGGGCAGGAGGCAGCTCCTTGGCCAGGAGGGGACTGCCCGGCAGCGGCCGGCGCGGGGCTGGGTGCTTTGGGACCACCTGGGGGCATGGGGAGACAAAATCCTTAAAGGAACATCCAGGGAGCTCCCACAAACCTCCCTCCCCGGCAGAGCTGGGATCCCTCAAAGCACAGAACAGCCCCAAAACCCTTAAAAGATCCTCAGCTCTAAGGGGCTTCCTGCAGTGTTAGAGCAGCTCCAGCCCTCAGGGGCTGTGACAGATCCTAAACTGAGCCCAGCCCAGACCCAACCAAACCCAGCCCAGACCCAGCCCAAACTCAGCCCAAACCCAACTGAGATCCAACTGAGACCCAGCCCAAACCCAACCCAAACCAAACTCAACCAAGCCCAACCCAAACCAAACTCAACCAAGCTCAGCCCAAACCAAACCAAAGCAAACCAAACCAAAGCAAACCAAACCCAACCAAGCCCAGCCCAAACTCAGCCCAAACCCAGCCCAAATCCAACTGAGACCCAGCCCAAGCCCAGCCCAAATCCACCCCAAACCCAACCCAGCCCAAACTCAGCCCAAACCCAACTGAGATCCAACTGAGACCCAGCCCAAATCCACCCGAAACCCAGCCCAGACCCAGCCCAAACTCAGCCCAAACCCAGCCCAAACCCAACTGAGACCCAGCACAAGCCCAGCCCAAATCCACCCCAAACCCAGCCCAGATCCAGACCAGAACCAACCCAAACCCAGCCCAAACCAAACTCAACCAAGCTCAGCCCAAACCAAACCCAACCAAGCCCAGCCCAAACCAAACTCAACCAAGCCCAGCTCAAACCAAACCAAACCAAACCAAACCCAACCCAACCCAAACCCAGCCCAGCCCAAGCCCTGGGTCCCCAGTGTGGAATGGAGCAGAGCCAGGCAGGGCAGCTCACCTGAGTGCTGCTCCCCTCAGTGCTGCTCACCTGAGGGCTCCTCACGGGGCTGCAGGGCAGGGGTTTCCTCGGAGGGGGCAGCTTGGCCTGGGAGGCGCCGGCTTTGGGGGGCACCAGGGGGGATCTGCTGGCGGGGGGAGGGGGCCTGGCGGGTCTGGGGTCCCTGGGGCGGGCGGGCACGGCGTGGGCAGCGGGGCGAAGGGGGTGCACCACGTTGATGGGCTGGGAGCCGGGCGGGGCAGCGCTGGGCTTGGGGAGGAACGCGGTCCCTGGGCCCTGCAGGGGACAGAGAAGTGGGGGAAGATCCTGGGGCTGAGCTTTCCTGGGTGATAAACTGCACCTGTCCCCTTTTCCTGGCTGCTGAACACTGATGTTCCTTTTTCCTGGCTGCTGAACAGTTCTGTCCCCGCTTTTCCTGGGCTCTCCTCTTACAGCCACCACTTGCACCATCCCACCCAAAAGCTGCAGAGGGTGATCAGTGGGGAACCTGCCAGTGTTGATGGCTGGATTTGAGGATCTCACACATGGACATTAGAGGGCATTTCCAACCTTCCTGACTCTGTGGTTCTGTGTTTGCTCCTCACTCACCCCATGGGAACACACAGGGATGAGAAAGGGGCTGGAGATCCAGAGCAGAGTCAGCTCTGGTGAACCCACACCAGATCTCCAGCAGATGGGAGACATCATCCAAAAAACCTGAATTCTTCCTAAATTTGGCCCTGGTACTCAAAAAGCACCAGTGAAGGCTAAAAGTTAAAAATTCACTGAAGTGTGGTACAGGTTAAATAAAAAAAACTTCTGGAAAATGAGGGAATAACCAAATGAAGGAATAACCAAAGCTGCAGGAGCCAAAAGCAATGACTTGAGAAGGAAGAACAGGACACCACAAATCAAACTACAAAGCCAAAGACCAACTTGGTTTGAACGTTGGGCTCATTAACATGAAAGCCCAGGACAGGCTGTGATCATCCCTTGCTCCCATCCATCCCTTTTCCATATGGGAAATTTCCCAGTGGAGGCTCCAGGTGATCACCAGGGGAGTTGGAGCTCAACAAACTCAGTTCTAGGAGGGATGGGCACACCTGGCTCAGTGCACACACGAGGCAGGGCTTGCCCAGCTCCTGGGAGCAGGTGTGATGTCCTCAGGATTCACATCCCAGCAGGGAAAACAAACTTGGCAGCTGAGTTACCACTGCCCTGAGTGAGTTACTATAGCCTTTAATGAGTTACTACTGCCCTGAGTGAGTTACTATAGCCTTTAATGAGTTACTACTGCCCTGAGTTACCACTGTATTTATTAAGTAACCACTGCCCTGAGTTACCACTGTATTTATTAAGTAACCACTGCCCTGAGTTACCACTGTATTTATGAAGTTACCACTGCCCTGAGTGAGTTACTACTGTATTTATTAAGTTACCACTGCCTTTAGTGAGTTACCACTGTATTTATTAAGTTACCACTGCCCTGAGTGAGTTGCCACTGTATTTATTAAGTTACCACTGCCTTTAGTGAGTTACCACTGTATTTATTTTATTAAGTTTTCACTGTATTTATTAAGTTACCACTGCCCTGAGTGAGTTGCCACTGTATTTATTAAGTAACCACTGCCCTGAGTTACCACTGTATTTATTAAGTTACCACTGTATTTATTAAGTTACCACTGCCCTGAGTGAGTTACCACTGCATTTATGAAGTTACCACGGCCCTGAGTGAGCTGTCACTGACCTTAGAGGGGTGGCTGGAGGCTGAAATGTTCCTCAGGGTGAAAGCAGCTTTGGGATGGGCACTGCTCGACTTCCGCCCGATGGATTTGTTCCTGCTGGGGATTAGGGACGTGGCAAAACAAAACAACCAGGTGAGCACCAGCTGCCTCAAAAGCCAGCAGCTCCTTCTCAATTAACACCTCATTAACAGCCAGCCCTCACTGCTGGGGAGCAGAGATGGTCAGTGTGTGATGGGCAGGGATGGTCAGTTTGTGACAGGGATGGTCAGTGTGTGATGGGCAGGGATGGTCAGTGTGGGACAGGGATGGTCAGTGTGTGATGGGCAGGGATGGTCAGTGTGTGATGGGCAGGGATGGTCAGTGTGTGATGGGCAGGGATGGTCAGTGTGTGATGGGCAGGGATGGTCAGTGTGTGACAGTGACGGTCAGTGTGTGATGGGCAGTGATGGTCAGTGTGTGACAGTGATGGTCAGTGTGTGATGGGCAGGGATGGTCAGTGTGGGATGGGCAGTGATGGTCAGTGTGTGACAGGGATGGTCAGTGTGTGATGGGCAGGGATGGTCAGTGTGTGATGGGCAGTGATGGTCAGTGTGTGATGGGTAGGGATGGTCAGTGTGTATTGAGCAGTGATGGTCAGTGTGTGACGGGCAGCAGAGATGGTCACTCTGTGATGGGCAGCCTGCAGGGAATGTGAATTCTCCTCAATACCAGGAGGAGGATTCACCAGTCCCTGGGACTGTCCTGTCCAGGGGCCCATTCGTGTGCTGGGCTCAGGAACTGCTGAGCCTTGGACAAAGCTGCTCAGACTCAGAGCAGGGTCTGTGCAGCCCCAGCTCCCCACAGCCCTGCCAGGCTGTGACACAGCCCCAGACCCCAGTGGGAGCTGGGCAGGGCGGGTTTGGGGTGCCCCACAGCCCCAGACCCCAGTGGGAGCTGAGCAGAGCGGGTTTGGGGTGCCCCACAGCCCTGCCAGACTGTGACACAGCCCCAGACCCCAGTGGGAGCTGAGCAGAGCGGGTTTGGGGTGCCCCACAGCCCTGCCAGGCTGTGACACAGCCCCAGACCCCGGTGGGAGCTGGGCAGAGCAGGTTTGGGGTGCCCCACAGCCCCAGACCCCAGTGGGAGCTGGGCAGAGTGGGTTTGGGGTGCCCCACAGCCCCAGAGCCCAGTGGGAGCTGGGCAGAGTGGGTTTGGGGTGCCCCACAGCCCCAGAGCCCAGTGGGAGCTGGGCAGAGTGGGTTTGGGGTGCCCCACACACAGGCAGACCCCAGTGGGAGCGGGGCAGAGCGGGTTTGGGGAGCTCCACAGCCCTGCCAGGTTGTGACACGGTGGGAGCTGGGCAGAGCGGGTTTGGGGTGCCCCACAGCCCCAGACCCCAGTGGGAGCTGGGCAGGGCGGGTTTGGGGTGCCCCACACACCTGCCAGGCTGGGTCTGTGCAGCCCCAGACCCCAGTGGGAGCTGGGCAGAGCGGGTTTGGGGAGCCCCACAGCCCCAGACCCCGGTGGGAGCGGGGCAGAGCAGGTTTGGGGAGCCCCACAGCCCCAGACCCCAGTGGGAGCTGGGCAGAGTGGGTTTGGGGTGCCCCACACACAGGCAGACCCCAGTGGGAGCGGGGCAGAGCAGGTTTGGGGAGCTCCACAGCCCTGCCAGGTTGTGACACGGTGGGAGCTGGGCAGAGCGGGTTTGGGGTGCCCCACAGCCCCAGACCCCAGTGGGAGCTGGGCAGGGCGGGTTTGGGGTGCCCCACACACCTGCCAGGCTGGGTCTGTGCAGCCCCAGACCCCAGTGGGAGCTGGGCAGAGCGGGTTTGGGGAGCCCCACAGCCCCAGACCCCAGTGGGAGCGGGGCAGAGCAGGTTTGGGGAGCCCCACAGCCCCAGACCCCAGTGGGAGCTGGGCAGAGCGGGTTTGAGGAGCCCCACAGCCCCAGAGCCCGGTGGGAGCTGGGCAGGGCGGGTTTGGGGTGCCCCACACACCTGCAGGCCCCGTGGCTCCTGTGCCTCGTCTCCTTGAGCCACCTGCTGAGCAGGGAGTTCTCCTGCTGGTACCAGTAGTAGATGCTCAGCATCAGGGCGGGCAGGAGGAACAGCGAGACCACAACCAGGGCGATCAGGACGGACTCGTGCTCTGCAGGGCAGGCACAGGGACCAGTGAGGGGCTGCAGGGGCCACCAGCCCCTGGCCTCACTCCCTGTGAGTGCTGACCCCACCTGCCCATTCCTGGGCACCCCTCGGGGAAGGGAACAGGCCCTCAGTGGCCTCTGGTGACAATGGGTGCCACCAACAGCCAGAGCTGGGCACAGGGTGTGGGGCTGCCTGAACAGGTCCCACCCAGCCCCTCTGAAGCACCCAGACCCCCTGGTACCACTGGGACACCACTGCAGCCCCCCTGGCACCACTGGGGCACTCCTGGCACCACTCCAGCCCCCCTGGCACCACTGCAGCCCCTCAGGCACCTCTCCAGCCCCCCTGGCACCACTGCAGCCCCTCCTGGCACACTGAGCCCTGAGACACCCAGCCCCCTGGTACATTCCAGCCCCCCTGGCACCACTGCAGCCCCTCCTAGCACACTGCAGACCCCCAGCACCACTGCAGCCCCCCTGGCACCTCTCCAGCCCCCCTGGCACAGTGCAGCCCCCCTGGCACAGTGCAGCCCCCCTGGTACACTGAGCCCAGGCACACTGCAGCCCCCCTGGCACCACTCCAGCCCTCCTGGCACCACTGCAGCCCCCCTGGCACCACTCCAGCCCCCCTGGCACACTGCAGCCCCCCTGGCACAGTGCAGCCCCCCTGGCACCACTGGGGCACTCCTGGCACCACTCCAGCCCCCCTGGCACCACTGCAGCCCCCCGGCACACTGCAGCCCCCCTGGCACACTGAGCCCTGGCACCACTCCAGCCCCCCTGGCACCCAGCAGCCCCCCTGGCACCCTGAGCCCTGGCACCGCTGGCACTCACGGTGGCTCTGCACGGGGCCGCTGTCCACGCTGCCCCCCAGGCCCGGCTTGTCACAGAACGGGGGGGCCCAGCCCGGGTCACAGTGACAGTTCTTGTTGCTGTTGCAGACCTGGGGACACAGGAGAGGGTTGGACACCCCCGGGGATGTGTGGGAGCGATGCTCCATGGGCATGGACAGGTGGTGACACAGGTCTGGAGGAGCTTCACCCCTGACAAGGCTGCCCCTTGAGATCACAGAGTCCTGGGGTGGTTTGGGTTGGCAGAGACCTTAAAAATCACTCAGTGCCACCCCTGTCATGGCAGGGACACCTCCCCCTGTCCCAGGTGGATCCAGCCTGGCCTTGGGCACTGCCAGGGATGCAGGGGCAGCCACAGCTGCTCTGGGCACCCTGTGCCAGCCCTGCCCACCCTGCCAGGGAACAATTCCTGCCCCAAATCCCACCCAGCCCTGCCCACCCTGCCAGGGAACAATTCCTGCCCCAAATCCCATCCAGCCCTGCCCACCCTGCCAGGGAACAATTCCTGCCCCAAATCCCATCTCCATCTCTTCAGTTTGAAGCCATTCCCCCTGGTCCTGTCACTCTCTATTTTGTAAGCCCCTTTTAGTGCTGGAAGGTGCTGGAAGGGCTCCCCAGACCCTTCTCTCCTCCAGGCTGACCAGCTCCAGCCCTGAGAGCCTTAACCACTCTGGGCAGAACAAAAGGGTAGATCTGGATGTTCTATCTCTCACAAAAGGGCAAGTCAGATGTTTTATGTTTATGCTGTTTTATCCCTCCCATAACCCAGCAGGAATTCCCACAGCAGTTTCTGTTGCCTCATCTGGCAAAGCCCTGCTCTCCACAGAGCTCAAACCACTGGGACCTTCCAGCTTTGGTTCTCCTCCCATTCCTGACCCATTTCCTGCCTTTCTGCTGCCCCAGCTCTCTTTCCAGCTCCGGCTTTGCTCTCAGGGGGCCCAGGCACCTGCTCTGAGCTGCAAACACTCCCCAGCTGGGCTCAGACCTGATCCAAGTCCCCACAGCACCACCAGAGTCCTTCCCCTGGCTGGGACACGCTGAGCCCTGCTGGGGCTGGCACATGGGACAGAAAGCAGAAACCCTCGAGGTGCCAGAGCCCATTCCTGTGGCTGGTCTGGCCCCAAGCCCTGCCCCAGGCTCACCCCGTGGCCGTGGCAGCGCGACACGCACTTCTCCAGCTCAAACAGGGACACGTTCTGGCACCGGCGGTCCTTGCACACCTGCGAGGGACACGAGCTCAGACAAGGACCAGGGCAGGGGACAGTGGCACCGTGGGGTCCTCCAAAGGATCTGACTGCTGGAAAATTGCACCCTGGGGTTCTCCAAAGGATCTGACTGATGGAAAATTGCTCCAAACCTGACTGGTGGTGAAACTGTTCCAGCCCATGGATTTCCCTCCCGTTCCCATACAGGACGGCTCAGCCAAGCCCAGCCACCACCCCCAGCCCTCCACACACCTGCCAGCTCCTGGGAAACATTCCCCACTTGGCCCTAAAACCCAGGCCCTGGCCAAAATAAACAATGTTGGATTTCAAAACTGGCCATATTTCCTCATGAAAATGTCACTGCTTTGGCCTTCCCAATGAAAATTTCACTGTTCAAATGCCAGGCAGGGAAAGCTGTGTCTGCACAGCCAATTCTCTCTGGAACACATCCCTCCTTCCGTGTCCTCTGCCAGCCTCTGCCCTCTGTCAGCTCAACTGACCCCTCCAAAGCCCTTGGAGAGGCAGGGGCTGCAGAGACCCTGGATTTAGCCCTGGATTTGTGACACTGAATCCTGGCAGAGATCTCCTGCTTCCTCTGGGAAACAATCCCTTCAGGAGGGATCCACCAAATCCTGGGGCAATTCCTGCAGGGGCTGCTCCACTCTGAACTGATTTGGTGCAGAGAGAACAACTTGGTGACCTAACCATTCTGAGTATTTGGTGATGCCCACAAACGCCCCAGGTGAGAAGGTGTGGCCCAGGAACACCTGGGGACTGCAGGTGAGCTGTCACCGAGCCTGCAGGGGTGGAAGGAGCTGTCCCAGGGCCTGGCTGTGACCAGAAGAGCCCTGAGCACCCTGGGCTGGACCTACAGGACAGCCCAGCCCAGGGATGGGCACTCACACCACAGGGGACACTCACCCAGGGATGGACACTCACCCCAGGGATGGACACTCACCCCAGGGATGGGCACTCACCCAGGGATGGGCACTCACACCAGGGATGGACACTCACCCAGGGATGGACACTCACCCAGAGATGGACACTCACCCCAGGGATGGGCACTCACCCCAGGGATGGGCACTCACACCAGGGATGGACACTCACACCACAAGGGACACTCACCCAGGGATGGACACTCACCCAGAGATGGACACTCACCCCAGGGATGGACACTCACCCAGGGATGGACACTCACCCCAGGGATGGGCACTCACCCCAGGGATGGGCACTCACCCCAGGGATGGACACTCACCCAGGGATGGACACTCACCCCAGGGATGGACACTCACCCAGGGATGGACACTCACCCCAGGGATGGACACTCACCCCACGGATGGACACTCACCCCAGGGATGGGCACTCACCCCAGGGATGGGCACTCACCCCAGGGATGGACACTCACCCAGGGATGGACACTCACCCCAGGGATGGACACTCACCCAGGGATGGACACTCACCCCACAAGGGACACTCACCCCAGGGATGGACACTCACCCCACAAGGGACACTCACCCAGGGATGGACACTCACCCAGGGATGGACACTCACCCCACAAGGGACACTCACCCAGGGATGGACACTCACCCAGGGATGGACACTCACCCCAGGGATGGGCACTCACCCCAGGGATGGGCACTCACCCCAGGGATGGACACTCACCCAGGGATGGACACTCACCCCAGGGATGGACACTCACCCCACAAGGGACACTCACCCCAGAATGGACACTCACCCAGGGATGGACACTCACCCCAGGGATGGACACTCACCCCAGAATGGACACTCACCCCAGGGATGGACACTCACCCAGGGATGGACACTCACCCCAGGGATGGACACTCACCCCAGGGATGGACACTCACCCCAGAATGGACACTCACCCCAGGGATGGACACTCACCCCACAATGGACACTCACCCCAGGGATGGACACTCACCCCAGGGATGGACACTCACCCCAGAATGGACACTCACCCAGGGATGGACACTCACCCCCAGAATGGACACTCACCCCAGGGATGGGCACTCACCCCAGGGATGGACACTCACCCCACAAGGGACACTCACCCCGGGATGGACACTCACCCCAGGGATGGACACTCACCCCAGGGATGGACACTCACCCAGGGATGGACACTCACCCCAAAAGGGACACTCACCCCAGGGATGGACACTCACCCAGGGATGGACACTCACCCCACAAGGGACACTCACCCCACAAGGGACACTCACCCCAGGGATGGACACTCACCCCACAAGGGACACTCACCCAGGGATGGACACTCACCCAGGGATGGACACTCACCCCAGGGATGGGCACTCACCCCAGGGATGGACACTCACCCCAGGGATGGACACTCACCCAGGGATGGACACTCACCCCAGGGATGGACACTCACACCAGGGATGGACACTCACCCAGGGATGGACACTCACCCCAGGGATGGACACTCACCCAGGGATGGACACTCACCCCAGGGATGGACACTCACCCAGGGATGGACACTCACCCCAGGGATGGACACTCACACCAGGGATGGACACTCACCCCAGGGATGGACACACACCCAGGGATGGACACTCACACCAGGGATGGGCACTCACCCAGGGATGGACACTCACCCAGGGATGGACACTCACCCCACAAGGGACACTCACCCAGGGATGGACACTCACCCAGGGATGGACACTCACCCCACAAGGGATACTCACCCAGGGATGGACACTCACCCCACAAGGGATACTCACACCAGGGATGGACACTCACCCCACAATGGACACTCACCCCAGGAATGGGCACTCACCCAGGGATGGACACTCACCCCAGGGATGGACACTCACCCCAGGGATGGACACTCACCCCACGGATGGACACTCACCCCACAAGGGACACTCACCCAGGCATGGACACTCACCCCAGGGATGGGCACTCACCTCAGGGATGGGCACTCACCCAGGGATGGACACTCACACCAGGGATGGACACTCACCCAGGGATGGACACTCACCCAGGGATGGACACTCACCCCTGGAATGGGCACTCACCCCAGGGATGGACACTCACCCCAGAATGGACACTCACCCAGGGATGGACACTCACCCCAGAATGGACACTCACCCCAGGGATGGACACTCACCCCAGGGATGGACACTCACTCAGGGATGGACAGTCACACCAGGGATGGACACTCACCCCAGGGATGGGCACTCACCCAGGGATGGGCACTCACCCCAGGGATGGGCACTCACCCCAGGGATGGACACTCACCCCAGGGATGGGCACTCACCCCAGGGATGGACACTCACCCCACGGATGGACACTCACCCCACAAGGGACACTCACCCAGGCATGGACACTCACCCCAGGGATGGGCACTCACCTCAGGGATGGGCACTCACCCAGGGATGGACACTCACCCAGGGATGGACACTCACCCCTGGAATGGGCACTTACCCCAGGGATGGACACTCACCCCAGAATGGACACTCACCCAGGGATGGGCACTCACCCCAGAATGGACACTCACCCCAGGGATGGACACTCACCCCAGAATGGACACTCACCCCAGGGATGGACACTCACCCCAGGGATGGACACTCACTCAGGGATGGACAGTCACACCAGGGATGGACACTCACCCCAGGGATGGGCACTCACCCAGGGATGGGCACTCACCCCAGGGATGGGCACTCACCCCAGGGATGGACACTCACCCAGGGATGGGCACTCACCCCAGGGATGGACACTCACCCCAGAAAGGACACTCACCCCAGAATGGACACTCACCCCAGGGATGGACACTCACTCAGGGATGGACACTCACCCCAGGGATGGACACTCACTCAGGGATGGACACTCACCCCAGAAAGGACACTCACCCCAGAAAGGACACTCACCCCAGAATGGACACTCACCCAGGGATGGGCACACACCCAGGGATGGACACTCACCCAGGAAGGGACACTCACCCAGGGATGGACACTATGGGTACCCCCCACCCCAGAATGGACACTCACCATGCCATCCCCACACTTGGTGCCCGTCAGGACCAGCCCAGGGTCGGACAGGTCCTCCTGGTCGTCCTTGGCGCTGTAGACGAAGGTGCCGCGGCACTTGACCTCGCGGCCCTTGAAGCGGATCGTGGTGTCGATGGACACCGTGTTGGTCCCCTGGGGCTTCTTGGCAGAGCTCTGGCACTGGATCTTCCCACACATGGCATCCCTGGAGCGGGCACAGCCAGCACAGCTGGGACCCCTCGCCCTCCCAGCCCCACCATCCCACTCCCGTGGATTTCTGGAGGGGCTCAGCAGGTTCAAGGGACAGCACAGAAATGGTGGAGGGGACAGCCAGGGGAGGGGCAGGCCCCAACATCCCTGGGAACACCAGAGAGCACACACTCCCTGAAAACCATGCACTGGCTTTGGTTTTCCATCAGGCTGGGCTGGGAGGTGCTGGGACAATGGAACCACAGATTGCTGGGCTGGGAAAGACCTGGAGATCACCGAGGCCAGCGTCCCAGAGCGACAGGGACACAGCCCAGGAGGGACTGGTGGCTCCCTGGGGTACAAACCAGGGCTGCCCCGAGGCTGGGGCACTGCCAGTGCCGTGGCAGGGGCTGCAGGAGGGGTCACAGGGGCTGCACCCACCTCTTGTCACACTTGACGTAGCGGCCCTGGCTGTCCTTGCCGCAGTTGCCGTAGGTGTTCCCAGCCATGTTCACGTCCTGGAAGCAGGCGTCAGGCGCTGGCCACGCTCCTGCACACGGGGAGAAGTCCTGGGGAACAGCAGCCAGGAGCCCCCAGAGCAGCAGCAGCAGCAGCTGGGTGCTCACGGAGGGGCTGGCACAGGTGCCAGAGCGGCTGTGGCTGTCCCTGGAACCCTGGCAGTGCCCAAGGCTGGACATGGAAAGGTCTCCAAGAGCTGCTGCTGTGGGTGCTGGGCCAAGGACAGCAGGGTGAATTCCCCATTTTTCTGGAGCCTTGTGGAGGATTTTGGTCATAGAATGGTTTGGAATAGACCCCAAATCCCACCCATCCCACCCATGCCATGTCAGGGACCCTCCCACTGCCCCAGCTGCTCCAACGTGGGGCACTGCCAGGGGTCCAGGGGCACCCCCAGCCCCAGGAGCAGCCCCAGGGGGACCCGGGGAGCAGGGCTGACCTGGCCCCCAGAGCTGCACGCACTGCTGCTGGTGGGTCATGCACATGCCGGTGCTGCAGTAGGCGTGCCCGTGCGCGCACTCGGAGCCGTCCAGCAGGTACACGTTGGCCGGGCAGTACGGGGAGGAGCCCGTGCAGAACTCGGGCAGGTCACAGGATCCTGCAGCCTCCCGGCACATCGTCCCTGCCGCCTTCAGCTGTGGGGAGAGCGCGGGTCAGCACACAGCACAGGGCACAGCTGGCACAGCTGGCACAGCTGGGAACTGTAAACACCTCACGGGTGCCCTGTGAGCCCGCTGGGAACTGCCGGGGTGCAGGGACACGCTCCTCAGCTGGACCTCAGCCACAAAGATGGAATTCTCCTGGAGAGGGACTGGGGACAAGGGAGGGAGGGACAGGACACAGGGAATGGCTTCACTGCCACAGGGCAGGGCTGGGTGGGATTTGGGCAGGAATTGTTCCCTGGCAGGGTGGGCAGGGCTGGGTGGGATTTGGGCAGGAATTGTTCCCTGGCAGGGTGGGCAGGGCTGGGTGGGATTTTGGGCAGGAATTGTTCCCTGGCAGGGTGGGCAGGGCTGGGTGGGATTTGGGCAGGAATTGTTCCCTGGCAGGGTGTGAGGCCCTGGCACAGGTGCCCAGAGCAGCTGTGGCTGCCCCTGGATCCCTGGCAGTGCCCCAGGTTGGACACTGGGGCTGGAGCCCCTGGGACAGTGGGAGGTGTCCCTGCCATGGCAGGGGTGGGATGGGTGGGATTTGAGGTCCCTTCCATCCCAAACCATCCCAGGACTCTCCTGCAGACACAAGGCTGCACATGAGCCCTGCCCAGCGGGCACAGGGACTGTCACCTTATGGACAAGGAGTGCCAAGGGAATGGCAGGGCCGGGTCCCACCTCATCCCATGGGCAGGGGGTGGGCAGGGTGGGCACAGGGTGGGCACAGGGTGGGCACAGGGTGGGCACAGGGTGGGCAGGGGGTGGGCACAGGGTGGGCTGGGTGGGGTCTCACCTTGCAGCTGTGGCAGCAGTCGCCGTGGGCACACTGGGCCCCCTCCTTGAGCGTGCAGTTGTGAGCGTTGCAGCAGGGGTTGGTGCATTCCTGCAGGGACAGGACATCTCCATGGGCACAGGTCCCACCCCTTCCCCTGCACTGCCCCCAGACCCCTCCCCAGGATCACTGCACTGCCCCAGCCCCTCCCCACCCATCCCTGCACTGCCCCCAGACCCCTCCCCACCCATCCCTGCACTGCCCCCAGACCCCTCCCCAGGATCACTGCACTGCCCCAGCCCCTCCCCACCCATCCCTGCACTGCCCTGCTCGTCCTGCAGCGGGGGAAACTGAGGCACAGAGGGCACGAGGAACAACTGGGCACTCAAGGGAAAAGTCAAGGAGAAATCAGGACTGGGATAAACGGATTCAGGAAAATGGGACTGGGAAAAGCCCTTGGGATGGAGTCCCTGTGGTGACAGCAAACTCTTCCCTTGGAAATGCCCTGTGCAGGAATTCCCTCAGCTGAGGTGGGCGGCAGGAGGGTCACTCTGCCCCCAAATTCCAGCAGGGTCACTCTGTCCCCAAATCCCAGCAGGGTCACTCTGTACCCCAAACCCAGCAGGGTCACTCTGTACCCCAAACCCCAGCAGGGTCACTCTGTATCCCAAATTCCAGCAGGGTCACTCTGTACCCCAACCCCAGCAGGGTCACTCTTTACCCCCAATTCCAGCAGGGTCACTCTGTACCCCAAACCCCAGCAGGGTCACTCTGTCCCCCAAATTCCAGCAGGGTCACTCTGTCCCCACAATCCCAGCAGGGTCACTCTGTATCCCAAATTCCAGCAGGGTCACTCTGTCCCCCAAATTCCAGCAGGGTCACTCTGTCCCCCAAACCCAGCAGGGTCACTCTGTATCCCAAATCCCAGCAGGGTCACTCTGTCCCCCAAATTCCAGCAGGGTCACTCTGTCCCCCAAATTCCAGCAGGGTCACTCTGTCCCCCAACCCCAGCAGGGTCACTCTGTCCCCCAAATTCCAGCAGGGTCACTCTGTACCCCCAAACCCAGCAGGGTCACTCTGTACCCCCAAACCCAGCAGTACCCCTCAGCACCCCAATCCCCTGAGACCCCCAGCACCTCCTCCTCCCCGCAGTCACAGTCCTCTCCCTCCTCCCTGAAGCCGTTGCCACATTTCCGAGCCACCACCAGGTCCTTGGTGTCGGGCAGGTTGAAGAGGCACATCCCTCCTCCCTTCTGGAAGTAACTCTCCAGCTGCCTCCTGCTGCACGAGCTGAACACGCGAGGGAAGGGGTGGCTGTGGGAGAAGGGGGGACAGTGAGAACTGGGGAGTTAGGACAAGGACCTGGGGATTTGGGACAGGGACCTGGGGATTCAGGACAGGGACCTGGGGAGTTAGGACAGGGACCTGGGGAGTTAGGACATGGACCTGGGGAGTTAGGACAGGGACCTGGGGAGTTAGGACATGGACCTGGGATTTAGGACAGGGACCTGGGGATTTGGGACAGGGACCTGGGGAGTTAGGACAGGGATCTGGGGAGTTAGGACATGGACCTGGGGAGTTAGACAGGGACCTGGGGAGTTAGGACAGGGACCTGGGGAGTTAGGACAGGGACCTGGGATTTAGGACAGGGACCTGGGATTTAGGACAGGGACCTGGGGAGTTAGGACAGGGACCTGGGGAGTTAGGACAGGGACCTGGGATTTAGGACAGGGACCTGGGAGTTAGGACAGGGACCTGGGGACTTGGGACAGGGACCTGGGGAGTTAGGACAGGGACCTGGGGATTTGGGACAGGGACCTGGGAGTTAGGACAGGGACCTGGGGATTTGGGACAGGGACCTGGGGAGTTAGGACAGGGACCTGGGGATTTGGGACATGGAGCTGGGGATTTGGGACATGGAGCTGGGGAGTTAGGACAGGGACCTGGGGAGTTAGGACAGGGACCTGGGGATTTGGGACATGGAGCTGGGGATTTGGGACATGGAGCTGGGGAGTTAGGACAGGGACCTGGGGAGTTAGGACAGGGAACTGGGGAGTTAGGACAGGGACCTGGGGAGTTAGGACAGGGACCTGGGGAGTTAGACATGGACCTGGGGAGTTAGGACATGGACCTGGGGAGTTAGGCATGGACCTGGGGATTTAGGACAGGGACCTGGGGATTTAGACATGGACCTGGGGATTCAGGGCAGGGACAGAGTGGCACAAACCCTCCCAAGAGCAGTTCCCCATTGCTCAGTGAGCCCAGGAACATTTCCCACCCAGCTGGCACAGCCACACCAACAGCCAGAACGGGGTGGGGCAGGCAGAGTCCGTCACCCCTGGACACCAACCCCCCCTCCTGGGGCTGAACCCCAGGTGTGAGCCCCAGCTGCAGGTGCCAGCCCAGCAGTGCTCTGGGTGTCACCACAAACCCCTGCAGGGCCCCTCTGCTCTCACCAAACCCTTCCTGCTCTCACCGAACCGCCACCAACCACCCACCCGGGCTAACCCACACCTGGGGTGGCTGAAAACCACTGAACATTAACAAAATATGGAAAATAAACACCAGAAATAACCCAGAGACCAGCAAAAAAATTAAAATAGAGCCTACAGAGTGTAGGGAGCTGAGAAACAGGAGAAATGCTCCTTTTCTACAGAACCTCTGAGCAAGGTTCTTCTGTAATTTCACGGTTTGGGAGGTTTTGGCGGTTTATGAAGAAGAAGGAAACATTTCCTCCTTCTTAGAAGCAGTTTCATTTCCTCTAAAAGCTGAAAAATATTTTCATACCAGGACATCTCAAGATGACTCAGAGAGCATTTTACAAAAGTGGTTTTGAGATCTCTTGAGCTGGAGGGGAAGCTGAAGGTGCCTGCAGGTTGTGGAGCTGGGCAGTTTGTATTCACACCCATTCGTGCAGGGCTGGGCAGGGGGCACAGGCTGAGCACACACAGAAATTTGCTTTTCACCACCACAATCCCCCAGGCAGAGCTTAAATCCTGTGGGATCCTGCTGGGCTCTGGCAGCCCCAAACCACAAATGGGGTCCCACTATTGCCTCCTAACTGGAAGAGCAGGTGGGTTCAAACTCCAGGGAATAAACAGGGAGTGAAATCCCTGCTTTTCCTCAGGGATGTCTGGGCTGGGAGCATCGTCAGCAGCTGGAAATCCCAAAGGGAGGAGAACTCTGGGGGGGGAAACTGGCACCAGGCAGATGGGTTGTGGTGCCAGCCCTGCCAGGGCAGGGACAATCCCACTGTCCCAATGTCCAGCCTGGCCTGGGACACTGCAGGGATCCAGGGAATTCTCTGGGAATTCCAGCCCAGCCCCTCCCCACCCTCCCAGGCAGGAATTCCTTGCCCAGATCCCAGCCCAATCTCCCCTTTCCCAGTGAAGCCATTCCCTGTGTCCTGTCCCTCCAGCCCTTGTCCCCAGTCCCTCTCCAGCTCTCCTGGAGCCCCTGCAGGGACTCTGAGCATTCCCTGGCATTTTCCCTTCTCCAGGGGAACATTCCCAGCTCTCCCAGCCTGGCTCCAGAGCAGAGGTGACAACATTCCCTGCCCACTGCCACCTGCACACAGCACCCACAGCCTGCTGGTGGCTTTGGGGACACATCCCAGGGCTTTGGGGGACACATCCCACAGCATTGGGGACACACCCAGGGCTTTGGGGACACACCCCAGGGCACTGGGGACACTCCCCAGAGCATTGGGGACACACCCAGGGCATTGGGGACACACCCAGGGCTTTGGGGACACACCCAGGGTATTGAGGGACACACCCAGAGCATTGGGGACACACCCACATCGTTGGGGACACACCCAGGGCGTTGGGGGACACTCCCAGGGCTTTGGGGACACACCCAGGGCTTTGGGGACACACTCAGGGCACTGGGGACACATCCAGGGCTTTGGGGACACACCCACAGCTTTGGGGACACTCCCGGGCCAGCCCCACTCACCCGGTGGCCGCTGCCATGACACAGCCGCCCTGCTCGGGGGTGGCCTCCCGGCAGCAGCCCTGGCTGTCGTGCACCAGGCCGAAGTTGTGGCCGATCTCGTGGGCCATGGTGGCCGCGGCCCCGATGGGCTGCTCCGCGTGGTCCTGCGGGGGGACAGCTCAGCATGGCCACCAGGGCCGGGGGACAGGGCCACACACGGCAGGGATGGCACAGAGGGGACACGGCAGGGATGGCACACAGGGGACATGGCAGGGATGGCACACAGGGGACACGGCAGGGATGGCACACAGGGGACATGGCAGGGATGGCACACAGGGTCACCCACGGCAGGGATGGCACAGAGGGGACACGGCAGGGATGGCACACAGGGGACACGGCAGGGATGGCACAGAGGGTCACCCACAGCAGGGATGGCACACAGGGGACACAGCCCTGGGCTGGGGCAGGCTCGTGGCAGGGATGGGCTCTGGTCTCTGATGTTCCCGGCTGCTGGAGCTCCTGGCTGGAGCCAGCTGCTGAAATCCCAGGGCACATCCCAAACCCGCACACCTGGGTGCCACCAGCGCCCTGCCCTGGGACCAAAGGTCACCAAGGCCACCACGAGCACCCCACCATGGCCAGGGCCACCATCAGGAGGAGGAGGAGGAGGAGGAGGAGTTATCTGGGCAGAGGTGATCCCAGAACAGGGAGTGGACAGGGGCTCTGCAACATCAGCCCTCCCTTGAGGCTGCACCCCAGCCCCAGAGAGGTGGCACAGGGACCCCCAGCCCCAGAGAGGTGGCACAGGGACCCCCAGCCCCATGGAGAGGTGGCACAGGGACCCCCAGCCCCAGAGAGGTGGCACAGGGACCCCCAGCCCCAGAGAGGTGGCACAGGGACCCCCAGCCCCACGGAGAGGTGGCACAGGGACCCCCAGCCCCAGAGAGGTGGCACAGGGACCCCCAGCCCCACGGAGAGGTGGCACAGGGACCCCCAGCTCCATGGAGAGGTGGCACAGGGACCCCCAGCCCCAGAGAGGTGACACAGGGACCCCCAGCCCCAGAGAGGTGGCACAGGGACCCCCAGCCCCATGGAGAGGTGACACAGGGACCCCCAGCCCCATGGAGAGGTGGCACAGGGACCCCCAGCTCCATGGAGAGGTGGCACAGGGACCCCCAGCCCCAGAGAGGTGGCACAGGGACCCCCAGCCCCATGGAGAGGTGGCACAGGGACCCCCAGCCCCAGAGAGGTGGCACAGGGACCCCCAGCCCCACGGAGAGGTGGCACAGGGACCCCCAGCCCCACGGAGAGATGGCACAGGGACCCCCAGCCCCAGAGAGGTGGCACAGGGACCCCCAGCCCCCTTACCACGCTGACCCCCCCGGAGTTGTCGGCGCTGCACATCCCCTCCAGAGGAGCCATCCCGATGGTGGTGCCCCCAAAGGTCTTCCCCCTGCCCGGGCAGGAGAGCGGGGCAGCTCAGCACTGGGGGGGTTTGGAGTGCCAGCCCCAGCTGGGACCCCAGCCCTGTCCCCAGCTGGGACCCCCAGCCCTGTCCCCCCCAGCCCTGTCCCCAGCCCTGTCCCCAGCCCTGTCCCCAGCCCTGTCCCCAGCTGGGACCCCCAGCCCTGTCCCCCCCAGCCCTGTCCCCAGCCCTGTCCCCAGCCCTGAGACCCCCACCCCTGTCCCCAGCCCTGTCCCCAGCCCTGGCACCCCCAGCCCTGTCCCCACCCCTGTCCCCAGCCCTGTTCCCAGCCCTGTCCCCAGCCCTGTCCCCAGCTGGCACCCCCAGCCCTGTCCCCAGCCCTCGCACCCCTGTCCCCAGCCCTGTCCCCAGCCCTGTCCCCAGCCCTGACACCCCCAGCCCTGTCCCCAGCCCTGTCACCCCTGTCCCCAGCCCTGTCCCCAGCCCTGGCACCCCCAGCCCTGTCCCCAGCCCTGTCCCCAGCCCTGTCCCCAGCCCTGGCACCCCCAGCCCTGTCCCCAGCTGGGACCCCCACCCCTGTCCCCAGCCCTGTCCCCAGCCCTGGCACCCCCAGCCCTGTTCCCAGCCCTGTCCCCAGCCCTGTCCCCAGCTGGGACCCCCAGCCCTGTCACCCCTGTCCCCAGCCCTGTCCCCAGCCCTGTCCCCCCTGTCCCCAGCCGTGTCACCCACGTCAGCAGCTGGGCGTTGTCGTGTTTCTTGCGTGCCCTCAGCGATTTTCTCCACTGCAGGAATGCCCAGAGCGTGGCGTTGGCGTCGCTGCTGACCGCGCACTGGTCCCGCTCCGTCCACACCTCCAGCCCGATCAGCGCCACCTTGATGTTCAGCAGCCTGTAGAACTGAGGGGGACAGCTGGAGGGGCTGGGGACAGCAGGGCCCTCCTGGGGTGGCTGTGTCCCCTCTGGCTGTCCCCAAAGCCACCGGCAGGCTCGGCCTCACAGGCACAGGGGGCACAGGAGCCAGGGTGGCACGGGGACACTCAGTGACAGCACCTCAGCCTGTCCTGCCTTGCCAAAGATGCCAGCACTGATCCCAGGCAGGGCCCAGAACTTCCCTGCTGAGCTCAGCCCATGGGGACAAAGCTCAGCCCACCAGGGACAAAGCTCAGCCCAAGTGGGACAAAGCTCAGCCCAGGGGGACAAAGCTCAGCCCATGCAGGACAAAGCTCAGCCCAGGGGGACAAAGCTCAGCCCACGGGGACAAAGCTCAGCCCATGGGGACAAAGCTCAGCCCAGGGGGACAAAGCTCAGCCCATGGGGACAAAGCTCAGCCCAGGGGGACAAAGCTCAGCCCATGGGGACAAAGCTCAGCCCACGGGGACAAAGCTCAGCCCATGGGGACAAGGTTCAGCCCACGGGGACAAAGCTCAGCCCAGAGGGGACAAAGCTCAGCTCATGGGGACAAAGCTCAGCCCATGGGGACAAAGCTCAGCTCATGGGGACAAAGCTCAGCTCACAGGGGACAAAGCTCAGCCCATGGGGGACAAAGCTCAGCCCATGGGGGACAAAGCTCAGCCCATGGGGACAAAGCTCAGCCCAGGGGGACAAAGCTCAGCTCATGAAGGACAAAGCTCAGCCCAGGCGGACAAAGCTCAGCCCAGAGGGGACAAAGCTCAGCCCACGGGGACAAAGCTCAGCCCATGGGGACAAAGCTCAGCCCAAGGGGGCCAAAGCTCAGCCCACGGGGACAAAGCTCAGCCCATGGGGACAAAGCTCAGCCCATGGGGACAAGGCTCAGCCCATGGGGGACAAAGCTCAGCCCAAGGGGGACAAAGCTCAGCTCACAGGGGACAAAGCCCAGCCCACCAGGGACAAAGCTCAGCCCATGGGGACAAAGCTCAGCCCATGGGGACAAAGCTCAGCCCAGAGGGGACACAGCTCAGCCCATGGGGGACAAAGCTCAGCCCAGGGGGACAAAGCTCAGCCCATGGGGACAAAGCTCAGCCCATGGGGACAAAGCCCAGCCCAAGGGGGACAAAGCTCAGCTCATGGGGACAAGGCTCAGCCCACCAGGGACAAAGCTCAGCCCAGAGGGGACAAAGCTCAGCCCAGAGGGACAAAGCTCAGCCCAAGGGGGAACAAAGCTCAGCTCACAGGGGACAAAGCTCAGCCCATGGGGGACAAAGCTCAGTCCAGAGGGGACACTTGGATGTGGCACTTGGGGACATGGCAGCGGTGGCCCTGGCGGAGCTGGGAGTGGTTGGACTGCCATCATTCCGTGTCACCTGCCCTGGTGGCACGGGGACAGTCCCTACAAGGCTCTGGCAGTCCCTCACCTTGTCCACGTAGTTGGCGATCTCCACAATGCGCTGCTTGGTGCGGCCCAGGTTGAGGTTCTGGTTCCTGTACTGCAGAGGGACGAGCATGGGGCAGGGTCAGGGGGTAAATCCAGGGTGGGGACACTGAGGGGCCCTGGTTTCTGTCCCCAGCACTCACCAGGGTGTGATCAGCGACGATGAAGAGCTCCATGTACTTCATGGTCCTCCAGGCATCTCTCCTGGCCTGCAGCAGGCACAGGGCTCAGCAAGGAGGGGCAGCCCCGGCCCTGGCACCCTCCAGACACCAGGGCTGCTCAGCAAGGAGGGGCAGCCCCCAGCCCTGGCACCCTCCAGACACCAGGGCTGCTCAGCAAAGAGGGGCAGCCCCCAGCCCTGGCACCCTCCAGACACCAGGGCTGCTCAGCAAAGAGGGGCAGCCCCGGCCCTGGCACCCTCCAGACACCAGGGCTGCTCAGCAAAGAGGGGCAGCCCCGGCCCTGGCACCCTCCAGACACCAGGGCTGCTCAGCAAGGAGGGGCAGCCCCCACCCTGGCACCCTCCAGACACCAGGGCTGCTCAGCAAAGAGGGGCAGCCCCCAGCCCTGGCACCCTCCAGACACCAGGGCTGCTCAGCAAGGAGGGGCAGCCCCAGCCCTGGCACCCTCCAGACACCAGGGCTGCTCAGCAGGGACAGCTCAGAGGGGAAACTGAGGCACGGGGTGACAGGGAACATCTGGGTGCTCCAAATCCCACACTGTAGGGTGCAGCACCGACACCCAGCCCACACATCCCCTGGGGTCTCCTGTCCAAACTCAATTCACTCACACAGACCCTCCCAGCCCTGCACAGCCCTGCCCAGGACATGGGAGCAGTGCCAGGACACCCTCCCAGCCCTCTGCCTGTCCCCAGACAGGTCCATGGGGATTTACCCAACTGGATTTACCACGAGGATTTACCCACCAGAATTTACCTGTGAGGATTTACCCACCAGAATTTACCTGTGAGGATTTACTACAAGGATTTACCCACCAGAATTTACCTGTCAGGATTTACCATGAGGATTTACCCAACTGGATTTACCCATGAGGATTTACCATGAGGAATTACCCAACTGGATTTACCATGAGGATTTACCCACCAGAATTTACCTGTGAGGATTTACCCACCAGAATTTACCTGTCAGGATTTACCATGAGGATTTACCATGAGGATTTACCCACCAGGATTTACCGTGAGGATTTACCCAACTGGATTTACCCATGAGGATTTACCTGTCAGGATTTATCATGAGGATTTACCTGTCAGGATTTACCCACCAGGATTTACCCATGAGGATTTATCCATAAGAATTTAACACGATGATTTACCCATGAGCATTTAGCATGAGGATTTACCCATGAGGATTTACCATGGAATTTACCATGAGAATTTACCTGTAAGGACTTACCATGAGGATTTCCCTGAGTGGATTTACCCACAAGGACTTCCCTGAGTGGATTTACCATGAGAATTTACCCATGAGTGGATTTACAATGAGGATTCCCTGAGTGAATTTACAATGAGCATTCCCTGAGTGGATTTACAATGAGCATTCCCTGAGTGAATTTACAATGAGCATTCCCTGAGTGGATTTACAATGAGCATTCCCTGAGTGGATTCACCATGAGCATTCCCTGAGTGGATTCACCATGAGCATTCCCTGAGTGGATTTACCCGTGGGTGCTGTGGCTGGAGGAGCTGGGCAATGCCAGCCACGGTGCTCGCCAGGTGCTGGCCGTGCCCACAGGTGCCCCCTGGCATGGGCAGGTGCTCTGCTCGGTGGATGAGGTGCAGACCTGGCTCAGGGGTCCCCAGGGGGCTCAGGTAGTAGCTGGTGTTGCTGCTCAGCACTATGAGGCCCCTGGAAGTGGGAACAGCCCCAGTGGCTCCTGTCGTGCTCCCACCCCACAAACTCTGCCCATCAGCCTGGTCTGTGCCCAGGAGTTGGGGAGCTCTGCCCAAACAGCCCCAGGGCCTTGCCCCCTGCAGGGATCAAATTCCTGGGAGTAAAATAGGGTCCCTGCCCAGTGTGGGGTTGGGTGAAGGGTGGGAGAAGGGAGAAGGACAAGATGGGAGCAGTGGGAAATCAGCCCCAAAGAGGATTTGGGGCTGGGCTTGCAGGAGCTTTGGTGCTGCCCTGGGTGGTCCCAAAGGGGATCCCTGCAGAGACAGGAGCAGTGGATCCATCCCACCCTTTGTCAGCCCCACAGCGCCCTGACCCTGCATTCCTCCAATCCCAGTTCCCATTCCTTGCTCCTTCCTTTATATCCTGCTCCTTCCTTTATACCCTGCTCCTTCCCCCATTCCCTACTCCCTTCTGCATACCACAGTCCGCCATTCCCAGTTCCCCCATACCATATTCCCCCATTCCCAGTTGCCCCATTCCCTGTTCCCAGTTCCCCCAGTTCCCCCATACTGTATTGCCCCATTTCCAGTTGACCCAGTTCCCCCATACCGTATTCCCCCATTCCCTGTTCCCAGTTCCCCCAGTTGGCCCAGTTCCCCCATACCGTATTCCCCCATACCCAGTTGCCCCATCCCCCATTCCCAGTTCCCCCAGTTCCCCCAGTTCCCCCATACCGTATTCCCCCAGTTGCCCCAGTTGCCCCAGTTGCCCCAGTTCCCCCATACTGTATTCCCCCATTCCCAGTTCCCCCAGCTGCACCAGTTCCCCCAGTTCCCCCACACCATATTCCCAGTTCCCCCATACCGTATTCCCCCAGTTCCCCCAGTTCCCCCATACTGTATTCCCCCATTCCCAGTTGCCCCAGTTCCCCCATTCCCAGTTGCCCCAGTTCCCCCATACCGTATTCCCAGTTGCCCCAGTTGCCCCAGTTCCCCCAATTCCCCCATTCCCCATTCCCAGTTCCCCCATACCGTATTCCCCCATTCCCCATTCCCAGTTGCCCCATTCCCCATTCCCAGTTCCCCCAGTTCCCCCAGTTCCCCCATACTGTATTCCCCCATTCCCAGTTCCCCCAGTTCCCCCAGTTCCCCCATACCGTATTCCCGAGCAGGTGCTGATCACGGCCCAGGAGCCGCGGTGGCCGCGGACGTGGCCGTGGTAGTGACAGTGCTCCTGGAGAGAGGGACAGAGAGAGAGAGAGAGACCTGGCTTAGGGCAGCAGCCCCCAGTGCTGAGCCCAGACAGCTCCCCAGTGCCACCTCCCCTGTGCCACCCCTCCTGTGCCACCTCCCCAGTGCCACCTCCCTTCTCCATCTCCCCATTTCCCCTCCCCATTTCCATCTCCCCATTTCCCCCCTCCCCATTTCCCCATTTCCATCTCCCCATTTCCCCTCTCCATTTCCCATCTCCTCATTTCCCCTCTCCATTTCCCCTCCCCAGTTCCATCTCTGCATTTCCCATCTCCCCATTTCCCCATTTCCCTTCCCCATTTCCCCTCTCCATTTCCCTCTCCTCATTTCCCCTCTCCATTTCCCCTCCCCATTTCCCATCTCCCCATTTCCCCTCCCCATTTCCTCTCTCCGTTTCCATCTCCCCACTTCCCCTCCCCATGTCCCCTCCCCATTTTCATCTCCCCATTTTCCCACCCCATTTCCATCTCCCCATTTCCATCTCCCCATTTCCATCTCCCCATTTCCCCTCTTCATTTCCCCATCCCATTTCCATCTCCCCATTTCCCATCCCCATTTTCCCATCCCCATTTTCCCCTCCCCATTTCCATCTCCCCATTCCCCCTCCCCATTTCCATCTCCCCGCCAGACGAGCGCTGTGCCCGCAGCGGGGGTGGCAGGAGCTGCGTTCCTGCAGCCAGGGAGGGGAGCCCCCAACACACCGGGGGGAGCCCCGAGGGGAGCCCCGAGCACCGGGGGGAGCCCCCAACACGGAGCAGAGCCCCCCCTGCACGCACCGTGTGGTTGGGGGTCACGGTCACGGGCTGGCCCTGCTCGCTGTAGTGCGTCTCGGTGTAACCTGGGGCCAGCAGCCTGTGAGAGAGAGGGTCAGGAGCCTGAGCCTGAGCCTGGCTGAGCCATGTACACAGCCCTGAGCTGAGCCTGAGCCTGGCTCAGCCATGCACACAGCCCCTGAGCTGAGCCTGAGCATGGCTCAGCCATGCATACAGCCCCTGAGCTGAGCCTAAACCTGGCTGAGCCATGCACACAGCCCCTGAGCTGAGCCATGCACACAGCCCCTAAGCTGAGCCTAAACCTGGCTGAGCCATGCATATAGGCCTTGAGCTGAGCCTGAGCACGGCTGAGCCACCCACACATCCCCTGAGCTGAGTCTAAACCTGGCTGAGCCATGCACACAGCCGCTGAGCTGAGCCTGAAACTGGCTGAGCTGAGTCTAAACCTGGCTGAGGCATCCACACATGCCCGACAGGAGAGGAAGGAGAAAAAGGGAAGAAAAAGGAAAAAGGGAAAAGGAAAAAGGAAAAAGGAAAAAGGAAAAAGGAAAAAGGAAAAAGGAAAAAGGAAAAAGGAAAAAGGAAAAAGGAAAAAGGAAAAAGGAAAAAGGAAAAAGGAAAAAGGAAAAAGGAAAAAGGAAAAAGGAAGGAGTTTTCCTGCATTGCCCAGGTCTGTGTGAGCTTGCCCAGATCCCAGGGTGATGGGATGGCAGGTCCCAGAGGGGATGGCAGGTCCCCGTGGGGATGGCAGGTCCCAGAGGGGATGGCAGGTCCCCCTGGGGGTGGCAGGTCCCAGAGGGGGTGGCAGGTCCCCCAGAGGGGATGGCAGGTCCCCATGGGGATGGCAGGTCCCTGAGGGGATGGCAGGTCCCAGAGGGGATGGCAGGTCCCAGAGGGGGTGGCAGGTCCCAGAGGGGATGGCAGGTCCCAGAGGGGATGGCAGGTCCCAGAGGGGATGGCAGGTACCCCAGAGGGGATGGCAGGTCCCCCTGGGGATGGCAGGTCCTGTGGAAGGGCAGCACCAGAGGACACAGCCAGCCAGGTTCTCCCTGCTCTGTTTTGGGGGTTTGGCGCCGTCCCAAAGGTTTAATTGTGCAGGAGGAAATGAAGCAGCAGCACTCCCAAAATAGCTCCCGCCTCTCTCCCGCTGGTTTGCAGCCAGAGTGGCCCAGACACGTCCCTGTGGGCACGTTTGTGGCTTCACCCTGCCTGGCACCAGTGACCCCAGCCACAGCCCAGACAGGACACGGCAGCTCAGACAGGACACAGCAGCCCAGCCTGCTCCTGCCAGGACACGGGGGGGCTGCAGGGCGAGGGCCTGGCCAGCGTGGGGACACAGGGACAGGGTGGGGACAGGCACAGGGGACAGATGGGCTGAGGACACGGGAAAGGCAAATCCTACCATGGCCAGGGAGCAGGGACTGAGCTGGTCCCATCCCAGCTGAGCCAGGGATCAGGCAGAGGGACAGGGGACAGGGGGCAGGGGACAGGGGACAGCACAGGGCACAGGGGACAGGGCACAGCACAGGGCACAGGGGACAGGGCACAGGGGACAGGCTCTGTCCTTGCCCCAGGGGAGCCCAGGCTGCCTGAGTGGCACAGGGGACAGGGGACAGATGCTGCTGTCACCTGCATCCAAAGAGAAGCAGAGAAGTAGCCCAGAAAGGGGTGACCAAGGTGGCAAAAGGAGCATTTCAGCCCAAATGGAACCACACTGGGCTGTCCCCTCCCTGCTGGGCAGGTGCCAGACCCTTCCAGCCCCAGTGGGACCCTGGCAGGGACCCCCAGTGTCCCCTCTGTGCTGGGCAGGGTGCCAGACCCTTCCATCCCTGGTCGGACCCCGACAGGGACCCCCAGTGTCCCCTCTGTGCTGGGCAGGGTGCCAGACCCTTCCAGCCCTGGCAGGGACCCCCAGTGTCCCCTCTGTGCTGGGCAGGGTGCCAGACCCTTCCAGCCCTGCTGGGACCCCCAGTGTCCCCTCCCCAGTCCCAGCCCAGCACTCACTGGTTCCTCTCCAGCACCAGCACCAGCTCTCTGCCCTCGGCCGTCACAGCCACCTCTGCCCGGGCAGGCGCCGGCACCTGCAGGGAAAGGAGGGAACGGGGTTAGGAAAGATCCAGAACCTTCTGCAGCCAGAACCTCGCTCTGCCCCCAGCTCCAGGGCATCCCAGCCTCTCCTCCCCGGGCTGCTCCTCCTGCTGCTCCCCTGCCACGGGGAAAGATGATTTCCCTGAACTGCCAGCCCAGCAGGGATTACACAGGATTCACACGAGATTCGGGGCTCAGGCAGCAAATCCCAGAACCAGGATGGGAGCCAGGCTGAGGAGCAGCACCAGGAGCATCCTGAGCAGGGCTCTGTGTGCTCCATCCCACCCAGTTCTGTCCCACTGGGGGTCTGATCCACGGAAAAGGGCCCCAGCCCTGGGAGGGTTGGTGGCCACGTGCACCCCTGGGGACATGGAAATGGCCACCAAGCCCCGGGCACCGGATAAGGGCTGTTAAAAATACCTCAGAACACCGGGCAGAGAGAGGAAACAGTGAGTCAGCTTCCCCGGGATGCCGCTGCTTTTACTCATTCCCTCTCTTCGGAGGGTGTGAAATGGGAACCTGGCTCTGGATCCGCCCCAGCACGGCCCAGGGGCACTGACAGGATGGGCTGGAGCCCCAGGTGCTGCCCTTCCCTGTGTCCCCACGCCCTGGGGACACTCAGGTCCATGGCTGGGCTGTCCCTGTGTCCCCACACCCTGGGGACACCGAGAGCCTCATGTCCATGGCTGGGCTGTCCCTGTGTCCCCACGCCCTGGGGACACTGAGAGCCTCACGTCCATGGCTGGGCTGTCCCTGTGTCCCCACACATGTCCATGGCTGGGCTGTCCCTGTGTCCCCACACCCTGGGGACACTCACGTCCATGGCTGGGCTGTCCCTGTGTCCCCACACATGTTCATGGCTGGGCTGTCCCTGTGTCCCCACACCCTGGGGACACTCAGGTCCATGGCTGGGCTGTCCCTGTGTCCCCACACCCTGGGGACACTCACGTCCATGGCTGGGCTGTCCCTGTGTCCCCACACATGTCCATGGCTGGGCTGTCCCTGTGTCCCCACACCCTGGGGACACTCATGTCCATGGCTGGGCTGTCCCTGTGTCCCCACGCCCTGGGGACACTGAGAGCCTCACGTCCATGGCTGGGCTGTCCCTGTGTCCCCGCACCCTGGGGACACTGAGAGCCTCACGTCCATGGCTGGGCTGTCCCTGTGTCCCCACGCCCTGGGGACACCGAGAGCCTCATGTCCATGGCTGGGCTGTCCCTGTGTCCCCACACATGTCCATGGCTGGGCTGTCCCTGTGTCCCCACACCCTGAGGACACTCACATCCATGGCTGGGCTGTCCCTGTGTCCCCACACCCTGGGGACACTCATGTCCATGGCTGGGCTGTCCCTGTGTCCCCACACCCTGGGGACACTCATGTCCATGGCTGGGCTGTCCCTGTGTCCCCACACCCTGGGGACACTCAGGTCCATTGCTGGGCTGTCCCTGTGTCCCCACGCCCTGGGGACACTCATGTCCATGGCTGGGCTGTCTCTGTGTCCCCACACCCTGGGGACACTGAGAGCCTCACGTCCATGGCTGGGCTGTCCCTGTGTCCCCATGCCCTGGGGACACTCATGTCCATGGCTGGGCTGTCCCTGTGTCCCCACACCCTGGGGACACTCATGTCCATGGCTGGGCTGTCCCTGTGTCCCCCAGCAGGCTGCCAGCCCTCGGGGTCACCACGGGACCCCTGACCTGCCCGTGGCCCTGGCGAGGTTTGCCCGGCTCTGGAGGGACAGGGGACAGAGGAAGGGGTGGCTTTGGTCACCCTTGGCACCCCTGGGCTGGCACTGGAGCACAGGAATGCAGCAGGAGGGGCAGAGCTGCCGAGCCCCTGGCACTGCTGTCCGGGTTTGTGCTCCCAGCTCCTGCACATCCAGCCCAGCAGGAGCTGAGCACTGCTGCCAGCCCAGAGCTGCTCAGCCTGGCCAGGGTGGCTGTGGCTCCAAGGAGCCCCACAGGGCTCCACAGGACACAGAGGGGACACGGAGGGGACACGGAGGGGACACGGAGGGGCTGCTCCCCAGGCAGGATTGGGGATGGGTTGGGGTGTGTGAAACAGAATTGTCTCCGAGTCCTTCAGAGAGAAATCAGCAATCAGCAGGGATTGAATTAAAACTGCTAAAGAAATTAAAGTGCATTAAGTCACAGACATAAAATACAAGTGTAAGCTTTAGTTTTAAGTAAGCAGAAACATTATGATGTTGCATAGATATTAAGTAAAAAATTTAGTTTTAAGTAAGTAAGAATATGCCTCAGTGTTTTATGAAAAGTAAAAAAATCTAGAATTTAGAACAAAGTGTACTGGGATGGAGCTGGGAATGGGGATAGGAATGGGGCTGGAGATGGGAATGGGGCTGGAGATGGGAATGGGGATGGAGATGGGAACAGGGATGGAGATGGGAATGGGGATGGAGATGGGACTGGCTGAGCTCCCTCTGCCTCCGGCTCCATCTGCCCAGCTCCAAAAAAGGCGAGTGGGCACAGTGCCCAAGAAGAGAACCTCACAGCACAGCCCAGCGAGTGTCCCCAGCTCTGGCACTGCCCAGCGAGTGTCCCCAGCTCCAGCACAGCCCAGCGAGTGTCCCCAGCTCTGGCACAGCCCAGCGAGTGTCCCCAGCTCTGGCACAGCCCAGCGAGTGTCCCCAGCTCTGGCAGAGCCCAGAGAGTGTCCCCAGCTCTGGCACTGCCCAGCGAGTGTCCCCAGCTCTGGCAGAGCCCAGCGAGTGTCCCCAGCTCTGGCAGAGCCCAGCGAGTGTCCCCAGCTCTGGCAGAGCCCAGCGAGTGTCCCCAGCTCTGGCACTGCCCAGCGAGTGTCCCCAGCTCTGGCACAGCCCAGCGAGTGTCCCCAGCTCTGGCACTGCCCAGCGAGTGTCCCCAGCTCCAGGAGAGCCCAGCGAGTGTCCCCAGCTCCGGCACTGCCCAGCGAGTGTCCCCAACTCTGGCACTGCCCAGCGAGTGTCCCCAGCTCTGGCAGAGCCCAGAGAGTGTCCCTGGCTCGGCTGTGGTGCTCTGTGCTCTGTGCCCTGTCTCCGGTGGTCTGTGCCAAGCCTGTCAGTGCCCTGTGCTCAGTGCCCTGTGCTCTGTGCCCTGTGCCCTGCCCATCAGTGCTCTGTGCTCAGTGCCCTGCACTCTGTGCCCTGTGCCCTGTGCCCTGCCCATCAGTGCTCTGTGCTCTGTGTCCTGTGCTCTGTGTCCAGCCCAGCCCGAGCAGAGCCCTGTGTTCTATGCTCTATGTTCTGTGCCCAGCCTGACCAGAGCCCTGTGCCCTGTACCCAGCCCATCAGTGCCCTGTGCTCTATGCCCTGTGCCCACCCCGTCAGAGCCCTGTGTTCTATGCTCTATGTCCTGTGCCCAGCCTGACCAGAGCCCTGTGCTCTGTGCCCTGTGTTCTATGCTCTACATCCTGTGCCCAGCCCATCAGTGTGCTGTGCTCTATGCCCTGTGTTCTGTGCTCTATATCCTGTGCCCAGCCCGTCATAGCCCTGTGCCCAGCCCAAGCAGAGCCCTGTGTTCCATGCTCTATGTTCTGTCCCCAGCCCTCCCCGTCAGAGCTCTGTGTTCCATGCTCTATATCCTGTGCCCAGCCCAAGCAGAGCCCTGTGCTCTGTGCTCTATGTTCTGTGCCCAGCCCGTCAGAGCCCTGTGCCCAGCCCTGCCCAGCAGTGCCCTGTGCTCTGTGTCCTGTGCCCAGCCCAAGCAGAGCCCTGTGCTCTGTGCTCTATGTTCTGTCCCCAGCCCTCCCCGTCAGAGCCCTGTGTTCCATGGTCTATATCCTGTGCCCAGCCCAAGCAGAGCCCTGTGCTCTATGTTCTGTCCCCAGCCCTCCCCGTCAGAGCCCTGTGCTCTGTATCCTGTGCCCAGCCCAAGCAGAGCCCTGTGCTCCGTGCCCTGTGTTCCATGCTCTGTATCCTGTGCCCAGCCCATCAGTGTGCTGTGCTCTATGCCCTGTGTTCTGTGCTCTATATCCTGTGCCCAGCCCAAGCAGAGCCCTGTGCTCTATGTTCTGTCCCCAGCCCTCCCCGTCAGAGCCCTGTGTTCCATGCTCTATATCCTGTGCCCAGCCCAGCAGTGCCCTGTGCTCTGTGCTCTATGTTCTGTCCCCAGCCCTCCCCGTCAGAGCCCTGTGTTCCATGCTCTATGTCCTGTGCCCTCCCCGTCAGAGCCCTGCAGCCCCGCTGGAGCCGGGCAGGGGCTGCAGCTCCCCCGGCGGCGCTGGGAACGGGCGGTATTTTTGGAACACGATCTTGTACAAACATCGCTGCCTGGCCAAACATGGTCTGGACATTTTTCTTGCCGTTTCCCTCCTTTCCCCCGTCTTGCCCTCCCTTTTTTTCTCCCCGTCTCTGATCTCCCCAACACCCGCTCCCTGCAGCCCTCTCCTCCTCCTCCTCCTCCTCCTCCTCCTCCTCCCCAAGCCCGGGGGTGCTCCCGGCTCAGAATTCCCCAGCAATGACTCCGTGCTGGACTCCAGGGCCGTTACTGGCACAGTTCTTCCTTTCCCAGCTGCTGTCTTAAAGAGACCCGAGCGTGTCCAGGGTTATCCGGCACTGGCAGCTCCATCCCCTCTCCCCTCTGCCAAAGGCTGCTGATGGATTTGTGTCCCCTCCCTCTGAGGGCATGCACCACCAGCTCTCCTCTCCCCCGTGCCTCAGTTTCCCCCGTGGGAGCAGGGGAGGGATCCTGGTGCCAGCTCAGCTCCTGCAGGGATCAGGGCAGTGGAAACAGGGAAAGGGGAATGTGGGCAGTGCTTGTGCCAGGCAGGAGCCCAGGACCCAACCCTGGGCCAGGCAAGGTGCTGGCACTAATTAAACACTGCTCATTGTGCCTGGGGCACTAATTAAACACTGCTCATTGTGCCTCGGGCACTAATTAAACACTGCTCATTGTGCCTCGGGCACTAATTAAACGCTGCTCATTGTGCCTGGGGCACTAATTAAACACTGCTCATTGTGCCTCGGGCACTAATTAAACAAACACTGGCCTGAGCCCAGGGCTCCTGCCACGATGCTGCAAACTGGGAATGGTCCAGGATCAGCCTCTTCCTGCACTCCTGCATCCTCCTGGCTCCAGCATCTTCCAGCTTCCAAAATCGTACCAGGCTCCAAAATAATCCCAGGCTCCAAAATAATCCCAGCTTCCAAAATCATCCCAGGCTCCAAAATCATTCCAGGCTCCAGCATCTTCCAGCTTCCAGCATCATTCCAGGTTCCAGCATCATCCAGCTTGCAAAATCATACCTGGCTCCAAAATAATCCCAGGCTCCAAAATAATCCTAGCTTTCAACATCATCCCAGGCTCCAGCATCATCCCAGATTCCAAAATCATCCCAGGCTCCAACATCTTCCAGCTTCCAAAATCATCCCAGTTTCCAGCATCATCCCAGGCTCCAACATCATTCCAGGCTCCAAAATCACCCCAGGCTCCAAAATAATTCCCACTTCCAATATCGTCCCAGGCTCCAGCATCATTCCAAGGTCCAGCATCACCCTGCATTCCAGGACATTCCCAACTCCAGCATCATCCCAGGCTCCAGCAACATCCCAAGCTTCAGTATCATCCCAGGGTCCAACACAATCCCACACTCCGGCATCATCCCAGGCTGCAGCACATTCCAAGCTCCAGGATCATTCGAGGGTCCAGCATCACCCCAGGCTCCAGCACTGTCCTGGGCTCCAGCACATTCCAAGATCCAGCATCATCATCCTGGGCTCCAGCAACATCCCAAGTTCCAGTATCATCCTGGGCTCCAGCAACATCCCAAATTCCAGTATCATCCTGGGTTCCACCATGACCCAGGCTCCAGTGTCCTCCTGGATCCCAGCAATGCCCACAGGTTCCAGTCAGTCCCATCCTGGATCCCAGCAATGCCCACAGGTTCCAGTCAGTCCCATCCTGGATCCCAGCAATCCCCACAGGTTCCAGTCCCATCCTGGATCCCAGCAATCCCCACAGGTTCCAGTCCCATCCTGGATCCCAGCAATCCCCACAGGTTCCAGTCCCATCCTGGATCCCAGCAATCCCCACAGGTTCCAGTCAGTCCCATCCTGGATCCCAGCAATGCCCACAGGTTCCAGTCAGTCCCATCCTGGCTCCCAGCAATGCCCACAGGTTCCAGTCAGTCCCATCCTGGATCCCAGCAATGCCCACAGGTTCCAGTCAGTCCCATCCTGGCTCCCAGCAATCCCCACAGGTTCCAGTCAGTCCCATCCTGGATCCCAGCAATGCCCACAGGTTCCAGTCAGTCCCATCCTGGATCCCAGCAATCCCCACAGGTTCCAGTCAGTCCCATCCTGGATCCCAGCAATGCCCACAGGTTCCAGTCAGTCCCATCCTGGATCCCAGCAATCCCCACAGGTTCCAGTCAGTCCCATCCTGGATCCCAGCAATCCCCACAGGTTCCAGTCAGTCCCATTCTGGATCCCAGCAATCCCCACAGGTTCCAGTCCCATCCTGGCTCCAGCCCTTCCCCAGCTCCCCCTGCTCCCTGATCTCCTTTTTCCAGCAGCCATGCCCAGAGTGTCCCAGTCCTTGCCCAGGCTGCAGGACCCCCCTGCTCAGCCCTGGCTGGGTGTGCAGGACATCCCAGCACAGCCAGTCCCACGGGAATTATGGAATTATGGAATTATGGAATTATAGCATTGTGGAACTGACTCTGCCCTGGCCAGGCCCCAGCCCAGGACTGGCCCAAGGACCCTCCAGGTCCAGCTCAGGTCTGGTTTCATTTCTCACTCCATTGTTCAGACTCAGCACTCCTTGCAGAGGGCCAGGGGGTTGAGCTGTTCCCTGTTTCCCCACAGCTCCGAACATCCTCCCCATCCAGCTCCTCCAGCCCTGCTGGGAAGCTCCTGCTCCAGGAGCAGGCTCAGGGAGCACCGAGTTCCTTGGGAAAGCCAAGCCCAGCCCAAAGCCCGGCCCAAAGCCCGGCCCAAAGCCCAGCCCAAAGCCCAGCCAGCTGCTCGGGCAGCTCCCACAAGCCCTGAGCTCCTGAGGAAGCTCCAGAGCCGGATGTTGGGAGGACGGGGAAGGTTCCAGGAGATGTTCTGTGGAGGATTCACTGATGGGATCTGCAGCTGCTGGAGCAGCTCCGGCCTCCCCAGGCAGCTGATCCCGGCCCTGGGGCTTTGAGGAGCAGCTCAGGGATTGCATCACTTGGCCAACACCAGGGGCAGGATCCAGGAGCCCATGGAGCAGCCTCCTCTCTGGGAAAGCATCCCTGGGAGTCAGGCTCGGGCCAGGGCAGGGATGGTGCACAACAAACCTGGTGGGGTTTGTTCAGTCTGGCCACAGCTCCAGGGGGAAAAGAAAAGGGGAAAAGGGGAAAAAGGGGAAAAGGGGGAAAGGGGATGGAGGGGAAAAGGGGATGGAGGGGAAAAGGGGAAAAGGGGAAAAGGGGATGGAGGGGATGGAGGGGAAAAGGGGAAAAGGGGAAAAGAAAGGGGAAAACGGGAAAAGGGGAAAAGGGGGAAAGGGGGAGAGGGGGAAAAGGGGGAAAAGGGGGAAAAGGGGGAAAAGGGAAAAGGGGGAAAAGGGGGAAAAGGGGGAAAAGGGGGAAAAGGGGGAAAGGGGAAAAGGGGATGGAGGGGAAAAGGGGATGGAGGGGAAAAGGGGAAAAGGGGATGGAGGGGATGGAGGGGATGGAGGGGATGGAGGGGATGGAGGGGATGGAGGGGAAAAGGGGATGGAGGGGAAAAGGGGATGGAGGGGAAAAGGGGATGGAGGGGAAAAGGGGAAAAGGGGAAAAGGGGATGGAGGGGATGGAGGGGATGGAGGAGCAGGATGTGGTGCAGGGTCCGAGGGAGCTGTTTGCAATCAGGGTTCCCCGTGACCCCCTCCCAAACTCCTGCCATGTGTGCTCAGCAGCTGAGCCCGAACAATGGCACAGGGGAGGGGCAGGGGAGGCAGGGCCGGCCCACCCAGCGCTGCTGCCCGCACACGATGGCCCCGCGGGGCCAGCACCGCCCCAGGGCTGGGGAAAAGGAGACTCGGGCATGGCCAGGGACTGTGGGACACCCGGAGCGTCCCAGAGCACCCCAGAGCATCCCAGAGAGCCCCAGAGTGTCCCAGAGCATCCCAAAGCATCCCCAGAGCATCCCAGGGCATCCCAGGGCATCCCTGCATCCCAGAGCATCCCAGAGCATCCCAGAGCATCCCAGAGAGTCCCAGAGCGTCCCAGAGCATCCCTGGGCATCCCAGGGCATCCCTGCATCCCAGAGCACCCCAGAGCATCCCAGAGCGTCCCAGAGCATTCCAGAGAGTCCCAGGGCATCCCTGGGCATCACACAGCATCCCAGAGAGTCCCAGAGCATCCCAGAGCGTCCCAGAGCATCCCAGAGCATCCTATGAGGAGCAGCCCCAGGGCAGGGGTGAAGGGATGAAGGGATGGAGGGATGAAGGGATGTAAAGGGATGAAGGGATGGAGGGATGAAGGAGCAGCCCCAGGGCAGGAATGAAGGGATGAAGGGGTGAAGGGATGAAGGGATGAACGGATGAAGAGATGAAGAGATGAAGGATGGAGGGATGAAGGAGCAGCCCCAGGGCAGAGCCTGGGGGGTCACCAGGCTGAGCCCATCACTCCCTGGGCTGGGGTGCTGTCTCCTGGCACAGGCACTCCCACAGATGTGGGAATCCCAAGGATTCCCAAAGGATCACACAGGTTCCAGGATCTTTGCTGGAGGGCAGGAGGGGACAGGATGGGGACAGAACAGACTAAATTGATCCTAAAAATACAAACCTCAGCAGTACCAGGGCTAAAAGGGCCAGTGGGGCTCATGCCATCCTCTGCCTGGTCACCCCCATCCTTCCCCCCCAAATCCCCCCTCTCCAGCACCGACCACGCCTCTGTCCCCTCCCTCCCTGCTCCACGAACAGGAGGCTCCTTGTTCCAGGCTGCCTGGGGCTGCAGCAGAGCACATGCCAGGAAACACAGCAGCTCCTGCCCAGCCACTGCAGCCCCCAAATCCCCCCCAAAATCCCCCTGCTGTGGTTTGCACCCCCTGCACCACTTGGGCACGGGGTGTTGGCAGGAGCAGGAATAAACCTGCCCTGCCACGTGTCCCCATCTCAAGTGGTTTCCAAATTAAATATAGAGCTGGGACTGCCAGGGAGGGGACATTTCTGCCCCCAGCCCTGAGGAGCAGCCAGGGCAGGGGGGACAGGGCAGGGGGGGCCAGGGCAGCACCGGGCCCTGAGCCCCTGATGGCTTTGGCACCTCCTGGAGCCAGGAGGGCTCACCTGGAGCATCTCAGGTGTGGTGGCACCAGAGTCCCCTCCCAGCAGAGCCAACCCCAGCTGGGGAGGGGCTGGAGCTGCCCAGAGCCCCCGGCCCCTCCCAGGGACAGCTGCAGCTCCGGCTGAGCCCAGAGCGGGCAAGGGGCCAAGCCCCGGCCAGGGTGGCCACAGGCAGCTCATGGAGGGATCTGGGGACAGCGGGGACACCAGGGAGGGGTGACAGCCCTGGGAGGGGTGACAGCCCCGGGAGGGGACATCCTCTGCTCCCCCATGGCTGTTCCAAGGGCACAGCTCTCCAATCTGGCAGCACTTTCCCTTTCCCTCTATCCCGGCCAAACCACGAGCTGCCATCAGCTCCAGCTCCTCTCTCCCAGCTCATGGATCCCTTCCCCTCACCCTGCAGCCCCTGGCCATCCTTCCTCCTGCCAGCATCATTAACACCATGCTTAATTAACCCACTGCTGCGTGCTCTGCTTCCCTGTTCATCACCTGAGGATGGAGATGGATCCTGAAACTCCAAATCCACTGGATCCTGAAACTCCCAAACCCTGCTCATGGATCCTGAAACTCCAAACCCACTGGATCCTGAAACTCCAAACCCTGCTCGTGGATCCTGAAATTCCAAACCCTGCTCATGGATCCTGAAACTCCAAACCCTGCTCATGGATCCTGAAACTCCACACCCTGCTCATGGATCCTGAAACTCCAAACCCTGCTCATGGATCCTGAAACTCCAAACCCTGCTCATGGATCCTGAAACTCCAAACCCAACGGATTTTGAAATTCCACACCCTGCTCATGGATCCTGAAACTCCAAACCCACTGGATCCTGAAACTCCAAACCCTGCCCATGGATCCTGAAACTCCACACCCTGCTCGTGGATCCTGCAGCTCAGGGCCTCCATCCCCATCCCAGCAGCACAGGAGGGAGCAGCCCAGCCCAGCCCTGCCCTTACCTGCTCCTCCAGGCTGACGGCTCTCCGGGCACGGCCCCCCAGCAGCCAGTGTGGGGTGACCCGCTCTCCGTGGGACTGCGGCCCTGGGGAAGACAGGAGCTGGTGAGCAGAGCCTGGGAGCTGGGGAAGGGACAGGGCTGAGGGCCAGCACCCAGAGCCTCCTCTCAGGTGCTCCTGGGGATGGACACAGCACAAAGGCAGTGTCACCCCCTGCCCAGCTCAGCCCAGCCCAGCCCAGCTCAGCCCAGCCCAGCCCAGCTCAGCCCAGCCCAGCCCAGCCCTGCAAGGCTCCCAGGCTCCTGAACAGCGCCCTAAATCCCCTAAATCTCCACCCTGGAGAAGCAGCTGGAGCTGTGGCTGCCCCAGATCCCTGGCAGTGCCCAGGGCCAGGCTGGACCCTGGGGTTTGGAGCAGCTGGGACACTGGGAGGGGTCCCTGCCGTGGCTGGAGAGGGGCTGGGAGGGCTTTAGGGTCCCTTCCAACCCAGACTGCTCCATACTGTGATTCCTGGGACAGGGCAGTGGGGTCCCACCACCCAAACCCAGCCCTGCCCCTGCAGCCCGAGCTGGGCTGGAGCTGTGGCTGTCAGGGCTGCTCTGAGCCATCCCAGCACAGCACAGCCCATTCCTTGGCTCCATCCAAGGCAGACCGACTTTCTAAGATTATTTTTTTCCTAAACAATGAGCTGGATTTGACTGCAGCACAGGGAGCAGCCACTGATGACTTAAGCCTGGATGACAGCAGAACAAAAAATTAAAATCTGAAGCCGCTGCAGAGAGGGGATGAGGCTGAACAAAAATGTCAAGGCTTGGGCCACCTTGCCAAGCCAAATGTTGTCAGGGAGAGCTTGGATGGAATCAAGTTCCCCAGCAAAGTTATTTACTTAGGGAGTGCAATAACAGGGCTCAGGGCCCTCGTTTTATGGGCTTGTTTTGGTTCCTCGTGCAGACACCCAGGGCTCTGGCTCCAGGGGAGATGAAGTTGTTGAGAAGACAAAAGAAAAGCCAGGGTGGGGCTATGGGCTGGGAATCGCTGCTGGAGCTCGCTGGGACCGGGTCACCCCGGCGCTATCGCCGAGGTATTTAATCAGTGCCATTAAATATAGCCTGGAATCAGATTCCAGGAATAACTGCAGATAAGGGGTGGCACCAGCCCGGCCTCCCCCTGCTCACCCCTCCGAGAGCCCAGCCCGGCCCCCGCCCCAGCCACACTCTGCTCCTGCTCGCGGGGAAACTGAGGCACGGGCCCGCCGGGGATTGGTGCTCTCCCATTCCAGAGAGAAGGAAGGAATCCCGAAATTCTCAATTCCCAAGGGAGAATTCCCAAGGGGAGGGCAGGGAGCCGCTGCTGCCCCAGCCCCAATAAATCCCGATATTCTCAATTCCCAAAGGAGAATTCCCAAAGCCGCTGCTGCCCCAGCCCCAATAAATCCCGATATTCTCAATTCCCAAGGGATTATGGCAGGGAGCTGCTGCTGCCCCCGTTCTCAATAAATCCCGATATTCTCAATTCCCAATGGAGAATCCCCAAAGCCGCTGCTGCCCCAGCCCAATAAATCCCGATATTCTCAATTCCCAATTCCCAAAGGAGAATTCCCAAAGCCGCTGCTGCCCCAGCCCCAATAAATCCCGATATTCTCAATTCTCAATTCCCAAGGGAGAATTCCCAAAGCCGCTGCTGCCCCAGCTCTCTCCCACGCCGCCCGGGAGGCGATGGGACCCAGGGGCGGCTCTGCTGGGCCACGGCCCAAAAATCCCTCAGCTGGGAGATTCCAGAGATGAGATCTCAGTTGTGATATTTTAAATTTCCCACTGCTTTGTCTCTGGTTTTCTGGGAATCTGAGAGACTGGGAGCGCGAGACGGGGCCTCAAAAACCCAACTCAAATAAACCCAAAGGCAGCACGGAAAGGGTTTCCCACACCCCCCTTCCCCTGGTTTCCTGGAAAACGCATTCCCAGCCCTTTTGGGGAATGCTGCGGGAGCAGCGCTGCTTGGCCCTTTGGGATGGGGGCACCGAGCCCGGACCCTCCCGGAGCAGCATCGATCCCTTCTCCCCCGGTTCTGGGACCAAGCTCCGGCTCCCCCGCCCTCCCCGTCCCTCCCCAGCTGCTCCCGGCTCTCTCGGAGCTGCTGCAAAACTCTCACAGCAGCCAGAGACAGCCCGGCAAAGCTCGGAAGTGAAAAAAAAAATAATAACCAAAAATGTGCTCCGGGTAGAGGAACATCAGCCCTGACCTCTTCATGGCTGGGGAAGGAACCAGGGATGAGGAAGAGGCTCCAGGCGGCCCAAGGGGAACTGGAACCCCCTGTCCTGCTCTGGCTCCCATTTACAAAGTGATAGGAGCCTCTGGAGAAAATCCTGCATTTCCTCAGCACCGAACGAGCCGCGATTCACCCCAAAACCCGCAGGGCAGCAAAGCCCGAGCTCCTTCCGAGAGCCACGGCCGGGAGCTGGCAGGGCTGGGCAGGGCTGGGGGCTCTGAGCCGGGCTCGGGGGGCTCTGAGCCGGGCTCGGGGGGCTCTGAGCCGGCCCCGTCCCTGTGCCGGGGGTCCCGCTCCCGATCCCGACCCCTCCCCATCCCCTCCCATCCCTGGGGGAGCCGCAGGGCGAGCGCGGCAGCGCCGGGACGGGAGCGGAGCCGCGGGGTCCGGGGGCTGCCCGGGGTCTGGGGGCTGCCCGGGGTCTGGGGGCTCCGCGGGGTCTGGGGGTTCCGCGGGGTCTGGGGGCTGCCCGGGGGGAGCGAGCGCAGCCCGGAGCCCCCCATCCCCATCCCCATCCCGTCCAATCCCTATCCCATCCCTCCCATCCCCATCCCACCCCGTCCCACCCGCGCCCCCAGCCCCCCGTACCTGCCGGCCCCGCCCGGCCCCGCGGGGGGAGCCCCAGCAGGACCCCCAGGAGGGCGAGGCGGAGCCCCCAGCCCTTGGCCGAGCCCCGGCGGGGCCCGGGGGGGCCCGGCCCGGCCATGCCGCCGCTCCCGGGCTGTCACCGCCCCGACTCGGCGCCTCCGGCCCGACCTCCTCCTCTTTATGCCGTCGGGTCCCTCCCCCGGCGCGGCCCCGAGCGCGGCCCGGCCGGGGGGCGGCGGGGAGGGGGCGGCTTTGTTCGCCGTTATTTATTGCTGTGTTTCTTGGCCCGGCCCGGCCGCGTAATGAGAACCAGACCCGCGGATCGGCGGCTCCCAGGCTTCCCCCGCCCGCGCGGCTCCAGCCATCCATCATCCCCCATGGATTCATGGATCCATGAACCCATCCATCCATCATCCCCCATGGATCCATGGATCCATCCATCAATCATCCCCCATGGATCCATGAATCCATCCATCCATCCATCCATCATCCCCTATGGATCCATGAACCCATCCATCAATCATCCATCCATCCATCCATCCATCCATCATCCCCCATGGATCCATGAACCCATCCATCAATCATCCCCATGGATCCATGAACCCATCCACCCACCCATCATCCCCCATGGATCCATGGACCCATCTATCAACCATCCCCCATGGGTCCATGAACTCATCCATCCATCCGTCATCCCCCATGGATCCATGAACTCATCCATCATCCCCCATGGATCCACGGATCCATGAACCCATCCATCATCCCCTATGGATCCATGAACCCATCCATCAACCATCCCCCATGGATCCATGGATCCATCATCCCATCCATCATCCCCCATGGATCCATGAATCCATCCATCCATCCATCATCCCCTATGGATTCATGGATCCATGAACCCATCCATCAATCATCCCCCATGGATCCATGAACCCATCCATCATCCCCCATGGATCCATGAACCCATCCATCATCCCCCATGGATACATCCATCATCCCTCATGGATCCACGAACCCATCCATCAATCCACCCATCCATCATCCCCCATGGATCCATGAACCCATCCATCCATCCATCCATTCATCCATCATCCCCCATGGATCCATCCATCCATCCATCATCCAGCCATCCGTAATCCCCTCATCCATGGATCCATCCATCATCCCCCAGGGATCCATGGATCCATGAACCCATCAGTCATTCCCCATGGATACATGAACCCGTCCATCATTCCCCACAGATCCATGGATCCATGAATCTGTCCATCATCCCTCATGGATCCATGAACCCATCAATCATCCCCCATCCATCCATGGATCCATCCAGCCATCATCCCATATCCATCCATCCATCATCCCCTCATCCATGGACCCGTGGATGCATCCATCCATGGACCACCCACCATCCCCTCATCCATCCCTCCCTCCCTGCAGCCATCCATGGATGCACCCATCCCTCCATAATCCTTCCATGGATCCATCCCACAGGCTGCCTGCACAAGGAGAGGAAGGAAAAGTGAGGAAAGCAACGAAATAACTCCACACATCCCACCAGAGACACCTCTGTGACCCTCAATCCGCTCCACAGCTGTTATTAATAATATTAATTACACTGATTGTTGTCATTAGTATTTATAATATTATTTATAATATTAATTAATAATATTAATGCCATTATTAGCAGACTCCCAGAATAGGATGGGTTGGGTTGGAGGCACCTTAAAGCTCAGCTCATTCCACTCCATCCCAGAGTGTCCCAGTGTCCAGCCCAGCCTGGGACACTCCAGGGATGGATGTCACTGACACCACCCAGCCAAAGCCCTCAGGGCAGGAGCAGTGTGGGCACGAGGGAATGCTCACTTCCCTTCCCTTCCACTCCTTGGGGGCTTCCCTGGGCTCTCCCAACTCTCCCTGCCCCATTCAGGGCGAGGATTCATCAATAGTTATTAAAATCCCAACAGCAATATTGATTAGCAGCAGTAATTAAAGCTTTGCAATGATTTTATCCTGAAAATGGGGGCACTTCCAGGCCCCCTACCCAGAGTGCTGCAGGCACCCCTGCCCAAGGTGACATTTGGGGACAGGAAGGCACAGGGGGCTTTCCTGGGCTTTCCTGGCACAGAAGATGAACTGAAAGAGCCCAGCCTGGCAGCAGAGTCAGAACCCAGCTGGCACCAAACTCCTGCAGCTGCAAACATCTGGATGGAGGTGGGGACTTCCCCAGCACCCCCGGGCCCCCAGCTGGGCCAGGGGCACTCAGCTGCTCCTCCCATCACCAGAGCTCTCCCTTTAGGAGAAACTGCTCCCTGGGAGGGGGGAGAAGGGGAGAAGCTGGGGCTGATCCCTGGCAGTGCCCAGGCCAGGCTGGTTGGGGCTGGGGCAGGGGGATGTCCCTGCCATGGCAGGGGGCTCTGGGTGGGGTTCCATGGACTTGTGCCCTTCCTGGGCCACTCTGCACAGCCCCAGGGCTCCCTGCAGCCTCAGCTCAGTGAGGGGACAAATGCTCCAAATCCCTGCAGAGAGGGTCCCTGTGGGAGCGTGGTGGGAATGGGCACGGCAGGGCCAGAGCAGCCCTGGCACAGCCAGGAGAGATTGCAGGGCTCACCAGGAACCATCAGGGCACAGCAGAGCCTGGAAGGGCAGGGCTGGCATGGAGCAGGAGCAGAGGGAGCCCTGGGCAGGCAGGGACAGTCCCTGGTGTCCCCAGCCGTGTCCCAGAGCGTGGCCTGGCTGTTCCCCCATGGAACAGGGCATTTCTGCTCCCCCATGGAACAGGACATTTCTGCTCCCCCAAGGAACAGGACATTTCTGCTCCCCCATGGAACAGGACATTTCTGCTCCCCCAAGGAACAGGACATTTCTGCTCTCACTTTGAACAGGACATTTCTGCCCCCCAAGGAACAGGACATTTCTGCTCCCCCATGGAACAGGACATTTCTGCTCCCCCAAGGAACAGGACATTTCTGCTCCCCCATGGAACAGGGCATTTCTGCTCCCCCAAGGAACAGGGCATTTCTGCTCCCCCATGGAACAGGAGATTTCTGCTCTCACATTGAACAGGACATTTCTGCTCCCCCAAGGAACAGGACATTTCTGCTCCCCCATGGAACAGGACATTTCTGCTCTCACATTGAACAGGACATTTCTGCTCCCCCAAGGAACAGGACATTTCTGCTCTCACATTGAACAGGACATTTCTGCTCCCTGCCCCTCCTCAGGCAGCAGCAGCAGCCTCTGCTTCCCAGCAGGAACGTGAGCAGGGCTGGCAGCAGCAGCTGGACCTGGTGCAGAGCCACAAAAGGCTTTTGTGGGCAGGAACAGGCACTGTCCTGTCCCCAGCACGGGCAGCAGCTGGGGCTGGCATTCTGGAGAGAGCCAGGGCAGCACGTGGGGACAGGGGCTGGGGTCATCCAGAGCAGGACAGACCCTGGGGACAGGGGCTGGGGTCACCACCATCCATCCCAGAGCCCTGGGACTGCAGAGGAGAGACCCTGGGGACAGGGGCTGGGGTCACCATCATCCATCCCTGAGCCCTGGGGAGAGGGGCTGGGGTCACCCAGAGCAGGACAGACCCTGGGGACAGGGGCTGGGGTCACCATCATCCATCCCTGAGCCCTGGGACTGCAGAGGAGACCCTGGGGACAGGGGCTGGGGTCACCCAGAGCAGGAGGGACCCTGGGGACAGGGGCTGGGGTCACCCAGAGCAGGAGGGACCCTGGGGACAGGGGCTGGGGTCACCCAGAGCAGGAGGGACCCTGGGGAAGGGGCTGGGGTCACCCAGAGCAGGAGGGACCCTGGGGACAGGGGCTGGGGTCACCCAGAGCAGGACAGACCATGGGGACAGGGGCTGGGGTCACCATCATCCTCCCAGAGCCCTGGGACTGCAGAGGAGGGACCCTGGGGACAGGGGCTGGGGTCACCCAGAGCAGGAGGGACCCTGTGTGTGTGACCCTGCCAGGCTCTCCCTGTCCCCAGCATGGGGACACAGGCACAGCAGGGTGACCCTGGGCAGCCACAGCTCGATCCTTCAGGGGATCCCCATCACCCCAAACTGGCACAGCTCCTTCTGCAAAGGCCACCCCAGGTGTGACAGTCACAGAATCGGGGCAGCCTTGGGGCTGGAAAAGAGCTCCAGGATCAGCTGGGTCCCAGCTGTGCCCAGTGCCCACCCTGTCCCCAGCCCAGGGCAGTGCCACCTCCAGGGATGGGCACTGCAACCCTCCCTGGGCAGCTCTTCCCAAGCACCTTTCCATGGAGAAATTCCCCAATTCCCACCCTGAGCTGTTCCCTGTGTCCTTTCCCTGTTCCCAGATCCCAAATCCCCCCGGTGTCCCCTCCTGGCAGGGACTTGTGCAGAGCCACAAGGGCCCCCTGAGCCTCCTTTTCTCCAGGCTGAGCCCTCCCAGCTCCCTCAGGAATTCTCCAGCCCCTTCCCAGCTCCCTCAGGAATTCTCCAGCCCCTTCCCAGCTCCCTCAGGAATTCTCCAGCCCCTTCCCAGCTCCTCAGGAACTCTCCAGCCCTTTCCCAGCTCCAGTGGACATCTCTGTGCCCTGACAGACCCAGAGCAGGCTCCTCAGAGCAGATGTCCCCTCCCTGCCACCCCAGGCACAGCTCAGTCACACTCATGGCACAGGAACTCGTGTCCCCTCCTCCTGTCAGTCCCAGGGCCCTTCCCAGTCCGGAGCAAGGTCAGGGCTGGCTCAGCGATGAGCCAGGAGCAGCCTGGACAATCCATGGGATGCTCCCAGCCCGGCTGGGGGATCGGCACAGCTGGGGAGAACAACCTGGAATCTCTTGGGCACTGGGAGGTTGGAAGGAGCCTCTGGTGAAGCACCAGGGCTGCAGCACATGGGTATATGAATAAAATCGGATTTAGAACTCTCCTTTTCCCCTAGGAAGGCTCTCACAAGTGGCCTCATCCCGCTGGAATTTGAGCTCCTTCCAGCACCATTAATCACCGTGGCTCCCATTTGTCACGGCGAGGTCACTCCCCTCCTGCAGGGTCCCACTGGCCGGGAGAATTCACTTTATCTGCTGATCTAGGGAGAAAAATATTACTGAAAGCTTGACTTCCAAACCTTCCTCGTGTGAAAGCGTGGGGCCTTTCCCATCTCCAGCCAAATTCCTGCCCCAGGCTGAATTCCTGCCCGGCCCAGCACTGACTGCAGCTGGCCCCAAGTGCATCACTGGCTCATAAAGGCAGCACAGAGGAAACAATATATTAAAATCTGCTTCACTGGATTAGAGGGGGATCTGCACTAATGAACAGCCCAACAGGAAGCCCTGTCTTCCTCAGGGAGTTGTTTCAGGAAAAGTGAATTATAATCCAGGATGTAGTCACAGAAAAAATGAGATGGACTTTGGGGAGGGCTGAAGCAAGATCCATTTAATCCATTTAATCTGATGAAAAATCCACAATCCATTTAATGTGATGCAAAATCTATAATCCATTTAATCTCACAAAAAATCCATAATCCATTTAATCTGATGAAAAATCCACAATCCATTTAATCTGATGCAAAATCCACAATCCATTTAATATGATGTAAAATCCACAATCCATTTAATCTGATGTAAAATCCACAATCTGTTTAAGTTTAGGTGCCACTGCAGGGCACTGTGTGGTCTTTAAGGTCCCTTGCAATCCAAACCATCCTGGAATTCTGGGAGAGGTTTCCTTACCTGCTTTGGCACAGGGCAAATCCTTCACCTTCTCCACAAAGTGTTCCAATTGTGCTCTCAGCAACACAAAAAAAGAGATCTTGGGTAGGGTCCTCTGCAGCCAGGACAGACAGAGGGACAGCAACACTGACAACAGACTGGGGGAACTTCATTTTCCAAGGAAATCAGGAACTTGAGTCATGTTTTCATCATCACTGCAATGAATTTCCAAGGAAATCTGCCCAGATCCAGCAGGGAACACAGACACCCAAAAAAAAGAGAGAACAGACACCCAGCAGAGAGAGAACAGACACCCAGCAGAGAGAGAGAGAGAACAGACACCCAGCAGAGAGAGAACAGACACCCAGCAGAGAGAGAACAGACACCCAGCAGAGAGAGAACAGACACCCAGCAGAGAGAGAGAGAGAACAGACACCCAGCAGAGAGAGAACAGACACCCAGCAGAGAGAGAGAGAGAGAACAGACACCCAGCAGAGAGAGAACAGACACCCAGCAGAGAGAGAGAGAGAGAGAACAGACACCCAGCAGAGAGAGAGAGAGAACAGACACCCAGCAGAGAGAGAGAGAGAACAGACACCCAGCAGAGAGAGAGAACAGACACCCAGCAGGGAGAGAGAACAGACACCCAGCAGAGAGAGAACAGACACCCAGCAGAGAGAGAACAGACACCCAGCAGAGAGAGAACAGACACCCAGCAGAGAGAGAGAGAGAGAACAGACACCCAGCAGAGAGAGAGAGAGAACAGACACCCAGCAGAGAGAGAACAGACACCCAGCAGAGAGAGAGAGAGAGAACAGACACCCAGCAGAGAGAGAACAGACACCCAGCAGAGAGAGAGAGAGAACAGACACCCAGCAGAGAGAGAGAGAGAACAGACACCCAGCAGAGAGAGAGAGAGAACAGACACCCAGCAGAGAGAGAGAGAGAACAGACACCCAGCAGAGAGAGAGAGAGAACAGACACCCAGCAGAGAGAGAGAGAGAACAGACACCCAGCAGAGAGAGAACAGACACCCAGCAGAGAGAGAACAGACACCCAGCAGAGAGAGAACAGACACCCAGCAGAGAGAGAGAGAGAGAACAGACACCCAGCAGAGAGAGAGAGAGAGAACAGACACCCAGCAGAGAGAGAGAACAGACACCCAGCAGAGAGAGAGAGAGAGAACAGACACCCAGCAGAGAGAGAGAGAGAGAGAACAGACACCCAGCAGAGAGAGAACAGACACCCAGCAGAGAGAGAGAGAGAACAGACACCCAGCAGAGAGAGAGAGAGAGAGAACAGACACCCAGCAGAGAGAGAACAGACACCCAGCAGAGAGAGAACAGACACCCAGCAGAGAGAGAGAGAGAACAGACACCCAGCAGAGAGAGAGAGAGAGAGAACAGACACCCAGCAGAGAGAGAACAGACACCCAGCAGAGAGAGAACAGACACCCAGCAGAGAGAGAGAGAACAGACACCCAGCAGAGAGAGAGAGAGAACAGACACCCAGCAGAGAGAGAGAGAGAACAGACACCCAGCAGAGAGAGAGAACAGACACCCAGCAGAGAGAGAGAGAGAGAACAGACACCCAGCAGAGAGAGAACAGACACCCAGCAGAGAGAGAACAGACACCCAGCAGAGAGAGAGAGAGAACAGACACCCAGCAGAGAGAGAGAGAGAGAACAGACACCCAGCAGAGAGAGAACAGACACCCAGCAGAGAGAGAGAGAGAACAGACACCCAGCAGAGAGAGAGAGAGAGAACAGACACCCAGCAGAGAGAGAGAGAACAGACACCCAGCAGAGAGAGAGAGAGAGAACAGACACCCAGCAGAGAGAGAGAGAGAACAGACACCCAGCAGAGAGAGAGAGAGAGAACAGACACCCAGCAGAGAGAGAGAGAGAACAGACACCCAGCAGAGAGAGAGAGAGAACAGACACCCAGCAGAGAGAGAGAGAGAACAGACACCCAGCAGAGAGAGAGAACAGACACCCAGCAGAGAGAGAGAGAGAGAACAGACACCCAGCAGAGAGAGAGAGAGAACAGACACCCAGCAGAGAGAGAGAGAGAGAACAGACACCCAGCAGAGAGAGAACAGACACCCAGCATGGAGAACAGACACTCAACATGGAGAACAGACACTCAACAATCACCCAGCAGTGAGAACAGAGAACAGACACCCAACAGACACCCAGCAGACCCCACCCAAACCCTGCCAGCCCCTGAGGGAGAGAGGCTCTCCATGGGTGGGTTCCCAAAATCATCCAAACCTGTTGAGAGGTTCTCAGTGCGAGGGGCTTCCAGAAACCCCCAAATTGAGAGGGATTCTCCACAGGAAAGACTCCAAACCATCCAAAGGAGAAAGGTTCTCCACAGGGGGGATTCCAAAGTCATCCAAAGCAGTTGGAGAGGGGCTCTCCTTGGGAGGGATCCCAAAATCATCCACATGGGGAGGGATTCTCCATAGGAGAAACTCCAAAAACATCCAACTGGAGAGGAGCTCTCCATGGGAGAAATTCTAAAAACATCCCAACCAGTTGGAGAGGGGATCTCCATAGGAGGGATTCCAGAAACATCCAGATTGAGAGGGGCTCTCCATAGGAGGGATTCCAGAAACATCCAGCTGGAGAGGGGCTCTCCATAGGAGGGATTCCAGAAACATCCAGATTGAGAGGGGCTCTCCATAGGAGGGATTCCAGAAACATCAGCTGGAGAGGGGCTCTCCATAGGAGGGATTCCAAACCCCCCCAGGGCTGCCCATGACACAAAGGATCAGGGTTGATCCCTTGGGATGGAATTTACAGCCCAGAGGAAGAATGAGTGGAAATGGCCACAAAGGAAGAAATGGGAGGTGCTTCTGAAGGGAAAAAAAGGCTCTGATTTTAAAACAAAGGTGGATTTTTACACCTCTTTTCCATCCCATCCAGGTTTCCCAGCTGCAGCTCAGGCTGTGGACACACAGCAACCCCTGGGGTGGTGCTGATCAAGGGACAACTCTGAGTATCTGAAAACACAAAAAACCAGCCCTGCTCTAATTCCCCTTGCAGAGCCCTGCAGAATTTACCCTAAAATCTGAGCCCAGTGGGTTTGGAGGGGGTGACTCCACCTGCAAGCAGCACCAGACAAGCACAGGTTCCTGAGGTTTGGAAGGAAGCTTGGTGGGTTGGAAGCAGTGGCTGCAAATGTCCCTCTCCAGAATTACAAACACTGGAGCTCTGCCCCCACAGGAGCTCCCCACAAGGCAGGGAATGGCCTTGGGGCAGGCAGAAATCAGGGCAGGATGGAGGGGAACACCCCCACTGCCAGTTCTGGGGAAATTCCATCACCCAAAGGAGGGGTCTCACAGCCCTGGGCAGGTGGCACTTGGGGACAGGGCTCAGGGTGGCCCTGGCAGTGCTGGGGGAGCACTGGCCTTGATCTCAGAGGGATTTTGGAGCAGCAAGGCCCTCGAGCTCCCTCCATGTGTCCTCACTGAAAGTTCAAAAGCACAAACCAGCAGCTGAGTGGCCTTGAAGGAGCTGCAAGTGAGGCAGGATCTCATCAGAGCCCCAACAGCCCGGGCTCTGCTCCCAGATCTGTCCCTGAGTGTCCCAGGGATGCATCACAGAGCTCAGCCCCAGCACTCTGTGCTCCAGAACACACAAAGCTCATCCCCAGGATAAAATCCCAAAGGCAAGGCAGCAATTCCACCCCACCTGGTGCCAAGGACAAGGCAGTGGAAGGAGCAAAGTCCAGTTCAGGCCAGGCTGGGCAGGGCAGGGGTGGCACTGGATGGGCCCCAGGTCCCCTGAACCCAAACCAGGCTGGTTCTGTGATGAACAGGGAAATTGGCTTTGGGGAAGGTGTGAAAGCCACAGGCTGAGCTGATTTATCCCAGCCATGGATGGTGTTATTTGTAATCTGCATTTTAACTTTGATTCCTGAGACCAGGCCAGGGAATCCTGGAATTGTTTGGGTTTGGAGAAACCTCAAATGTCACCCTGCCTGCACTGTCCCAGGTGCACCCAAATCCATCCCAGCCTGGCCTTGGACACTCCAGGGATCCAGGGGCAGCCCCAGCAAATCTGGGAATTCCAGCCCAGCCCCTCCCCACCCTCCCAGGCAGGAATTCCTTGCCCACATCCCAGCCCAATCTCCCCTTTCCCAGTGAAGCCATTCCCTGTGTCCTGTCCCTCCAGCCCTTGTCCCCAGTCCCTCTCCAGCTCTCCTGGAGCCCCTGCAGGGACTCTGAGCATTCCCTGGCATTTTCCCTTCTCCAGGGGAGCATTCCCAGCTCTCCAGCCCTGCAGGTCCTCTCCAGAACCTTCCCTGTGCAGCCCAGCCCTCCCAGCTGTTCCAGCTGTGCCTGAGCTCAGTTGCCACAAACAGCTCACACCCACCCTGCTCTCAGATCTCTTTTCCTGTTTATCCATCCCATGAGCTGCTCTTGCTGATCACAGGAACTGAAAGCAGCACTGCATGAACCTCAGCCCTGCACCTTCCCAGGGGTCTGGCAGGACAGGACCCCCCAAAAGGGGATTGTGCCAGGAAAGGCCTGGAAGCTGAGGAGTGTCTGTGCTCAGCCCTGCTCCCTGCACACACACAGCTCTGTTACAGCTCAGCTCTTTTATTCAGGTACAAAACACAACAAGTGGATTTGCTACATTGAGACAGGAATTAAAAAAATAAAAAACAATCCTTGTTAAAACCCGTTGAAAATAAAGATATAAAACTGCTATTCCAATCAGGGAGTTATAAATACACCATGACCCAACTTTTTCCAGACTCTGTTTCCTCTGGAAGTGCCTAACACCACTATAAAACCCCAGCTATTTATTTAAAGCCCTGACCCACCCCCAGAGCAGCGATTCTCACACAGGGCAGGGTTAATTAGCACAAAAGGAGCCATTAGCACCACGTGGGGCTGCAGAATCATTTACTGCCTCCCCTGGCCAGCCTGGCTGCAGGGCTCAGCTCCAGGACACCTTCTTGCCCAGGACACGGTTGGTGATTTTCTGAAAGGGAAAACAAAGGGCACAGGTGAGTTTTAGTGCTTGGGAAATGAAAAATGCTGAGCACAGATTGCTGTGGAATCCCAGAGTTTGGGCCACTCAACCCCATCCCACTGTCCCAGCCTGGCATCAGGGGGCAATAAACACCCCAAAATGGGGATTTACCCTTCAGCACAATTCAAACAGCTCAGCTCTGCTCACTGAGAGCAGCAGGACATCCCTGTGCTGGCTGCAGGGCCATGGGCAGGACACCAGACATCAACCCATGCCATAAATAATCCTTGGGGCTGGCTGAGGCTCCCTCAGGCACACATCCCCAGCCCTGAGAGCCCCAGGCTGGGATGGAGCAGGAAAATCCCCAGGAAAAGCAGCAGAGCTCCAGGGAACAGGCACAGGGAGAGTGCAAGGCACAGATTTATTTCCACCAAAAACCATGGAATAAACCAGGACTTCTTGAGGGAGGGATGAGCCAGGGCTGGGGAAAACTGAACCCAAAACAGGGGAAAATCTGAACAGAGAACAGGGGAAATCTGAACAATCCTGAACCCAGAACAAAGGGAAACCTGAACAGAGAACAGGGAAATCTGAACAATCCTGAACTCAGAACAGGGGAAATCTGAACCCAAAACAGGGGAAAATCTGAACAGAGAACAGGGGAAATCTGAATCCAGAAGAGAGGGAAACCTGAACAGAGAACAGGGGAAATCTGAACAATCCTGAACTCAGAACAGGGGAAATCTGAACCCAGAACAGAGGGAAACCTGAACCCAGAACAGAGGGAAACCTGAACCCAGAACAGAGGGAAACCTGAACCCAGAACAGAGGGAAACCTGAACAATCCTGAACCCAAAACAGAGGGAAATCTGAATCCAGAAATCTGAACCCAGAAGAGGGAATCTGAACCCAGAAGAGGAAATCTGAACCCAGGACAGGGAATGTGCACAGTCCTGACCACAGAACAGCCACTTACAAACTGCCCACCAGGATGGAAATGCCTGCTGGTGGCTGGTAAAGAACCAGAGCACAGCAGACCCAGCCCACATCCCCTGGTCTGTGAGCCCTGCATCCAGGAGGGCTCTCAGGTCCCTTCCAGCCCCAGTGGTTCCAGAACCTTCCCCCAGAGCTCAGAGCCTCCAGGGCAGCCTGGCAGCCCCAGAGCTGCTGCTTTCCCTTTGGGGCAGTGACACCTGCTGGTCCCTGCCTGCTCAGGACATCCCATCCCTGCAGAGAGCCAAAAAATCCAAAAACGCTCAGGCTCAGGGCACAGAGGGAGGTGTTGGCCTCTCCCTGCTGCTCCCTTTGGGGAGCTCTCCCCATTTACTGGGATCACAAACTCACTGCACCTCAGCAGTGGGGCCAGTCTGCATCTGCTGGACTCACAGAATCCATTCCCACTTCAGTGGGGCTGGCACTTCTGATTGCTGCTGCCCTCAGAGCAGGACCTGCTCCCTCTAAAGTGTGCAGAATGCCAGGGCACTGCCCATGCCCTGCTCTGACTGGGATGATGTTATGCTCTATTTGAAATTAAAAGTGCAAGAGCCAAGGGCTGCTGGGGCAGGACATCAGCCCAGATCCACGTGCACCCTCTGATAAAAACAACTTTGCCAGAAGTACTGAACAATTTCACAGATTAGGGAGGGCTGGGCACTCCAGCCCAGGGATTTTCATGGTTCCAGCTCTAGGTGGGCCCATGTTGTTCCCCCCTCACTCAGTGCCAACAAAACTTCTCATTATTCTCTTTTCACCTCAGTGAGCTGCCCCAAACTGTCACAGAAATGTCCTGAAGGCAGCCCTGGCAGCCCTGCCCTTCCCAGAGCCCTGCAGGGATATCTGCAGATTTTATTCACATATATTCACTGATTTGGGGTCTTGTTTTGACTCAAACTCAGCTGCCTCTCAGCCTGGACACAGGGATTGTCCCTCACTGGATTTTCACCTCCATGGAGCTCTTGAGCAGCTCCTTCCTCCCCCAGAGCTCTGTCTCATCTTTGGAGTCATTCCAGGAAATCCTGGTTGGTTTTTCAGGCACGAGGAGCTCACTGCTGCTCCCCCCCATCCTCACCCCTGATCTCCAGCTCCCCTCAGTGCTTTCCTGCTCCAGCAGGGAGAACTCCAGCACTGGGAGGATTTACTGCCAGGAATCACCACCTCCCTGCCAGCCAGACCCAGATTTATGCACACATAAATCCTCTTCCCTCCCTGCTCCCAGCTCCCTCTGCACTCCAAGTGACTGCCAGAACTCATTCATTAACCACCCAAACTTTACTGTACCAGCATCTGGAATTCTCAAACCAGGGGAAAAAAGTCCTGAAAATACCCAGCCCAAGTAGAGCAGCAAATTAAAGGCTTTAAATTCCCCAAATTAGAGCAGGAAGATGTTCTGGAGAATCCAATGACTGCTGTTCCCAACAAATACCCAAACAGCCAAGCCTATTATTCCAGCTCTGGATTGCTCCAGGAAAGGAGTTCAACACTAAAACTGAAGTGCAGGTTTAAGATCCAGAGTTAAAAGAAGGCCAGTTTTAGTTCCACTGATTCTGGTCTGTCCCTGAGCTTCCCAGACTGGGGTCCTGTTTTAGTTCCAGTGATTCTGGTTTGTCCCTGAGCTCCCCAGACTGGGGTCCTGTTTTAGTTCCACTGATTCTGGTTTGTTCCTGAGCTCCCCAGACTGGGGTCCTGTTTTAGTTCCACTGATTCTGGTTTGTTCCTGAGCTTCCCAGACTGGGGTCCTGTTTTAGTTCCAGTGATTCTGGTCTGACCCTGAGCTCCCCAGACTGGGGTCCTGGCTGCTCCAGTGCTGGCCCAAGAGAAACTGAAATCAGAGTTAACTGGGCAGCACTGCCAGCTTTACACTGCACTAAGGATAATCCAGGCTTGGTTAGGCATGGCTGGGAATTCCCTGAGCCAAACCCAGCACCTGAACATCTCTGAGCTCCCTGAGCCCAGTGTAACCATCTCCAGAGAGAAAATCCTGATGGACATGAACAGCCATGAGCTGAACTCTCTGAGCTCCCTGAGCCCAGAGTAACCATCTCCAGAGAGAGAAAATCCTGATGGACACAAACTGAGCCATGAGCTGAACATCTCTGAGCCCCCTGAGCCCAGTGTAACTATCTCCAGAGAGAAAATCCTGATGGATGTGAACAGCCATGAGCTGAACATCTCTGAGCCCCCTGAGCCCAGAGTAACCATCTCCAGAGAAAATCCTGGTGGACATGAACTGAGCCATGAGCTGAACATCTCTGAGCCCCCTGAACTGAGTGTAACCATCTCCAGAGAGAAAATCCTGGTGGACACGAACTGAGCCATGAGCTGAACATCTCTGAGCCCCCTGGACTGCTGAGCAGGGCTAACACTGCCTGCTGACAGCCATGGCACTGTGAGCTGTGTGTAAATAAATACCCATGAATTTCAGATGTGTGAATAAAGACCTGGCCGTTCTGCACAAGAGCAGATCTGTCCATGCCCACTGCCCCAGGCACTCACAGTTTTGTAGAGCTGAGCCCTCAGGCGGTAGGAGCTGTACTCCAGCCTCCTCTGCTCCTCCTCCCTCTTCCTCCTCACCTCGGGGAGCTGCTCGTAGATCCTGCAGTGGGGGAAAGGCACAGAGGGTGATTGGGAACTGCCTGATCCTGAAACCACACCCTGTGCTCATCCCCACCCTCCCCAGGGGCTGCTGGACACACAATCCACACCCTGTGCTCATCCCCACCCTCCCCAGGGGCTGCTGGACACACAATCCACACCCTGTGCTCATCCCCACCCTCCCCAGGGGCTGCTGGACACACAATCCACACCCTGTGCTCATCCCCACCCTCCCCAGGGGCTGCTGGACACACAATCCACACCCTGTGCTCATCCCCACCCTCCCCAGGGGCTGCTGGACACAAAATCCACACCCTGTGCTCATCCCCACCTTCCCCAGGGGCTGCTGGACACACAATCCACACCCTGTGCTCATCCCCACCCTCCCCAGGGGCTGCTGGACACACAATCCACACCCTGTGCTCATCCCCACCTTCCCCAGGGGCTGCTGGACACACAATCCACACCCTGTGCTCATCCCCACCTTCCCCAGGGGCTGCTGGACACACAATCCACACCCTGTGCTCATCCCCACCCTCCCCAGGGGCTGCTGGACACAAAATCCACACCCTGTGCTCATCCCCACCTTCCTCAGGGGCTGCTGGACACACAATCCACACCCTGTGCTCATCCCCACCTTCCCCAGCTGGCCACACAATCCACACCCTGTGCTCATCCCCACCTTCCTCAGGGGCTGCTGGACACACAAACCACACCCTGTGCTCATCCCCACCCTCCCCAGGGGCTGCTGGACACACAATCCACACCCTGTGCTCATCCCCACCTTCCCCAGGGGCTGCTGGACACAAAATCCACACCCTGTGCTCATCCCCATCCTCCCCAGGGGCTGCTGGACACACAAACCACACCCTGTGCTCATCCCCACCCTCCCCAGGGGCTGCTGGACACAAAATCCACACCCTGTGCTCATCCCCACCTTCCTCAGGGGCTGCTGGACACAAAATCCACACCCTGTGCTCATCCCCACCTTCCTCAGAGGCTGCTGGACACACAATCCACAGCCTGTGCTCATCCCCACCCTCCCCAGGGGCTGCTGGACACACAATCCACACCCTGTGCTCATCCCCACCTTCCTCAGCTGGACACACAATCCACACCCTGTGCTCATCCCCACCCTCCCCAGGGGCTGCTGGACACAAAATCCACACCCTGTGCTCATCCCCACCTTCCTCAGGGGCTGCTGGACACACAATCCACACCCTGTGCTCATCCCCACCTTCCTCAGGGGCTGCTGGACACACAATCCACACCCTGTGCTCATCCCCACCCTCCCCAGGGGCTGCTGGACACACAAACCACACCCTGTGCTCATCCCCACCTTCCCCAGGGGCTGCTGGACACACAATCCACACCCTGTGCTCATCTCCACCTTCCTCAGCTGGACACACAATCCACACCCTGTGCTCATCCCCACCTTCCCCAGGGGCTGCTGGACACACAATCCACACCCTGTGCTCATCCCCACCCTCCCCAGGGGCTGCTGGACACACAATCCACACCCTGTGCTCATCCCCACCTTCCTCAGGGGCTGCTGGACACACAATCCACACCCTGTGCTCATCCCCACCTTCCCCAGGGGCTGCTGGACACACAAACCACACCCTGTGCTCATCCCCACCTTCCCCAGGGGCTGCTGGACACACAAACCACACCCTGTGCTCATCCCCACCTTCCCCAGGCACATCCCTGACAAATGTGTTTGGAGTTTGCTGGTGTCCCACTGGGAAAACTGGAATATTGGGAATTCCTGCATCCAGGATGCCTCCCTCACCCCGGGAATAGAAATAGAATAGGAAGAGGAATAGAATAGAATAAAATGGAATAGAAAAAGGAATGGAATAGAATAGAATAAAATGGAATAGAAAAAGGAATAGAATAGAATAGAAAAAGGAATAGAATGGAATAGAAAAAGGAATGGAATAGAAAAAGGAATAGAATAGAATAGAAAAAGGAATAGAATAGAATAGAATGAAATAGAAAAAGGAACAGAATAGAACAGAACAGAACAGAACAGAATAGAATAGAATAGAATAGAATAGAATAGAATAGAATAGAATAGAATAGAATAGAATAGAAAAAGGAATGGAATAGAAATAGCAATGGAATAGAAATAGGAATAGAAATAGGAATAGAATAGAATAAGAAATAGAAATAAAATAGAATAGAATAGAATGAGAAATAGAATGAGAAAAAGAATAGAATAAGAAATAGAATTAGTGGAATCCTGGAATGGTTTGGGTTGCAAGGCCCTCCCAGCCCATCCAGTGCCACCCCTACCACGGGCAGGGACACCTTCCCCAGACACCCTAAGAATACTTTAAAATGCTAAAAATCATTTAAATGTATGACCAAAATCGTTCAAATAATTAAAAACCATCAAGGGGGTTATTTGTGATTATTTCCAGGGATTGAGGCTCTGCCCCAGCACTTCCCACCCCATTCCCAGCAAAATCCACGTGCAGCACCTCCCCTTCTCACCATCCCTGCCCACCCCCTCTGCAGGAATTCCCCTTCTCACCATCCCTGCCCATCCCCTCTGCAGGAATTCCCCTTCTCACCATTCCTGCCCACCCCCTCTGCAGCACTGCCCCTCCAAGGGCAAATCCCCAGTGCTGGGCACTGCACACATCAACCACTGCCCTAAAAACAACACAAAACCTCTCCTAAGGTGGCTTTTCCAAGGGTCAGGGTCTCTGTATTCCCTTGGGGTGGTTATTGCTTCCTTTGGGGGAGATGCTGCCTCACTGCTGCCCCAATTACCCAATTGTTAATTGGGAACTCCCTCAGCTGCCCCCAGCCCAGCCCAGTCCCCTCCCTGTGGGACCCAGGCTGCTGTGGGTGCCTGACACTGCAGCATCCTCAGGTCCAGCTGCAGAAATCCCTTTCCCAAAATGATTTTGGGTCCTGGAATTTCTGGCTGGGCCATTTCTCCCTCTGATGAGGCCCCTGCATTTCTCACTGGGAAAGCTGAATTATTTACACACCCATTCTGTGACTGCAGCCAGGATCCAGAGCTCCTCCCCACCCAGGGCACTGACCCACCCAAAACAAAACTCCCTGAACTTTACCTTTTAGACCTTTCAAACATCTCCCTCTTGGGAATTGCTCTTCTTTCTTTCACCAGGAAACCTGAAGGGAAAATTTTGAGAGAAGGGAACGATGAGTTTGCTACTGCCACCAAGTGAGTGAGTCCTTTGTAAGCTTCAGAGAAGCTTTTACAAAAAATTCTGTGTAAGATCTTACAGACAACAGAGTCAAATAACGAGAAATACATCATAGAAATTTATTTCTTTGTGAGAAATAAATAAGAAAAAAATAGAAAAAAATTAGGAAAAAAAAGGAAAAATAAAATAAGGAAAAAATAAGAAAAAAATAAGAAAAAAATAAGAAAAAAATAAGAAAAAAATAAGAAAAAAATAAGAAAAAAATAAGAAAAAAAAGGAAAAAATAAGGAAAAAATAAGGAAAAAATAAGGAAAAAATAAGGAAAAAATAAGGAAAAAAAAAGAAAAAGATAAGAAAAAAAAAAGAAACAAATACACCCTGCAGCCTAACGTGGAGAATTCAGAGCAGAGCCCTGAGTACCTCGGCTGGACACCAGGTGAGTCTCACTCCTGCTCTCCTTCCTCTTCCCTGCAGGCTGCAGCAGCTCTTGGGCTGGCAGCAGCTGTTGCAGCTGTTCCCTCTGGGCTGGCAGCAGTTGTCCCAGTTGTCCCAGCTGTTCCCTCTGGGCTGGCCCCAGCTGTCCCAGCTGCTCCCTGTGCAGCCTCCTCTGCTCCCTGAGCAGCCGCAGGTGCCGCAGGCGCTGCCCCGAGCGCGAGATGAAATCGGGGCGGTGCAGGGCCAGCGCCTCCTGGGGGGACACAGACACAGCCTGGGGCTGCCACTGGGGCTCCTACAACCACCCAAACCACACAGACACGGCCTGGGGCTGCCACTGGGGCTGCCACAACCACCCAAACCACACAGACACAGCCTGGGGCTGGCACTAGGTCTGCCACTGCAGGGACAAACCATCCAAACCACACAGACACAGCCTGGGGCTGCCACCAGGGCTGCCACTGCAGGGACACCCAAACCCTCCTCACAGACACAGCCTGCAGGTGTCACCGGGGCTGCCACTGCAGGGACAAACCACCCAAACCCTCCAAACCATCCCCACAGACCCCAAAAACCCCAGCACAACCGTGGGTGTAATGGAAAACTGCTGTCCTTAACCTGGGTTAACAATGTGGAAATTAACTGGCCAGAAAGGACAACAACTACAATAATAACAAATAATAAAATCTCATTCTGATCCCATGCTCTGGACACAAGTGTGGTGGGATGCTCTGCCAGCTGCATCCCTCTGGCTCCTGCAGCCCAGCATTTAATCCCTGCAGCACCAGACCAGTCAAATACTGGGGAAATGAACTGGGGAAGTGTTCTGGGGAAAGGCAGACTGCCACAATTCCCTGAGTGCCACAACTCCCTGAGTGCCACAATCCCTGAGTGCCACAGCTCCCTGAGTGCCACAATCCCTGAGTGCCACAATTCCCTGAGTGCCACAATCCCTGAGTGCCACAATCCCTGAGTGCCACAATTCCCTGAGTGCCACAGTCCCCTGAGTGCCACAATCCCTGCCCTCACCTGCAGTGTCAGCTTCCCCAGGGGCTGCCCCAGCCCCCTGGCAGCCCCCTGGGCCCTGCTGGGCTGCTGCTCCCAGTTCCTCTCCCTCAGGGGCTCTCTCCAGGGCTGGGTGCTGCCCCAGGGCTCAAACCAGGCTGGCCCAGCAATGGCACTGCCTTGGTTTTCTTTCCTTGATTCACATTTCAGGTCCTCAGCCTGGACAAGCCACGGGGTCCCTGTCAAAGGAGCAGGAAGAGAAAGGTTTGAGACAATTCCTGTGCCTGCTGTGCATCCCAGTCATGGTCCTGGAGCAAGCCCAGAGAGCTGGGAGGGGACACAGCCAGGAGAGGGGACCCCAGCTGACCCAAGGGGTGCCCAGATTGTGGGCAGAGAGCTGGGGAAGAGGAGCACTGGGAATGATGGGGTAACTGGGAATGATGGGGGGGAACTGGGAGTGATGGGGGGGAGCACTGGGAGTGATGGGGGAACACTGGGAGTGATGGGGGGAGCACTGGGAGTGATGGGGGAGCACTGGGAGTGATGGGGGGAACTGGGAGTGATGGGGGGAGCACTGGGAATGATGGGGGAGCACTGGGAGTGATGGGGGGGAGCACTGGGAGTGATGGGGGAGCACTGGGAGTGATGGGGGGAACACTGGGAGTGATGGGGGGGAACACTGGGAGTGATGGGGGGGAACACTGGGAGTGATGGGGGGGAACACTGGGAGTGATGGGGGGAACACTGGGAGTGATGGGGGAGCACTGGGAGTGATGGGGGGGAACACTGGGAATGATGGGGGAACACTGGGAGTGATGGGGGGAACACTGGGAATGATGGGGGAACACTGGGAGTGATGGGGGGGAACACTGGGAATGATGGGGGGAGCACTGGGAGTGATGGGGGGAACACTGGGAGTGATGGGGGAGCACTGGGAGTGATGGGGGGGGAGCACTGGGAGTGATGGGGGGAACTGGGAATGATGGGGGAGCACTGGGAATGATGGGGGGGAACACTGGGAGTGATGGGGGGGAACACTGGGAATGATGGGGGAGCACTGGGAGTGATGGGGGAACACTGGGAGTGATGGGGGGGAGCACTGGGAGTGATGGGGGGGAACACTGGGAGTGATGGGGAGAACACTGGGAGTGATGGGGGGAACTGGGAGTGATGGGGGGGAACTGGGAGTGATGGGGGAACACTGGGAATGATGGGGGAACACTGGGAATGATGGGGGAGCACTGGGAGTGATGGGGGGGAGCGCTGGGAGTGATGGGGGGAGCACTGGGAGTGATGGAGGGGAACTGGGAGTGATGGGGGAGCCCTGGGAGTGATTTAAGGTGGGATTTAAGGTCCCTCCCAACCCAAACATTCCAGGATTGTCCCAGAGCAGAAGGAATTCCTGCTGTGCCCTTGTTGTTTTTCCTCTCCCTGTTCACCTGTCCCTGCCCCAGCCCAGTGTCCCCTCACTGCCACCCTGCCCATCCTGTCCCACATCCCCTGGGAAGGGAAGGACCAGGGGGCTCAGGGGCAGCAGAACCCCAGCAGTGCCCAGGTGTGCAGACAAACCCCAGGTGAATTCCACTGGGAATCCCACAGGGAAACACCTGGGGCAGGTTCAAGAGAACGCCTTCCCCAGGTGTCCCAGTACCAGCCAGTCTTTATCAAAACCTCACTTCTGAAAAGCCCAGAATTGCTCATTTCCCAGCAATCCCACATTTTTCAGGAGCCTCTCTGCTGGCCTCCCTGTGGCTCTGGATCCATTTTTTGGAAGATCAAATGCTTCCCATGTCCCAAATGCTCAATGTGTCTCCAGGAACTCAGCTACTCACAGTTTACACACACAATGATGTGAGTGCATCAGCTGTGGTCTGAGCAGATATTCTGAATTTTCCAAATTAAACCCTCATGAGAGGGAACCATCAGTCCCCACAACAACAACAGTGATGAGTAAGGGAAATATTTTTAAACATTTAATTGTGAAGAGTGGCAGGAATTTAAGAGACAAAAAAAAATTTAAAAATTAAAAAGTTAGGAGACTCCAGCAGCAGCCTAAAAATGCAACTTTCAAAACCAGTTGAGTTCTTCCCAATTTTCACTCTGGAAAAATCTCCTGGGAAACCTCAGGGCATGAGACACCAAGGACCAGTTGTGACCAGCACTGAGAGTTTAACAGGAGGTTTTGTATCCCAGAAATTAACATTAAATACCTACAAGATTCCCAGCTCTGTGTTTTGTTTATTCCTCCCCTGTGTGTAACAGCCATTTCCTGCCTGCACATGGCCCCAGGGCCTGGCAGGGTTGGGCTGGGCTCTCATTAAATCAGGCAGGGACAGCCCAGGGGGTGCTGACCTTGCTGGAAGTGCAGCCTGCTCCTCCTTGTCCTCTGTCTGTCCGTGCCCTGCTGTGCCCAGGGCTGCTGCCAGCCTCCTGCTGGCCCCTCCTGGCACGGCCCTGGGGGCTCCTGGCTGCTCCTGGGCGTGGGGAACGTCACCCCAACGTCCCTTGTGTTCCTCCTGGTGGCACTGCTGACGATCTCCAGGGGTCCTGGAAGGGCAGCAAGGCAGGGACAGTTCACTGTGTGTGTCAGGGCAGGGACAGGGACAGGGACAGCTCACTGTGTGTGCCAGGACAGGGACAGGGACAGCTCACTGTGTGTGCCAGGACAGGGACAGGGACAGCTCACTGTGTGTGTCAGGGCAGGGACAGGGACAGCTCACTGTGTGTGTCAGGGCAGGGACAGGGACAGCTCACTGTGTGTGCCAGGACAGGGACAGGGACAGCTCACTGTGTGTGCCAGGACAGGGACAGCTCACTGTGTGTGCCAGGACAGGGACAGGGACAGGGACAGCTCACTGTGTGTGCCAGGACAGGGACAGGGACAGGGACAGCTCACTGTGTGTGCCAGGACAGGGACAGTTCACTGTGTGTGCCAGGACAGGGACAGGGACAGGGACAGCTCACTGTGTGTGCCAGGACAGGGAGAGCTCACTGTGTGTGCCAGGACAGGGACAGGGACAGCTCACTGTGTGTGCAGGACAGGGACAGGGACAGCTCACTGTGTGTGCCAGGACAGGGACAGGGACAGGGACAGCTCACTGTGTGTGCCAGGACAGGGACAGGGACAGGGACAGCTCACTGTGTGTGCCAGGACAGGGACAGGGACAGCTCACTGTGTGTGCCAGGACAGGGACAGGGACAGGGACAGCTCACTGTGTGTGCCAGGACAGGGACAGGGACAGCTCACTGTGTGTGCCAGGACAGGGACAGGGACAGCTCACTGTGTGTGTCAGGGCAGGGACAGGGACAGGGACAGCTCACTGTGTGTGCCAGGACAGGGACAGGGACAGGGACAGCTCACTGTGTGTGTCAGGACAGGGACAGGGACAGCTCACTGTGTGTGCCAGGACAGGGACAGGGACAGCTCACTGTGTGTGCCAGGACAGGGACAGGGACAGGGACAGGGACAGCTCACTGTGTGTGCCAGGACAGGGACAGGGACAGGGACAGCTCACTGTGTGTGCCAGGGCAGGGACAGGGACAGGGACAGCTCACCCTGTGTGCCAGGGCAGGGACAGGGACAGCTCACCCTGTGTGCCAGGGCACAGCTCACCCCATTTTCCAGGGCAGGGACAGCCCCCATTCCAACCCAGAGGGAAAAATCCCTTTCCTCACCCACCTCCAAACCAAAACCTTTTCCATTCCCACTTCCCCAAACCAAGGGGAGCTTCCAGTGCTTCAGGATTGTTACTGAGTGCAATTATAAACCAAGTACCCCAAGCAAAATCTGCATTTATCTGGGGGTGGGAATTCAACTGGAATTAACTGTGCCCTATGAAAATCCTTCCCTGAGCCAATCTGCTTGCACACCAGCAGTAATAAATAAATAATTGCTGTATCTGATGAATAAACCAAGGCCATTACTCAATGTGATGATGGGGAGTTGGCGTGGAAATGAAAGCAATGAAGGAACTGCTAATTGCCACCAGAAAAAATCCCAACTGCAGAACTGCACCAGGCCAGGAGCAGCTCAGACTGAAATAGAATTTAACACCCAAAATACTCCCAGGAAGAACACAGAACACTGCACTGCCTTCTGAAATAGCATATGCCTACAAAAGCCATTCTGGGAGGAACAGATGCCTTGGGAAAAAACAACAGATAAAAAAAGGCAGCTCACCTTTCCACTGAAACAGAGCTGGGGTTAAACAACTCCCCAGAGAGAAAATGGTTAATAACTGGTTATCAGAGCAGCCCAGATGTTCCCTGAGCACAGCACCCTGCTCTGAGTGCACTGGAGAGATCTGGGCAGTGCAGACCCACAGCACAAACCCACAGGAGGGGCTGCAGGGCAGGGCAGGGCAGGGTAGGGCAGGGCAGGGCAGCCCAGGGAATTGCAGCCCAGGGAATTGCAGCCCAGGCAATTGCAGCCCAGGGAATTGCAGCCCAGGCAATTGCTGCCCAGGGAATTGCTGCCCAGGGAATTGCAGCCCAGGGAATTGCAGCCCAGGGAATTGCAGCCCAGGGCTCACCTGCCTGGATCCCCTTGCTCAGCATCCGCGCGCGGCGCTTGTGGCTCAGGGCAGAGCTGGGCCCCCAGGAGCTGCTGCTGGCACCGGTGGAGTCCCAGGAGAAGGGCATGGTGCTCTGCAACAACAGCCAAGAGAACAGAAACCCCTGGAATCACAACCAGAATGAGCAGAGAACAGACACAATTCAAACAGCACAATTTCAGCACTGCCCTTCCCCTGCTGAGCTTTTCTAACCTGCTGTCATTAGTGCTGTACCCACTGTTCTGTGCCACTGCTCCCACACAACCCAGCCCTGGCTCCAGGGGCACCTCCAGCAGCCTGGGTTTGTGGGAAAAACACATTTCTGAGCTTTATAAAAACCACATCACTGCTGTGGGGAGAGCCTGGGATCAGCCAGGGCAGCCCTGGGCATCCTCCAGCTCAGCTGGAGGGAGAGCTCAGAGCCCCTTGCAGGGCCTGGAGGGCTCAGGAGAGCTGGGAATGCTCCCCTGGAGAAGGGAAAATGCCAGGGAATGCTCAGAGTCCCTGCAGGGGCTCCAGGAGAGCTGGAGAGGGACTGGGGACAAGGGCTGGAGGGACAGGACACAGGGAATGGCTTCACTGGGAAAGGGGAGATTGGGCTGGGATCTGGGCAAGGAATTCCTGCCTTGGGAAGCAAAATCCTTGCAAAGCACAGGGAGCTCCCTCAGCCTGTGATCCCCACCACAGAATCCTGCAGGAGAAGCTGAGCTCAGTGAAGGGGCAGAGGGACAAGGGGAGCCTCACACCCCCAGCCAGCTGTGAGCTGCAGGGCTGAGCTCTCCCATTAACTCCAATTAATAAATTTAAATAGCAGGAATCCTGTCCCTTGGCTCTGTGACCTCCAAGGACCTGGCAGCACCCCCAGCCCCAGCCCTAATTACAGAACTCCCCTCTGCACAGCAATTAGGGATCTGGAGAAAATGAACTGGTGTGCTGTGAGTAACCCCCCACACCCAGCATGGAAACCTCTCTATTCCCTCCCACTTCACCCCAAACTTCACCTCAATGCTAAAAGGTGCAGCTTTGACTCTCATAAACCTGGCTTTAATTTCCTGTAACTACCCCAGCTCCAGCAGAGATCCAGATTTTCTTCCAGAAAACAGAGCACGTGAACGTTTGGATTGTGAACGTGTGAATCTGAACGATGGGCTGGGCAAAAATGGAAAACCAGGGAAAAAAACCCCAAAATATCCCTGCTCGTGCAGCACTGAGCAGCAGCAGCACAGCACAGCCCTGAGCACTGCCAGGACATCCCAGTTGGGATGGGAACACTCCAGTTGGGAGGAGAATGTTCCAGTTGGGATGGGAACGTCCCAGTTGGGATGGGAATGTTCCAGTTGGGATGGGAAGGTCCCAGTTGGGATGGGAATGTTCCAGTTGGGATGGGAATGTTCCAGTTGGGATGGGAATGTTCCAGTTGGGAGGGGAATGTTCCAGTTGGGAGGGAAAGGTCCCAGTTGGGATGGGAGTGTCCCAGTTGGGATGGGAAGGTCCCAGTTGGGAGGGGAAGGTCCCAGTTGGGAGGGGAACACTCCAGTTGGGAGGGGAACACTCCAGTTGGGATGGGAGCGTCCCAGTTGGGAGGGGAAGGTCCCAGTTGGGAGGGGAAGGTCCCAGTTGGGAGGGGAAGGTCCCAGTTGGGATGGAAACACTCCAGTTGGGATGGGAAGGTCCCAGTTGGGAGGGGAAGGTCCCAGTTGGGAGGGGAATGTTCCAGTTGGGATGGGAATGTTCCAGTTGGGATGGAAACACTCCAGTTGGGAGGGGAATGTCCCAGTTGGGAGGGGAAGGTCCCAGTTGGGAGGGGAATGTTCCAGTTGGGATGGGAACACTCCAGTTGGGATGGGAATGTTCCAGTTGGGATGGGAATGTTCCAGTTGGGATGGGAATGTCCCAGTTGGGATGGGAGTGTCCCAGTTGGGATGGGAGTGTCCCAGTTGGGAAGGGAAGGTCCCAGTTGGGAGGGGAACACTCCAGTTGGGAAGGGAACATTCCAGTTGGGATGGGAACGTCCCAGTTGGGATGGGAACGTCCCAGTTGGGATGGGAACGTCCCAGTTGGGAAGGGAATGTCCCAGTTGGGAGGGGAATGTCCCAGTTGGGAGGGGAATGTCCCAGTTGGGAAGGGAATGTCCCAGTTGGGAAGGGAATGTCCCAGTTGGGAGGGGAATGTCCCAGTTGGGAGGGGAATGTTCCAGTTGTGATGGGAAGGTCCCAGTTGGGAGGGGAATGTCCCAGTTGGGAGGGCAATGTCCCAGTTGGGAGGGGAAGGTCCCAGTTGGGAGGGGAGGGTTCCAGTTGGGAGGGGAGGGTTCCAGTTGGGAGGGGAACACTCCAGTTGGGATGGGAACGTCCCAGTTGGGAGGGGAGGGTTCCAGTTGGGATGGGAACACTCCAGTTGGGATGGGAACGTCCCAGTTGGGAGGGGAAGGTCCCAGTTGGGAGGGGAAGGTCCCAGTTGGGATGGGAAGGTCCCAGTTGGGAGGGGAATGTCCCAGTTGGGATGGGAACGTCCCAGTTGGGAGGGGAAGGTCCCAGTTGGGAGGGGAGTGTCCCAGTTGGGAGGGGAGTGTCCCAGTTGGGAGGGGAGTGTCCCAGTTGGGATGGGGAATGTCCCAGTTGGGATGGGGAATGTCCCAGTTGGGATGGGGAATGTCCCAGTTGGGATGGGAAGGTCCCAGTTGGGAGGGGAAGGTCCCAGTTGGGAGGGGAAGGTCCCAGTTGGGAAGGGGATGTCCCAGTTGGGAGGGGAATCTCCCAGTTGAGATGGGAACATTCCAGTTGAGATGGGAACATTCCAGTTAAGAGGGAAAGGTCCCAGCTGGGATGGGAATTCCCTGCTCCCCATCCTTTATTTCTGCACCTGCTGCCAGGTGGCAGCTCCAAGATGGACTGGGGGAGAAAAAAAAACCCCTGGGATGGCTCTGGCAGCTATAAATATATATAAAAATATAGATAGATATAAACATAGATATAAACATAGATATAAATATAGATATAAATATAGATATAAATATAGATATATAAAAATATATATACACATATATATAATACATAAATATATATATAATACATAAATATATATAAAAATATAGATAAAAATATAGATCTATATAAAATATAGATATAAACAAGGCTCTCCTACAAAGTTTTCAGTGATCCCCAGGCAGCAGGGCCTGCCCAGCAGTGGGAATCCCAAGGACCCGTTCAGGTGAGCTCTTACCTGGCTCTGCCCCTCCCCAGGGCTCTCAGCAGCCCCCTGGGCACATCCCCCGCTGGCTGCTGCCCTCTCCTCGTCCCTCTTCTCTGAGCGCCTCCTCTGCTGCCTGATGGCCCTGTACAGCTGGGCCAGCCTTGGGGACAGCTTGGGGGACAGCTTGGGGGACAGCTTGGGGGACAGCTTGGGGGACAGCTTGGGGGACAGCTTGGGGGACAGCTGTGGGGCCAGCCCCAGGCGGTGGTGGCCAAAGGCCCGCAGCAGCCGGGCCGTGTCGATGGTGGATGGGGACAAGGAGCTGCTGTCCCCTGAGGCTGGGGACGTGTCCGGCCCTGCCAGGGTCCCTGTGTCCCAGCCTGAGGTGCTGCAGGTGCTGGGCTCCTCGCTCAGCCTCGTCTCTGAGGAGCCCTCACTGGGAACTGCCACGGGCTGCTGCTCCTGCAGAGCCCTGTCCAGGTTCTGAGTCACCCTGTGCCCTGTGCTGGGTTCTTCCAGAGCCCTGTCCAGGTTCTGGGTCATCCTGTGCCCTGATCTGGGCTCTTCCAGAGCCCTGTCCAGCTGCTGGGTCACCCTGTGTCCTGGTCTGTCTGTCCTGGGCTCTTCCAGAGCCCTGTCCAGGTTCTGGGTCACTCTGTGCCCCTGTCTCTGCTCCCTGAGCTCCTGCAGAGCCCTGTCCATCTCCTGGGCCACCCTGAGCCTGGCTCTGTCTGTCCTGGACTCTTCCAGAGCCCTGTCCACGTGCTGGGTCACCCTGTGTCCTGTCCTGGACTCTTCCAGAGCCCTGTCCATCTCCTTGCCCACCCTGTGCCCGGCTCTGTGTGCCCTGGGCTCTTCCAGGCTGGTTTTGCCATGGCTCTCCCCTGCTCTCTCTCCTCCTGGTGCTGCCCTGGGCTCGGTGCTGCTCCCAGCCCTGGCTTTTCCTGCCAGTGCCCCTCCTGGCTGTTCCCTGCCCTGCATTTCCTGCATTTCCTGCATTTCCTGCACTCCCTGCAGCCCCAGGCTGTGCCTGATGGGGCTCTGCAGGAGCCTGGCCAGGCGCTCCAGGCGCTCCACCAGGGACAGCTGCCCCTTGCTGCCCCAGCCCTGCTGCTGCTGCTGCCTCTGCAGGAACCTCAGCCACAGCTCATCCAGGCTGGCCCTGGGCTGGCTGCCCTGGCCCTGTGCCCTCCCCAGGCCCTGACCCAGCTCAGCTCTCTGCCCAGGGGGCTCAGGGGCACCCCCAGCAGCTCCTGGGAGCCCCATGGCAGCCCCATTCCCAGAGGGTGTGCTGGCACTCAGCTCCTCCTGCCTGCTCTCATCGGGCTCTGCAGGCAGGGACAAGAACTCCTGCAGCCCCCCTGAGCCCTGGGGGACACCAGAGAGGGGCTCCTGCAGCCCCCCTGAGCCCTGGGGGACACCAGAGAGGGGCTCCTGCAGCCTCTCTGTACCCTGGGGGACACCAGAGCAGAACTCCTGCAGTCTCTCTGTACCCTGGGGGACACCAGAGAACAACTCCTGCAGCCCCCCTGCACCCTGGGGGACACCAGAGAGGGGCTCCTGCAGCCCCCCTGAGCCCTGGGGGACACCAGAGAGGGGCTCCTGCAGCCTCTCTGTACCCTGGGGGACACCAGAGCAGAACTCCTGCAGCCTCTCTCTACCCTGGGGGACACCAGAGCAGAACTCCTGCAGCTCCCCTGAGCTCTGGGGGTCACAGGGACCAGGCTGGGCTCGGGCCAGGGCAGCCCCTGCGGGGGCTCTGTGCCTGCACAACGCCCTGGGCTCCAGGCAGCAGCTCCCAGGGACAGCACTGCTGGGCTCCACGCTCCTGCAACGATCCCTCAGCTCTGCAAGAGAAGAAAACATTTCAATGTTTCGTTTCTGTGGAGGATTTTCACCCTGAAACCTCCAAAACTCATCAAAGGGGTAAAAGCAGGAACATCCAAAACTCATCAAAGGGGTAAAAGCAGGGTCACTGAGCTGGTTCCCAATGGAATTCCCATTGGAAATGCAGTTTGAGCATTATTAAAATCACATAAATCATCTTTTCTATCATTTCAACGTGGAATCCAATGGAACACCATCTCCAAGTGAAGGTGGGCAGGAGCCTAACCCCACCTGAGGGAGCTGCCCTGAGCCCTGAGCAGCCCTGGGAGCCCAGCAGGGCCAGGGCAGGGTCAGTCCCACTGCCCCAGGGGCTCCAACCCCCCAGCCTGGCCCTGGACACTCCCAGGGATGGGGATGCTCACAGGCAGTGCCAGGACCACTCTCCAAAACAGCTGTAACCTCGTTTTTAACACAATGCCAACATGACCAAGTTACAAACGTGCCTGGTGCTGTGTTTTTGTCCCCAGCACTGCCTGGATCTCCCTTCCAGCAGGGGCTGGGGTGGAACAGGGACCGAGGATGCTGCAGCCAGGCCCAGCCTCACCAACCCTGCAACTGCAGGAATTTTTCTTCCCATACAAGGGCAATGTTTATAAACTTGTGTAAGAGGCTTCCTCCACATCCTCCTGACAAATGAGATCAGGCTTGGGAATGCCAGGCAGAACTCTGCTATTCCTGGCTTTTTAGAAAGTTACCAAGAAATGGAAGGAATGTAAACAGGCAAAAAATAAAAATAAGTTTGTATAGAGAAACTTTTTTTTTCAAAAAATACATAACTTGCATAATTTTAAGCTCTAGACAAGCTCTGTGGGTAGAGGTAATCTTTTATTAGATCATCTAAAAATACAGTTGAATAAGTCAGGGAAGATTTAAGACATTCAAGTCTTCTGAAAGCTCCTAAAGTTCCAGCTGCACTGGCTGCCTTCACAAAAGATTCTTTCTCTTTTCTTACCTGGGCCTTTAGACCATCACAGCTATAAAAAATGTTAGGAAATAATTTTAAATTAACACTTTTGTTCCCCTCTCATTTTTACCCAGGTTATTGATGTTGCAGCCTTACATAACCACTGAAATCTTCCCTCTGCAAATAAAAATTGGCTGCTGGAAACACCAGAGGAACAACACTGGGAGGAAAAGCCTCAAAGAAAAAAAACCAAACCTCACCTGAAGTGAACAATGAGAAGAATCAGCTGGGATCCCTACCCAGCATGGGGACAGCTCCCTGACAGGGTGGCAGCACCCAGGGGTGCCCAGGTCAGGGCAGCACCCAGGGGTGCCCAGGTCAGCCCAGGGTTCCTCTCAGTCCCAGTTTAGGAGCTCAGGGCAGCACCCAGGGGTGCCCAGGGTTCCTCTCACTCCCAGTTCAGGGCTCAGGGCAGCACCCAGGGGTGCCCAGGGCTCCTCTCAGTCCCAGTTCAGGGCTCAGGGCAGCACCCAGGGGTGCCCAGGGCTCCTCTCAGTCCCAGTTCAGGGCTCAGGGCAGCACCCAGGGGTGCCCAGGGCTCCTCTCAGTCCCAGTTCAGGGCTCAGGGCAGCACCCAGGGGTGCCCAGGGCTCCTCTCAGTCCCAGTTCAGGGCTCAGGGCAGCACCCAGGGGTGCCCAGGTCAGCCAGGACTCCTGTCAGTCCCAGTTCAGGGCTCAGGGCAGCTCCTGTCACCACAGCCACACCAGGCTCAGCCCAGCTCACCCACACAAAGCCTGGGGTGGTCACTGCAGGAGAAACCCCAAAAAGCTTCCTCCAGCAAGGCCAGCATGGCAGGGACAGGACAGGGACAGCAGCTGGAGCTGGGGACACCCAGGAGACAGCAGAACCTGATGTGACATCACAGGACAGCAGAGTGTCTGTGGGCAGGGACAGCCCAGCCCAGCAACCAGCTGGGACCCCTGACAGCCCCAGAGAGGAACCCCTGAAAATTCCACACAGGATCCCAGCTGGAATCCCTGAAAATCCCACACAGGAACCCCTGAAAATCCCTGACAATCCCAAAGAGGATCCCAGCTGGAATCCCTGATAATCCTACACAGGATCCCAGTTGGATTCCCTGACAATCCCAAAGAGGATTCCAGCTGGGTCCCCTGAAAATCCTAAACAGGAATCCCTGACAATCCCAAAGAGGAACCCCTGACAGTCTCAAAGAGGATCCCAGCTGTAATCCCTGACAATCCTAAACAGGAACCCCTGACAATCCCACACAGGATCCCAGCTGCAATCCCTGACAATCCCAAAGAGGATCCCAGATGTAATCCCTGATAATCCTAAACAGGATCCCAGCTGCAATCCCTGACAATCCCACACAGGAACCCCTGACAATCCCAAAGAGGATCCCAGCTGCAATCCCTGACAATCCCACACAGGAACCCCTGACAATCCCAAAGAGGATCCCAGCTGCAATCCCTGACAACCCCACACAGGCTCTGGGACACAGGAGTGCCAGTAAATGCTGATTTCATTCAGTATTCCAGGGAATCCTGGAATGGTTTGGGTTGGAGGGACCCCAAATGCCACCAGAGCCCCCCCTGGCATGGCAGGGACACCTCCCCCTGCCCCAGGTGCTCCCAGCCCTGGGCACTGCCAGGGATGCAGAGTCCACAGGCTCAGGGCAATCTGCATTTTATCACTCAGGGGAAGCAGAAAGGAGAGGAAGAGCAAACAGAGTCAAATTTAGCATTTTCTGCAGACTGTCAGCAGTGTCACCAGAAGCAGGGATCCTGAGATGCCAACCTCCTGCTCTGACTCCCTTCACATGCACAAACACACACCAGCAATCACACAATTAAAGCCACATTCTAATTACCTGCAAACTGCTCCAGTGGTGTCCTCTGCTCCTGAGCCCAGGCCAGCCTGTGGCCATGGGCTGTCCCTCCCTGCTGGGCAGTGTCCCTCAGAGCCAGCACTGGGGCCAGGAGCCCTGCAGGAGCCTCCTGAGAGCCTGCAGAGAGACAGCAGCATGAGCACCACAAACCAGGGACAGGGAGCACAGAAATGGCACCAGGGACAGGCACCAGGGACAGAGAGCACAGGAATGGCACCAGGGACACAGAGCACAGAAATGGCACCAGGGACAGAGAGCACAGAAATGGCACCAGGGACAGAGAGCACAGAAATGGCACCAGAGCCAGCAGCCAGGGACAGAGAGCACAGAAATGGCACCAGGGACAGAGAGCACAGAAATGGCACCAGGGACAGAGAGCACAGAAATGGCACCAGGGACAGGGAGCACAGAAATGGCACCAGGGACAGCAGACAGGGACAGAGAGCACAGAAATGGCACCAGGGACAGGGAGCACAGAAATGGCACCAGGGACAGAGAGCACAGAAATGGCACCAGGGACAGGGAGCACAGGAATGCCACCAGGGACAGGGAGCACAGAAATGGCACCAGGGACACAGAGCACAGAAATGGCACCAGGGACAGGCACCAGGGACAGAGAGCACAGAAATGGCACCAGGGACAGGGAGCACAGAAATGGCACCAGGGACAGAGAGCACAGAAATGGCACCAGGGACAGGGAGCACAGAAATGGCACCAGGGACAGGCACCAGGGACAGAGAGCACAGAAATGGCACCAGGGACAGGGAGCACAGAAATGGCACCAGGGACAGAGAGCACAGAAATGGCACCAGGGACAGAGCACAGGAATGGCACCAGGGACAGGGAGCACAGAAATGGCACCAGGGACAGGCACCAGGGACAGAGAGCACAGAGATGGCACCAGGGACAGAGAGCACAGAAATGGCACCAGGGACAGAGAGCACAGAAATGGCACCAGGGACAGGGAGCACAGAAATGGCACCAGGGACAGAGAGCACAGAAATGGCACCAGGGACACAGAGCACAGAAATGGCACCAGGGACAGGGAGCACAGAAATGGCACCAGGGACAGGCACCAGGGACAGAGAGCACAGAGATGGCACCAGGGACAGAGAGCACAGAAATGGCACCAGGGACAGAGAGCACAGAAACGGCACCAGGGACAGGCACCAGGGACAGAGAGCACAGGAATGGCACCAGGGACAGAGAGCACAGAAATGGCACCAGGGACAGCAGGCAGGGACAGAGGGCACAGAAATGGCACCAGGGACAGAGAGCACAGAAATGGCACCAGGGACAGGCACCAGGGACAGAGAGCACAGAAATGGCACCAGGGACAGAGAGCACAGAAATGGCACCAGGGACAGAGGGCACAGAAATGGCACCAGGGACAGAGAGCACAGAAATGGCACCAGGGACAGCAGGCAGGGACAGAGGGCACAGAAATGGCACCAGGGACAGAGAGCACAGAGATGGCACCAGGGACAGAGAGCACAGAAATGGCACCAGGGACAGCAGCTGGGGACAGAGAGCACAGAAATGGCACCAGGGACAGAGAGCACAGAAATGCCACCAGGGACAGCAGACAGGGACAGAGAGCACAGAAATGGCACCCTGAGTGGCACTCAGGAGCCCTGAGTGTCCAGGCCAGGCTGGACTGGGGCTCCTGGGGCAGTGGAAGGGGTGCCCATGGCAGGGTGGGCTGGGCTTTAAGGTGATTTCATGATTCCATCCCTGGCAGCATGAGGAGCTCAGAGCTGTCCCCAATCTCCCACCTGCTCCATCCCCTGCATTTCCTGCTCCCCCTGAGCTGAGCCCTGAGAGCAGCAGGGACTGGGCAAAACAAAATGTGTTTTTTCCTCCTGCTCTGTGTTTTCCTAGAACTTGTGCTGCCTCATTTGCATAGTGAATTTTTATCATCGTTTCTGCAAAACAACAGATTTGTACCACACTTGTTCCTCTCCCTTTGGACACGTTTCCCCAGCTAAACTTGGAACAGGTCAAGAGCAGGGACACCTGGACCTTGCCCAGCACAGCCTGTGGCTGCAGGGACTGATCTGGGCACTCCTGGATCAGCCTGATCCCTTGCAGGGGTTCAGGAACTGGACAGCTCTAACATGAGCTGTACAGATAATTCTGGATATTCAAAAGTTCTGAGTGAAACCAACCTGCAAATAAAACCTGCAATGCCCAGTGATCCAGAAAAAGGGGCAGGGATCTGAAAGGATCCCAGGTGAGCAGGAGGAAAAGTGAGGGATGGCCAGGCTGTAAAACACTGAGTTCTGTTCCTTCTCAGAGCCAGAATGGGGCAAGAGCCCCCTGGAACCCAGAGATGGAGAGCAGAGCCTGCAGGGAAGAACTGTCCCCTGGGGCCACAGCCAGGGACCACAGGGAATTCAGCACCCAGGGATCACAGGGAATTCAGTATCTATGGATCACAGAGAATTCAGCACCCAGGGATCACAGGGAATTCCACAGCCAGGGATCCCAGGGAATTCCACAGCCAGGGACCACAGGGAATTCCACAGCCAGGGACCACAGGGAATTCCACAGCCAGGGATCACAGGGAATTCCATACCCAGGGATCACAGGGAATTCCACAGCCAGGGATCACAGGGAATTCCACACCCAGGGATCACAGAGAATTCCACAGCCAGGGATCACAGAGAATTCCACAGCCAGGGACCACAGAGAATTCCACACCCAGGGATCACAGAGAATTCCACAGCCAGGGATCACAGAGAATTCAGCACCCAGGGATCACAGGGAATTCCACAGCCAGGGATCACAGGGAATTCAGTACCCAGGGATCACAGGGAATTCCACAGCCAGGGATCACAGGGAATTCCACAGCCAGGGATCACAGGGAATTCAGCACCCAGGGATCACAGGGAATTCCACAGCCAGGGATCACAGGGAATTCCACAGCCAGGGATCACAGGGAATTCAGCACCCAGGGATCACAGAGAATTCAGTACCCAGGGATCACAGGGAATTCAGCACCCAGGGATCACAGGGAATTCAGCACCCAGGGATCACAGAGAATTCCACAGCCAGGGATCACAGGGAATTCAGCACCCAGGGATCACAGGGAATTCCACAGCCAGGGATCACAGGGAATTCAGCACCCAGGGATCACAGGGAATTCCACAGCCAGGGATCACAGAGAATTCCACAGCCAGGGATCACAGGGAATTCAGCACCCAGGGATCACAGGGAATTCCATACCCAGGGATCACAGAGAATTCAGCACCCATGGATCACAGACATTTCAGTATCCATGGATCAGAGACAATTCCATGTCCATGGGTCACAGATAATTCAGTATCCATGGATCACAGATAATTCAATATAATCCCATACCCATGGATCACAGATAATTCCATATAATTCCATGTCCATGGATCACAGATAATTCCATATAATTCCACATCCATGGATCACAGCCAATTCCATATAATTGCACATCCATGGATCACACACACTCCCAGAGCCATGGCTCACAGATAATTCCATATAATTCCATATCCATGGCTCACACACACTGCCATGTCCCTGGCTCACAGATAATTCCATGGCTCACACACACTGCCATGTCCCTGGCTCACACACAATTCCATGGCTCACACACACTGCCATGTCCCTGGCTCACAGATAATTCCATATCCATGGATCACACACAATTCCATGGCTCACACACACTCCCATGTCCCTGGCTCACAGATAATTCAATATAATTCCATGTCCCTGGCTCACACACACTCCCATGTCCCTGGCTCACAGATAATTCCATATAATCCCATGTCCCTGGCTCACAGATCACAGAGCAAACACTCCTCCCCCTGGATGAGGATGCAGTACCTGGCTGGGAGCTGTCTCCAGGGCTCTCCCTCTCCCCTGGGCACAGGCTGTTTCCTGCTCTCTGCTGAGGCACATAGTACATCCCAGAGCTGCCCCAGGGCTTGTAGGGCAGCAGCAGGGGCTGGGCTGGGGGTGAAAGCAAACAAAAAACCAGTGAGCAGGAGCCAGGCTGGAAACAACAAGGCAGCAGCTGGGGAGGCTGCTCAGGGTGTTCTGCTGCTAAAATCTGAGGAATTCCCTGCTCTTTAGGTAACTATTTCATTAATTCTATTAAATTAATTTTTAATCCCCACCCACAGGTAGAAGGTTACCTGGAAAAACTGCTTCAACTATTCAGTATTAAACCTGTGCTCAGTGACTCACAGAAACATCTCCTGCAGCCATCCCAACCTCCCAACTGTACCCAACAAACCCCTCAGACTGAAGGTGGATTTAAGGTTTAAGGGTTGGGTTTTCCCCCATATGAGCAACCTCAAATATCCCAGTTATCTCCAGGATGTTCTTTCCACCAAAGAGCTGGGTTTGCTTTTGATCTTTAACACTATCAATGTGATAAATTGTACAAATCCAAGTGCACAGACACACAGAACAGGGATGTGCTCACCAGGCTGCCTGGGGAAGGGAGGAATCTCCCTGTGGGATGGAATCTCCTCGTGGGATGGAGCTGGCCCAGCACTCCCCTGCTGGGGATGCACACACACCTCTGCTGACAGCCTGGTTCTGCTGGCACTCTCCATGGTGATCTGGGTGGCAGCATCAGAGACCCTCCTGGCAGCAGGGGCAGAGCTGGGGGTCCCCTCTGCCTCCTGAGCCCCTGAACCCCGGAGCTGAGCTCTGGCCCTGCCCTGCCTGGAGGGGAGCAGCAGGCTGGGAGCTGCTGGGGCTGCTGGCACAGCTGGGCTGGGTCCCTGTGCAGGAGGGGACTCAGCACCCCCTTCCACTGAGGCTGCTGGAGCTGCTCTGGAAGGCTGAGCTGTGGATGGGGGCTCGTCCCAGCCCTCCCTGGCAGCCCCAGCACGGACCCTGGAGGACAGGGTGATGTGCACACAGCTCAGGAACTTCCTCACTGGGGCTGAGGGAGCCTCAGGCAGGCTGGGTACAGCCTCCAGTGCAGGGGAAGGGGGAGAAGGACCTGTCCCAGCCTCCTCTGGAACCAGGGGTGGCTCCTGGGGGCTTCTCCTCCCCTCTGCCACCCCCTCACTGGAGCCCTGCAGCAAAGGCACCTGTGCAGCTGCACCTGAGCCACCCCAGGGCTGGCTGGGACTGGGGATCTGCTGCTGCTGGGCAGGTCTGACAGGGTGGGGCTCCCTCACTGCATCCATCTCCTGGCTGGCTCTGTCCCCCTGGGCCACTCCTGCAGTCACACACTCGGGCTGCTCTGCACTCAGCCTCTGCCCTGGCTCCTGAGCAGCCCCAGCCCTGGCAGCAGGGGCAGGAGGAGCCTGTGCAGCATCCCCAGGGCCAGCCCTGGCAGCAGGGGCAGGAGGAGCCTGTGCAGCATCCCCAGGGCCAGCCCTGGCAGCAGGGGCAGGAGGAGCCTGTGCAGCATCCCCAGCCCCAGCCCCAGCCCTGGCAGCAGGGGCAGGAGGAGCCTGAGCAGCCCCAGCCCTGGCAGCAGGGGCAGGAGGAGCCTGTGCAGCATCCCCAGGGCCAGCCCTGGCAGCAGGGGCAGGAGGAGCCTGTGCAGCATCCCCAGCCCTGGCAGCAGGGCCAGGAGGAGCCTGTGCAGCATCCCCAGGGCCAGCCCTGGCAGCAGGGACAGGAGGAGCCTGTGCAGCATCCCCAGCCCTGGCAGCAGGGACAGGAGGAGCCTGTGCACCATCCCCAGGGCCAGCCCTGGCAGCAGGGGCAGGAGGAGCCTGTGCAGCATCCCCAGGGGCACAGGGAGCCTCCCCAGGCAGGGTCCTGCCAGGGCTGGGGCTGTGTGCCAGGGGGGAGCAGGGCAGGAGGGAGGGGCTGGGCTTGCCCAGCTCCCCCTGGGCATGGGGGGCACGCAGGGGGGCAGCTGCAGAGCTCCCTGCACGGGGATGCCCTGCCAGGGGGGCACTGAGCTCTGCCATGGCACTGGGGCACCCCACTGCTGGCTGCTGCTGGCACACGTGCAGCTCAGAGCTGTCCCTGGGGTCCTGCAGCCCAGAGGTGTCCCAAGGTTTCAGGTGCAGGTCCTGCAGCTCAGAGGTGTTCCTGGGTTTCAGATGCAGGTCCTGCAGCTCAGAGGTGTCCCAGGGTTTCAGATGCAGGTCCTGCAGCTCAGAGGTGTTCCTGGAGTCCAGCTGCAGGTCCTGCAGCTCAGCAGTGTCCCAGTCTTTCAGCTGCAAGTTCTGCAGCTCAGATGTGTTCCTGGGGTCCTGTTGCAGGTCCTGCAGCTCAGAGGTGTTCCTGGAGTCCAGCTGCAGGTCCTGCAGCTCAGCAGTGTCCCAGTGTTTCAGCTGCAGGACCTGCAGCTCAGAGCTGTTCCTGGTTTTCAGCTGCAGGTCCTGCAGCTCAGAGGTGTTCCTGGTTTTCAGGTGCACGTCCTGCAGCTCAGCAGTGTCCCAGGGTTTCAGGTGCAGGTCCTGCAGCTCAGAGGTGTTCCTGGAGTCCTGCAGCTCAGAGGTGTCCCAGGGTTTCAGGTGCAGGCCCTGCAGCTCAGAGGTGTCCCAGGGTTTCAGGTGCAGGTCCTGCAGCTCAGCAGTGTCCCAGGGTTTCAGGTGCAGGTCCTGCAGCAGGGAGCAGTCCCAGGGCTCAGCTGCAGGGGATGGTGGTGCTGGGGAGCTGGGCTGGAAGGGCTCCCAGCTCCTGTTGAGCTGCCTGTGCCTGTCCCTGGCAGCCTGGAGCTGCTCCAGGTCCTGTTCCTGCTTCCTCAGGTACTCAGGAGCTGCTTCCAGACCACGGAGCCACGGACCCTGGAACAGAGCACAGCTCACAGGGTGTGAGGAGAGCCCCCCAGCCTGGCCAGGGCCAAAGGTGAGAGCTGGGACTAACCCCGGGTTTGGCAGCGGGGAGGGAGGGAGCTCAGCTGCTAACGACCCAATTACAACTCCTCCTTTGGAACTGCCCATTCCCATTCCAGCCATTTATCACATCAGTCCCTGGGAGGTGCTGGGTCTCAGGTGCTGCTGAGATCTCACCTGGATTTTCAGTGACTGAACAGAGCTACCCCACCCTGACAGAATTCCAAACCTATCCCAGAGCTGTTCCCACCCTGACAGAATTCCAGAACTATCCCAGAGCTGTTCCCACCCTGACAGAATTCCAGACCCTGCACAGAACTATCCCAGAGCTATCCCAGAGCTGTTCCCACCCTGACAGAATCCCAGAGCTATCCCAGACCTATCCCCACCCTGACAGAATTCCAGAGCTATCCCAGAGCTGTTCCCACCCTGAAAGAATTCCAGAGCTATCCCAGAGCTGTTCCCACCCTGACAGAATTCCAGAGCTATCCCAGAGCTGTTCCCACCCTGACAGAATTCCAGAGCTATCCCAGAGCTGTTTCCCACCCTGACAGAATCCTAAACCTATCCCAGAGCTATCCCAGAGCTGTTCCCACCCTGACAGAATTCCAGACCATTCCAGAGCTATCCCAGAGCTGTTCCCACCCTGACAGAATTCCAGACCATTCCAGAGCTATCCCAGACCTATCCCCACCCTGACAGAATTCCAGAGCTATCCCAGAGCTGTTCCCACCCTGAAAGAATTCCAGAGCTATCCCAGAGCTGTTCCCACCCTGACAGAATTCCAGAGCTATCCCAGAGCTGTTCCCACCCTGACAGAATTCCAGAGCTATCCCAGAGCTGTTTCCCACCCTGACAGAATCCTAAACCTATCCCAGAGCTATCCCAGAGCTGTTCCCACCCTGACAGAATTCCAGACCATTCCAGAGCTATCCCAGAGCTGTTCCCACCCTGACAGAATTCCAGACCATTCCAGAGCTATCCCAGAGCTGTTCCCACCCTGACAGAATCCCAGCCCATCCCAGACCTGTCCCAGAGCCATTCCCACCCTGACAGAATCCCAGATCTATCCCCACCCTGACAGAATCCCAGCCCATCCCAGACCCTGCACAGACCTATCCCAGAGCTGTTTCCATCCTGACAGAATTCCAGACCCTGCACAGAGCTATCCCACAGCTATCTCAGACCCATTCCCATCCTGACAGAATTCCAGACCTATCCCAGAGCTATCCCAGAGCTGTTCCCACCCTGACAGAATCCCAGCCCATCCCAGAGCTATCCCAGAGCTGTTCCCATCCTGACAGAATCCCAGAGCTATCCCAGAGCTGTTCCCAGAGCTGTTCCTACCTTGACAGAATTCCAAACCTATCCCAGAGCCATTCCCACCCTGACAGAATCCCAGCCCATCCCAGAGCTATCCCCAGAGCTGTTCCTACCTTGACAGAATTCCAAACCTATCCCAGAGCCATTCCCACCCTGACAGAATCCCAGCCCATCCCAGACCTGTCCCAGAGCCATTCCCACCCTGACAGAATTCCAGAGCTATCCCAGAGCCGTTCCCACCCTGACAGAATTCCAGACCTATCCCAGAGCTGTTTCCATCCTGACAGAATTCCAAATCTATCCCAGACCTATCCCAGAGCTATCCCAGACCTATCCCAGAGCTGTCCCCACCCTGACAGAATTCCAGAGCTATTCCAGAGCCATTCCCACCCTGACAGAATCCCAGCCCATCCCAGACCCTGCACACCCCGTGCCAGGGAGCTGCTCCTGTGCCATCCCTGCCCTCAGCTCTGCTCCACGGGGCAGGATCAGGGCTGGGGACACTGCCAGGGGACAGGACAAAGGCACCACTCCAGGGGGATCCAACCCTCCCACCCCAGGGATCTGGGGTCACAGAGCTGCTCCAGGGGATGTTCAGACAGGATCTCAGGAAAAACTCCCTGGGGCTGCCAGGCACTGGAGCAGGGAACTGGAGGAGTCACCATCCCTGGGACTGCTCAGAAATCCGAGCAGGGGCACCTGAGGACACTGCAGTGCTGGCTGAGGGTTGGACTGGATGATCTTGGAGCTCTTTTCCAACCTGAATGGTTCCAACCAGCAACATAAATGTATTCATTCAAGTGCAGCCCAGAATTCCAACACTTCCAGTGAAGAGAGTAAATCTGAGATAAATGTGCTGCCATGGAGATGGGCCAGATAAGCTCCATGACAGAAAAAGACAGGAAAATCGAGGTTATATTTACTTTTCCTACTGCTGGGACAATGTGGAAGCAGCAGAGTGCACTCAGCACCACGGGTGAGAGCAGCCCCACCAGCACTGGGAATTTGGCAACAAGAAGCAGTGGGAAACATTTCTGGTGTAAACCAAACATGTAAACAAGTATTTCACAACAGCTTTCCCAGCCTCTCTCCATCCCAAATGTCACAACAGCAGCCACTGCTCCAGCAGGGCCTGGGTCACTCCCCCACTCTCCCATTCCTTTATGGATTGCAAGGCCATAAATCAGTTTATTTGGCATTTCCTGCAGCCAGGATGATCCCAAACCTCCCCTCCCTGCACCACGTGCCAGCTGAGCAGCCTGAGTGAATCCAGAGCAACTCCCACAGCAGAGCAGGCTCGGGAGCTGTGACAAACTCATCTCCCCAAGCCTTTCACATGTTGCATTGTGCCTGTTATGTGTCATCCTTCCAAAAAAGCTCCCTGGGCCATATGATCCACAGGAGCCTGCAGAGCAAATTTAGAGCCACAGCTCCCTGAACTCCCTGCAGAAGGGGGAGAGCTCCAGGAGTGGAAAAGTACAGCAGGAAAATGCACCAAGGGGAGAGATCAGAGCACAGGGGACAGGGGAGCTCAGGGGACAGGGGAGCTCAGGGGACAGGGGAGCCTGGCACCCCAAAACACAGCTGGGGACCAGGGACACGACCCAGGGGAAAATCCTGAGGTGGGAGATGCTGGAACTCGATTTACATCCAACAGCAACTGCAAACCTGCAGGGCAGGGACACCCCCACTGTCCCCAATGTCCAACCTGGGCTTGGACACTCCAGGATCCAGGGAATTCTCTGGGAATTCCATTCCAGCCCCTCCCCACCCTCCCAGGCAGGAATTCCTTGCCCAGATCCCAGCCCAATCTCCCCTTTCCCAGTGAAGCCATTCCCTGTGTCCTGTCCCTCCAGCCCTTGTCCCCAGTCCCTCTCCAGCTCTCCTGGAGCCCCTGCAGGGACTCTGAGCATTCCCTGGCATTTTCCCTTCTCCAGGAGAACATTCCCAGCTCTCCCATTTGGACATTCCAGGGGTTTGAGCCCCTCCTGAGCCCAGCCAGAACTCCTCAGGGCTTTCCCTGCCTGTCACAGACTGCCCCAAAAATGGAAAATCTTCCCAAAAATCCCAGAGGAGTTCCCCAAAGTTCCCTGCTCCTCTCTCTGCTCACACACCTCCCGTGGCAAACAAGAAAATACCAAAACAAATGAAACCTGGAGTTGTCTGACTCCTCCCAGCCCTGATCCTGCAGGAATTTCACCTGAGCTGCAGGAACACTTTGTCTTCCCCAGCCTGAAAATTTCCTAGAAGGAAAATGTTCTTTCCTCATCTGTGCCCTGTTCTTTTCCAGTCCATGCATGGCACTTTGGCTCCAGCACCTCCACACTGACTGTACACAACATTAAATTCACAGGAGATTGTTTTGCCTGCCTGGGTTCTTTCAGTGCAGCAGTTTTGAACATTCTGTATTTTTCAGTGACAGTGTTTGTCTTGGAGGGAAAAATACATTTATCTCAAGTACAATAAAAAAAACAAACCTCAGTCACCTTCACTCTGCAAATTCAAACCATTTTTTAGCTCAAATTAAAAACATTGCAGTGCAAAAATATTTTCAAGATCAAAGCACGAGGTGCTGAGGTTGAACTGCAGCAATTTCTTGGGAGCTTGGTTTGCAGAATTGTGGTGAAATTCTTACTCCAAATGGGGATAAAACAATCCCCAGCTGACAGTGAGTCACAGAAAGGTAAAACCTTGGTGCCACTGCACACAGCTCATCCTAGGGACAGAGCTGTGAGCAAACAAATCTAAAAGTTGGGGGGAAAAGCTTTGATGCCTCTGTTTTTATTTGTGTTTTGTTTCTCTTTTTAAAGAAATCTGAATTCTGAGAAACGTTAATTTCTAAAATATTAAATATTGTATATATTAAATAATTTAGATATATAATATTTAATAATTCATAAATATCTATAATATTTAATATTTTAGAAATTAACATTTCTTAATATTTGGATTTCTTTAGAAAGAGGAACAATATATATATAACATAATACAATACCAATATAATATAATGTAATAATACTCTAATAATAATAAAATAGATATTATATATATATATATATATATAATTTGTGTATATACTAATTATTAATAAAAGAGTCACTTCCATCTTCCCCAGCTGCCCAGATTCCCCCAGCCAGGCACAGCTGGGAGGTTTCTGCTGCAGGGTTGGGATCTGTTGTCTCTCCTCCCTGCCCTGCTCTGAGCTCTCCTAAAGCTCTGGCTGGCACTGCTGCTAATGCAGGGCTCTTCATTACAACAAACAAACCATGCCCTGCTCCTCCTGGGGGCACACAGGGAAAAAATCCAAGGAAAAGGAATCTCTTCCTGAAGCTCAGGGCACCAGCAGCAAGAGCAGCCCCTGAAATCCCTGCCACACTCACCCTGCACAGCAGGGCAGGGCCAGAAATGGAGATGGGAGAACAAGGGGAGCACACCCTGCTCACAGCAGCTCCAGCCCAGAGGGGCATTTTGTACAGGGGTATTTCATATGGGAACATTTTATATATGGGAATATTATATACAGGGATATTTTATATGGGAACATTTTATATATGGGAATATTATATACAGGGATATTTCATATGGGAACATTTTATAAAGGGATATTTTATATGGGAACATTTTATATATGGGAACATTTCATACAGGGGTATTTTATATGGGAACATTTTATATTTGGGAACATTTCATACAGGGATATTTTATATGGGAACATTTTATATTTGGGAACATTTCATACAGGGATATTTTATATGGGAATATTATATACAGGGATATTTCATATGGGAATATTTTATATCTGAGCATTTCATACAGGGATATTTTATATGGGAACATTTCATACAGGGATATTTTCTACCTGAACATTTTCTACCTGAGCATTTTCTACAGGGATATTTCATATGGGAACATTTCATACCTGAACATTTCATACAGGGATATTTCATACCTGAGCATTTTCTACCAGAATATTTTCTACCTGCACATTTTCTACCTGAACATTTCATACAGGGATATTTTCTACCTGAACATTTCATACCTGAACATTTTCCACACGAACTGGAAACCCCCAGGGAGCTGCACAAACCATGGCAGCTCCAGGGCGAGTTCTCCAGACCATGAGAGCTGCAGGATCCTGAACCTGCTGATCCCTGAGCCTGCCCAGCCCCACACACCTCCCCAGCTCCCCCAGCTCCCCCCTCACCTGCAGGAACCCTGGAGCAGCCTCTTCCCTGTGACCCAGCTCAGGACAATTCCCCTGCCCCAAGGAGCTTTTGGAGCCCAGCTCCAGGTGGGGAGTGCCCAGGGACATCCCAAGGACACCCAGCTCCAGGTGGGGACAGCCCAGGGACATCCCAAGGACACCCAGCTCCAGGGGGGGAGAGGCCAGGAACATCCCAAGGACACCCAGCTCCAGGTGGGGACAGCCCAGGGACATTGATGGACACCCAGCTCCAGGGGGGGAGTACCCAGGGACACCCAGCTCCAGGTGGGGACAGCCCAGGGACATCCCAAGGACACCCAGCTCCAGGGGGGGAGTGCCCAGGGACATCCCAGGGACACCCAGCTCCAGGTGGGGAGTGCCCAGGGACATCCCAGGGACACCCAGCTCCAGGTGGGGAGTGCCCAGGGACATCCCAAGGACACCCAGCTCCAGGTGGGCAGTGCCCAGGGACATCCCAGGGACACCCAGCTCCAGGTGGGAACAGCCCAGGGACTGATGGACACCCAGCTCCAGGTGGGGAGTGCCCAGGGACATTGATGGACACCCAGCTCCAGGTGGGGAGTGCCCAGGGACATTGATGGACACCCAGCTCCAGGTGGGCAGTGCCCAGGGACATCCCAAGGACACCCAGCTCCAGGTGGGCAGTGCCCAGGGACATCCCAAGGACACCCAGCTCCAGGTGGGCAGTGCCCAGGGACATCCCAGGGACACCCAGCTCCAGGTGGGGAGTGCCCAGGGACATCCCAAGGACACCCAGCTCCAGGTGGGGAGTGCCCAGGGACATCCCAGGGACACCCAGCTCCAGGTGGGGACAGCCCAGGGACATCCCAGGGACACCCAGCTCCAGGTGGGAACAGCCCAGGGACATCCCAGGGACACCCAGCTCCAGGTGGGAGTGCCCAGGGACATCCCAGGGACACCCAGCTCCAGGTGGGGAGTGCCCAAGGACACCCAGCTCCAGGTGGGAGTGCCCAGGGACATTGATGGACACCCAGCTCCAGGGGGGGACAGCCCAGGGACATCCCAGGGACACCCAGCTCCAGGGGGGGAGTGCCCAGGGACATCCCAGGGACACCCAGCTCCATGTGGGGACAGCCCAGGGACATCCCAGGGACACCAGGCACAATCAGCACCCCCACAAATATTTTGTGGGAAGAAATTCCTGCAGCCAGTGCAGAAGCAGGAGCTTTGGGCACTGCCCCAGAGCAGCACCAGCTCTCCCCCACATCCCTGTCCTTCACTCTGGGACATGTGCAGCTGAGTGTCACCTCCCCAGCCAAACCACCCCAAGTGCCTGGGAAAGCCAGAAATAAACCCTAAACCCCTGAGAGCAGCCTGAGCTGGTCTGTACCTTGGCTTGTGCAGATTTCCTGGCCCTGGGCAGCAGCTGTGCCTCTGTCCCCTCCATCCTGAGCTGGCTCTGTCCATCCCAGCCTGGCCCAGACTCCTGGGACAGCTTCAGCTTCACCCAGGCTGCCAAAAACACAAAGCATTGCTCACAACTGCACTGCATGAGCCATTTTTAAATGTTCACCTGCAGTTTAGCAAACTTTCTGGAACTCTTCAAAGCTACTAAAACATAAATTGTGCTGAATTGAGAAAGAAAAAGCTGAAAATCCGAACACCAAAATTTAAAAAGCCAAGAGAGAGGCGATGCTCTGGACTGAACCAATCGACCTGCAAGGCTCAGGCAAAGCACAAAAACAAAATAAAGCACCAATCCAAAATGCACCAGCAGCAGTTTCAGAATGGACAAGTAGGGTGAAAAGTAAACAATAAATCAGCTTCTCCATGACCACACTGATGTTCTGTGCAGTCCCCAGAGACCCCAGCTGTGCTCTCACCTCGGATCCTCCTCTCCTGCTCCTCTGCACTCCTCAGGATCCGGCTGGCATCGATGCCAGGGGAGCCAGCCCCCAGGAGCTCCCTGACCCGGGCACTGAGGGAGTCCCCACTGCTGCTGCTGCCACTGCCACTGCCTGCCAGGGTCCTGCCACTGCCTGCCAGGGTCCTGCCAGCCCCAGTGCCCACCTGGGTCCTGCCAGCCCCACTGCCTGCCAGGGTCCTGGCAGCTCCATCTCTGCTGCCACTGCCACTGCCTGCCAGGGTCCTGCCACTGCCTGCCAGGGTCCTGGCAGCCCCACTGCCCACCTGGGTCCTGCCAGCCCCACTGACCACCCATGTCCTGCCAGCCCCACTGCCTCCTGCCAGGGTCCTGGCAGCCCCACTGCCTCCTGCCAGGGTCCTGCCAGCCCCACTGCCCACCTGGGTCCTGGCAGCTCCATCTCTGCTGCCACTGCCTGCCAGGGTCCTGCCAGCTCCACTGCCCACCCAGGTCCTGGCAGCCCCATCTCTGCTCCCCACCTGGGTCCTGGCAGTCCCAGCTGTGGGCAGGATGCTCTGTAAAGCCCCTGGGGCACTGCCCTGCTGCTGGAACCTCTCAGGCTGCCCCAGGAGCTCCCTGACCTGGGCACTGAGAGAATCCCCACTGCTGCTGCCACTGCCTGCCAGGGTCCTGGCAGCCCCATCTCTGCTCCCCACCTGGGTCCTGGCAGTCCCATCTCTGCTCCCCACCTGGGTCCTGGCAGCCCCAGCCCCATCTCTGCTCCCCACCTGGGTCCTGGCAGCCCCATCTCTGCTCCCCACCCAGGTCCTGGCAGGCTCAGCCCCGGGCAGGATGTTCTGCAATGCCCCTGGGGCACTGCCCTGCTGCTGGGAGCTCTGAGGCTCCCCCAGGAGCTCCCTGACCTGGGCACTGAGGGAATCCCCACTGCTGCTGTCCTCGCTGCCCCGTGTCCCTGGTGCTCTGCCAGACCCTGCAGCCTGGGACAGGGAGCCCTGGGAGGCTGCCAGGGCCCTGGGGACACTGCCCAGGGGCTGCAGGGCAGGAGGAGGGCCCAGCTCTGGAGCTGGCCCAGCTCTCAGGGGGCTGCCAGGACCCAGCCCCACTCGGGCAGCCTGGTTCCTGTCCGTGGTCACGCTGCTGCACCCCTCTGGCTCCGACCTTCCCGGGGACTTTCCTGTCCCTGGCTCCTGGGCTGGTCCCTGCAGCCCCTCCCTGTGCTGCCAACCCACAGCTGCAGGATGTCCCCAGCCCCAGGAACCCACGGCAGGGATCCCCAGCCCCTCTCCCTGCACAGCCCTCGGGGTCACAGCCCCATCCCAGCACAGCTCAGGGGTCACAGCCCCATCCCAGCACAGCTCAGGGATCCAGTCCCTCCCTAACCTGGAGTCCTTGGGGTCACCCTCGTGCCTGGCCAGCCCTGGGGGACACTCCCCAGTGGGGAGAGCAGGATGGGAGCTGGCACTGAGACCCTCTGCCTGTGCCAGCAGCTGCTTCAGCTCCTGCAGCTCCTGCAGAACCCCAGATCCCAGCAGGGAATCCCTGTCCTGCACTGCCCCAGATCCCAGCAGGGAATCCCTGTCCTGCAGAACCCCAGATCCCAGCAGGGAATCCCTGTCCTGCACAGCCCCAGATCCCAGCAGGGAATCCCTGTCCTGCACTGCCCCAGATCCCAGCAGTTCCTGCAGAACCCCAGATCCCAGCAGGGAATCCCTGTCCTGCACAGCCCCAGATCCCAGCAGGGAATCCCTGTCCTGCACAGCCCCAGATCCCAGCAGGGAATCCCTGTCCTGCAGAACCCCAGATCCCAGCAGGGAATCCCTGTCCTGCACTGCCCCAGATCCCAGCAGGGAATCCCTGTCCTGCACAACCCCAGATCCCAGCAGGGAATCCCTGTCCTGCACAGCCCCAGATCCCAGCAGGGAATCCCTGTCCTGCACTGCCCCAGATCCCAGCAGGGAATCCCTGTCCTGCACAGCCCCAGATCCCAGCAGGGAATCCCTGTCCTGCAGGACCCCAGATCCCAGCAGGGAATCCCTGTCCTGCAGAACCCCAGATCCCAGCAGGGAATCCCTGTCCTGCACAGCCCCAGATCCCAGCAGGGAACCCCTGTCCTGCCCCTGGCTGCTCTCATTTCCCACCCTGGAGCTCTGGGACCCTTGCTCTGACTCCCCCTGCCTCCCAGCTGCAGACAGAGCCCCAGCACCCCATCCCTGCAGGGCACCCCAGCTCCTGGGCTCCAGCCCAGCAGGGGCATCCTGAGCCCCTGTGCCCCCAGCCTGGGGGCTCTCCCTGCCTGAGGAGCAGCTGGGCAGCTCCTGCTCTGCTCCAGCACACCCTGGGGACCCTGGGGCAGCCACCTCCTCCAGCTGGGCACCTGGCACACTGCCCTGTGTGCCAGAGAGCTGGGGGGACATGGGACAAAGCCCCTGGGGGGAAATGGGACCCAGACCCTGGGGGGAAATGGGACACACATCCTGGGGGGACAGCTCAGAGGCAGCCTCGGAGCCCAGGGCGAGGGACACGCTCAGAGGGGACATGGCTGAGTCACAGCTGGCTTGGGACAGCTCAAAGGCTGGCAGCAGTGCACCTGCAAAGGAACACAGCACTCATTAGTGGGGTTCAGAACACACAGGGGACAGCAAATGTCCTGTACTAGAGAGCACAGAGGGGTCACCAAATATCCCATCCTGTGCTAGAGCACACACAGGGACAGCAAATATCCCATCCTGTGCTAGAGAGCACACACAGGGACAGCAAATATCCCATCCTGTGCTAGAGAGCACACAGGGACAGCAAATATCCCATCCTGTGCTAGAGCACACACAGGGACAGCAAATATCCCATCCTGTGCTAGAGAGCACACACAGGGACAGCAAATATCCCATCCTGTGCTAGAGAGCACACAGGGACAGCAAATATCCCATCCTGTGCTAGAGCACACACAGGGACAGCAAATATCCCATCCTGTGCTAGAGCACAGGGACAGCAAATATCCCATCCTGTGCTAGAGCACACACAGGGACAGCAAATATCCCATCCTGTGCTAGAGAGCACACACAGGGACAGCAAATATCCCATCCTGTGCTAGAGAGCAGGGACAGCAAATATCCCATCCTGTGCTAGAGCACAGGGACAGCAAATATCCCATCCTGTGCTAGAGAGCACACAGGGACAGCAAATATCCCATCCTGTGCTAGAGAGCAGAGACAGCAAATATCCCATCCTGTGCTAGAGCACAGGGACAGCAAATATCCCATCCTGTGCTAGAGCACACACAGGGACAGCAAATATCCCATCCTGTGCTAGAGCACAGGGACAGCAAATATCCCATCCTGTGCTAGAGAGCAGGGACAGCAAATATCCCATCCTGTGCTAGAGAGCAGAGACAGCAAATATCCCATCCTGTGCTAGAGAGCACAGGGACAGCAAATATCCCATCCTGTGCTAGAGAGCACAAATATGCAAAACATTTAAGATGTTGTTCTTAGGATGAGACTTGAACTGAGATTTCTAGCCACAGAGAATTGTCTCCAGAAAGAAATCTCTGGAGTATTTCAGATAAATATCAGTGAAAATACAGAACTTCTCAGAGTTGTAGATCTGGAGTTGGGTGGGCTCATCCATCCAGCCCTGGCCCTGCACAATCCCACCCTGGGCATCCCTGGGGGCTCCTGCAGCCCTGGCAGAGTTGGGTGGTACAAAGCCACACTAATTTGGAGGATGATGATGATGGGTGGATGGATTTAGGAACAGATCTGGTCACCTATAAAAACACTGACAACTTTCTGTCTCACTGAGCACACCAAGAAATCCCAGAATGCAGAAGCAGCCAAGGACTATTCCTCTCCCAGGAAGGAAGAGTCTGGTCCCTTTCCTACAATCCCAGGATACAAACATTTCCTCCTGAAGGACTCTTGGAAAATGAGAAATCAAGGAAATACAGACCCTGTGTCCCTGCAGCTGCCCCCCAGCCACACTCCTGATTTCTCAGGAACTTCCCAAAGGTGTGAATCCTTCCCCAAGCCCAAACCTCTGCTGGGGATGGGAGAAGGGTCCCAGGACATCCCTATCCTTCCCAAACCTCTGCTGGGGATGGGAGAAGGGTCCCAGGACATCCCTGTCCTTCCCAAACCTGCTCTGGGGATGGGAGAAGGGTCCCAGGACATCCCTATCCTTCCCAAACCTCTGCTGGGGATGGGAGAAGGGTCCCAGGACATCCCTATCCTTCCCAAACCTGCTCTGGGGATGGGAGAAGGGTCCCAGGACATCCCTATCCTTCCCAAACCTGCTCTGGGGATGGGAGAAGGACCCCAGGACATCCCCACCCTTCCCAAAGCCCAAACCTGCTCTGGGGATGGGAGAAGGGTCCCAGGACATCCCTGTCCTTCCCAAAGCTGCTCTGGGGATGGGAGCAGGACCCCAGGACATCCCTATCCTTCCCAAACCTCTGCTGGGGATGGGAGAAGGGTCCCAGGACATCCCTATCCTTCCCAAACCTCTGCTGGGGATGGGAGAAGGACCCCAGGACATCCCTGTCCTTCCCAAACCTGCTCTGGGGATGGGAGAAGGGTCCCAGGACATCCCTATCCTTCCCAAACCTGCTCTGGGGATGGGAGAAGGACCCCAGGACATCCCTATCCTTCCCAAACCTGCTCTGGGATGGGAGAAGGGTCCCAGGACATCCCTGTCCTTCCCAAACCTCTGCTGGGGATGGGAGAAGGGTCCCAGGACATCCCTATCCTTCCCAAACCTCTGCTGGGGATGGGAGAAGGGTCCCAGGACATCCCTATCCTTCCCAAACCTCTGCTGGGGATGGGAGAAGGACCCCAGGACATCCCTATCCTTCCCAAACCTGCTCTGGGGATGGGAGAAGGGTCCCAGGACATCCCTATCCTTCCCAAACCTCTGCTGGGGATGGGAGAAGGGTCCCAGGACACCCCTGAGGGATGTGAGCCCTACCCTGTGCCTGGGGGGGCAGCCTGGCCAGCGTGCCCAGGGGATCCTGCAGGCTCCTGAGCTGCCAGGGGGAGAACTGCAGCTCCTGGAGGGGCCCCTGGGGCAGGAAGGGAGGCAGGATGGAGCGGGGGGACTGCTCAATGCCCAGGTTCCGCAGGTAGATCTGGAAAACAAACACCAACAGCACCTCTGAGAGGTGTGAACAACCACAGACAAACACTGCTCACAAAAACACTGCCAGTACTCTGAACAGGCTTTTCTTCCAAAGGGAAAGAGCAATCTGTGCTCAAGGGAGGGAGTTCCCAACCCAGAAATGCAATTTATTTCATCCAGGCTCATTGGTTTCCAGGCACTCAGGGCAGGGATGGACCCTGGGCTGGCACAGCTCCTCCAGCCCAAGCTGGGCACTGCAGGAATGAGAATTCGGGGTTCTACAGGGCAGGAATTGGGGCTCTCCAGGGCAGCAGTGAGAACTGGGGCTCTCCAGGGCAGGAGTGAGAATTTGGATTTTCCAGGGCAGGAATTGGGGCTCTCCAGGACAGGAGTGAGAATTTGGATTTTCCAGGGCAGGAATTGGGGCTCTCCAGGACAGGAGTGAGAATTTGGATTTTCCAGGGCAGGAATTGGGGCTCTCCAGGACAGGAGTGAGAATTTGGGGTTCTCCAGGGCAGGAATTGGGGCTCTCCAGGACAGGAGTGAGAATTTGGGTTCTCCAGAGCAGGCTGGGCTTCAGCCCCACCTGCTGAAATGCCATTTCCCTGGGAGCAGAACACAAAGGTTTGGGGTAAATCCCAGTCCCTCCCTGCTCTGTGCTGCTCAGGAAGCACTGGCACACTCAGCACTCAGGCAGCAGCAGGGAATGAGGAATGAGGAGCTCTCCTCATTGTCAGGACAATGAAAAGCTCAAGGAAAATGCTCAAGGAAAAGCTGGGAGCATTTTGTCACAGCTGGTTTACACACAGACATTACACCCTCTCTTTGTCCATGGTAAATATTACTGCAAGTTATTTTTCCACCTCCATTTAAGATAACCTGAACCAAACTGAGCCAAATGGAACTCACTGCAGCACAACCCTGTGTAAAACCATTGGTTCTGGTTTGCAGGGATTAAATCCTCTCCTAAAAGAGTGGTGGGGGGGAAATGGAAAAGTGGGGGAAAAAAAAAAAAAAAAGGAAAACTGAAAAAATAAAAAAAAAGGAAAACCCTGAAAAACACACGGAAAACTCTGAAATTTAAAAAAAAAATGGAAAACACTGAAAAACACATGGAAAACTCTGGGGGGAAAAAAAGGAAAACTCTGGGGGGAAAAAAAAAGGGAAAACTCTGGGGGGGAAAAAAATTAAAACTCTGGGGGGAAAAAAAGGAAAACTCTGGGGGAAAAAAAAGGGAAAACTCTGGGGGAAAAAAAAGGGAAAACTCTGGGGGGAAAAAAAAGGGAAAACTCTGGGGGGAAAAAAAAGGGAAAACTCTGGGGGGAAAAAAAGGGAAAGTCCAAAAAACAAATGGAAAACTCCAAAAAACAAATGAAAAAAAAAAAAAAAAGGAAAATTCTGAAAAAACACATTAAAAATTCTAAAAACACAGAGAGAACTCTGAAAAGCAAGTATAATTAAAAAAAGGATAACTCAGGGAAAAGAAATGGTTAACTGGGAAAAACCACAAAACTCTGGCAGGAGAGCTGAAATTCAGAATTCAGAATTGAGGCAGACTCACCGGGATCCTCTGCTCAATGTCCATCTCCTCCTTGCTGGGAGTGCCTGGCAGGGCTGCAGGGCTGGAGCTGGAGCTGGAGCTGGAGCTGTCCCCTGCTGCCCTGGCCAGGGCACAGCCTGCAGCCCCTGCAGCCCCTGCAGCCCCTGCAGCCCCCAGAGCCCCCCCAGCCCCATCCAGGCTGTGCTGGCCAGGGGGGATGTGCAGCTGGAGGGAATCACTGTCCTTGTGCTCACAGTCCTGGTGCCCAGCTGTGGGGCTGCCATCCCTGCCCAGGGGCACAGGAACATCTGGGGCCCAGCTCCTGCTGCTGCAGCTGTCCACATCTGGAGCAGATGTTGTGTGCTGTGTGCTGGAGTCCAACTGAGCAGGGCTGCAGTGTCCTGGGGGCTGCAGGGGCTCAGAATGGGACCTGCTGTGCCCTGGGGGCTCAGAATGGGACCTGCTGTGTCCTGGGGGCTCAGAATGGGACCTGCAGTGCCCTGGGGTCTCACACTGGGACCTGCTGTGCCCTGGGGGCTCAGGATGGGACCTGCTGTGCCCTGGGGGCTCAGAATGGGACCTGCTGTGCCCTGGGGGCTCAGACTGGGACCTGCTGTGCCCTGGGGGCTCAGGATGGGACCTGCTGTGTCCTGGGGGCTGCAGGGGCTCAGATTGGGACCTGCTGTGCCCTGGGGGCTCAGGATGGGACCTGCTGTGCCCTGGGGGCTCAGAATGGGACCTGCTGTGTCCTGGGGGCTCAGGATGGGACCTGCTGTGCCCTGGGGGCTCAGGATGGGACCTGCTGTGCCCTGGGGGCTCAGATTGGGACCTGCTGTGCCCTGGGGGCTCACACTGGGACCTGCTGTGCCCTGGGGGCTCAGAATGGGACCTGCTGTGCCCTGGGGGCTGCAGGGGCTCAGAATGGGACCTGCTCAGGGCAGGGCTCACAGCAGCACTGGCAGGGAAATGCAGAGTGCCCAGAGAGCCTGTGAGCCTGCAGGGAGCAGCAGCACAGCCCTGGGAGTCCCTGAGGCTGCTCTGGGCTGCCAGGACCCGGCTGCAGGTGCTGGGAGGGGTGCTGGAGGCTCTCCTTGCAGGAAATGCAGCAGGAAATGCAGCAGGGAATGCAGCAGGGAATGCAGCAGGGCCAGCACACTGCCCTGCACTCACATCCCAGGCTCCCACCTTCTCCAGGAAGGTCAGACAGGGCAAGGGCTGCACCCTGCCAGGGCAGGGGGGTCCCAGCCCCAGGCACTCCCAACGCTCACAGGTTTCCTCCACAGCCCTCTGGGGAGGATGGCCCTGCCCCAGGGATGCAGGGGAACCCCCTGAGGCCCCACCAGAACAGGAGGCAGAGTGTGAAGGGATCTCCAGGGCTGCAGCTCCCTCTGCCCTGCCAGCCCTCCTGAGGAACAGCCCTGGGGTGGACTGGAAGTTGGGCTGGGGCAGCAGCACCGAGAAGGAGCCCTCAGCTGCCAGGCTGGAGGGGGAGATCCCTGTGACTCTGTGTCCCCTCTGGATGGAGAGCTCAGAGCTCAGCTCCTCCCTGCCTGCTGCGGGCTCTGCTGGCCCTGGGGAGTGCCCAGGGCTGGGGGCAGCGCCCTGGGGCTGCCTGGCAGTGCCACCAGGCTCTGTGCCACCAGCTCCTGTGCCACCAGGCTCTGTGTCACCTGCCCCTGTGCCACCAGGCTCTGTGCCAGCAGCCCCTGTGTCTGCAGCCCCTGTCCCTGCAGCCTCTGTGCCACCAACCCCTGTGCCACCTACACGCCCTGGGCCACCTGCTCCTGTGTCACCAGCCCTTGTGCCACCAGCCCCTGTGCCAGGAGGTTCTGTGCCACCAGCCCCTGTCCCTGCAGCCCCTGTGCCCATCCTCCCTGCTGGCTCCTGCAGCTCCCCAGGGCCAGCCCTGGGCCCCCCAGAGCCCAGCCCAGGCTCCTGCCCCCCTGCCCCAGCACCCTGAGCCCAGCTCTGAGCCCAGCTTTGAGCCCAGCTCTGAGCCCAGCCCTGCCCCAGCCCACCAGAGCAACCATCTGACAAAGCAGGCACCTTCCTGCCCTCCTCCTGCTCCCCCAGGCCTCCTGCTGCCCCCCCAGCCCCCTGCTCCTGCTGCAGCCCCTTCCCAGCCCCCTGCTCCTGCTGCAGCCCCTTCCCAGCCCCCTGCTCCTGCTGCAGCCCCTTCCCAGCCCCCTGCTCCTGCTGCAGCCCCCTGCCAGCCCCCTGCACCAGCTGCAGCCCCTTCCCAGCCCCCTGCTCCTGCTGCAGCCCCTTCCCAGCCCCCTGCTCCTGCTGCAGCCCCCTGCCAGCCCCCTGCTCCTGCTGCAGCCCCTTCCCCGCCCCCTGCTCCTGCTGCAGCCCCTTCCCAGCCCCCTGCTCCTGCTGCAGCCCCTTCCCAGCCCCCTGCTCCTGCTGCAGCCCCTTCCCAGCCCCCTGCTCCTGCTGCAGCCCCCTGCCAGCCCCCTGCTCCTGCTGCAGCCCCTTCCCAGCCCCCTGCTCCTGCTGCAGCCCCTTCCCAGCCCCCTGCTCCTGCTGCAGCCCCTTCCCAGCCCCCTGCTCCTGCTGCAGCCCCTTCCCAGCCCCCTGCTCCTGCTGCAGCCCCCTGGCAGCCCCCTGCTCCTGCTGCAGCCCCCTCCCACTCTGCCCCAGCAGTTTGGTCACAGCAGTTTTATAGGAGGATGAGGATGAGGAGGAGGATTCCTCCTGCCCTGGGGGCTCCCTGTCCTTCTGTGAGAGCTCAGAGGCAGCAGCTGGGCCAGCAGTGTCCTGGGAGGGGTGACCAGGGCAGTGACCAGGGCAGTGACCAGGGCAGTGACCAGGGCAGTGACCAGCCCTGCCAGCTGTGCTCCAGCTGTGCCCCTCTGCAGCTGCCTGTGCTGGATCCCCCCCAGGACCCGTGGGCTGGGGATGCTGGGATGAACTGGGAGGGGCTGGGGATGCTCCCCCCTGCTCCAGGGATGCTCCAGAAACATCTGGGGTGGCTCTGGAAGGGACAAGAAAAGAGAATTTCTGGTTATTTCTTTCAGTTCTCTGGTTGAAATCACAGCCAAAAAAACCTCAGGGGACAACTGGGGATCAGCAACATTCACACAAGTGCCTCCCCTGGAGGGGAAAAACCTGAAGGAATGCAAGAAATAACAAAATATCTCCTATAAAATAAAAGCTCAATATTAATAATTATAATTATTAATATATCATTAATATTATTAACAATATAACAATATTAATAATACAATTTCTACTTAGTATGGCAGCATTTTTCAACCTGTTCAGAACTGAAGCATTTTTTATTGACTGCCTGTTATTGGTTACATAAATAAATAAAATTAGCTAAGTAAAATATGCAATATGTACTTACACAAATCTGAGCTTGCCTGTGATTTTTTAATATAAATCACCTGCTTCAGTTCATTACATCAATTATTTTTTAAAGGATATAAAAGCAGCCAGGTCTCTTCAGATAAGAAACATATTGCTATAAAGTTCTAATACTCACACTGGGGATTGCTTAATTAATAGTTCCTTTACATTAAACCCTAATTTATCAAACCCTAATAAATATTATCCCATGCAAGCAGAGCACCTCGCAATGAAGGTGACAAATCCTGTTACTGAAACAGTTCTTTCTTTATGATTTCAACCCAAATTTGTGGTGTTAATTACACACATACAGCACATACAAACCACAACACTGTGCTTTGTACATTTATATTCTGTTTGTACATTTTATTTACACCCACGTGTGTTTTACTCCTGTAAACACAGAAACCTGGTTTGTGTCCCCAGAATCTCAGGAAGTTTATTCCAGAGCCTAAGAAAGCTGCAGGGATGCTGAAGAGGGGGGAGTTCCTCATTTTCCCAATTTCTTGGTTACCCCAGCAGGCTCAGAGAGCCTGGTCCTGCCTTCCCTTGTTCCAGCTCCTCTGACAGCAAAATCCAGAGGTGTCCCCTGTGCCCAAACCCCCATTCCTGTGCCCAAAGTGCCATTAGCCATTTATTATCCATTCATTATCCATTTATTATCCATTCATTATCCACTCTTTATCCATTATCCACCACCCAGGGCAGACCACGGGGAAAGGAACAGCCCCAGCAACCCCAACCCACCTCAAGGGGAGGAAATCCAGCTGGGATCCCTGCAGGAACGACTCAGCCGGGGCTGGGCTCAGCAGCAGGGGCAGGCAGGGGGAGAATCTGCTCTCCTGGACATCTGGGGGAGAGAAAAACACCCCAGGGCACTGAGAGCTGCCAGCACGGCCTCAAAATCCCAAAGATCCCGGATTCATATTCCCAGAGATCCCAGTTCCACATCCCCAAAGATCCCAGCCTCGAAATCCTAAAGATCCCAGCTCCAAATCCCCAAAGATTCCAGATTCATATTCCAAACAATCCCACATTCATATTCCCAGAGATCCCAGCCCCACAGTCCCAAAGATTCCAGCTCCAAATCCCCAAAGATTCCAATTCCACATCCCCAAAGATCCCAGGTTCAAAATCCCAAATATCCCAGCTTCATAATCCCAAAGATCCCAGATTCATATCACAAACGATCCCTGCTTCACATCTCCAAAGATCCCAGTCCCACATCCCCAAAGATCCCAGCCTCAAAATCCCAAATATCCCAGCTTCATATTCCCAAAGATCCCAGTCCCACATCCCAAAGATCCCATCTGCAGGGAAGGGGAGGGAATCCCCCCCTTAAACCCCTGCAGCCTCCCCCATCCCAGATTAAATCCAATTTTCTTATCCCATAACAAATCCAGGTCTCCAACCACTCACTCCTGGCACTGCCATCCCCAACTTATCCTAAAATTCCTTCTGTGCCATCCCAAATTTAGCCTAAAATTCCTTCTGTGACATCCCAAATTTAGCCTAAAATTCCTTCTGTGACATCCCAAATTTATCCTAAAATTCCTTCTGTGCCATCTCCAGCTTATCCTAAAATTCCTTCTGTGACATCCCCAACTTATCCTAAAATTCCTTCTGTGCCATCTCTAGCTTATCCTAAAATTCCTTCTGTGCCATCCCCAACTTATCCTAAAATTCCTTCTGTGCCATCCCTAATTTATCCTAAAATTCCTTCTGTGCCATCCCAAATTTATCCTAAAATTCCCTCTGTGCCATCCCCAACTTATCCTGAAATTCCTTCTGTGCCATCCCAAATTTATCCTACAATTCCTTCTGTGCCATCCTGCTCCTCCCTCCTGATTTCCAGGTGGGATCTCACTGGATTTTTTCCCATCACCTTTTCTTTCTTTACCAACCAAGGATCCCCCTGGTGCCTTCCCCACTCTCTGTTTCTCCATTCCCAAATCTTGTTTTCCATTTAAAAGGACATTAATGAACAAATAATATCAATGGCAGTTATCAGACCAGCTCCATCATGGCACACTTCAGGTGGCAGAGCTGCCTCTTTATTTTCATGCAAGAGAAGAGGAAAGCAAGAGTTTCTGATTTCAGCTTACTGCTCCCCTTGAATGAAAATGTATTTTCAAGCTAATTGAAAAGCAGGAGTGATTAAAAGATTTTTCCACACTAAAGAACCCCCAAACCTGGATGTGCTTTGAAGAAACAAAGAGGACTAAGGGAGGGAGCAGAGAATAATTGGGGTAAAAAGCTGTCAAAAGCAGATGTTGCCAATCTCTTGTGTGTATAAATTAATAAAGCAAATGTGCACGTACAGACCCCACAAATCACAACATCTGGCTGATAAATCAGAGCTTGCAGGCTCTGTTGTACCAACAAAACCCAAGTGCCACTCGACATTTGTGTTAGCAAACTCCAAGAGATGAAAAAGTGACTGAAGGTTCTCCAGGCAGAGCAGGAACAGGAAACTCTCCCTGCACTGAGGCTCTTCAGGAGCCAAAATTCCCAAATTCCCTGCCCTGCTCCAGAGATCCCACCCAGACCATTCCCAGATCAAACCATTCCCATCCCAACCCAAACCATTCCCAATCCAAACCATTCCCAACCCAACCCAAACCATTCCCAGCCCAACCCAAACCATTCCCAATCCAACCATTCCAAATCCAACCATTCCCAACCCAAACCATTCCCAGATCAAACCATTCCCAACCCAAACCATTCCCAACCCAAACCATTCCCAGATCAAACCATTCCCAACCCAGACCATTCCCAGATCAAACCATTCCCAACCCAACCCAAACCATTCCCAATCCAACCATTCCCAACCCAACCCAAACCATTCCCAATCCAAACCATTCCCAACCCAACCCAAACCATTCCCAACCCAACCCAAACCATTCCCAATCCAACCATTCCCAACCCAACCCAAACCATTCCCAGATCAAACCATTCCCAACCCAGCCCAAATCATTCCCAACCCAAACCATTCTCAATCCAACCCAAACCCTTCCCAGCCCAATCCCACAGCCCTGTCCAGCTCTGCCTCCTTTGGCTTTTCACTTTTTCACACAGCACAAGAACCTCCTGTGTGTCAGTCCCTGCTTCTCCTCTGGGGCAGAAATCCTGGGAGCACATTTGGGATGCTCAGGATGGATCCTGGAGCACATTTGGGATGCTCAGAGGGCTCAGGATGGATCCTGGGCACGTTTGGGATGCTCAGGGGCTCCTAGGCTGTGCTGCAGCACATTTAGGATGCTCAGGATGGATCCTGAGGCTGTGCTGGAACACATTTGGGATGCTCAGAGGGCTCAGGAAGGATCCTGGAGCACATTTAGGATGCTCAGGGGATCCTAGGCTGTGCTGCAGCACATTTGGGATGCTCAGGATGGATCCTGGAACACATTTAGGATGCTCAGGATGGATCCTGGGCACGTTTGGGATGCTCAGAGGGCTCAGGATGGATCATGGAGCACATTTAGGATGCTCAGGATGGATCCTGGGCATATTTGGGATGCTCAGGAAGGATTCTGGGCACGTTTGGGATGCTCAGGGGCTCCTGAGGCTGTGCTCAGCACATTTAGGATCTCAGGATGGATCCTGGGCACATTTAGGATCTCAGGGTGGATCATGGAGCACATTTGGAATGCTCAGAGGGCTCAGGATGGATCCTGGGCACATTTGGGATGCTCAGGATGGATCCTGAGGCTGTGCTCAGCACATTCAGGATCTCAGGAAGGATCCTGGAGCACATTTAGGATGCTCAGGATGGATCCTGGAGCACATTCAGGATGCCCAGGATGGATCCTGAAGCACATTTGGGATACCCAGGGTGGATCCTGAGGCTGTGCTCAGCACGTTGGGGATGCCCAGGATGGATCCTGGAGCACATTTAGGATCTCAGGATGGATCCTGAGGCCGTGCTCAGCACATTGGGGATGCTCAAAGGGCTCAGGGTGGATCCTGGAGCATGTTTAGGATCCCAGGAAGGATCCTGAGGCTGTGCTCAGCACATTTAGGATCTCAGGAAGGATCCTGGGGCTGTGCTCAGCACATTCAGGATGCCCAGGAAGGATCCTGGAGCACATTCAGGATCTCAGGATGGATCCTGAAGCACATTCAGGATCTCAGGAAGGATCCTGGAGCACATTTAGGATGCCCAGGAAGGATCCTGGAGCACATTTGGGATGCCCAGGATGGATCCTGGAGCACATTCAGGATCTCAGGATGGATCCTGGAGCACATTTAGGATACCCAGGGTGGATCCTGAGGCTGTGCTCAGCACATTCAGGATGCCCAGGAAGGATCCTGGAGCACATTTAGGATACCCAGGAAGGATCCTGGAGCACATTTGGGATACCCAGGGTGGATCCTGAGGCTGTGCTCAGCACATTTGAGATGCTCAGGATGGATCCTGGAGCACATTCAGGATCTCAGGAAGGATCCTGGGGCCATGCTCAGCACATTCAGGATGCCCAGGAAGGATCCTGGAGCACATTCAGGATCTCAGGATGGATCCTGAAGCACATTCAGGATCTCAGGAAGGATCCTGGAGCACATTCAGGATCTCAGGATGGATCCTGAAGCACATTCAGGATCTCAGGAAGGATCCTGGAGCACATTTAGGATACCCAGGAAGGATCCTGGGGCCATGCTCAGCAGAGCCCAGGCTGCAGCAGGCAGTGATGCCCGTGCTGCTCTCCCAGAGCCCCTGGTGTCACCACAGGGATTTTTCCTGCTCCAGCCCAGGGTCAGGAGCTGCAGAGTGGAGCTCACTGAGCAGGCAGAGCTGGGCTGTTGATTTTTCTGCAGGCTGCTGACAGCTCTGAATGCCACACTGCCATTTGGGGGGATAAAAAAGGAAGGCAAACAACAACAAGGGCTCAGCTCTGCCAGGCTGCTCAAGGAGCAGCAGGAGCACTTGAGTACAGCTGGCACTGCCATCCCTCCCCTGCTGCCACCAAAGCCAAGGCACTTCTTGAGGAGAAGGAGGAATAAATGAGCATTGCAGTGATGGTTGCCTGCCCCTGGGAGCTCAGAGCTCACCCAGAGCCTGCAGCCCCTGCCCATGGCTCAGATCAGCCCAGGAGGGGCTCTCAGCTCCCATCACATCCTGAGCCCCTCTGCTCCTCACCCCCAGCACTGCCAACACAAGGCTGGACAAACCAGGAGCTCATCCTGATTAAATGGCTCCCAGTTCCTAAACAGCAGTAATGGGGGAAATAAAACCACAGCAAACACAAGAACCCTGCCCACAGGAGGGGGCACGGCCAGCCTTCCCTGTCCTCCCACCCTGAGACCTGCCTGAGCCCCCAAAATCAGGATTTATTCATGCCTGGGGTGCACACACAGCCCTGCAGCTGCCTGGGGGGACACCCAGGGATGGGCTCCTTCCAGGGAGGAGAAAAACTCAGAAACATCTCCCAGGTGGCTCCAGAGCAGAGCAGTCAGTGCTCACTGCTGCTGGGAATGAACTCACTGAAATCTTTTAAACCACATCACCAAAGTCACCAAAAGCCAGCTCAATCCTTGCAGGGAATGCAACAGCCCAAGTTCAACTCCCTGGCTCTCAAGAGCTGTTTAACTCCCAAACAAAACCCCAAAAAAAACTCAGCTACACACAGGTAATGGCAAATTGCACAGCTCAACGTGCACTTAGCTGTAAGCACAGAAAATATCACAATTATGTTATTTGTCTCTCAATAATTTGTTTGTTTGTGCAGAAACTGGTGAAGCTGAGCAGCTTTGGAGGCACCTTCACTCCCCAGCTCCAGCCACATCCTGGAAAAGTGAGTCCCAAAGGAAAATCCTCAGGGACCAGTGCAAGCAGAACCACCCTGGGCTGGGAAGAGCATTTTTAAATTGTGTTTCCAGCGAGGTGAGCTGCCCCCAGGACACTCTGAGTGCACACAAAATGGAACCAAGGTGAAATGTTAAACCCTGGGATTTCTCCAAGCCCCCCTGAATGCTGGGATCAGATGTGAAAAGGAGCAGGAGAGGCAGAACTGGGCTGAACTGAGCCAGAGCTGCAAAGCCTCAGCAGCAGAAACTGCAGCCAGGGCCAAGGGGAGCAGGGAGGAATAAAAGCAGCAGCATGGTTTGGGTGGGAGGGATTTTACAGGGACAGGGAAATCCCAGTGCCCAGGCTGCTCCAGCCCTGGGGCACTGCCAGGGGGAACCTGCATCCTCTAGCAGCTTAAATAATAACAAATTAAATAAATAAGATTTATTGCTAATTCCACAGGAAGACAGGAGCCAGGCTTTCCCTGGGACAAAAGGAACCTGCTCACTGTTGGAAGATCCAGGGAAGGCACACAGACCCTTCCTGTCACCTTGAGGGGGGCTTGGATAACAAAACCACACCAAACACCATTCCCAAACCTCATTATTCCCAATCCTCACTATTCCCAAACCTCATTATTCCCAAACCTCACCATTCCCAAACCTCACTCCCAAAGCTCATTATTCCCAATCCTCACTATTCCCAAACCTCACCCCTAAACCTCACTATTCCCAAATCTCACCATTCCCAAACCTCATTATTCCCAAACCTCAACCCCCAATCCTCACCATTCCCAAACCCTTCTCCCCAAACCTCATTATTCCCAAATCTCATTCCCAAACCTCACTCCCCAACCCTCACCATCCCCAGCCCTCACCATTCCCAACCCTCACCATTCCCAAACCTCACTCCCCAAACTCCCCAAACCTCATTATTCCCAAACCTCACTCCCCAAACCTCATTATTCCCAAACCTCACTCCCCAAACCTCATTATTCCCAAAGCTCACCATTCCCAAACCTCCATTATTCCCAACCCTCACCATTCCCAACCCTCACCATTCCCAAATTTCATTATTCCCAACCCTCACCATTCCCAAATTTCATGTCCCAACCCTCACCATTCCCAAATTTCATTATTCCCAACCCTCACCATTCCCAAATTTCATGTCCCAACCCTCACCATTCCCAAATTTCATTATTCCCAACCCTCACCATTCCCAAATTTCACCATTCCCAAATTTCACCATTCCCAAATTTCACCATTCCCAAATTTCATGTCCCAACCCTCACTCCCAGAGCAGAAATCCCAACCCAGGAGCAGCACAGCCCGAAGTGTGCAGCAATCCCTGTGAACTCACCCAGGGGTGAGGCTGGGGCTGCAGAGGGCTCTGCACAGGACAGCAGCCCCTCCTCCAGCGTGGGGAACCCAGCCAGGCTCCAGCTGTGCCAGCTGTGCCAGCTGTGCCAGCTGTGCTGCCCCTCTGCATCCAGCTGCTCCTGCGGGAGGGAAGCACCGAGGCTGGGTGAGACTGCAGCAAAAAAACCAAAATACTGCTCCTAAATCTCCTAAATCTGTGCCAGCTGGGCCATGGAAGAACCACAGCTCACAGCTGGGACCCTGGAAAATGAGAATGTGAGAGTTTCTGAGCCCAGCAGAGCTCTGCCCTGCTCCTGAGGCTGTGGAGAAGCTTCCAGAGTGGAATGGCAGAGCTGGGACCATGGGGGTGCAGGGGGGACAGAAGGGTGTGAGATCACAGGGGGACACTCACAGGGGCAGGGCTGGAATGGATAATAAATATAAATAATAAATATAAATAATAAATATAAATAATAAATATAAATAATAAATAATAAATATAAATAATAAATAATAAATATAAATATAAAGCAAGGTGGGGCTCTAGGGCAGAGCTTTGTCCTTCTCCTTCACCTTCTCCTTCATGGCTTTGGGGGATTTTGTGAGACTGGACAGAAAATTCCACACTGTGAGCCACGGGGGGTTGGGCATTGGTTAAAAGTGAAAATAATTCAGGTGTCATTTCTTAATTGGACAATTTATCCCTAAAAGGCCTTGGAGAGAGAGATGGGGCTCCATTTTCAGTCTGGGCTCCATTTTTAGTTTGGGCTCCATTTTTAATTGGGGCTCCATTTTCTGTTTGGGGCTCCATTTTTAGTTTGGGGTTCCATTTTTAGTTTGGGCTCCATTTTCAGTTTGGGGTTCGATTTTCAGTTTGGGGCTCCATTTTTAGTCTGGGTTCCATTTTTGATTTGGGCTCCATTTTTACTTTGATCCCTTGAAGTGCTGTAGAACTCACAGTCTGCAATATAGATCAGAACTAATAAACATCTCAGTCCCAACAAGAAATTCCCCCTTGTGCATTTAATCCCCAGCCTGGAACAAGAAGCTAAAATGTGCTAATTGATGAATAACAGCAGGGAGCTCTCGCAGGGAGCTGTAAAAGCCCAGCACTGTCCCTGCTGAAGCTCCTCTGCCTGTGCAGACACCACCAAGGTGTCAGAGCTCCTCCCCACAGCAGAGTTTTGCTGTATGAGCCAGGATTTTTACACAGCCATCTGGAAATCCAATTTTATTTTTTTTATTTAGACCAGGCTGATAACACTCAGCATTGTGACACCTGGGAGCTGAGGGAATTCCCAGAGCAGCTCAGTGTGTGGTAGATCTGAGACAGCGAGGTCTGGATTGCACATAAAGCACCGCCACTAATTGCAATCATGTCATTAACCCTCAGCCAAGCCAGCCCAGCTCAGCACAGCCTGGCAGCAGCAGCTTCCTGAGGGATGGCTGATCCAGGGACACACAGGGACCCACAGGGACACCCCAGGGACACCCCAGGGACATCCCAGGGATCCACAGGGACACCCCAGGGACCCACAGGGACATCCCAGGGACATCCCAGGGACCCACAGGGACACCCCAGGGACACCCCAGGGACACCCCAGGGACATCCCAGGGACCCACAGAGACACCCCAGGGACACCCCAGGGATCCCAGAGATATCCTAGGGACATCCCAGGGACTCACAGGGACCCACAGGGACATCCCAGAGACATCCCAGGGATCCACAGGGACATCCCAGGGACCCACAGGGACACCCCAGGGACACTCAGGGACACCCCAGGGATATCCCACTGATCCCAGAGACATCCCAGGGACCCACAGGGACATCCCAGGGACCCACAGGGACACCCCAGGGACACCCCAGGGACCCACAGGGACACCCCAGGGACCCACAGGGACATCCCAGAGACATCCCAGGGATCCACAGGGACATCCCAGGGACCCAGAGGGACACCCCAGAGACCCACAGGGACATCCCAGGGACACCCCAGGGACCCACAGGGACATCCCAGGGACATCCCAGGGACATCCCAGGGACCCACAGGGACACCCCAGGGACCCACAGGGACATCCCAGGGACACCCCAGGGACATCCCAGGGACCCCCCAGGGACCCACAGGGACATCCCAGGGACACCCCAGGGACATCCCAGGGACCCACAGGGACACCCCAGGGACCCACAGGGACATCCCAGGGACCCACAGGGACATCCCAGGGACATCCCACTGCACCTGCACTGGCTAAAGTCACCAACCCTGGCTAAAGTCACCTAAAGTCACTGACCCTGGCTAAAGTCACCGACACCCACTGTGCTGTGCAGGCACAGAGGTGTGGCAGCAGCAGAGCTGTCCCTGCCCCATCTGACCCCAGGATGTACATTGGCTGTGCAGGCACAGAGGTGTGTGACAGCAGAGCTGTCCCTGCCCCATCTGACCCCAGGACCCACATTGGCTGTGCAGGCACAGAGGTGTGGGGCAGCAGAGCTGTCCCTGTCCCATCTGACCCCAGCAGAATCCACATTTTGCTGTGCAATGCCCCACAATCCCATTTATCTTTGCCCACACACTGAGACAGGCACAGGAACACCCACAATCCCAGGGCTCTGCAGCCTGAATGAGCAGGTGAAACGAGCCCTGGAATAAAGGTGTGGATCACACTCAGATAATGACTGCCTGCTGCAGCTCTGATTCATGGGGGCTGGCACTGTCACAGCAATGTTGAGCCCCAAACACAGAGGGGCCTGCACAGAACTGCACACAAGGATGTTTGGGAGTTAATTCCTGCTGGAGCAGAATTCAGAAGGTTTGCAGCATGCACCTCATGGATCTAAGCAGGAAATATTCTTTTTTTTATTATTTGAGGAAGGAGAAAACACCCAGGACAACAGAGAATATCACAAAACACTCCAACCCCACCCAGGTTTGTTCATTCCCATTCCCACCTCAGTTTGTCCCCACTTCTTATCCAAGTGCCCCAAGCTCCAGAACTGCCTGCAGTGCTCCTGGGGGTGGCAGAGGAAGGTTTGGTTAGGGGGTGGAAGGGAGATAAATAGAGAAAGGAATGTATTTATAATCAGGAATTCTCCACAGTCCACCAACCCCGAAAAAGCAGCACCCAGCAAGCCCAAAGCTCCAAAACCAGGGAGCAAACCCAGCTCTGGAGCAGGCACTGCAAATGTCAGAGCAACCCCCAGGGTCACTGTCTGACCTGTGCCACCCTTGGATCATCACAGGAACCATGGCCAGGGGTCCCACAGGGATTCAGGGACAGGACACAGGGAATGGCTGCACTGGGAAAGGGGAGATGGGGCTGGGATCTGGGCAAGGAATTCCTGCCTGGGCTGCAATTCCCAGGTTTGCTGTGCCAGGCTGGACTTTGGGGACAGTGGGAAGTGTCCCTGCCATGGGAATGGGATGGGATTTAAGATCCCTTCCACCCAAATCATTCTGGGTTTCTACAGCACCAATACATTCCATAAAATCATTCCAGGAAAAAGCTACAATTCCATTGGAGTTTGCTCTTTCCAAATTTCCTTCAAAGAAAGCAGAATGCTGAGTTTTCCAGCAGAGCATTCACCCACCTCTGTTTACCCAAATGTGATGCTCTGGGGAGGATCCAAAGCCAGCCTGAGACTGAATCCAGGATGATGGAACACTGGGATCCCTGAGGCTGGAAAAGCTCCCCCAGCCCATGGAGCCCCAGCTGAGCCTGCTCCCCTCCCCAGAGCACCCAGAGCCACTCCAGAACCCCTGGGACACCTCCAGAAAACACCATCCATCCCTTCTGGACACATCCCAGCTGAGCTGTGCTCCCCATGGGGTGAATCACGGGATAATCAATCCATCAGGAATTATTCCAGCTCCAATCCTCACTCCAGAGGGCACCATAAAGGAAAGAGCCCAGGGTGGGAAATGGCCCCACGTTAGCACTGGGTGTGCCAGGGCACAGAGAAGCAGGAGGAAAGATTTACTAAATGGGTTCAATCATCTCTGAGCGCTCCCAAATCCTTCAAATTAAATGAAGGAAATTTAACAACAATTTCTGCCTGCAATTCAATACACTGGTTCTGCTGCTAAATACACAAAGAGGGGAAAAGACAGAAATAAAGCTGAACAGCTCCAGCCACCCCCACAGCACAGTGCCTTGAATTAAAGAGCTGGAAAAGCAGCTCTGAACTCTCACTGCAGCTCAGGGACAGAAATATCAAAGTTACTGAACCACTTTGAACATCCAGGTCAGCTCTGCTGTGTTATTGTGCCCCACAGACCACTGAGATATCCCAGAGCAGAACATGGGAGAGCAAAGCAAAAATCTGGGTAGGCAAGGGGGAGATGTCCCCAGGTAATTAATGCCAATTATCTGATCTGCCAGGACATCAGAAATATTCTGATTTATCCAACACCTCCAAGCACAGCCCCAACCACAGCCACTCCTGCTCTGAACATCCCAGGGATTCTGACTGCAGCACTGCCAGCCCATTCTGGGAGGAAATTCCCCCCAATATCCAATTTAACCCCCCTGGCACCCCCAGGGCTGCTCCCTGCTGCCCTGGTTTTGTTACCTGGGACTCTGAAATCTCTGCTTGGCATTTGTGAATTATTCTGTGCCCAAACTGAACGTGGCAGCGATTCAAAATGTAAAAGCTGGCACAAACAAGAGGTAAATTAAACTTTCCAGCCTGCCCTTTGTGCCTGGTCTGCAGTGCAGTGAGAGCCTGGTGCCACTGGGAGTCAGCAGCCACTGCTGCAGGGCAGGCAAACTGGGCAAACTGGGGAAACTGGGATGGGCCTGGGAAAACTGGGATTGAGCTGGGAAAACTGGGATTGAGCTGGGAAAACTGGGATTGAGCTGGGAAAAAACTGGGATTGAGCTGGGAAAAAACTGGGATTGGTCTGGGAAAACTGGGATTGAGCTGGGAAAACTGGGATGGACCTGGGAACAAACTGGGACTGAGCTGGGAAAACTGGGATTGAGCTGGGAAAAAACTGGGATTGAGCTGGGAAAAAACTGGGATTGAGCTGGGAAAACTGGGATGGGCCTGGGAAAACTGGGATGGACCTGGGAAAACTGGGATTGAGCTGGGAAAACTGGGATTGACCTGGGAAAACTGGGATTGACCTGGGAAAAAACTGGGATTGAGCTGGGGAAAAAACTGGGATTGAGCTGGGGAAACTGGGATGGGCCTGGGAAAACTGGGATTGAGCTGGGAAAACTGGGATTGAGCTGGGGAAACTGGGATTGAGCTGGGGAAACTGGGATGGACCTGGGAAAACTGGGATTGAGCTGGGAAAACTGGGATGGACCTGGGAAAAAACTGGGATTGAGCTGGGAAAAAAACTGGGATTGAGCTGGGAAAAAACAGGGATTTGCCTGGGAAAAAACTGGGATTGAGCTGGGAAAACTGGGATTGAGCTGGGAAAACTGGGATTGACCTGGGAAAACTGGGATGGACCTGGGAAAACTGGGATTGAGCTGGGAAAAAAACAGGGATTGATCTGGGAAAAAACTGGGATTGGCCTGGGAAAAAACTGGGATTGGCCTGGGAAAACTGGGATTGACCTGGGAAAAAACAGGGATTGACCTGGGAAAAAACTGGGATTGGCCTGGGAAAAAACTGGGATTGGCCTGGGAAAACTGGGATTGACCTGGGAAAAAACAGGGACTCACTGGGGAAACTGGGATTGAGCTGGGAAAAAACTGGGATTGAGCTGGGAAAACTGGGATTGAGCTGGGAAACTGGGATTGAGCTGGGAAAAAACTGGGATTGAGCTGGGGAAACTGGGATGGACCTGGGAAAAAAACAGGGATTGATCTGGGAAAACTGGGATTGAGCTGGGAAAAAACTGGGATGGACCTGGGAAAAAACTGGGACTGACCTGGGAAAAAACTGGGATTTGCCTGGGAATAAACTGGGATTGGTCGGGGAAAACTGGGATTGAGCTGGGAAAAAACTGGGATTGAGCTGGGAAAAAACTGGGATTGGCCTGGGAAAACTGGGATTGGCCTGGGAAAACTGGGATTGAGCTGGGAAAAAACTGGGATTGGTCTGGGAAAACTGGGATTGGTCTAGAAAAAAAACAGGGATTGGCCTGGGAAAAAAACAGGGATTGATCTAGGAAAACTGGGATTGGCCTGGGAAAAAAACAGGGATTGGCCTGGGAAAATTAAAATTCACAGGAAAAACACAGGGATTGGTCTGGGAAAATTGGGATTGGTCTGGGAAAAAACTGGGATTTGCCTGGGAAAAAACAGGGATTGACCTGGGAAAACTGGGATTGACCTGGGAAAAAACAGGGATTGGCCTGGGAAAATTGAAATTCACTGGAAAAACACAGGGATTTGCCTGGGAAAAAAACAGGGATTGATCTGGGAAAAAACTGGGATTGATCTGGGAAAAGTGGGATTGACCTGGGAAAAAACAGGGATTGGCCTGGGAAAATTGAAATTCACAGGAAAAAAACAGGGATTTGTCCAGGAAAATTGAAATTCACAGGAAAAAAACAGGGATTTGCCTGGGAAAATTGAAATTCTCTGGAAAAAACCAGGGATTTGCCGGGAAAAAAACAGGGATTTGCCTGGGAAAAAAACCAGGGATTGGCCTGTGAAAAAGCTGGGATTGATCTGGGGGAAAAAAAAAAATCCACAACAGCCCAACCCTTTATGGTGGTTTTATAGCCCATATCAACCCTGTTACATGTGCAAAGAAAACGTTCATAAAAAAATCGAAATCCCATTAAACTGCAGAATCAAGTTTTACATCTCATTTCTGGCCAGAAGCCCAGTGGCACAAATGAGATAAAGATGAATGACATTTAAATCCAGCTACTGAAAGGGATAAAAACTCCCACTGTAGGCAAACAGCTCAGCACTGGGAGCTCATCTGTGAACACACCAATAAACAGAGATTTAAAGAGTCAGAGAATCACCTCTGCTGATTGCTGCTGGCTTGGAGTCCCCTAAAAACAGAAATTACCCCTGCTGGGCTCCTGACACCAACAGATTTATGGAGGGGACAAATCCAGGGGGAGATGCAACAGTGCTGCTGTGAGCTCAGCTCCTGTCTGCCCCAGGAAAGCAAAAGTGCAGAGGGGAACAGCACTGCCTGCCCCAAGCACACCTGGGCTGCCACCCAGGGAATCTGATGTACCCCAGGGAATCTGCTGTACCCTCACCCTGTGCACACAGGGAATCCTGCTGTACCCCAGGAAATCCTGCTGTACCCCAGGAAATCCTGCTGTACCCTCACCCTGTGCACCCAGGAAATCCTGCTGTACCACAGAAAATCCTGCTGTACCCTCACCCTGCTGTGTCCATCCCTGAAAACCCAGAAAATCCTGCTGTACCCTCACCCTGTGCATCCCAGGAAATCCTGCTGTACCCTAGGAAATCTGCTGTACCCCTCACCCTGCACTGTTTGCATCCCTGTGCACCCAGGAAATCCTGCTGTACCCTCACCCTGCAGTGTATGTATCCCTGTCCACCCTCTGCAGTGACCCCAAACCCCTCCTGCCCTGCAGTGACCCCAAACCCCTCCTGCCCTGCAGTGACCCCAAACCCCAAACCCCTCCTGCCCTGCAGTGACCCCAGACTCCCCCTGCCCTGCAGTGACCCCAAACCCCTCCTGCCCTGCAGTGACCCCAAACCCCCCCTGCCCTGCAGTGACCCCAAACCCCTCCTGCTCCACAATGACCCCAGACCCCCCCACTCATCACCACCTTCCAAAAACCAGCCAGGGCCCTTCAGGTGCCATCCCAGCTCCCCCAGCCCCACCCGCCCAGTTTATCCCAGCTCCCCTTTCCTGAGCCCCCCAGGCTCAGCCCCAAACTCTTGTGCCAGGGCAGGAACAGCTCACAGCACTGTGGGTTACCCCACTCCTGTCCAGCTGGAGCTGGAGCCCTCTGTTAATTCTGAACTGAGTATTTTGGGATTCATGGAGCAGCTCAGAAGGGACCTGGGGAGATCAGCTGGGTCAAGCTCTCATGGGAAAATAAAGCACACAGCAGAGCTCCCAGTGCTGCTGCAGCCCCTGAAACCAACCCCAGAACTGCCCTGCAACTCCAGCCTGCTCCTGCCCCACTGCAAATAACACCCAGGGCAGCTCTGCCACCACAGCTTCACTCCTGTGCAAAGCCCCTCAACTGCCTGCTGCCCAAATCCCAGCTCCAGAATGAGCATTTAACAGCATTTCTGTTATTTTATGGAATGAGAAGCTTCACACTCTCGGCTTTGGACAGCTAAAAAAGCACTGACTATCCCCTGATTTCTCATTTATTCTTTATTTTAAGCCATACTTAAAAAAGAGTTTGCAACCCACTGTCCTCCACCTTTTAGGAAATGCTCATCCCTACATCTTTCCACCACTGAAATAAAAGGCACCTCTGTCAGCAGGTACCTTAGCTTGCTATCCCCACTTACCTCTAACAAAGAAAAAGCAGAATTTCAAGGAATTATGGACATTCTGGAATGTAGCCATCCATTAAGAATGAAAAGCAGAAACCTGATCCTGCTGGGTCTCATTTGTCACACTCAAGTTTAGCTCAATGTAGAACCAAAAGCTTGGTAGGGCAGGGCTTAAATCACCCTCAGCATCAAAACAAACTGAAAGGGGAACTGGACAAAGTTGATAAAGCTGATGTTAAATGTGGCATAAACAGAGAAGCCATTCTGTGGGTTACAGAATTCCTCCCCACTGTTACACTCCATGCCAAAACACCTTGAAATTACCTCAAACTGGGACACCATTCCCAGCTCTCCTCAGTGACAGGAGAGGGAAGGGCTGACAAGTTTTTGAAGCCAATTTGAACCCCAGCCCACTGCAAATCTGTCACAACGTGTGACAAAACAGCACAGGGGCCAGCACAGCTGAGCAGGGCACAGCTCAGGTCACTCCTGGGCTGGGCTTGATCCTTGGGCTGCCACAAGGTACCAGCACAGATTTTCTGGAATGAGCTGGGAATGGCACAGAAGGGACAGCAGAGGTGGCAGAGCAGGAATCCTGCACCTGCAGCCCTGGGAGCAGCAGCAGAGCTGGGCTCAGCTCCAGCTGGGATTGCCAGAGCCCAGCTCAGGTTGTCAGAGCAGCACTCACACCCCAGGGCAACACAAACACAGAGGGAAGCAACGGGCACAGCAAACAGCAGCAGCTCCAAAAGGAGCAGTTCTCCAAAGGGACCCCAAAAACTGCCCTGGGACGAGCAGGACCAAGGTGGCACCAGGAACAGGAGGCAAATTCCCTGCTTTACAACACCACAGCTGGGAGATCCACCTGTAAATCAGCACTCAGGAACATCATTTCTAATTAGAGACAAGAATAAGCAGCAGAGCAAGACCCAGCCCTGCTGTCCTGTGGCAAGTTACCCTTCCTGCAAACACAGGGAAGCTCCTTCTGCAGGTTTATGGAAACTGCACCGAGTTCCCATGTCCATCAAAGCCAGACTTGCCTTCAGGGTGTCCCAGTTACTCCCAGTTTCCATCCTTTGTCCCAGTTTTCATTATTTGTCCTGGTAAGACTGAGCCTGCACCAGCCTGTCCTTCCTCCCAGGGAATGTTTCTAGAAGTTGATAAGGCATCTGCCTCTGATTTCCACGAGGCTGCTGCAGCTCTGAGATCCTTCCTGGCTCTGGAGTCACCACCTGGGGACTTCTCTGAGAGCAGGGGACAGCAAGCACCAAGGGTCAGAGCAGGGGACAGCAATCACCAAGGACCAGAGCAGGGGACAGCAATCACCAGGGGACAGCAACCACCAAGGGCCAGAGCAGGGGACAGAGCAGGGGACAGCAATCAACAAGGGCCAGAGCAGGGGACAGAGCAGGGGACAGCAGTCACCAAGGACCTGCCCAGGGCTCCCAGTCGGTGCCAGCGCAGCAGGACACTGATCCCTGCATGGATGGCACTGAAAGCATGTCCAGAGATCTGTTCCCAGCTCCACAGGGATGTGAGCACAGAGCTGGGTGTGAGCCCTCCATGGACAGAGCTGGGTGTGAGCCCTCCATGGACAGAGCTGGGTGTGAGCCCTGCATGGACAGAGCTGGGTGTGAGCCCTCCATGGACAGAGCTGGGTGTGAGCCCTGCATGGACAGAGCTGGGTGTGAGCCCTCCATGCACAGAGCTCTGTGTGAGCCCTGCATGGACAGAGCTGGGTGTGAGCCCTGCATGGACAGAGCTGGGTGTGAGCCCTGCATGGACAGAGCTGGGTGTGAGCCCTGCATGGACAGAGCTGGGTGTGAGCCCTGCATGGACAGAGCTGGGTGTGAGCCCTGCATGGACAGAGCTGGGTGTGAGCCCTGCATGGACAGAGCTCTGTGTGAGCCCTGCATGGACAGAGCTGGGTGTGAGCCCTGCATGGACAGAGCTGGGTGTGAGCCCTGCATGGACAGAGCTCTGTGTGAGCCCTGCATGGACAGAGTTGGGTGTGAGCCCTGCATGGACAGAGCTCTGTGTGAGCCCTCCATGGACAGAGCTCTGTGTGAGCCCTCCATGGACAGAGCTCTGTGTGAGCCCTGCATGGACAGAGCTGGGTGTGAGCCCTCCATGGACAGAGCTCTGTGTGAGCCCTGCATGGACAGAGCTGGGTGTGAGCCCTGCATGGACAGAGCTGGGTGTGAGCCCTGCATGGACAGAGCTGGGTGTGAGCCCTCCATGGACAGAGCTGGGTGTGAGCCCTGCATGGACAGAGCTGGGTGTGAGCCCTGCATGGACAGAGCTGGGTGTGAGCCCTGCATGGACAGAGCTGGGTGTGAGCCCTCCATGCAGCCAGCCTGGAGAACAGAAGGCTCCAGGGACACTCCAGAACCTCCCAGTGCTCAAAGGTGGCTTTTAAAACACAAGAACAACTTTTTAAACTGGCAGATACTGAGAGGACAAGCTTTACATTAAAAGCTGAGAGATGATATCCCAGTAGATATTGGGAATAAATCCTTCCCTGTACGGTGGGGACACAGGGTGCCCAGAGCAGCTGGGGCTGACCCCAGGCCAGGCTGGACACTGGAGCTCCCAGTGCAGTGAAGTGTCCCTGCCATGGCAGGGATGGGATGGGTGATTTTTAATGTCCCTTCCAAGCAAACCACGCCGAGAGCCCGTGAGTCCAGCCCCTGCAGGCTGGGTGACACAGCCAGCCGCACTCACTGACCGCAGGGAACAGAGCGATTCACACTTATTAGAGTCTAATCAGCATAATAACAGAACGCACCGCCTTTATAACAACACCGCCTTTATAACAACACCGCCTTTATAGTATAACATCACCGCCTGTTCCCGGGCGAGCAGGAGCCCGAGCCGGTGCCGCGCTTGTCCCGGGGCACGGAGGGACCGGCCAGCCCCGGGCCCCGCTGCAGGGTAGGGCGGGGGTCAGCAGAGCCCCTTTGCCGGGTAGGAGTGACCCTTACAAACACTTAAAAACCCTTTAAAACGCTTTAAAACGCTTTAAAACCCCTTCCGCGGGGCGGGAGCGGACACGGGGCCGGCTGCCCGGAACCGGCAGGATGAGGAGCACGGAGAGAACCGGCGTGGCGCACGGACACACAGACACATGGACATACGGACACATGGACACACGGACACGCACACAACCGCCGCGCACAATGAGCGGCTGCTCCCGCCCGCCCAAACCCCCGCTCACCTGGACGCGCTCCTCCGTCTGCTGCTGGTGCTGCAGGCCGTGCTCCATGTCCTGGTGTGTCCCGGTGTCTCCCGGTGTGTCCCGGTGTGTCCGTCTGTCCGTCCGTCCCCGCTCTCGCTCCCGCCGGGGCCGCCCCGTCGCCAGGGACTCGCGCCCGCCCCGCGCGCGCACGCGCCGGCCCCGCCCCCTGCCCGCGCCGCCATTGGTCGGCGAGGGGGCGTGGCCGCGCCGCGAGCTCCGCCCCCCGAACGCTGATTGGTCACTGAGGGGACGGGGCCGCGGCGCGAGCTCCGCCTCCCGCGCGCTGATTGGCTGTCGGGGAGCGGCGGGGCGGGGCTGCGGGAGCGCGCGCGCGCGGGTTTTGGCGGGAAGGGGAAGTGCCCGGATGGGGCCGGGGCGGGGCCGGAGTGACCGGGAGTGACCGGGAGTGACCAGGGGGCGTGGGGTGGGACCGGACGGACTCACAATTCCCTTAGTGCCAACAGATGTGAGTGCAGACCCGAACCACCCAACCATGGCATTTATCGTGGCTTTATAGCCCACATCAACCCTGCTGCACGCGCAAAAAAATGTTCATAAAACATTAAAATCTCGTTAAACTGCAGAATCAAGTTTTACATCTTTTTTTTTGGCAGAATACCAGTGGCACTAATGAGAAAAAAACCATTCGCTTTAAGTGCAGCTACTGAAATGAATACAAATTCGCACTGTGTGCAAACAGCTCGGCAGCAGCAGTGCACCGTGGTCAGCCGGACCTGCAGGGACACTGGACACCGTCCCATGGCCAGGGTGCTGCACCCAGCCTTAATATCCGATCTGACCGGATCACTGGGGTTGGAAAAGCCCCCCCAGAGCACTGAGCCCCAGCGGTGCCCAATGCCCCCGTGTCACCAGCCCGGAGCACTGAGTGCCACCTCCAGTTCTTGTTTGGGCACCTCCTGGGACGGGCACTCCAATAATCCCCCCCTCTGTGAATAAAACCTTCCTGATGTTCGTCCTCTTGTCCTAGCTCTACTCCCTGGCAGTGGAGCCATTCCCTGTGTCCTGTCCCTCATCCCTTGTCCAAGTCCCTCTCCAGCTCTCCTGGAGCCCCTTGGTGATGGATGGACACTGAAATCCCACACCAGGAGCTTTGAGACAGCCCTGGTGCTAGCAGGAAATGAGATGGGATTTTCCTGCATGGGAATTCCGTTCAGCTCATTCCCAAGCCCTCCAGTGGGCTGGGGGTCTCTGGTGGTCTGCCAGGAGCCATTTCCCTGTTGGGCTGAAAGGACAAAGTTTGGGGAGGTGCTCCCTAGTGTGGGCAGGTGGAGATGACACGAACCTCTCCATGGACACCTTTAGATCTGGGCGTCCATCGCTTCCTGATCCATGGAATCCTCCAGAATTCCTGATCCCTGCCATCCTGCATGGCTCCCTGATCCCTGATCCCTGATCCATGCCATCCTCCAGAATTCCTGATCCCTGCCATCCTGCATGGCTCCCTGGTCCCTGACCCCTGATCCTGCCATCCCCCATGGCTCCCTGATCCTTGATCCCTAATTCCTGATCCCTGATCCTTGATCCCTGATCCCTTCCATCCCCCATGGCTCCATGATCCCTGATCCTTGATCCCTTCCATCCCCAGAATTCCTGATCCCTGCCATCCCCCATGGCTCTCTGATCCCTGATCCCTAATCCCTGATCCTTGATCCCTGATCCCTGATCCCTGATTCCTGATTCCTGATCCCTGCCATCCTCCAGAATTCCTGATTCCTGCCATCCTGCATGGCTCCCTGATCCCTAATCCCTGATCCCTAATCCCTGATCCCTGATCCCTGCCATCCCCCATGGCTGCCTGATTCCTGATCCCTGCCATCCTCCAGAATTCCTGATCCCTGCCATCCTCCATCCCCCATGGCTCCCTGATCCCTGATCCCTAATTCCTGATCCCTGATCCTTGATCCCTGATCCCTTCCATCCCCCATGGCTCCATGATCCCTGATCCTTGATCCCTGCCATCCTCCAGAATTCCTGATCCCTGCCATCCTGCATGGCTCCCTGATCCTTGATCTCTAATTCCTGATCCCTGATCCTTGATCCCTGATCCCTGCCATCCCCCATGGAAGGTCCCTGTCCATGACAAGGGGGTTGGCACTGGGTGGTTTTAACCCAGCCCAGCCCATTCCATCATTCCATGATTCTGTGATCTCTCCCCGAGGCATTCAGCACAAGCACTGATTAACATTCTGAATTTCAGCTGGCCTCAGCAAGGGCAGAGGAGGAATTTCCTGCTAAAACCAGGATTTTTATTTATTCTCCTACGGCATTTGGCTCCCCTGAAGCTGCAGAGCAGGTGGCAGCTGAGGCAGCAGGTGCAGCTCTGTGACCTGGCAGTGCCAGTCCTGTCCTAGAACAGGGACAGGAGTCCAGGGCCACCGGCTGTGACAGTGCCAGCAGGGACAGGAGTGCTGGGCCATGGGCTGTGACAGTGCCAGTCCTGTCCAGGGACAGGGACAGGAGTCCTGGGCCATGGGCTGTGACAGTGCCAGCAGGGACAGGAGTGCTGGGCCATGGGCTGTGACAGTGCCAGTCCTGTCCTAGAACAGGGACAGGAGTCCAGGGCCCCGGCTGTGACAGTGCCAGCAGGGACAGGAGTGCTGGGCCATGGGCTGTGACAGTGCCAGTCGTGTCCTAGAACAGGGACAGGAGTGCTGGGCCATGGGCTGTGACAGTGCCAGCAGGGACAGGAGTGCTGGGCCATGGGCTGTGACAGTGCCAGTCCTGTCCTAGAACAGGGACAGGAGTGCTGGGCCATGGGCTGTGACAGTGCCAGTCCTGTCCTAGAACAGGGACAGGAGTCCTGGGCCATGGGCTGTGACAGTGCCAGTCCTGTCCTAGAACAGGGACAGGAGTCCTGGGCCATGGGCTGTGACAGTGCCAGCAGGGACAGGAGTCCTGGGCCATGGGCTGTGACAGTGCCAGTCCTGTCCAGAGCAGGGACAGGAGTCCTGGGCCATGGGCTGTGACAGTGCCAGTCCTGTCCTAGAACAGGGACAGGAGTGCTGGGCCATGGGCTGTGACAGTGCCAGTCCTGTCCTAGAACAGGGACAGGAGTGCTGGGCCATGGGCTGTGACAGTGCCAGTCCTGTCCAGAACAGGGACAGGAGTGCTGGGCCACCGGCTGTGACAGTGCCAGCAGGGACAGGAGTGCTGGGCCATGGGCTGTGACAGTGCCAGTCCTGTCCTAGAACAGGGACAGGAGTGCTGGGCCATGGGCTGTGACAGTGCCTGGCCACCAGCTGTGACACTGACAGGAGTCCCTGGACATCATCTGTGACAGTGCCAGTCCTGCCCAGAGTAGGGACAGGAGTCCCTGGCCACCAGCTGTGCCAGTCCCTGGCCATTGGCTGTGACAGGGACAGGAGTCCTGGGCCAGCAGCTGTGACAGGGACAGGAGTCCAGGGCCACCAGCTGTGCCAGTCCCTGGCCAGCAGCTGTGACACAGGTGGGATTCCCTGGCCACCAGCTGTGCCAGTCCCTGGCCAGCAGCTGTGACAGTGCCAGTTCTGTCCTAGAACAGGGACAGGAATCCAGGGCCACCAGCTGTGCCAGTCCCTGGCCATTGGCTGTGACAGGGACAGGAGTCCCTGGCCATCACCTGTGCCAGCCCCTGGCCAGCAGCTGTGACAGGGACAGGAGTCCAGGGCCACCAGCCGTGCCAGCCCCTGGCCAGCAGCTCCCCAGCCAGGTTCCACTGACAGAGCCCCAGTAAATCTGTCCCAGTCCCTGAGCTCCATCTCAATTACATTTCCCCTGGGGTACCAGCAGTGTCCAGCTGTCCCCACAGAGCAGCTCCTCACTGCCCAGCTCTCTGCAGCCAGACAATGAATAACTGCAGTGCTCATCCCCACGAGCAGGGCAGCTGGAGTACCTGCAGAATAAAGGCACAAGGGTTCCTGTCTCCTGAGTTGTTTATTCTGCTCGGAGCAGTTATCTGCTGTGTCTCCAGCAGAACATCTCCCAAAGGCAGAGTCTGCACTGGCTCTGCACTGCCTTGGGTGTTATTTTCCAGCACCAGATAAATGTGAACGCTCGAGTACAGCAAGGCAAACATTCCTCAAAATAATTAAAACGCTGACAAGAAAATGCAGCTTGATATTCCAACCCATCTCCGGTTACAAATCCAATTAAATGTGTTCAGCTCAGCCTGTTTATCCTCAAAAACCATCACCCCACATCAGTGAGAGGCCAAAGGAGCAGCACCCAGGGGTGGCTGGCTGAGGGACAGAAATCAAACCCTGCAGGGAGGAGCAGAATTCCCTGGCAGAGCTCCTCGATTCCAGAGCTGCTCCCCCGTTCCAGCGGTGCAGGCTGAGCAGAATTCTCAGCTGAGGTGCTGAGAACAGCTCCAAATGTCATCGGGGAGGAACCTGCCACTTCTGTTCTGTGCTGCCGGTGACTGAAGGGCTCCTCTCGTCACACACCCCGAATTCTGTCACTGCCTGTATTTTTAGCAGAGCAATTCACAGGCAGGGAGGGGAGGAGGAAGGGTTTGCTGAATGCTGATCGCTCACACACCGCAGAGGAAGCTGTTCACATTTTTATTAATTGACTAACAATATCCAGAGACTTACTCAGGCGGGGATGGAACATCTCAGATCCTTCCCAGTGAAATGTCACTCGAAATGAAAATGGCAGGGGAATTTTTAGAAAGGCCATTGCTGGGGGAGATTCTTGGAAAGAGAAGAACCTGCCTTCCCCCAAAACTCTGTCAGCCTCAGGGGCTTTTAAAGGTGACATGTAATACATTAAAATACAGGGACAGATTAATGTGCTAATTGCAGGGGAGAATATCAAACACAATCGTGACTACAGATACCTTGGGAAAAAGGAATGTTTGAGCATCAGGCCGTGGCTGGTGCCAGGGATGAATAATTGCCAAGTTTTCAACGTGAGGATTTCTGCTCCAAGGCAGTGGGGATCTCATGGTTATTGGGATCTGATCAACAGGATTCCTCAGAAAACAAATCACAGCTGGTTTAGTGTCTGTGTATTTATTTATTTCAATATCAGGTAACTGAAGAACTCTTGCACCCAGCTGAGCTTTTCTCCCTGGTTTGTGACTGAAAACAGGGATCTGGTTCATGGGGAGATGCAGCTCCTGAGCAGAGAATGGAGGGGATGGAAACATGAATGGAAACGTGCCCAGGGAGAGCAGGGAGCATTGGGACAGGCAGGGCAGCAGGGCTGGGACAGCACTGCCACCAAACTGGCTGCACATGTCCCTCCTGCTGCCACCAAACTGGCAGCACATGTCCCTCCTGCTGCCACCAAACTGGCTGCACACCTCCCTCCTGCTGCCTGCAGCAGCAAAGTGCCCCGATTGCTGAAATCCCAGCGGGCTTTAGTGGCTGATTCTGCCTAAATCACATTCAGGGATCAGCACAATCTGGGCTTAGCTGTGGCTCCTGAGCCAAAAGAGCAAATCAGGATTAAACTGGGAAATCAGTTTAATGGGATAGGATGAGCTGGGGCTCAGCATCCCTCCAGCTCAGCTCACACAGGGATGGTTCAGTGGGGATGGGGCTGCCTCACAGCCAGGGCAAGGCACAGGATCATGGAATGGGTGGGGTGGAAAAGGCTCAAACACCTCCCAGAGCCACCCCTGCCATGGCAGGGACAGCTCCACTGTCCCAGAGCTCCAGCCCCAGTGTCCAGGGACACCTCCAGGGGTCCAGGGGCAGCCACAGCTGCTCTGGGCACTCAGAAATTTCTGCTCTGGAATTCCAGCCGTGTCCCTGTCCCTGTGCTGTGGGGCAGTGACGGTCTGTGAGGGGACACAGCTCCTTCCAGTGAGCCCAGAAGGAAAATCACACACCTGCTCCAGGTGCTCTGGCGAGAAAATCCAAATTAGGGTAAATAAAGCCAGGTCTTGGCAACCTGAATCCAGAGAAAGCTTGGGATTCCTTCCTATGGATGGAACAGGAGTTGTTCAGAATTTTCTTCCATGTGCAACGATGAAAGTTCTGCATTGGAGAGGTCTGGACCTGGGGGGAAATCCCTGTGAGAGGGGACTGGGATAAATCCCTGAGAGAGGGGACTGGGGATAAATCCTCATTTGGGGACTGGGGATAAATCCCTGTGAGAGGGGACTGGGGATAAATCCCTGAGAGAGGGGACTGGGATAAATCCCTGCGAGAGGGGACTGGGATAAATCCCTGTGAGAGGGGACTGGGGATAAATCCCTGTGAGAGGGGACTGGGGATAAATCCCTGTGAGGGGGGACTGGGGATAAATCCTCATTTGGGGACTGGGATAAATCCTCATTTGGGGACTGGGGATAAATCCCTGCAAGAGAGGACTGGGATGGACAGGGAGCCTGAGAGAGGGAGCAGGAGGACACGTCCCCAAATTAAGATTTATCCTGAGGGCCAGCCAGCTCCAAATACAGTTTGGAATGTGGAAGGGTCAGCTGGGGTGGGAGAAGGAGCTCCAGCACCTTCCTGGGCAATGCTGAGCCCCAATTCCACACAAAAAGGGAACCCTGGAGTTTGTCCATGGCCCAGGTTGGGCTGGAGCTGCCCTGAGCTGTCCCCTGTGCTGACACCCAGCACAGCCCTGCACTGCCACAGGCACAGCTCCAGGACCCGGGGCTTGACTCACATCTTATGCAATCCCTCTCCTCCCCAGGAAGCGAGAAGGAACCGATTAAATCTGCCCACACAGCGTCTCTAATGCCTGAGCTCAACGTGGTGGGGAATTGTGATGGATTTGTGGAGCCCTTCCCCAGGTTCTCAGGCAAATCAGGGGAAAGTTCCTTCAAAAAATGTACAGCTCATTATGGATCTTCCAGCTGCGATAATGTTTGAAGGCCTAAGTCTTTAATTAAATCAGAGGTTTACAAGTGAACATTTCTGGTAGGAGTCTGTAGGGAGTAGCCTTTGAATTGGTAAATCAGCTCCTGAATAAACCACTGCAAGCTGAAACGCCGCGTTCCCCGAGCTCTGTGCTAAGTTTAAACAGGAAAATAACTGAATTTCGTGGGGATGAAAAATGGCAGCGCTGGGAACTGGAGATTTTCTCTCACCCTCAGGTGCAGTGCAGCTCCTGCAGAACATTTTCTGTCTGTGCCACCCCAGCAGCTGCTGCAGCAGTGGAATCACCCAGTGGAGGTGACCCTGCCATGCCAGGGTGGCCCTGGGTGGGCTTTGAAGTCTCTTCCAACCCAAACCAACCCAGGATTTTTAACTGCACTGCTGCACTTCAGACCCAGGAGTGCCCAGATCTTCAGGCTGAGCTCCCTGATCCAACCTGCAGCAGCATCAGGGCTCTGGGCTGGGCAAGCCATGGCACCTCTTTTATACCTCTTTTATATATATTTTATATTTCTTTTATACCTCTTTTATATATATTTTATACCTCTTTTATATATATTTTATACCTCTTTTTTATCTATGTTATACCTCTTTTATATTTCTTTTATACCTCTTTTATACCTATTTTATACCTCTTTTCTATCTATTTTATATTTCTTTTATACCTCTTTTATATATATTTTATACCTCTTTTATATCTATTTTATATTTCTTTTATACCTCTTTTATATATGTTTTATACCTCTTTTATATCTATTTTATATTTCTTTTATACCTCTTTTACATATATTTTATACCTCTTTTATATCTATTTTATATTTCTTTTATACCTCTTTTATATATGTTTTATACCTCTTTTATATCTATTTTATATTTCTTTTATACCTCTTTTATATATGTTTTATACCTCTTTTATATCTATTTTATACCTCTTTTCTATCCATTTTTAACCTCTTTTCCATCTCTTTTATCTGATTAATGCCTAAAACATTGACAAGTGTTGCTTTCCAGTGTTTCCTTCCCCTGCAGACCTGCTCTGTGCTCAGCCATGTCCCCTCTGCCCTCCCTTTGTCCCTTCCCCTGTCCTCCAGTCCCAGCTCACCCTGAGCGTTCTCCTGTTCTGGGCACAGAGCTTGGCCTGGATTGCACTCAGGGAAAGTTCATTTCCCCCAGAATAATCCACACCTGGGAGTGTGAGCTCTGTAATCTGTGGGGGAAAATCAGAGTCTTTTAGGGCATGAGTCAGCTAATCTGTTTGAGTCTCTATTTCGGGAGGAGATGAGGCATGCCCTCGAATTTGCTGTTCTCTGTTGACTTCAAAGGAACCCAACGTGCCTTGCTGAAGGGAGGAGTCTGCGAGGGAAGTCTGGTTTTGGGCAGATCAATCTCAGCAATGAAGGGGAAGGGTGACTCCATCCATGGTCTGCTCATTCTCCTGAGGGATCCATCCCATTCCAGGCTCTGCTGCCTGCCCCATGCCCTGCTGCTCCTCAAGGGTCCCTCTCTTGGCTCTGCTCCTTGACAAGTGTCCTGCTTTGGAGGGCAGGTGTCTGCTGAGAAAGGCAGGAGCTTCTCTGAAATGGAGAATGTAAACCCCCTCCCTCCAAATTATTATAATTTTGAAATCAAGGGGCTCTCAGGCAAAGCTATGGGAATTAGGAATAACCGTTCTTTACTAGGGAAATTAAAATAGAAATACAGCACTACAAAGAACAAACCCCAAACCCTGACACAGTCAGAGTACAGCCTGACACCCGTCAGGCAGGGTGTTGGCAGCAGTCCCATCCCATGGTGGCTGCATCCTCCTGCAGTGACAGATGTGGCTCAGCTGGAGCAGTGCTCCTGTACAAGGTGCAGTTTCCCTCCGGAGCTCCAGTGGGGATGTGGAGAAATCCGGTTTTCCTCTGGAGTCCAGTGGAGAAAGGGGCTCCCTTAGTGTCCCAAACCTCTGTTTTTATCTTGGTAAGAAATGTTGGGCTCTTCCCCCTGGCTGGAGCAACTCCCAATGGGATGCAGTAATTTTATCAGTGCCACAGTGGGACTCAATGGCCATGAGCAGAAAATGACTGGCTGGAGGAAGGATGGGCTGTGAAAAGATAAAGAACACTGCCCCAGCTGGTTTATAAACCATGGCCATGAACAGGAGATATCCCATGAGATAAAGAACACTGCCCCAGCTGGTTTATAAACCATGGCCATGAACAGGAGATATCCCATGAGATAAAGAACACTGCCCCAGCTGGTTTATAAACCATGGCCATGAACAGGAGATATCCCATGAGATAAAGAACACTGCCCCAGCTGGTTTCAATGGATGCCCATTAGCAGAATATCTCCCAGGTAGATCAGGATCACTGCCCCACCCTCAACAGATGGTGATAGAATAGAACCTTTTATCACACCCTGTGTTGTAACCCAAGACACCAAGGACTCCCAGGAATTTATGGGATCTTCCCTACAACTCCCCAGAGTCCATATACATGGTGAGCCTTCCCTGCCCTCCCCCTGCCTCTCACTCTTCCCCCTGGTGTGATGCTCTGGATGCTCCCCACTCTCACCTCAGGCACCTCACACTCTCTGCTCTCCCTTTCATCCCCACACCCCATCCCTGACTGAGAATTTCTCCTCTCAGTCACACCTTGGGTTCTCTCCTGACCCCCATTCCTGCCCCACCCTCCTCTCTCCCCCTCCAGGGTCCCTGAGCCCTGAGCAGCTGCTGCCACGGACGGAGCAGTTCCAGGACTTGGGTCACACTGCTCAGGACTGTCCAGTGAAGCTCTGAAAACCTCCAGGGGTGGACATTGCAAAGCCTGTCCAGGGCTCTTCCAGTGCCCATCCCTGCCACGACCTAAGAAACACTCATCCCAGAGTCCCTCATGAAAGTTAAATGAGTAAAATGTTCAAAAGTTCAATCTCAAAACCTCATCCTCACCTTGCCTGACCCGTGAGTCAATTCCAGGAGTTCCTTCAAGTCTTGTCCTTCTCTGGAATCTTCCTGGTTCTCAATGGCCCCTCCAGGGCAGGCGCCTTCAGAGAGCCCAGAGGAGCTCATGGAAATGCAGCCAGGATTCTGGAGCTGGGCTGGGAGAGCTGGGAATGTTCCCCTGGAGAAGGGAAAATGCCAGGGAATGCTCAGAGTCCCTGCAGGGGCTCCAGGAGAGCTGGAGAGGGACTGGGGACAAGGGCTGGAGGGACAGGACACAGGGAATGGCTTCACTGGGAAAGGGGAGATTGGGCTGGGATCTGGGCAAGGAATTCCTGCCTGGGCTGGAATTCCCAGATTTGCTGGGGCTGCCCCTGGATTCCTGCAGTGTCCAAGGCCAGGCTGGACATTGGGGCTGGGAGCAGCCTGGGGTGGTGGGAGCCTGGCAGGGGGTGACAGGAGGTGACAGGGAGTGACAGGGGGTGGCAGGTCCCGGTCCCTGGGGTCCCTTGCAGCCCTTCCCCGACCCCCGTTGCTGCTCCAGCCCCCCCTGCCCGTCCCTGCCCCGCTCTGCTGCCATCGCCGCAGGAGCCCCCGGCAGAGCTGGCGCTGCTCCTGTGCCCGCCCTGCTCCATCTGCCCGGCCCCATCTGCTGCCGAGCTGCTCCGGCACACGGACACAGGGACACACGGACACAGGGACAGAGACACACGGACAGAGACACACACACAATCAGACAGACACACAGACATACGGACACATGGGCACACAGACACATGGACACACGGACAGAGACATGGACAGAGACACACGGACACACATGGACACAGACACACACAGTCAGACAGACACATGGACACACAGACATGGAGACACACGGACAGAGACACACGGACACACATGGACACAGACACACACACAGTCAGACAGACACATGGACACACGGACACACACAGTCAGACAGACACATGGACACATGGATAGAGACACACGGACACAGACACACGGACACATGGACACACAGAGACACAGACACATGGACACACAGACACACACAGTCAGACAGACACACACAGTCAGACAGACACAGACACATGGACACACAGAGACACAGACACATGGACACACATGGACACAGACACATGGACACACAGATACATGGACACACGAACACACAGAGTCAGACACAGACACACATGGACACACACAGACACACAGACACAGTCAGGCAGACACACGGACACACACAGACACACATGGACACACGGACACACACACAGACAAACACACAGACACACACACAGACACACACAGACACACACACAGACACATGGACACACATGGACACACAGACACATGGACACACACACAGTCAGACAGACACACGGACACACACACACACACACACACACACACACACACACACACACACACACACCCTGTGCATTTCAATCCCGCTCTGGGCTGCAGCCCTGCCAGGCTGGGAGCGAGGCTCAGGGGCGCTGCAGGCAGAAATGCAGTCAATAAACCATTATTTTACATCGTTATATCCAAATAAAAGTTCCTCCCATTGACCTCCCCCAGTGGGGCTGGCCTCCCCCGGCAGGAGGAGGAGAAATCTGGAATTTGCACAGGGCTTGACCTCCCCAAATCCTGCCAGGATAACGAGTGAGTCCCTCAGCGTTACCCACCTGAGCACCCTGACACTGCTGGAGTTTTAATTACAAACCTCCAAAGTCAGAGCAGTAACGTGCAACTGCAGCTCATTTCAGACTTGGCTGAGAAAAGGCTGCAAGCAGACTGAGCCATTTCAATTTAGGTAAATTGAGGGTTTAAATTTAGCCTGCGAACTGAAATCCCACAAATCACAAACCGTGGCCCTGTGTTAATTGCTGAGCATCCTCTCATTATTTCTTGGTTTCTGACCAGTCAGAAAATCCTCATCCTGGTATTAGTCATGCCTTGGGTGGCTGGGAGCTGTAATATTTTACTTTGTGTTTCTTCCTTACTTCATGGGAAGGTTTTTATTGCTTTACTATTAAAGTACAGTACTGGGCTATTTTGGGACAGGAACCTTTAAAATTAACTGAGTTTTTATACTTTGTACAAATGAAAAAGAGAAATTATTTCATTGCTCATTCTCCAGTTTAGTACTGAGGACCTGAAGCAGTAAAAGATTTTGCTCTTAATCATATTAATGAACTTGATTATTGTAGGAACGCAGGCTGCCAAGCAGGTTATCTATTTCAGCCTGCAACTGCATCCTGAATTAACAGAGCAATTAAATCAGACGTGGAGCCAAAAACAAACGTGTGAAGGGTGTCACGGGGGGGCAGGGGCAGTGGGAGGGGGCAGCAGAGCTGCAGGAAGGGATTTCACAGGAACCAGGAGCCCATGTGGGCACTGCCAGGCAGGAAAGGAGGAAATGGGATTTCTCTGCACAGGAATTAGAATTGTTTTCCACCTGGGCTATTTATTTTATTCTCTCTTGAAGGGGTAAAATGACTTTAAACTGAAAGAGGGAAGGTTTAGATGGGATCTGGGGAAGGAATTTCTGGCTGGGCTGGAATTCCCAGATTTGCTGCTCCTGGATCCCTGGAGTGTCCAAGGCCAGGCTGGACATTGGGGACAGTGGGAATTGTCCCTGCCATGGATGGGGTGACACTGGGTGGGGTTTAAGGTCCCTTCCCACCCAAACCATTCCATTATTCCATATTTACAGGATATGTATCCCAGAAATGTTTCACGTTTTGGACACAGATTAACTCCAGAGAAATCCAATAATAAAAATCAACATTTCTGCCTTGTGGCTGTAAAGGTGCCAGCAGAAGGAAGTGCAGAGCAGTCCCAGGGGAGGAGCAGGGTTCTGTTATTCAGAGTTATCCAAGGTGGGACAAGGAGCATTCCCACAGGGATGGGGACAGTCACCTCTCCAGGTGCCTGCCCAACAGTCCTGGCAGGTTTGGCTTCACCCCCAGCCCAACCTTTGGGGAATTGCAGCTTCCTCTGCAAACCCCACTGTGGGAGCGCTGGGAGCTCTTCTGATTATTGCATCAGGGAATGGGCTGGGTTGGGAGGGAGCTCAGAGCCCCCCATCCCACCCCAGCCATGGCAGGGACACTTCCACTGTCCCCAGTGTCCAGCCCCAGTGTCCAGTCTGAAACTGGGCACTGCCAGGGATCCAGGGGCAGCCACAGCAAATCTGGGCACCTGTGCCAGGGAACAATTCCTGCCCAAATCCCACCCAGCCCTGCCCACCCTGCCAGGGAACAATTCCTGCCCAAATCCCACCCAGCCCTGCCCACCCTGCCAGGGAACAATTCCTGCCCAAATCCCACCCATCCCTGCCCTCTGGCAGTGAACAATTCCTGCCCAAATCCCACCCAGCCCTGCCCCTGGCAGCTCACCCTGACAAATTCCACCCCCAGCTCCTCTCTGCAGAGTCCCTGGGCTGTCCTGGAGGTCAGAGCCAGGACTGGGAGCCTGAGCTGAGCTTTCCCTGAGGGCAGCACCCAGCAGCATCCCTCGGGATGCAGATACCATTGCTGTGGTGGCTGCATGAACTCTCCAGAAGATCAGAGAGGAAATCATCCTGCACCTCAGCAGCTCCCTGTTCTAAGGAGGAAATTCCTGCTGGGCACTGGGGGATGTTTCCCAAGGCAGGTTCTCTCCTCACAGCCCAGCTCTGGGCAGTGATCCCAGCTCTCACCATCCTCATCCTGAGCCCAGAGCCAGCAGGGCTGGGGACAGTGATCCCAGCTCTCACCATCCCTGTCCTGAGCCCAGAGCCAGCAGGGCTGGGGACAGTGATCCCAGCTCTCACCATCCTCATCCTGAGCCCAGAGCCAGCAGGGCTGGGGACAGTGATCCCAGCTCTCACCTGAGCCCAGAGCCAGCAGGGCTGGGACAGTGATCCCAGCTCTCACCTGAGCCCAGAGCCAGCAGGGCTGGAGGCAGTGATCCCAGCTCTCACCATCCTCATCCTGAGCCCAGAGCCAGCAGGGCTGGGACAGTGATCCCAGCTCTCACCATCCCTGTCCTGAGCCCAGAGCCAGCAGGGCTGGGACAGTGATCCCAGCTCTCACCATCCTCATCCTGAGCCCAGAGCCAGCAGGGCTGGGACAGTGATCCCAGCTCTCACCATCCTCATCCTGAGCCCAGAGCCAGCAGGGCTGGGACAGTGATCCCAGCTCTCACCATCCCTGTCCTGAGCCCAGAGCCAGCAGGGCTGGGACAGTGATCCCAGCTCTGTCCTGAGCCCAGAGCCAGCAGGGCTGGGGCAGTGATCCCAGCTCTCACCTGAGTCCAGAGCCAGCAGGGCTGGGGACAGTGATCCCAGCTCTCACCATCCCTGTCCTGAGCCCAGAGCCAGCAGGGCTGGGACAGTGATCCCAGCTCTGTCCTGAGCCCAGAGCCAGCAGGGCTGGGGACAGTGATCCCAGCTCTCACCTGAGCCCAGAGCCAGCAGGGCTGGGACAGTGATCCCAGCTCTCACCATCCTCATCCTGAGCCCAGATCCAGCAGGGCTGGGACAGTGATCCCAGCTCTCACCTGAGCCCAGAGCCAGCAGGGCTGGGACAGTGATCCCAGCTCTCACCTGAGCCCTGATCCAGCAGGGCTGGGACAGTGATCCCAGCTCTCACCTGAGCCCTGATCCAGCAGGGCTGGGACAGTGATCCCAGCTCTCACCTGAGCCCTGATCCAGCAGGGCTGGGACAGTGATCCCAGCTCTCACCATCCTCATCCTGAGCCCAGAGCCAGCAGGCTGGGGACAGTGATCCCAGCTCTCACCTGAGCCCAGAGCCAGCAGGGCTGGGACAGTGATCCCAGCTCTGTCCTGAGCCCAGAGCCAGCAGGGCTGGGACAGTGATCCCAGCTCTCACCTGAGCCCAGAGCCAGCAGGGCTGGGACAGTGATCCCAGCTCTCACCTGAGCCCAGAGCCAGCAGGGCTGGGACAGTGATCCCAGCTCTGTCCTGAGCCCAGAGCCAGCAGGGCTGGGACAGTGATCCCAGCTCTGTCCTGAGCCCAGAGCCAGCAGGGCTGGGGACAGTGATCCCAGCTCTCTCCATCCTCATCCTGAGCCCAGAGCCAGCAGGGCTGGGGACAGTGATCCCAGCTCTGTCCTGAGCCCAGAGCCAGCAGGGCTGGGGACAGTGATCCCAGCTCTCACCTGAGCCCATCTCACAGCTCAGAGGGATCCCAGGGTTTTTGTGGGCAGAGCTCAGTCACTCACCCCAGCCCCTGGTGATGAGCACTCCAAACACCCCGTGCTGGGCTGCCAACCTGGAGCTGCAGGGAGATAAAAGAGAGATGAGAGGAGAGGAAATGTGAGGTGATTGATAAAAATATAATTCCACTGATAATTCCATCTGTCAGACTAATAACTCTCTTGTAGTGTTTTTTTAATAATAATATCTCCTGCTTACATAACAGCTGCTGTATGTGGCTCTTTAAGTCGTTTGTAAGTATTAATTAAATCCCAAAGCAGCCGTGTGAGGCAGATGGGAATTCACATCCCATCTCCTGCCGTCACTCCCGCATTCCACAGGCAGGGAACTTGGCAGGGCCGGCTGCGGGCTGTGCAGCCAAAATTCAGATTGCTGCGAGCAGAGCAGCTCCTGCCCTGTGTGGGGCGGGTTTGGGGCTGCTCCTGCTCCCTGCAGAGCCCAGGGAGGGGATCCAGCAGTGCCAGGGTGAGACTGGGCTGTGTGGAGCCTGGGCACAGCTCTGGTCACTCATGGGACGGGCACAGCTCTGGGCACAGCTCTGGTCACAGCTCTGGGCACAGCTCTGGTCACAGCTCTGGTCACTCACGGGATGGGCACAGCTCTGGTCACTCACGGGATGGGCACAGCTCTGGTCATTCACGGGATGGGCACAGCTCTGGGCACAGCTCTGGTCACTCACGGGACAGGCACAGCTCTGGGCACAGCTCTGGTCACTCATGGGACGGGCACAGCTCTGGTCACTCATGGGATGGGCACAGCTCTGGGCACAGCTCTGGTCACTCATGGGATGGGCACAGCTCTGGTCACTCACAGGATGAGCACAGCTCTGGGCAGAGCTCTGGGCACAGCTCTGGTCACTCACAGCTCTGGTCACTGCTCTGGTCACTCACGGGATGGGCACTGCTCTGGTCACAGCTCTGGGCACAGCTCTGGTCACAGCTCTGGTCACTCATGGGATGGGCACAGCTCTGGTCACTCATGGGATGGGCACAGCTCTGGGCACAGCTCTGGTCACTCATGGGATGGGCACAGCTCTGGGCACAGCTCTGGTCACTCACGGGACGGGCACAGCTCTGGTCACAGCTCTGGGCACAGCTCTGGTCACTCACAGGACAGGCACAGCCCTGGGCACAGCTCTGGTCACTCACAGGATGGGCACAGCTCTGGGCACTGCTCTGGGCACAGCTCTGGTCACTCATGGGACGGGCACAGCTCTGGTCACTGCTCTGGTCACTCATGGGACAGGCACAGCTCTGGGCACAGCTCTGGTCACTCACGGGACGGGCACAGCTCTGGGCACAGCTCTGGGCACAGCTCCGGTCACTCACGGGATGGGCACAGCTCTGGGCACAGCTCTGGTCACTTACGGGACGGGCACAGCTCTGGTCACTCACAGGATGGGCACAGCTCTGGTCACTCACGGGATGGGCACAGCTCTGGTCACAGCTCTGGTCACAGCTCTGGTCACTCACGGGATGGGCACAGCTCTGGTCACAGCTCTGGTCACAGCTCTGGTCACTCACGGGATGGGCACAGCTCTGGTCACTCATGGGATGGGCACAGCTCTGGGCACAGCTCTGGTCACTCACGGGATGGGCACAGCTCTGGGCGCAGCTCTGGTCACTGCTCTGGTCACTCATGGGACGGTCACAGCTCTGGTCACAGCTCTGGTCACTCACGGGACGGTCACTGCTCTGGTCACTCATGGGATGGGCACAGCTCTGGTCACAGCTCTGGTCACTCATGGGATGGGCACAGCTCTGGTCACTCATGGGATGGGCACAGCTCTGGGCACAGCTCTGGTCACTCACGGGACGGTCACTGCTCTGGTCACTCATGGGATGGGCACAGCTCTGGTCACAGCTCTGGTCACTCATGGGATGGGCACAGCTCTGGTCACTCATGGGATGGGCACAGCTCTGGGCGCAGCTCTGGTCACTCATGGGACGGGCACAGCTCTGGGCACAGCTCTGGTCACTCACGGGATGGGCACAGCTCTGGGCACAGCTCTGGGCACAGCTCTGGTCATAGCTCTGGTCACTCATGGGCTGGTCACTGCTCTGGTCACTCACGGGACGGTCACTGCTGTCCCCACCCATCACTGTTTGCACCATCATAATCCTTGTTTTTACCTCTGATGTTATTTGGGTCCTGGCCATGGTCTAACACAGAAAAGCTTCCCCTGGGGTGTCAGGGTGCAGTGACAGCTCCAGGTCACCGGCCTGTGCTGGCACACAAGTGACCAGCTGTCCTGGCCAGCACCCAGGGGCTCTGAGCTCAGCACTGGGCTCAGCTCTGGGGCTCAGCTCTGGGGCTCAGCTCTGGGGCTCAGCTCTGGGCACAGCTCTGGGGCTCAGCTCTGGGGCTCAGCACTGGGGCTCAGCTCTGGGGCTCAGCTCTGGGGCTCAGCTCTGGGGCTCAGGAGGATCCACAGCCCCTGCACTGGCTGCTTCTCTTTGCTGGGCTCTTTTCACCTGTCCTGAGCAAACCAGGCACGTGTGGGACACTCACAGAGCCCGTTTGCATCAGTACAGGGCTTCATCCCCCCATTCAAAATCCGATTTGTGATTGCCCTGTGCAGGTGCTGGTGCTGAACAAATGCCCACAGTGAGTTCTTTCAGGTTCTTTCGAGCTGCAGGGACAAAATGCCACCCCCGGGTGTGACACGCAGCCCCAGTGGCACAGGGAGGGTCACACACCCGCGGTGGCAGCTCCTGTGTGCAGCCCCAAAGCCAGGCTCAGGTTCCAGCTCGGTTCCAGCTTTGTCCATCCCCTCCCAGTGACCATTCCCTGCTGAGGCACTTTGCCTGTGCTGCCTCAACCAAACCAATCCGAAACGGGGATTGATTTTAAAAGCACATTTCATTTCTGTCCTGCCTGTTCCACCTGCCAGGCTGGGGTGTCACACAGCCCTGTCAGAGCTGTCAGCAGCTCTGCCGTGGGGACTCGGGTCTGGGGGGTCACTGGGAGGGAGGGGCTGTGAATCAACACCTGGCAGGGTGAGACATCCATCCTCATCCTCATCCTCATCCTCATCCTCATCCTCATCCTCATCCTCATCCTCATCCTCATCCTCATCCTCATCCTCATCCTCATCCTCATCCTCATCCTCATCCTCTGGGGTCACTGCACCAGACCCTAAGGAACGAAGCAATAACTGGAGCCTTGGACAGCTTCACCACGGGGCCATGAGGATGAGGAGGAGCCCAGAGACCCATCTGAGGGGTGGTGAGGGCAGAGCTCAGCGGGGGCAGATCCAGTGTCTGGGACAGGACAGCACCAGGGAATGCTGGAGCTGTGCCAGGGCAGGGTTAGGGTGGATTTTAGGGAAAGATTCTTACCCCAAGGGTGCTGGCACTGCCCAGGCTCCCCAGGGAATGGGCACAGCCCCAGAACTCCAGGAGTGATGGACAGCAGGGATGGACAGGGGGGATTGTTGGGGGTCTGGATGGGACTGGGTGATCCTGTGGGTTCCCTCCAGCTGAGAATTTAATGTAATTTATAACCCAAATATTGTGAGCGTCCCAAGCACGGGAAGATTTTTGTAGAGTGTCTTACAGAAAGCCCTAGAAGGTGTCAGAGGACCTCAGAGTGCCCTGGTGGCCCCACCCCTGCTGCCCTGGTCACTCACTTGGCTCCCACCTGTCCATCCCCACCTGTCCATCCCCACCTGTCCATCCCCACCTGTCCATCCCCACCTGTCCATCCCCACCTGACATTCTCCATCTCCCAGATGAGAGCAGTTGCCCTTTCCACCCCCATCTCTGTCTCACTGTCCCCACTGCCCTTTTCCCTGCTGGTTCCCCCTGCCCAGGCTGTGCCAGCCCCAGCCTGGCATCCCTGGGGCCGAGCTCTGGGTCACTGCTCCTGGCTCAGCACAGATCCCAGCCCCACCTCGCCCCTGGGCACACCTACAGCAGCGATTGTGTCCCCTCAGGTGGCTTCTCCAGCTGCCAGTTTTGGCCACAGGATCACCTGGAGTGTGGAAAATCAGCGATGGCAGGCTGAGTGCTGGGGTGTGGGGGAGCTGTCAGGAATTCTGTCAGCAGGGTTTCTGTGCCCTCCCCTCCTGAGGGGAGATCCCCTTGGCTGAGCTGTTTGTCATCCACCCCACTGGGACTGCAGAAGCTCCTTTGGAAATCCCTGTGACCCAAATTTGGGGTTTTCCACAGCAGAACAAAGCCAGGGCCAAGCACGGTGTGGAAGAGCCTGGAATCCCAGGAGCTGGGAAAGGGAAATCCCTGCTGGAGTGGAGCTGAGCCATAATGGTCAGTGTCCAGGGGATGGACCTCGGGGCAGGGCAGTCAGGGACCTGGGAGCTGCTCAGGGAATGTGCCCTGAGGAGAGCCAGGGAATGGTTGGGGTGGGAAGGACCCAAATCTCACCCAGAGCCACCCCATCCATGGCAGGGACAATTCCCACTGTCCCAATGTCCAACCTGGCCTTGGACACTCCAGGGATCCAGGGGCAGCCCCAGCAAATCTGGGAATTCCAGCCCAGCCCCTCCCCACCCTCCCAGGCAGGAATTCCTTGCCCAGATCCCAGCCCAATCTCCCCTTTCCCACTGAAGCCATTCCCTGTGTCCTGTCCCTCCAGCCCTTGTCCCCAGTCCCTCTCCAGCTCTCCTGCAGAGCCACAATCCTGCTGCTGCAGAAGGGAAACGTTTCCAGCGGGGTTTCCTGGATGATTTACCTTGCATTTACCAGCCTGCTGCTGGCTCCTCCTGCTCATTGAGGCATCCTGGCTTTTCCCTTTTCCAACACCTTCCAGCTGCTCACAACTTTTGCCAATCTGGAATTGTACAGACAAGAATTTTCTGGGACAAACGTTCCTCTCCACCTGAGATTTTGTGCAAAGTTTCTGGTGAAACAGTTCTGTGGTTTTCCAGGAACGAGGGGAGGAGAAAGCAAACATCGTTTTGCCAAATTAGAAAATGTTTTGGAGCGCTGTAAAATGTGGAGACACCTATCCCAGGAAAATCCACCTGAACAGGTTTGGAAAATCTGGATTTTTCCTCGTTCACCTCCAGGGAAGTGCCCTGGCCATGGCAGGGGTCAGGGTGAGATGGGCTTTGGGGTCCCTCCCAGCCCATCCTGCTCCTCTCCAGTATCAGCAGTGCAATGGTTCTGCAGCAGTGCAATGGTTCTGCAGCAGTGCAATGGTTCTGCAGCAGTGCAATGGTTCTGCAGCAGTGCAATGGTTCTGCAGCAGTGCAAGGGTTCTGCAGCAGTGCAAGGGTTCTGCAGCAGTGCAGTGGTTCTGCAGCAGTGCAATGGTTCTGCAGCAGTGCAATGGTTCTGCAGCAGTGCTCAGCAAACACAGCTCTGAGCACGAAGGGTCTGAGCATCTCTGGGGAGCTCAGCTCTGCTCTGCTCTCCAGGGAGGGGCAATTCCCCAGCAGCCACTTCCATCAGTGCCTGGCTTGTGATGCAGGATGCACCCAAAAGTTTCTGTTCCATCTCCAGCTGTAAATCCAGCTGGGGCAGGGATCCTGATCTCTTCCAGGACCCATCCCTCATAACTCCATGGGATATCTCCTGTTCATGGCCATGTGTAAATCCAGCTGGGGCAGTGTTCTTTATCTCTCCACAGCCCATCCTCCCTCCAGGAGATCTCTCCTGTTCATGGCCACTGATTCCCACTGATGAATGATAAAATTCCATCATCCCATTTGAGATGCTCCACCCAGGGGAGGAGCCAAGCATTTCCTACCCTGATCAAATCTGAGATTTGGAACATCAGAGCAGCCTTTCCCACTGGATCCCAGAGGAAAACCAGACCCTTCCACATCATCCCTGGAGCTTCAGAGGGAACTGCACCTTGTACAGGAGCACTGCTCCAGCTGAGCCACATCTGTCACTGCAGGAGGATGCAGCCACCATGGGATGGGACTGCTGCCAACACCCTGCCTGACGGGTGTCAGGCTGTACTCTGACTGTGTCAGGGTTTGGGGTTTGTTCTTTGTAGTGCTGTATTTCTATTTTAATTTCCCTAGTAAAGAACTGTTATTCCTATTCCCATATCTTTGCCTGAGAGCCCCTTGATTTCAAAATTATAATAATTTGGAGGGAGGGGGTTTACATTCTCCATTTCCAGAGAGGCTCCTGCCTTTCCTAACAAACACCTGTGTTTCAGCCAATCCTCAGTGTCAGATGCTCCAGGGCTGGCTGGGCCCTGGCATTCCATGGGAATGGGAATGGATCCCTGTTCACCTGGCTGGGCCCTGGCATTCCATGGGAATGGGAATGGATCCCTGTTCACCTGGCTGGGCCCTGGCATTCCATGGGAATGGGAATGGATCCCTGTTCACCTGGCTGGGCCCTGGCATTCCATGGGAATGGATCCCTGTTCACCTGGCTGGGCTCTGGCATTCCATGGGAATGGGAATGGATCCCTGTTCACCTGGCTGGGCCCTGGCATTCCATGGGAATGGGAATGGATCCCTGTTCACCTGGCTGGGCCCTGGCATTCCATGGGAATGGGAATGGATCCCTGTTCACCTGGCTGGGCCCTGGCATTCCATGGGAATGGATCCCTGTTCACCTGGCTGGGCTCTGGCATTCCATGGGAATGGGAATGGATCCCTGTTCACCTGGCTCCAGGGACTGGCATTCCATGGAAATGGGAATGGATCCCTGTTCACCTGGCTGGGCCTGGCATTCCATGGGAATGGGAATGGATCCCTGTTCACCTGGCTCCAGGGACTGGCATTCCATGGAAATGGGAATGGATCCCTGTTCACCTGGCTGGGCCCTGGCATTCCATGGAAATTAATGGATCCCTGTTCACCTGGCTGGGCTCTGGCATTCCATGGGAATGGGAATGGATCCCTGTTCACCTGGCTGGGCTCTGGCATTCCATGGGAATGGGAATGGATCCCTGTTCACCTGGCTGGGCTCTGGAATTCAATGGGAATGGATCCCTGTTCACCTGGCTGGGCCTGGCATTCCATGGGAATGGATCCCTGTTCACCTGGCTGGGCTCTGGCATTCCATGGGAATGGGAATGGATCCCTGTTCACCTGGCTGGGCCCTGGCATTCCATGGAAATTAATGGATCCCTGTTCACCATGAACTCAACCACGACAAAGGGAGGTGAAAGCTGGCAGTGCTCAGACATTCCAGGCTGGCTCAGGCAGGAGCCTGGCCTTTGGAAAGCAGCCCAGCGCGTTATGGAACACAGGGAGAGCAGCAAACATCATCCATCACCTGATGGCTGCTGCAGGGAGGGACTGGAGCCACCTCTGGTGTCACTGCTCAAAGCCCTGCAGCACAGGGGGGTCACAGCAGTGCCACAGAAATGTGACCTCGATTTATCTCCTAAAACAATCTCGGGTCTTCCTTGGGCATCCTCGAGCTCCCGGTGCTTCCTGGGCTTTGCAGCTTTACTGTCAGTGTTTGAAGTCTAAAATAATTGGGAGAAAAAAGAAGGAAATGCCATGAGGAGGTTAAAATAGAAAATATTTAAATGCTCTGTAGCAGAACTGGTTGTTTCAGAGCTGAGAGTAAATAGCCATGAGTATTTTCAGACCCTGAGGACTCAGGGATTATGCCTTGGACAAATCAGGAAATTCAGGAAATGGGGATTTCCTGAGAAATCAAGTTTATTTCTTCCACTGGGAAAAGTTTTAAATTTCTGTTTAAAAAACCCCAAACTTACAAATTTATGCCTCACAAATTCATTACCAGTATTTTAGCTTTCCCTTCAAACCAAATTGTATTAAATTTCTAGTTTGTATTTCTCAATTTATCAATAAAATGCTTCATGAACACAAATCAGGACCACTTCTATAACCATCATTTAAACTGTAAAATTTAATTCAAGCCAAAATTTCCTTTATATATATTGGGGGAAAAAAGCAGAAAGAGTTAAAAAAAATAGGAAATAAAATTGTTGTCTTTGTAGGCAGACCCAGCAAGCTGGGGAGTCACCTTTGTGTTACCTGAACGCTTTGAGTCCACAGCTCTGACTGAATCCTCCTTTCTGGGTGTTTTAATGTCTGTAAGGGAAGGAAATGTTTGTTTTTCACAGAGAATCATTGATTTGGTGACTTTTTTTCTTTTTTTCCTCCTGGGTAGAGGTGATCAAGCTTTAGAAGCCTCCCCTCAGGAGCACCACGTTTCATTTTTGTTTATCTATTGCCCCAGAATTCCCTGGAGCAGACTCAGCTCCCTGTTTATTTTTAGGTGTGAAGTGGAGCAGGGCAGGAGGATCAGTGTGAGCTGAGGCTGCATCTGTCATCCCTGGCTGTCACATCCCCACCGTGCCCGTCCTGCCTGGCTCCTGCAGCACCCCAGCACCTCATCCTGGGGAAAACAGGGGCAGAAGAGCTCAAAGAACAACATTTGAGTGAGGGGGAATTCTGCTCCTCTCGTGGCTGAGCTGCAGAACAGATTTACAGTAATTTCACAATTACAAGCTGCACAATTTTGACTAAAATTTTGGTCTGAACCCAAAGTGCGGCTTATAATCAGGTGTGGCTTAGATATGGACAAAGAAGGAAAAGTTGCTGTTTTAGTTTGGAGGACAGGTGTCTGCTGAGAAAGGCAGGAGCTTCTCTTTGAAATGGAGAATGTAAACCCCCCTCCCTCCAAATTATTGTAATTTTGAAATCAAGGGGCTCTCAGGCAAAGATATGGGAATAGGAATAACAGTTCTTTACTAGGGAAATTAAAATAGAAATACAGCACTACAAAGAACAAACCCCAAACCCTGACACAGTCAGAGTACAGCCTGACACCCGTCAGGCAGGGTGTTGGCAGCAGTCCCATCCCATGGTGGCTGCATCCTCTTGCAGTGACAGATGTGGCTCAGCTGGAGCAGTGCTCCTGTACAAGGTGCAGTTTCCCTCTAAAGCTCCAGTGGGGATGTGGAGAAATCCGGTTTTCCTCTGGAGTCCAGTGGAGAAAGGGGCTCCCTTAGTGTCCCAAACCCTCTGTTTTTATCTTGGTAAGAAATGTTGGGCTCTTCCCCCTGGCTGGAGCAACTCCCAATGGGATGCAGTAATTTTATCAGTGCCACAGTGGGACTCAATGGCCATGAGCAGAAAATGACTGGCTGGAGGAAGGATGGGTTGTGAAAAGATAAAGAACACTGCCCCAGCTGGTTTATAAACCATGGCCATGAACAGGAGATATCCCATGAGATAAAGAACACTGCCCCAGCTGGTTTCAATGGATGCCCATTAGCAGAATATCTCCCACAGAGATAAGGATCACTGCCCCACCCTCAGCAGATGGTGACAGAACAGACACCTTTGATCACACTCTATATTGTAACGTGCAGTTTATAATCAGGTGTGGCTTGTGTATGGACAAAGAATGAAAAGTTGCTGAAAACCAGAAGTGCAGCTTATACTCAGTGTGGTTTATAATGGTGAAATTACTGTGTTCATTCACATCCCACATTAGCTCAGAGTTTTCCTAATTACACGCTGGCACAGCAAAGCAGTGCCAGTGTCTGAAGAGTCCCACGAGTGTCCCTGCACTCCCCACCTTGGGCAGGAGCATCGTGGAGTTTTGTTAATTCAATTCATGCTGAAAGGACTGCTCCTGTTCCACCCCTGGATGCTGGAGAGGAGTCAGGATCACACCTGCAGCCACCAGCAATAAATCAGGGCTGGCTGCAAGGGCTGCCCTTCCCCAGCAGCTTTAAATTTGGAGGAGGAATTGATGGCACGGAGCTGCCTTGGAGCCTGATGGGTTTATTGCATGGAGAGCAGAGTTAATAAATCTCCCTGCTGCCCTGATTAATGATTCTGGAGAGTGTCTCTCCACATTCTTGGAAGCTTTCCTGAGAAGGAGCAATGAGCTGGTCAAGGAAGCAAATAACTCTCACAAATGAGAAGCTGTTGGATAAATTCATCTCAGAGCTGCTCCCTCCTTGTGCTCAGAGGAAAAAGGAGCCGAGGGGGCCACGGGCAGGACTGGAAATGGTGATTGGAAAAGCTCCAAGGGCTGCAGGGAGCATGGAATTACCTCAGCAGCATCCCAGGGCCGTTCAGTGTGTGCACAAACACAGAACCCCACAATGGTTTGACTGGAAAAGCCCTTCCAAGTCCCTTGCGTCCAGTTCTTCTCCCAGCACTGCCCCCTGTCCCCAAGTGCCACATCCACAGGGCTTTGAAATCCCCCAGGGTTTGGGGCTCCACTCCTGCCCTTTCCATGAGGAATTCCACAATTCCCACCCTGAGCCTCCCCTGAGGCCGCTCCCTCTGCTCCTGTCCCTGTTCCCAGATCCCAAATCCCCCCAGCACTGGAGCCCTGGGGTGGGAACAGGAGGGGACAGGGCAGGGAGGGGACAGAGCAGCCCGGAGGATTTTCCTTTCCTGGGGAGAGGAAACTCCTCCCTGTGCCAGCTCAGCTTCTGTGCCCTGTCCCACACACCTCAGTGTCCCCAAAACACCTCTGCCATCATGCCACACCTCAGTGTCCCCACACCTCATTGTCCCAGCACACCTGTGCCATCCCAGCACACCTCAGTGTCCCCACACACCTCTCACCTTCTCTCCTGGGAGCTCACGAGTCTCTGCTAGCCCTAAACCTCTGCCCAGGCTGGGCTCCTGCCCTAAACTTCTGCCCAGGCTGAATTCCTGCCCTAAAACCCTGCCCAGGCTGAATTCCTGCCCTAAACCCCTGCCCAGGCTGGGCTCCTGCCCTAAAACCCTGCCTCTAAGCTGGGCTCCTGCCCTAAACCCTGCCTCTAAGCTGGGCTCCTGCCCTAAAACCTCACCCAGGCTGGGCTCCGGCCCTAAAACCCTGCTTAAGCTGGGCTCCGGCCCTAAAACCTCACCCAGGCTGAATTCCTGCATTAAAACCTCACCCAGGCTGAATTCTTGCCCTAAAACCCTGCCCAGGCTGGGCTCCTGCCCTAAAACCCTGCCCAGGCTGGGCTCCTGCCCTAAAACCCTGCCCAGGCTGGGCTCCTGCCCTAAAACCTCACCCAGCCTGGGCTCCTGCCCTAAAACCCTGCCTAAGCTGGGCTCCTGCCCTAAAACCTCACCCAGCCTGGGCTCCTGTCCTAAAACCCTGCCTAAGCTGGGCTCCTGCCCTAAAACCTCACCCAAGCTGGGCTCCTGCCCTAAAACCTCACCCAGGCTGGGCTCCTGCCCTAAACCTTTGGCCAAACTGGGCTCCTGCCCTAAAACCCTGCCCAGGCTGGGCTCCTGCCCTAAAACCTCACCCATCCTGGGCTCCTGCCCTAAAACCTCACCCAGCCTGGGCTCCTGCCCTAAAACCTCACCCAGCCTGGGCTCCCGCCCTAAAACCCTGCCCAGGCAGGGCTCCTGCCCTAAACCCTGCCTAAGCTGGGCTCCTGCCCTAAACCCTGCCTAAGCTGGGCTCCTGCCCTAAACCCTGCCTAAGCTGGGCTCCTGCCCTAAAACCTCACCCAGCCTGGGCTCCTGCCCTAAAACCCTGCCTAAGCTGGGCTCCTGCCCTAAAACCTCATCCAGCCTGGGCTCCTGCCCTAAAACCTCACCCAGGCTGGGCTCCTGCCCTAAAACCTCACCCAGGCTGGGCTCCTGCCCTAAAACCTCACCCAGTCTGGGCTCCTGCCCTAAAACCTCACCCAGGCTGAGCTCCTGCCCCAAAACCTCACCCAGCCTGGGCTCCTGCCCTAAAACCTCACCCAACCTGGGCTCCTGCCCTAAAACCTCACCCAGCCTGGGCTCCTGCCCTAAAACCCTGCCTAAGCTGGGCTCCTGCCCTAAAACCTCATCCAGCCTGGGCTCCTGCCCTAAAACCTCACCCAGGCTGGGCTCCTGCCCTAAAACCTCACCCAGGCTGGGCTCCTGCCCTAAAACCTCACCCAGTCTGGGCTCCTGCCCTAAAACCTCACCCAGGCTGGGCTCCTGCCCTAAAACCTCACCCAGGCTGGGCTCCTGCCCCAAAACCCTGCCCTAAACCCTGCCCAGCCTGGGCTCCTGCCCTAAAACCTCACCCAGGCTGAGCTCCTGCCTTAAACTTTACCCAGCCTGGGCTCCTGCCCTAAAACCTCACCCAACCTGGGCTCCTGCCCTAAACCCTGCCTAAGCTGGGCTCCTGCCCTAAAACCTCACCCAACCTGGGCTCCTGCCCTAAACCCTGCCTAAGCTGGGCTCCTGCCCTAAAACCTCACCCAGCCTGGGCTCCTGCACTAAAACCCTGCCCAGCCTGGGCTCCTGCCCTAAAACCTTACCCTGGCTGAATTCCTGCATTAAAACCTCACCCAGGCTGGGCTCCTGCCCTAAACCTTTGGCCAAACTGGGCTCCTGCCCTAAAACCCTGCCCAGCCTGGGCTCCCGCCCTAAAACCTCACCCAGCCTGGGCTCCCGCCCTAAAACCTCACCCAGCCTGGGCTCCCGCCCTAAAACCTCACCCAGCCTGGGCTCCCGCCCTAAAACCCTGCCCAGGCAGGGCTCCTGCCCTAAACCCTGCCTAAGCTGGGCTCCTGCCCTAAACCCTGCCTAAGCTGGGCTCCTGCCCTAAAACCTCACCCAGCCTGGGCTCCTGCCCTAAAACCTCACCCAGGCTGGGCTCCTGCCCTAAAACCCTGCCTAAGCTGGGCTCCTGCCCTAAAACCTCATCCAGCCTGGGCTCCTGCCCTAAAACCTCACCCAGGCTGGGCTCCTGCCCTAAAACCTCACCCAGTCTGGGCTCCTGCCCTAAAACCTCACCCAGGCTGAGCTCCTGCCCCAAAACCTCACCCAGCCTGGGCTCCTGCCTTAAACTTTACCCAGCCTGGGCTCCTGCCCTAAACCCTGCCTAAGCTGGGCTCCTGCCCTAAAACCTCACCCAACCTGGGCTCCTGCCCTAAACCCTGCCTAAGCTGGGCTCCTGCCCTAAAACCTCACCCAGCCTGGGCTCCTGCACTAAAACCCTGCCCAGCCTGGGCTCCTGCATTAAAACCTTACCCAGGCTGAATTCCTGCCCTAAAACCCTGCCCAGCCTGGGCTCCTGCCCTAAAACCCTGCCCAGGCTGGGCCCCTGCCCTAAAACCTCACCCAGCCTGGGCTCCTGGCCCCAAACCCTACCCACCCAAGGCTCCTGCCCTAAACCCTGCCCCAAACCCTGCCCATCCTGGGCTCCTGGCCAGTGGAGCCGAGCAGGAGGGGCCAGAGGGGCCCCCAGCCCGTGACTGGCACCCACGGTGGGCACTGGGGTGCCTGGGAGGGGCCAGAGGGGACCCCAGCCCGTGATTGGCACCCACGATGGGCACTGGGGTCCTGCAGCTCATTAGGAGCCTGACGATGCTCAGGGCTTGCTGAGCAGCTTCAGCTGGAAACTGAAAAATTAAAGTTCAGTGCTTTGCTCCAGGCTTTTTCTAAATAAAGCCGTCCAGTAATTTGGTTTAAAACATGTTTTATTTAAAAACATGCACAATTTGTTTAGAGGTGATTAAAAGCAGCGTGAGATAAATGAAGAAAAACCTATTTGGGGCTCAATGAATCATTTCATTCAAACTGAAAGACATGGGAGCGTTTGCAGCCTCCCAGCCTTTGTATCAAGGCACACGAACTCTTTGGATGAAAAGGTGATTTTGGAAAGGAATTGAGAAATGCCCTCCTGCTGCTCCCTGACTTTGTCAGAGCCAAATCCTGGCGTTGCTGGGAGCCCTGGCTCAGCCCCTGCTCACCCTGGGCCAGTTAATCCTCCTGCCCCTGCTGCTGCGTGCAAAACCACCCTAAAAATGCTGGGATTGGGGTGTGTGGGGAAGGAGAGAATAGAAACCCCCCTCCTGCTGCCAGAATTAGCGCCCTGCCTTTAGTCTGGGCTGGGGTTTGCTGATTTGGGGGGCAGCACAGATTATTTCTGACTCCTGCCTATTTTTAGGAGCGCTGCTTTGCCAAGCTGCTCTGCCATCCCTGCACTCAGTGCCATTCCAGAACTGCATTTCAGAGGTTTTACCCCAAAATCTGCGGCCTGGGGTAAAAACAGCAAGGATGGAGGAGAAGGAATCTGTGGATGTGCCGGGCAGGGAGAGCTGTGGTGCCAGCAGAGCACCCAGAGAAGGTGGAGATGTGCAGCAACCCAAAACCAGCAGGGAGATAACCATCAACCCTGACCTGCACCTGGCCCGGGCTCTGAAATTCCAGCTCGTGCCCAGGAATTAAAAACGAGGAGCCCCTTTTGGCAGGCACCCCAAAGAGCCTCACGTGCTGCTGGGATCTGCTGGGCTCTGAGGAAAATCCTCCCTGGAACGGCTCCTTGGGGCTTCCCTTCCCTGCCAGGGCTGCTGGGCAGCAGGAGGGGCCCTGGCTCTGCTCCCCCTCCCCAGTTATCCCCAGAGCCTGGAGCATCCTCGGCAGGCACCGGGAATGGTACCCAGGGAGACAGCTCCGCTGGGCTGGGCCGGTTTCCATGGAAATGAGGAGCTCTGCGTTCTTCTGGAAGGGTTCTGGGAGGGGAGAGGGATGGATGGGAGAGGGAGGGCAAGGAGAGGAGATCCACACTGCCAGGGGCTGGGCTGGGGGGGATTTGGGGTAGGAATTGTTCCCCGTGAGGGTGTGAGACCCTGGCACGGAGCAGCTGTGGCTGCCCCTGGATCCCTGGGAGTGCCCAGGGCCAGGCTGGACACTGGGGCTGGACACTGGGGTGGACACTGGGACAGTGGGAATGTCCCTGGCTGCCACAGGATGGGATTTAATGTCCCTTCCATCCTGGGATTCCCTGTCCAGTGTCCCCCTTGTGCCATGCAGCCCCCAGGAATCCCCTGGAGCTCCAGGAGCTTGGGATGCTCCTGCTCCATCCCAGAGCTGGCAGAGGGAGCTCTGGGGCGGGTACTGAGGAATTTGGGCTCTGGGGCTGCCTTTGGTGTGGCTCAGGAGGGGGTGGCACGAAGGAGATGCCTCTGGGAGGTGGGGAGGGAGTTCTGGGGGTGGGTGCAGCCCCCAAAGTGCAGCTGCTGAGCCGTGGGGGCTGCAGGGCCCCTCTGGGTGCCCTCCCCTGCCCCTGGGGCCACGGGGGAATCAGCAGCACTTCCATGGGGATTCCTAGAAATTCCCAATTCCATCGGCTGCTCCCGGCTCTGCTGAGCAGACCTGAGCAAGGGGGGAGATTCCAGGGGACACCATGAGGGATGGAGGTGGGAAGGGCTGGGGGCTGCTGCCTTTCCCTCGGCTTCCAGGCTCAAAATCCACTTGGGAATTCCAGAGGCATCTTCTGGAGTATTGAGGACCAGAGCCAGCAGAGCTTTCCTTGGCTCTCCATGGGAGAAGCCTTGGAAGGGCTGGGAGTTCCCAGCAGGGATTTTCCAGCTCTGCCCATCAGCACAGGGATGGAGCAGCCTTGGATCGAGGATGGAGCAGCCTTGGATCTGGGATGGAGCAGCCTTGGATCTGGGATGGAGCAGCCTTGGATCTGGGATGGAGCAGCCTTGGATCCATCATGGAGCAGCCTTGGATCCATCATGGAGCAGCCTTGGATCTGGGATGGAGCAGCCTTGGATCCAGGAGGGAGCAGCCTTGGATCTGGGATGGAGCAGCCTTGGATCTGGGATGGAGCAGCCTTGGATCTGGGATGGAGCAGCCTTGGATCTGGGATGGAGCAGCCTTGGATCTGGGATAGAGCAGCCTTGGATCCAGGATGGAGCAGCCTTGGATCTGGGATGGAGCAGCCTTGGATCTGGGATGGGGCAGCCTTGGATCCAGGATGGAGCAGCCTTGGATCCGGGATGGAGCAGCCTTGGATCTGGGATGGAGCAGCCTTGGATCCGGGATGGAGCAGCCTTGGATCTGGGATGGAGCAGCCTTGGATCGAGGATGGAGCAGCCTTGGATCTGAGATGGAGCAGCCTTGGATCCGGGATGGAGCAGCCTTGGATCTGGGATGGAGCAGCCTTGGATCGAGGATGGCGCAGCCTTGGATCTGGGATGGAACAGCCTTGGATCTGGGATGGAGCAGCCTTGGATCTGGGATGGAGCAGCCTTGGATCTGGGATGGAGCAGCCTTGGATCTGGGATGGAGCAGCCTTGGATCCAGGATGGAGCAGCCTTGGATCCGGGATGGAGCAGCCTTGGATCTGGGATGGAGCAGCCTTGGATCTGGGATGGAGCAGCCTTGGATCTGGGATGGAGCAGCCTTGGATCCAGGAGGGAGCAGCCTTGGATCTGGGATGGAGCAGCCTTGGATCTGGGATGGAGCAGCCTTGGATCTGAGATGGAGCAGCCTTGGATCGAGGATGGCGCAGCCTTGGATCCGGGATGGAGCAGCCTTGGATCTGGGATGGAGCAGCCTTGGATCCAGGATGGAGCAGCCTTGGATCCAGGAGGGAGCAGCCTTGGATCTGGGATGGAGCAGCCTTGGATCTGGGATGGAGCAGCCTTGGATCTGGGATGGAGCAGCCTTGGATCTGGGATGGAGCAGCCTTGGATCCGGGATGGAGCAGCCTTGGATCTGGGATGGAGCAGCCTTGGATCTGGGATGGAGCAGCCTTGGATCTGGGATGGAGCAGCCTTGGATCCAGGATGGAGCAGCCTTGGATCCAGGAGGGAGCAGCCTTGGATCTGGGATGGAGCAGCCTTGGATCTGGGATGGAGCAGCCTTGGATCTGGGATGGAGCAGCCTTGGATCTGGGATGGAGCAGCCTTGGATCCGGGATGGAGCAGCCTTGGATCTGGAATGGAGCAGCCTTGGATCTGAGATGGAGCAGCCTTGGATCCAGGATAGATCAGCCTTGGATCTGGAATGGAGCAGCCTTGGATCTGAGATGGAGCAGCCTTGGATCCAGGATAGATCAGCCTTGGATCTGGAATGGAGCAGCCTTGGATCTGAGATGGAGCAGCCTTGGATCCAGGATAGATCAGCCTTGGATCTGGAATGGAGCAGCCTTGGATCTGGGATGGAGCAGCCTTGGATCTGGAATGGAGCAGCCTTGGATCCAGGAGGGAGCAGCCTTGGATCCGGGATGGAGCAGCCTTGGATCCGGGATGGAGCAGCCTTGGATCTGGGATGGAGCAGCCTTGGATCCGGGAGGGAGCAGCCTTGGATCTGGGATGGAGCAGCCTTGGATCTGGGATGGAGCAGCCTTGGATCTGGGATGGAGCAGCCTTGGATCCGGGATGGAGCAGCCTTGGATCCAGGAGGGAGCAGCCTTGGATCCAGGATGGAGCAGCAGTGGATCCAGGAGGGAGCAGCCTTGGATCTGGGATGGAGCAGCCTTGGATCTGGGATGGAGCAGCCTTGGATCCGGGATGGAGCAGCCTTGGATCTGGGATGGAGCAGCCTTGGATCCGGGATGGAGCAGCCTTGGATCCGGGATGGAGCAGCCTTGGATCTGGGATGGAGCAGCCTTGGATCCAGGAGGGAGCAGCCTTGGATCCAGGAGGGAACAGCAGTGGATCCGGGATGGATCCAGCTCACACCCATGGCTCAGAGTGAACCTGTTTGCCAGTTTGGAAACGCTGGGAATGTTCCAAAGGCACAGAACAGGGATTTCTTCACCTCAAACCCGCACCATCCCCAGCACGGGAAATGCAGAGGGTTAGGGAGGAATCGCTGCAGGAATCCCCTGAGCAGCCCCAGGTGTGGCACTGGGGGCTGCAGAGCTGCCCTGGCTGTGAGATTCAGAGTTTGGGGAGGAATTCTGACACTTTTCCCCAGTTCCCTGTGGGCTCTGGGCACAGCCCCAGGTTTGGCTGCCAAAGGAGCCTTGCCATGAACCAACCTCAGCCCATCCCTTCGGAAAAATGAATTCCAGTCTCACTTCAGCTCTGCCCTTGCCCCTGCCTGGGGCTCCTGTTTCAGTGGGAAAAGTTATTCCCAGACCTTCCCCGGGTCCTCTCTGGCTTGGGGCAAGGCCAGGCGGGAGGAAGAGGATGGTTCTTATCCTTCCCATGGCAGATTCCCCTAAAACACGGCCGGGAGTCCCAGGAGCATCCAACCCCTGCCAAAACCTGCCAGAGCACAGGCAGAGCCAAGGCAGGCTGCAAAGATAAAACCAGGGGGGAAAGGAAAGATGAAAAGGGGGGAAGGGAAGGAAGGAAAGAAAGGAAAGGAAAGGAAAGGAAAGGGAAGGAAGGAAGGAAGGAAGGAAGGAATTTTGGAAGGAAGGAATTTTGGAAGGAAGGAATTTTGGAAGGAAGGAATTTTGGAAGGAAGGAATTTTGGAAGGAAGGAATTTTGGAAGGAAGGAATTTTGGAAGGAAGGAATTTTGGAAGGAAGGAATTTTGGAAGGAAGGAATTTTGGAAGGAAGGAATTTTGGAAGGAAGGAATTTTGGAAGGAAGGAATTTTGGAAGGAAGGAATTTTGGAAGGAATTTTGGAAGGAATTTTGGAAGGAATTTTGGAAGGAAGGAAGGAAGGAAGGAAGGAAGGAAGGAAGGAAGGAAGGAAGGAAGGAAGGAAGGAAGGAAGGAAGGAAGGAAGGAATTTTGGAAGGAAGGAAGGAATTTTGGAAGGAAGGAATTTTGGAAGGAAGGAATTTTGGAAGGAAGGAATTTTGGAAGGAAGGAATTTTGGAAGGAAGGAATTTTGGAAGGAATTTTGGAAGGAAGGAATTTTGGAAGGAAGGAATTTTGGAAGGAAGGAATTTTGGAAGGAAGGAATTTTGGAAGGAAGGAATTTTGGAAGGAAGGAATTTTGGAAGGAAGGAATTTTGGAAGGAATTTTGGAAGGAATTTTGGAAGGAATTTTGGAAGGAAGGAAGGAAGGAAGGAAGGAAGGAAGGAAGGAAGGAAAGGAAGGAAAGGAAGGAAAGGAAAGGGAAGGGAAGGGAAGGACACAGGTGACCCTGGGACCCATCTCTGGGGGGACCAGCGGGATGGGGCAGCAGGAGCAGCCCGGAGCTGGCCAGGCAGGAGGCTGGGGGTGGCAGGAGCCCAGGGCAGGAGGCTGGGGGTGGGCAGGAGCCCAGGGCAGGAGGCTGGGGGTGGGCAGGAGCTCGGGGCTGGCAGCCAGAGCCAGCCGGGTGCAGATGGCCGGGACCGGGGGAGCTCGGGGCTGGCAGCCCCCGGAGAGCTCGTGGGGGCTGGAGCTGCCTCAGCCCCCCGGAAAGCACAGGGACACCCCCAGCTCCTGCAGGGACACCCCAGCTCCATCAGGGACACCCCAGCTCCACCAGGGACACCCCCAGCTCCTGCAGGGACACCCCCAGCTCCAACAGGGACACCCCAGCTCCAGCAGGGACACCCCCACCTCCTACAGGGACACCCCAGCTGCAGCAGGGACACCCCCAGCTCCAGCAGGGACACCCCAGCTCCTGCAGGGACACCCCCAGCTCCAGCAGGGACACCCCAGCTCCACCAGGGACATCCCCAGCTCCTGCAGGGACACCCCAGCTCCAGCAGGGACACCCCCAGCTCCTGCAGGGACACCCCAGCTCCAGCAGGGACACCCCCAGCTCCTGCAGGGACACCCCCAGCTGCAGCAGGGACACCCCCAGCTCCAGCAGGGACACCCCAGCTCCTGCAGGGACATCCCCAGCTCCAGCAGGGACACCCCCACCTCCTACAGGGACACCCCCAGCTCCTACAGGGACACCCCCGGCTCCTGCAGGGACACCCCCAGCTCCTGCAGGGACACCCCCAGCTCCAGCAGGGACACCCCCAGCTCCAGCAGGGACACCCCAGCTCCAGCAGGGACATCCCCAGCTCCAACAGGGACACCCCCAGCTCCAGCAGGGACACCCCCAGCTCCAACAGGGACACCCCCAGCTCCTGCAGGGACACCCCAGCTCCAGCAGGGACACCCCAGCTCCTGCAGGGACACCCCAGCTCCAGCAGGGACATCCCCAGCTCCAACAGGGACACCCCCAGCTCCAGCAGGGACACCCCCAGCTCCAGCAGGGACACTCCAGCTCCAGCAGGGACACCCCCAGCTCCAGCAGGGACACCCCCAGCTCCAGCAGGGACACCCCCAGCTCCTGCAGGGACACCCCCAGCTCCTGCAGCCCTGCGGCAAGAGCAGCCCCTGCTTTGGGCTCCTCCTGCTGCCCCGAGGATGCTCCCAGTTCGGGAGGGAGCCCAAATCCCTGTGCCTGGCTGGGAGGTGCCCCAGGGACACCGGGGAGCTGCTCCAGCACCTTCCAGACCCAAACTCCTTGTGCCAGGCTCCTGCAGCATCCCAGGGACCGGGACAGAGTGAGCCCAGGGACCGGGACAGAGCCCAGGGACCGGGACAGAGCCTTGGACCGGGACAGAGAGAGCCCAGGGACCGGGACAGAGCCTTGGATCGGGACAGAGAGCCCAGGGACCGGGACAGAGCTTTGGACCGGGACAGAGAGAGCCCAGGGACCGGGACAGAGCCCAGGGATCGGGACAGAGAGCCCAGGGACCGGGACAGAGCCTTGGACCGGGACAGAGAGAGCCCAGGGACCGGGACAGAGCCTTGGATCGGGACAGAGAGCCCAGGGACCGGGACAGAGCTTTGGACCGGGACAGAGAGAGCCCAGGGACCGGGACAGAGCCCAGGGATCGGGACAGAGAGCCCAGGGACCGGGACAGAGCCTTGGACCAGGACAGAGAGAGCCCAGGGACCGGGACAGAGCCTTGGATCGGGACAGAGCCTTGCACCGGGGCAGAGAGAGCCCAGGGACCGGGACAGAACCCAGGAACAGGGACAGAGAGAGCCCAGGGACCGGGACAGAGCCTTGGGCCGGGACAGAGCCCAGGAACCGGGACAGAGCCCAGGAACCGGGACAGAGCCCAGGGACCGGGACAGAGCCTTGGCCCGGGACAGAGCCGAGCTGCTCCCCGGGCTGAGCGAGCTGGACACGGCACGGATTTCCTCCTGCTCCTTGTGACGACACAGTTCCCCCCAGGAAGGCAATCCCGCCTCCTCGGCAGCCAGGAGCCCCTTCTGGCACGGCAAAAGCGGTGCCAGCAGCTGAGCCGGGGCTTGGCTGCAGCCCCGGTCACGTTCTGCCATTACCTCATGCGTGGTGTCACCTCCACAGCCACACTGCTCCCGTCCCCTTCCAACTGGGGCCGCTTTCATCATGTAAAAACATGTTATAAAAGCTTTAAAATAGAAATCTCTATTTATATCAGGCTGAAAGGATGAAAGCGTTCATCCAGGGGAGGTGGGGACTTCAGGCAGGACCTTTGCAGCCACTCCTGCACAGGCAGCTGAAGGTTTATAAACCACAGTGATTATTGACTTTCTTGAGCTGAAGCATTGCCGCTGTTTTAGGATCAGCTCTGAGGATGGAGGGAGGTTCATCAGAGCTGCCCTGGCCCCTGGCTGCAGCAGGGAGCCCCATGGGGTTGTCTCAAAGCAGGGACAGGATTTTCCACGTCTGGGAGGGAAGGGGAGCTGCCTGTGCTGGAGCAAAGCTGTCCCAGGGTGTGCATGGCAAAGACCCAGATCCAGCTGGGAGAGTGGAGATCCTGACATCCCTGACATCCCTGACAGCTCCCTGGGCACAGCCAGGTGAAGTCAGAGTGACCAGGGCCTGCTGGGCCAGCGATGCAGCCAAGGAGAGCTGGAGAGGAGAGCCAGGACCCCCAGGCCCATCCCCTGCTGGATCCCAGCACACCCCTCACAAGGCTGGGCTTGTGTTCTGTGGCCACTGGGGAACAATTCTGGCCACCATCCCGGTCCCCATGATGTCCTGAAGCTCCAAATTCCAGGGTCACTGAGCACTGCAGAGTGTTTTTGCCTTTGATTTACCCATGGTCTGGCCATTGCCTGGGCTCCCCTCCTCTCCTGTGAGGAGACAAATGGGGAATAATGGGATGGCACCCAACATTCCCACACTCTGATCATTGCCTGCATCCCTCCAGCCCCTCTTTCATTTCCTCAGGGCTCATTCCCTGAGTGCCCAGGGGGGTTTGTCACCTCCATGCCTCCGTGCCAGGGCTCTGGGTGCCTTTGCAGAGGCAGCAGCTGCCCCCAGTGAGGGGAGGTGCTGCGAGCACAAATCCCGGGGATCTGCCCAAGGTGATGCCGTGACTCATGCTGGAGCCAGGAATAGCTCGGGAGCAGGGCCCTGTACAGCTGGGGCCTCACCTGGGCACGGGGTCACAGCCCCGGCACATCTGGGGCACGGCCCCTGCACATCTGGGGCACAGGCCCTGCACATCTGGGCACAGCCCCTGCACATCTGGGGCACGGCCCCTGCACGTCTGGGGCACGACCCCTGCACATCTGGGGCACAGCCCCTGCACATCTGGGGCACGGCCCCTGCACATCTGGGGCACAGTCCCTGCACATCTGGGTCACAGCCCCGGCACATCTGGGGCACGGCCCCGGCACATCTGGGGCACGGCCCCGGCACATCTGGCCTTCCAGAGGGGCTGGGAGCACTGGGAGGCAGGGAAAGGCATTCAGAGAGGCCAGGGAGAGGCCCCCTCCTCTTTTCCAGCTCCTTTGCACCCCCCTGCATCCCCCCTGAGCTGCTGTGTGCTGGGAGCAGCGGGTTTGTCCCCCAAATATTTGTATGAACACTCACGGTGGGGTCGAGCCCTGCAGCCAAAATGCCCGGAGCAAACCTTCCCCTCCCCACCCAAACCGTGCCAGTGCCAATCCTGTCCCCAGAGCGTCCCTGCGTGCCCAGGATCGGCTCCAAATGTGCAAATCTGCAAAGCGAGCCGGGCCGGCAGCACGGCCCAGCACAGAGCCGTCACCAGCAGCGCCGGGAGGATGCTCAGGGTGCGGGTCCCTGCTGAGCTCCCCCCGGGGATGGAGGGGTTTGCAGCACGGAGCTGCCTCCCCCAGCAGGGCCGGGAGGATGCTCAGGGTGCGGGTCCCTGCTGAGCTCCCCCCGGGCATGGAGGGGTTTGCAGCACGGAGCTGCCTCCCCCAGCCCAGCCGGGAGGATGCTCAGGGTGCGGGTCCCTCTGAGCTCCCCCGGGGGATGGAGGGGTTTGCAGCACGGAGCTGCCTCCCCCAGCAGCGCCGGGAGGATGCTCAGGGTGCGGGTCCCTGCTGAACTCCCCCCGGGGATGGAGGGGTTTGCAGCACGGAGCTGCCTCCCCCAGCCCAGCCCCGAGCCAGCCTGGCTGGGATGGCTGAATGCCGGAGGGAGGGAGCTGCTCACAGCCTTTGCCTCCATCCTCCTCCCGCTGCACTTCCAGCAGCCGGGAATGCCAGCAGAGAGGATGGCAGATGCGGCCGGGAGAGGAGGGAATAGAAGGGGACAGGAGGAGCAAACCCGGCACCTCTGGCGCTTCTGGAAGGAACAAAAGGGAAAAAACAGCCCAGGGCGAAGGAGATGCAAACCCCCACGGTGGGACAGCGGCCAAGGCTGCGGAGCGAGGCCCGGAGCCGGGGATGCCCCGCAGCCTCCCGAAGCGCTGGGAGCCGCAGGGAAGGCAAAGCTCCATCCCGCACCCCTGGGGCTCGCACACCCGCGGGCTGCGGGAGGGGATGCTGGGCGCACACGCACACTGAGCGGCAGAGATTTGTTAAAAATATCGCGATTATTAGTTAAAAAGAGAGAAGGAAGGGGGGGAAAAAAATGAAAAACAGAGGGAGAGAAAAGGGGGAGGGGAGGAGGGAAGGGGGAGGGAAGGGGCATGGCGTCACGGGAGAGATTTCCTTATTGGGACTCCCTAGCCTACATCCTGAGTCCATGTATGGGCATTTACGTCACGGCAGCCTCACTGGGGACTCCAGAAATGGCTGCGGCGGAAGGTCGGAGCAGCCCCGCTCCCGCTATAAAGGGGGCGGCGGGGAGGGAGCTCCGGGTGTCCGCTCGGGCTGCGCCGCCGCCGGGCCCTGCCTGCCCCCCCCCGCCCCTGCACCCCCCGCACCGCCCCAAGCACCCCCGGCCATCACCCGCAGGGTCCCCGAGCATCCCTGGCATCGGGGCGGGCACCCCCCGGCTCATCCCCGAGCATCCCTGGCATCGGGGCGGGCACCCCGAGCGCTCCCTGCTCATCCCGGGCTCGCCCCGAGCACCGCCGGGCTCGCCTGGAGCATCTCTGGCCTCGCCCCTGAGCATCCCCCGGCTCCCCCCGGGCATTCCCCGGCTCATCCCGAGCTCCTCCCGGCTCTCCCCGAGCATCCCCGGCGCGTCCCCGCCCGCCCCCCCGGCTCCGGCCGCGTCTCCAGGGAAGATGCTCAACGTTATGGATTTCTCCTGCCCGGACCCGCTTTACTCCAAGTACGAGGAGAGCTGCGAGATGAAAACAGGAGACCTGCAGGGCTTGGGGCAGCCTGAGCAGCAACTTCTGGCAGAGGCCGATTTCCTCGGAGGTAAGGGAGGGGGGGAGCCGGGCAGGGATGAGGGACCCCGCTGGGAACGATCGCTGCATCCAGGGATCGAGAACCTTCCCCTCCTCCGCTCTCAGCCTCGGCCTGGGGGCTCGACAGTCCCCGCTAGCTCAGGGCGGGGGTGCCGGGGGTGCTGCTGGGGCAGGGGATGAATCCCAGGGCTCCCCGTGCGCTTTCAGGGACGGAGACCTCGCAGTGACGCACCAGCCTCCCGCTGCTCCCCGCATCCCGCCCCCGGCCCCGCATCCCTGCAGCCCTCTCACCACCCTGCTCTGTTTGCCAGGTGAGCTGCTGGGTGCCCCCGGCAGCGGCGGGGCCGTGGATTATTCGCTGCTGGGCAGCCAGCCCTCCCCTTCCCTCAGCTACACCGGCAGCTTCTTCATCAAGGCGGTACCGGAGCACCCGCAGGACCAGGAATCCCTCTTCAACCTGATGTCGGGGATCCTGGGCATCTCCCCCTTCGCCTCCTCCGAGGGCCACCAGAGGCACCTGGACGCTCTGTACCCGTGTCCCGAGGTGGCTCAGAGCCAGCTGGACCTGTACTCGTCGTGCCAGCCCGAGCTGAGCGGATCCAGCCCGGCCCCGTTCCCCGAGCCGGGCTACGGCGCCTTCCCCGCGGCCGAGGGCGCTCAGCCCCTGCCGGCACAGCCCGCCCTGGCCGGCACCTCCCAGTGCTTCTTCCAGCCCAAGCTCCTGGACAGCAAGCAGGACATCAAGCTGTCCTCGGGCTCTCCGCCGCTGGACAAGTTCAAAGCGCCGTGTGCGCAGTGGGAGCCCCTCTCCCAGCAGCACCAGGCCTACGTGCCCGCTGCCTTCCCCTCTCCCGAGGGCTTCCCGGCCCCCGAGGGCGGCCAGGGGCTGTTCCACCCGCTGGGCTCCAAGATGGAGAGCGTGCTGTCCGTCAGCTGCCAGTCGGAGCTCGGCGGGCTGCCAGAGGACCCTGCCTGCTTCGGAACCCATCTGGGCTTCGGCTGCGAGCCGGAAAACTTCCCGGCCCGCGGGGACTTCGCCGACGCCAAGCTCCACAACATCCCCGCGCCCTTAATGCCGGACTTCGACGCCTCCTTGGCCCAGCCCGAGGTCCTGCCGGGCCTGCTGGGCTCCGCCGAGCTCCTCCATCCTCACCCCTCTCCTTCCGTGCCCCCCACGGACTTTCTGGGCCACGCCACGTCCTCGTCGCTGCCGTCGCTGCTGCCCGCCGCCCCGGCCGCGCTGGCCGAGCCCAAGAAGAAGACGCGGCGCAGCAAATGCTCCTCCAAGTGCTTCTGCCCCAAGCCCCACGAGAAGGCGTTCGCCTGCCCGGTGGAGAACTGCATCCGCAGCTTCGCCCGCTCCGACGAGCTCAACCGGCACCTGCGCATCCACACGGGCCACAAGCCCTTCCAGTGCCGCATCTGCCTGCGCAACTTCAGCCGCAGCGACCACCTCACCACGCACATCCGCACCCACACGGGCGAGAAGCCCTTCTCCTGCGACACCTGCGGCCGCCGCTTCGCCCGCAGCGACGAGAAGAAGCGCCACAGCAAAGTGCACCTCAAGCAGAAAGCGCGGACCGAGGAGAAGCTCAAGGGCTTGGGGTTCTTCTCCGTGGGGCTCTCCTTCGGGGCACTCTGAAGCTGCGGCCTGAGCGCTGGCAGGCGGCTTTGCCGAGGTCCCCCGAGCGTCTCAGGGGAGAGCCGGGGTGGGAATTCCCTCCTGGGTGGTCCCGGAGGGGACAGCAGGCGGTGGAGGAGCCGCCGGGCACCGCAGGGAGCGAGGCGGTGCCGGGGCCGGAGCGCTCCCCGCGGGGATGCGATGTGGCAGCTCCGAGCCGCGGGCACTGAGCCATCCTACAGCTCCCGTTCCAAGGAGGGGGAAGGAAAACCCGTGTACAGACAGAAATCACCGCCGAGGTGGCTTTCTGGGACGCTCGGCGTTCGTAGCGCCCGGGCTGTGATTTCCCGAGCCGGCCCCTCGCAGGATGCTCCTGGCTGGAGATTTTCCGGCGGCACGGCCGGGGCTGCGGCTGCTCCGCTCCTTTCTCCCCAGGGAGAATCCGGGCTCTGACAACCGGTGCTAACAGGCCCTTGGGAAAGGTGATTTCGATATTATTATTATTATTATTATTATTATTATTATTATTATTATTATTATTATTACCATTCTGTTTGTAAAAAGAAAAGGCCTCTTTCAGGAATATTTCAAATTTGTGTCTATTTTTATAATTAAAGATTTGAGCTGATCCAAGACATCGATGAGGGTCCTCTCTGCCTTTCCATCCCCTGTTTCCATTGGGTTTTTGACCTCTGCTGCTGCATTTTGGGGGGAAAAAAAAGGTGTTTCCATAATTATTAGGGAGAAAAGACTCTGTCGGTGCAGCCTCCTGAGCATCCCCAAACCCAGAGGGGTCTCATCCCGAGGGGAGGTTTCATCCTGGGTGTCCCTCCAAACACAGGACGTGGCTCTGGGTTTGTTCTGATCAGTCCTGGAGGAATCTGCCCCTGTCCTGTGGGGACCCCAAAGCCCAGCCCGGAGCCCCCATTCCGGGATCCTGGTTCCCATACGGGATGTGGCTGTCCCTTGGTTCACCCCCAGGAAATGGGATCAGGTCCCCATTCCCCATTTCCAGCCTGGCTCAGCCCCAGGCACCGGCACAGAGGGAGGCTGCTCATTCCCTCCCTGCGGGAATTTTAAATGCTAATTTTAGATGCCGGAGGGACGCTGGTTCCCATCTCCCCGGGGCTGGGTGGCACTGGAGGCGCTGCTGCAGCCAGGAATGTCCCTCCCATGGAAGAACCTCCCTCCTCTGCTGGTTACAAGTCAGCTACGATCACCAAATCCCCAAACCTCGTCCTTCCAGTGGGAGATGCTGGGATGGGGCACGCTGGGCTTTGGTCTGGAATGCAGCAGGGCCAGGGCCATTGTCGTGGATGCTCGGGTGATTCAGGGGGCTTTGCTGGCAGAGGGAGGGAACCAGGCAGGGAAGGGCACAGCTGCAATCGGCTCTTTCCTTTCCTGATGGATTTTTGTGCAGCAGCCCTGGAGAGGGGGGATCTACTCCCCAACCATTTTATGAAGGAGAGGGGGTAACCCGGTTTTATTCCCTCGTGCCCCTCAGTCTTTTATCAACAGGAGGACTGGAGCATTCCAGGGATAAACACCAGCACTCCCAGCAGATCCAGTGTCCCAGTAATCCCAGAGGAATGCAGTGTCCCAGTAATGCCAGCAGATTCCAGTGTCCCAGTAATCCCAGCAGAGTCCCAGTGTCCCAGTAATGCCAGCAGAATCCCAGTGTCCCAGTAACCTCAGGGGAATCTGGTGTCCCAGTAATCCCATCAGATTCCAGTGTCCCAGTAATCCCAGCAGAGTCCCAGTGTCTCAGTAATCCCAGAGGAATCCAGTATCTCAGTAATCCCATTTGAGTCCCAGTAATCCCAGTTGAGTCCCAGTGTCCCAGTAATCCCAGTTGAGTCCCAGTATCCCAGTAATCCCAGAGGAATCCAGTGTCCCAGTAATCCCAGCAGAGTCCCAGCGTCCCAGGTGTCCCAGCAGAGCCCGAGCTTGCCTGGGCAGTGAGACCCTGTGGATTTGGGGTGGGAGGCTGGGCAGGGGATGTGGGGTTGGTAGCAGAGATGGGATATGGGAAGGAGCCAGAAGGAAACCTGGCTGAGGGGGAAATCCCAAATTTCTTCTCAGATGTGACCCTTGGGTGAACCCTCCCAGTGTGTGGGAACCCAATCCTGGGCCAGGACCACTCCAAGGGGTGCAGATGAGCCTGGACACCCAGGAAAACCTTTCTGGGGAGACACCCCAGCGTCGAGGGCCAGTCAGGAGCTCAGGTTTAGAGGAAACCTAAAGGAAGGGGCTGGGCTGGGCCCTCTCTGGGGGATGTCAGGTCCTGCTGGGAGCAGAGCCGAGCTCTCCCTGCACCGCTGGCCATGAATGATGCAGGAGGCCTTGATTAATACCCCTCAGGAAATCATCAATAATTGATGCTGAGCTGGAAGCTCTGCAGAGGCACCGCTCCAGCCTTGGCCCTCTGCTCCTCTGGCCAGCACTGGCAGGGAGGTGGGAGGGATGGGACACACCCCACAGCCACCCTCAGATACCCACAGCCACCCCCAGTCACCCCACAACCACCCTACAGCCACCCTACAGCCATCCTACAGCCACCCCAGAGCCAGGGTTAAACCAGAGTGCTCAGGGACTGTCTGGGCAACAAGGCAGGGCCCAACACTGATGCTCAGGGGTTCAGTCAGGACCAGGACAGGGATGAACCAGGGCAGACCAAGCTGGGAACCAGCCCAGGGTAATCAGTGGGTAATTAAGCCAGGGTAATCAGAGATTGGACTGGGACCAGGTCAGGGGGCTTGGAGACCTCCTGGGGACCAAGGCAGGGCATTCAGGGACCAACCAGAGCAGGACCAAGCTGGGAATCAAGCCAGGCTACTCGGGGACTGGATCAGGATCAAGTCAGGGATTAGGCCAGGGTGAGCTCGGGACCAAGGCAGGGACCAAGGCAGAGTCCTCAGGGACACCATCAGGACCAAGGCAGAGTCCTCAGGACACCATCAGGACCAAGGCAGGGTGCTCAGGGACACCATCAGGACCAAGGCAGAGTGCTCAGGACTCAATTAGGATCAAGCCAGGGATGAAGACAGGATGATCAGGGACTGTCCTGGGACCAAGGCCGTGCTCAGGCACCTGGGATGGGGCAGGAGCAGCTCAGGTGTCCCGGGGTGTGCCCACACACCTGGCACTGCATCCCCTGGGGAGGATGCTCGGGGTGATCCCGGCCAGGAGCAGCCGGGGCCAGGGGCTTCACTTCGGTGGTGGCGTCTGGGGGGTCTGGGCTCAGCTCAGGGGGTCTGGGCTTGGCTCAGGGGGTCTGGGCTCGGCTCAGGAGGGGTCTGGGCTCGGGGCTCAGGAGGGTCTGGGCTCGGCTCAGGAGGGTCTGGGGTTGGGGCCAGGGGGTCTGGGCTCGGCTCAGGGGGGTCTGGGCTCGGCTCAGGGGGGTCTGGGCTTGGGGCTCAGGAGGGGTCTGGGCTCAGCTCAGGGGGTCTGGGCTCGGCTCGGGGGGGTCTGGGCTCAGCTCAGGTGGTCTGGGCTCGGCCCAGGAGGGTCTGGGCTCGGCTCAGGGGTTCTGGGCTCGGCTCAGGGGTTCTGGGCTCGGCTCAGGGGTCTGGGCTCGGCTCATGGGGGTCTGGGCTCGGCTCGGGGGTCTGGGCTCAGCTCAGGAGGGTCTGGGCTCAGCTCAGGGGGTCTGGGCTCGGCTCAGGAGGGTCTGGGCTCGGCTCAGGAGGGTCTGGGCTCGGGGCTCAGGAGGGGTCTGGGCTCGGCTCGGAGGGTCTGGGCTCGGCTCAGGAGGGTCTGGGCTCGGCTCAGGAGGGTCTGGGCTCGGCTCAGGGGTCTGGGCTCGGCTCGGGGGGCTGCCGTGGCACACGCCGTGTTGTGGGGAGCAGGCAGAGGGAGCTGTGCGGGAGGAACCGGCAGCGCTGTGCGAGCAGCCCCGGCTCCGGCTGCAGGGGAGGAGGCGGCTGCCGGCGCTCGCCCTCCGCCTTCCTCCATCCCCGCATCCCTCCCTCCTGCCTCGCTCGCCGTGCTGAGCCCGCGCTGAGCCCCCAGCGCCCCGGGGACTCGCCATCCCCAGGGTGCCCAGAACCGCCACCCTCCCCGCACCCCGCCGGGGCCTTCAGCCTCGGCTTCCTTCCTTCCTCCTCCTCCTCCGCCTCCTCCTCCTCCTCCTCCCCCACCCGCAGCCACCACCCTCTCTCCCTCCTTCCCCAGGGCCTGCCTGGCATGGAGGTGCTGGCCGCAGGGAGCCGGGTGCTTCCCGCGGGCTGCATCCCTCCTGCCCCGCATCCCCGCGCCCGCATCCCCGGAGCCCCGCATCCCCCCGCCCCGGCACAGCCCTGAGCCCTCGGCATTCGCCTCCTTTGTGCGGCGGAGCGGCTGTGCGGGCTCCGGCCCCCTCCCCGCACCCGGCTGGGGGTGGCCCGCGGGCGAGCGGGAGGGATGCTGCCCTGGCCGGAGGAGCCCAGCGCGGCAGGTCGGCGGCCAGGAGCAGGTAAGGGGCTCTGGGGACGGGATGGAGCAGGGATGGAGCCCCGGGAGGGGGTGGCTTGTCCCCAGGATGCTCCTCACGCAGGGCCCCCGGGAGCGGGGGGACGCGTTGGGGACAAAGCCGCTGCCAGGATGCGAGGACGGACCCGCCGCTCCCTGCTCCAGGGGCTGCGAGGGGGCCAGAAACGCTCCCGGATTTTCATGCCCACCTCCCGCGAGCCCTCCTCAGCCCCAGCCGGGAGGGATGGGGACCAGCATCCTCCATCCCGGCAGCATCCCCCAGCTCCATCCCCCTCTCCAGCCAGGCAGGGGAGCTGCCTGCTGGTAATATTCTTTTTTTTTTTGGAGGGGGGGAGGGCAGAAATACGGTTAAACAATGCGAAGAAAGGCTCCATGATGGATGGCAGGTAGCGGCGCTGGAGCAGCCCGGGGATGCTGCAATCCCGGCAGCGTTTCCCGGCTCCGGGTCCTGTGGGTTTCGGGAGCGTGGCCGCCGTAGTAATGACTCCACGAATAATTCCCTCGAATCCCGGCTGTTGCCGTGGAGATGGGAGCGAGGAGAGGCTGTGCGGCCGGGGTAGGACCTGCCCAGGACACGGACCTGCGCTCCGTGCGCTTCCCCATCCACCTGGGCCGGATCCTGCCTTGCATTTCGGCCGGGAAATTGGGGCTGAGGCTGCCCGGGTGCCCCGGGGGACGTGGGCAGGGATCCAGGCCTGAGGCAGCACGGCTCCATTCCCCATCCCCGCGCTGGAAAAGCGCTTTCTCATCCCGAAGTTGCCGGACGCGCTTTGTGCTCGCCAGGCTCGGGTTCCGGCCGGCTGGGGCCGGTGTTCACCCAGGTGGGGTCAATGTGGAAGGGTGTGTTTGATAACGACCCCAAAACACAGCAGCCAGGCGGGTCTCAAACCCTCCCGGCTCACCTGGGGTTTATTTCTTTCCTTTGCTGATTTTTCCCTTTAAAAATGGTTTCCCATGCTCGTGGCCTGGCTGTCCCTCTGAGGGGATGCTGAGCCCACAGGGACGCTGCCCTGGGGACCAGCAGGGGTGGATGGAGCTTCCCTGGCAGCTCAGGGCTCACCAGCTGGTGGCTGTGGGGACTCTGAGGGTGCTGGGATGAGCGGTTTGTGGGATATGGCAGAGGGAAGGGCAGGGGATGCTCCCACCCTGGGTGTTCTGGGGTAAAAGCATTGCAGTTTTCATGTTTGAGTGAAAAATGAAAATATGGTGCCCTGAGGTGTGTCTGTGTCCCCCCAGGCTGGAGGGGACCGTGGGAGCCTCCTGGGGTGGATTTTCACTGGTTTATCCCATTTCACAAGGGTGGGGCTTCCCCACTGATCCCGTGGAGGATTCTGTGAGTGGGGGATGAACCAGGTCCCACAGGGACCCTCACCCACCCAGGCAGAGAGGCCACCCTGTCCCCTGCATCGAGCAGTGTGGGGTGCAGGGATGGATGAGAACCCTTGGGGATCAATCCCAGTCGAGGATCAGACAGTGTGGGGTGCAGGGATGAATGAGAACCCTTGGGGATCAATCCCAGTCCAGGATCAGACAGTGTGGGGTGTCCAGGGATGGATGAGATCCCTTGGAGATCAATCCCAGTCCAGGATCAGACAGTGTGGGGGGCTCAGGGATGGATGAGAACCCTTGGGGATCAATCCCAGTCCAGGATTGAACAGTGTGGGGGGCTCAGGGATGGATGAGAACCCTTGGGGATCAATCCCAGTCCAGGATTGGGCAGTGTGGGGGGCTCAGGGATGGATTGGAACCCTTGGGGATCAATCCCAGCCCAGCCTGGGTGGGCTGATCCAGCAGGAGCCTTTGCCTGGAGCAGCTGGATCCCAACACTTGCTCCTGGTGTGGGACACAGGGATGATCCTGGGCCTTGGAGACCCCTGATCTGCAGGGGCTCATTGGGTGGTGCTTGGGCAGGAGAGCAAAAGGGTCACCTCTGCCACCTCCTGTGACAAGCTCAGGGTGGAAGGAGCGATTCCCAAGGGCTGGGACCCTCCTGATGGCTCTGACCCTTCCTGAGGGGTGGGAGGCCTTCCCAGCCATTATAGATCTTCCCAAGGGTTCATTGAAACACAGAATCATTCCAGTTGGAAAAGACCTCTAAGATCATCAAGTCCAGGAGCTGTGGAGATTCCCAAGGGCTGTGGGTCTTCACAAGGGCTCTGGAGCTTCCCAAGGGCTGTGGGTCTTCCCAAGGGTTGTGGGTTTTTGCAAAGGTTGTGGAACTTCCTGAAAGCTGTGGATCTTCAAAAGGGCTGTGGAACCTCCCAATGGTTCTGGAGCTTCCCAGAGCCCTGCACATTCCCAGGGCCCTGCACCTTCCCAGGGCCCTGCACATTCCCAGAGCCCTGCACATTCCCAGAGCCCTGCACATTCCCAGGGCCCTGCACATTCCCAAGGCCCTGCACATTCCCAGGGCCCTGCACATTCCTGGTCCCCTGCACATTCCCAGGTCCCTGCACATTCCCAGGGCTCTGCACATTCCCAGGCCCCTGCACATTCCCAATAGTTCTGCACATTCCTGGTCCCCTGCACATTCCCAGTCCCTTGCACCTTCCCAAGGCTCTCACCTTCCTCAGCCCCACGTGCCCTCCCAAGGGATGCACATGGCTGGGAGGAACACGGGAGGGTGGCATGGAGGCACAGAAGAAGCACCAGGGAGGGATTTTGTGGACCCCCAGCCCCGTATCACTGACCCCCATCCCCGTATCACTGACCCCAGCCCCGTATCACTGACCCCCACCCTCGTATCCCTGACCCCCACCCCGTATCACTGACCCCAGCCCTGTATCCCTGACCCCCAGCCCCGTATCCCTGACCCCCAGCCCCGTATCCCTGACCCCCAGCCCATATCACTGACCCCCATCCCTGTATCACTGACCCCCACCCCCGTATCCCTGACCCCCAGCCCCGTATCACTGACCCCCACCCCGTATCCCTGACCCCCATCCCCATATCACTGACCCCCACCCCGTATCCCTGACCCCCAGTCCTGTATCCCTGACCCCCACCCCCGTATCCCTGACCCCCACCCCGTATCCCTGACCCCCACCCCGTATCACTGACCCCCACCCTGTATCCCTGACCCCCAGCCCCGTATCACTGACCCCCATCCCCGTATCACTGACCCCCAGCCCCGTATCCCTGACCCCCACCCCGTATCACTGACCCCCACCCTGTATCCCTGACCCCCATCCCCATATCACTGACCCCCCACCCCGTATCCCTGACCCCCACCCCGTATCACTGACCCCCAGCCCCGTATCCCTGACCCCCATCCCCGTATCCCTGACCCCCAGCCCCGTATCACTGACCCCCAGCCCTGTATCACTGACCCCCATCCCCGTATCACTGACCCCCAGCCCCGTATCACTGACCTCCAGCCCTGTATCACTGACCCCCACCCTGTATCACTGACCCCCATCCCCGTATCACTGACCCCCAGCCCCGTATCCCTGACCCCCAGCCCTGTATCACTGACCCCCAGCCCCATATCCCTGACCCCCACCCCCGTATCACTGACCCCCAGCCCTGTATCACTGACCCCCAGTCCTGTATCACTGACCCTCACCCTGTATCACTGACCCTCACCCTGTATCACTGACCCCCACCCCATATCACTGACCCTCACCCTGTATCACTGACCCTCACCCTGTATCACTGACCCCCACCCCATATCACTGACCCTCACCCTGTATCACTGACCCCCACCCCATATCACTGACCCTCACCCCCGTATCACTGACCCCAACCCTGTATCCCTGATCCCCATCCCCGTATCACTGACCCCCAGCCCCGTATCCCTGACCCCCAGCCCCGTATCACTGACCTCCACCCCCGTATCCCTGACCCCCGGCCCCGTATCACTGACCCCCAGCCCTGTATCCCTGACCCCCAGCCCCGTATCACTGACCCCCACCCCGTATCACTGACCCCCACCCCGTATCACTGAACCCAACCCCGTATCACTGACCCCCAGCCCCATATCCCTGACCCCCAGCCCCGTATCACTGACCCCCAGCCCCGTATCACTGACCCCCAGCCCCGTATCACTGACCCCATCTCTTGCAGCGCCCGGCACCGCTCGATGCTGACGGCTCCCCAGCACTGCCGGATCCCCCCCGTTCCATCCCCGCGCCATGTCCCAGCGCTGTCACCCCCCCTGTACCGGGGGCTCCCCGCCGTCCCCCACGCCATGAGCGGGGCCCTGCGGGGGCCCAGGGGAGCAGAGCTGAGCCATGGCCTCGCTGGACCTGCCCTACCGCTGCCCGCGCTGCGGGGAGCACAAGCGCTTCCGCAGCCTGTCCTCGCTGCGCGCACACCTGGAGTACAACCACACCTACGAGACCCTCTACGTGCTCTCCAAGACCAACAGCATCTGCGACGCCGCCGTCTTCCCGCTGGCCGCCGACGGGGCCCTGCTGGCCCCGGCCACGCGCAGGGACTACTTTGAGAGCACCTCCTTCCAGGGCAAGGACCAGCGCTTCTCCTGCGACCTGGTCCCCGCCGAGGAGCTGGAGCCGGCCCCGTCGGCCTCGCCGTCGCCCCGCTACGTGCACGAGATCGAGATCCCGCTGAGCGAGATCTTCACCCGCGGCAAGGCCGTGGCGCCCGCGCCGGCCCCGCCGGCCGCCGTGGACGCGGCCTACGAGGAGGGCCTGGCCCGCCTCAAGATCCGCGCCTTCGAGAAGCTGGAGGTGGACAAGAGGCTGGAGAAGCTGACGGAGGAGGTGGAGCAGAAGATCGCCTCGCAGGTGGGCCGGCTGCAGGTGGAGCTGGACCGCAAGAGCTCGGAGCTGGAGAAGGCCAAGCAGGAGAGCCTGCGGCTGAGCCGCGAGAAGCAGGAGCTGGAGGACCGGGCGTCGGAGCTGTCCCGCCAGGTGGACGTCAGCGTGGAGATGCTGGCGTCCCTCAAGCAGGACCTGGTGCAGAAGGAGCAGGAGCTCACCAGGAAGCAGCAGTGAGTCCTTTGTCCCTGTCCAGTGAGGGAAGGGGAGCCTGGCGCTGAGTCCTGGAGAGCCTGTGCTTCAAGGCTGGGTTGGATGGGGTTTGGAGAGGTGGGAAGAGTGGGAAGTGTCCCTGCCCATGGTAGGGGCTGGAATGAGGTGAGCTTTGGGGTCTCTTCTCATCCAAACAATTCCACAAGTCCAGAGGAGCCCAGTACCACCTCCAAACCCTCAGAGCTCAGGCATTGCCCCTTTGTGATCACCATCCCTGATCAGGTTCTGCACCTTCTCCCACCCCTCAGTGCCCACGCACACCTGGGCCCCTCCATGGCTGGGTCACGACCAGCCAGAGCTTGTCCCAGAGCCACCAGTGCTCCAGGACACGGCCAGCCTGGGCATCCCTGAGTTTGGGCTGAAGGAACCCTAAATCCCACCCCCTGCCATGGCCAAATTCCAGGTTTTTCTCCCAGAGGGAAGCAGGGTAGCCCCAGCAGCACCACCTCCATCTGTGGTGAAGCCTGTGACACTGCCCCTCTCATTTCCACCCCATGTTCCCCACTCAACACCCCCTACCTGCCCCAGTGCTGCTCCTGAGTGTCCCCCCCGTCCAGCACTGGGTCATTCTGCCTGCTGGTGGTGTCCAGGCAATCCAGACCTCGCTCCTCAGGGGTCTGAGCAGATCTGGAGGGGCCCAGAGGGGCACTGAGTGTCCTGGGGGACCTGCAGGGCTGGGCTGGGAGCACTGCTGGGATTCCTGAAGGAATTGCTTTAATTCCCATCTGAACATTTGTGAACCACTTTGGCTCCAAAATAATGACCTGGCTCAGAACAGGGCTCCCAGGGTGGGGGGATGTCCTGGGTGAGGAGCAGGGTGACCCTGGGGACGCCTCCAGGTTTGTGGGACAGGCAGTGGGGGGTTTGGGGGCTGCCTCATTGGGTGGGTGCTGCCCAGGGGATGTGTGGTGAGGGAATTAAGGACACCAGCGTGGATGAGTCTGGAGCAGGGCCTGGAGACAGCTAGACAGGGTAAATAGAGGGTCAGATGTCTCTTGGTGGAACCTGTTACCACCTAAAACCCCGGGTTTCTGCCCCAAAACTACCTCCTGGACCTCCCATTCCTCAGAGAAACCCTCCTGCCCCTCAGCTGTCCCCATCAGTCCCCAAAGTCCTCCAGCCCAAGGGACAGAATCCCCTGTGGGGCTGCAGGGAGAGCATGGGAACGCTGCTGGTGAGGGTGTGGGAAAATAATCAGAAATCATTTTAATGGGCAAAGCTTCCCCTGAAAACACTGTGGGGACACTTCCCAGCCCTGCCAGCTCCAAGACACCGTGAAGCCGTTGTCCTCCTGGGAGACCTTTGGCTCCTGGGCTCCATTTCCTCTGCCAGCAGTGTTTTTCCACCCAGTCCATGGGAATGAGAGAGATAACCACGATAACCATCAGCATCACCTTACAGCTGCTGCCCAGGCCACATTTGCCTTCCAAATCCCCTGGGGCCCCTTCCAGGAGCCTTCCCAGAGCACCCTCAGAGCTCCCAGCTGCAAGTGGCAGGCTGGGGCGAAATTAATTGATAATTAATTGATAATTAATTGGTAATTAATTGGTAATTGATAGCCAGAAGTGGGCATTATGTCACGAAGAGCTGCCCCCTCCTTTCCCTTTGTGCTTCTGAGCAGATCATTGTGTCCAGGTGTCCAAGGTCAGGTGTGCACCATCGGGTTTGGTGTCCAGGTGTGCATGGCCAAGAGGCCAGGTGTGTGTGGCTGGGTTTCTGTGCTCAGGTGTGCCAGGCCAGGTGTGTGTGGCTGGGTTTCTGTGCTCAGGTTGGTGTGGCTGGGTGTGTGTGGCTGGGTTTCTGTGCTCAGGTGTGTGTGGCTGGGTTTCTGTGTTCAGATGTGCCAGGCCAGGTGTGTGTGGCTGGGTTTCTGTGCTCAGATGTGCCAGGCCAGGGTGTGTGTGGCTGGGTTTCTGTGCTCAGATGTGCCAGGCCAGGGTGTGTGTGGCTGGGTTTCTGTGCTCAGGTTGGTGTGGCTGGGTGTGGTCAGTTGGTGTGTCTGGGTGTGTGTGGCCAGATGTCCAAGTTCAGACACCTGCCTGGTGCCCCAGCCAGACCTGCAGAGCTGTGTTTGTGCATCTTCAGGGGTTCCTGGATGCTGAGGGGAGGTGTGAGCAGCTCTGTGTGTGTGTGTGTGTGTGTGTGTGTGTACCTGGTGCACACCTGTACAGGGGTGCAGTGCCCAGGTGTGATTTGTGCCCTGTGTTGCCCAGGTCTGTTTTGGGCCATGTGTTGTCAGGTGTGTTCTGGGCCCTGTGCTGCCCAGGTGTGATTTGTGCCCTGTGCTGCCCAGGTGTGATTTGTGCCCTGTGCTGCCCAGGTGTGTTTTGTGCTGTGTGCTGCCCAGGTGTGATTTGTGGCCTCCCTGGGGTGTCTGTGCCCGTGTCCCCAGGGGCTCCCCCGGTTTTTGGGGAGCAGGTGAGTGTTTGTGCTGGGGTGGGGTCAGCTCAGGTCACGGAGCTGCTGTCACACTGCACGCAGGGCTGGAGAAACGTTTTTTGAGAAACAGCAGGCTCCGAGCTCCCGAGTAACTGCTAATTAATGTGTTAATGAGTAACTGCTAATTAACGTGTTAATGAGGGAGCCGGGGCCCTGCACCCACCAGGCCAGCAGGGTTTAAGGTGTCACTGCCATCCTCACCCTGTCACACCATCATCCTCCTCTTCCCTCTGCTCCACCGTGTTGGGATCCTGATTCCAGTCCTGGGGGCGGTGGATGAGGTGCTGGGGGTGTCACCTCACCTTTAAAAGAGGAGCAAAATCCCCCCTGCATGTAGGGAGCATCCCCTCACCCCTGTCCTACCTCAACCCGTGCCAGAGCCCACCTGGGCTGGCCCAGGCCGGGGATGGAGCAGTCCGGGTGTGCTGGCGCAGTCTGGGTGTGCTGGAGCAATCCAGCTGTGCCAGAGCAATCCAGCTGTGCTGGAGCAGTCTGGGTGTGCTGGAGCAATCCAGCTGTGCCGGAGCAATCCAGCTGTGCCAGAGCAGTCCGGGTGTGCTGGAGCAATCCAGCTGTGCCGGAGCAGTCTGGGTGTGCTGGCGCAGTCTGGGTGTGCTGGAGCAATCCAGCTGTGCCAGAGCAATCCAGCTGTGCTGGAGCAGTCCGGGTGTGCTGGACCAATCCAGCTGTGCTGGAGCAATCCAGCTGTGCCAGAGCAATCCAGCTGTGCTGGCGCATCCCTGCCGCGCTGCCGGCCGGCACACGGGGGTGAGGGATGATCGGGGACGGGTGGGCGAGCCCTGGTTTGTCTCCCCGTGCCAGGGAGGTGCTGCAGATCGACCAGTTCCTGAAGGAGACGGCGGCGCGCGAGGCCAACGCCAAGGTGCGGCTGCAGCACTTCATCGAGGAGCTGCTGGACCGCGCCGACCGCGCCGAGAAGCAGCTGCAGATCATCAGCAGCAGCTGCGGCACCACCCCCAACGGCAGCCTGGGCCGCTGCGGCACCCCGGCCACCAAGGCCATCGCCCGGGCCGTGCCACTGCGGGCACAGGCACGGCGGGGGTCGGGAACGCACCTGGGGATCGGGAATGCGCTGGGGACTTGGGAATGCACTTGGGAACTTGGGAACGCGCCCGGGGATCCGGGAATGCACCTGGGGACTTAGGAATGCACCTGGGGATCGGGAATGCACCTGGGGACTTGGGAACACACCCGGGGATCGGGAACGCACCTGGGGACTTGGGAACCCATCTCGGGATTTGGGAACACGCCCGGGGATTCGGGAATGCACCTGGGGATTCGGGAATGCGCTGGGGACTTGGGAATGCACCCGGGGATCCAGGAATGCACCTGGGGACTTGGGAACCCATCTCGGGATTTGGGAACCCGTCCAGGGACTCGGGAATGCGCTGGGGACTTGGGAACACGCCCGGGGATTCGGGAATGCACCTGGGGGTTCAGGAACCCGTCAGGGGATTCGGGAACCCGTCTCGGGATTTGGGAACCCATCCAGGGACTCGGGAATGCGCTGGGGATTTGGGAACGCGCCCGGGAATTCGGGAATGCACCCGAGGGTTCAGGAACCCGTCAGGGGATTCGGGAACATTTCCGGGGACTTGGGAACCTGTCCGGGGATTTGGGAATGCACCCATGGCTTCGGGATCGCGCCCAGGGGTTTGGGAACGCGCTGGGGATTCGGGAACATGTCCGGGAATTCGGGAAGGGACTCTGGGCTTTGGGAATGGACCCTCTGCTTCGGGAACACGCTCAGGGATTTGGGAACGTGCCTGGGGCTTTGGGAATACACCCAGGGATTGGTGAATGCATCCATGGCTTTGGGAATGCACCCAGGGATTGGGGAATGAGCGCTCTGCTTCGGGAATGCGCCTGGGGCTTTGGGAATGTGTCCAGGGCTTTGGGAAAGCGCCCAGGGATTCGGGAATGTGCCCCTGGGTCTCCTGTGTCAGGGGCTGAGCGGGGCAGTGTAGGGACCCCATCTCCTTCCCATGGGAAATGGGTATTCCTGGGTGGGGGATCCCAAAGAGAAGTTGTTTCTGGGTGGGTCGGTGTTCCCGTGGCGCTGGGCGGTGCTGGAGATGAGGGTGTCCCCCCAAAACCGGTGGGGTAGCAGGGTCCCCTCCCTGGCTGTCCCTGCACAGCTGGGTTGTGCCACCTGGGCTCCTCTTGTCCCTGTCCCCGCAGAGGGAGCGGCACCCGGGCCCGGGGGTGGCCGTGCACGGTCCCTACGGCGTGTCCAACCAGCGCTCCTCGTCCAGCACCGGGTGAGTGCCGGGCCCTGACACCTCCCTGCGATTGTAACGGGCTGAGGGGCAGGGGACACACACCCCGGCCAGCCCTGAGCTGGGACATGCTGTCCCCAGAGCCTCGAGCCGGGCCAAGGCCGTGTCGCAGAGCTCGGGCTGCTACGACAGCGACAGCGCGGAGCTGTGTCCCACGGACGACACGACGGACGGACAGCCGTACCCGGGCCGCGGCTCGGGGCTGCGCCGCCAGGCCATCCAGAACTGGCACCGCCGGCCCTACCGCAACAGCACCGAGGGCGAGGAGGGCGACGTGTCCGACGTGGGCTCCCGCACCACCGAGTCCGAGGCCGAGGGCTGGGAGCCGGAGGCGCCGGGATCCGCCGCGCCCCGAGCGCCCGGCAGCTGCCGCCTGACGGGTGAGGGCTCCTCGGGCTGCTCCGGCTCGGGTTCTGCTTGTTTTCTGTGTGTCCGGCAGTTAGCAGGTGCTGTGAAGTTGTTTATTGTAAGGGCACATCAGTTTTGAAGGGCGGAGTCACAGGGGTTAAAGTCCGTGCTAAAAGTTGTTGGTGTGGAGTTTTAAATAGAATTAAAGTCTCAGTTAGGAGTAGAAGCTGCTCCTGTTGAGGTCCTGGGAGGGCAGATCCTGCTGCTGCAGCTCCTGACTTCTTCTGGGTGATGATGATGCTGGTGAGAAGAAAAGTGAGAGAGCAAGAGCAAATTTTTCTTCAATATGCAAACTCTTATACACAAATTACCGATAAGCTAAAAACACAAACTTGAATAATTTTTTTTCTTAACCTATTAGAATTCTAGTTTCTTAGCACGCCAGGTTATGTTTGAACGACTCATATGGTCTGTCTTGTTCTATCTGAAAAATGTAAGCAACGTTCTTACTATAGTTTTATTATGTCTAAAGCTGTGTTCCTGGAGCCTGCACGGAAACTTGTTTTCAATGCTGGTATTTAAGATTAAGATTTTCAGTTTTCACTAGAACTTGTTGATTTCTTGCTGAGGAACTCAGAGAGATCTCTGTTTTCAGACTGTCACACTGGGGGGGTGAAGGTGGGGTGGCTGAAGCCGGGGGCAGGGATGGAGCTGCCCTCACCCCCTGCTCTCCCCATGCCCCAGTGGCCACCGACGCCGGGTGTCCCACAGCCAGACCCGAGGGCGCCGGGGGCAAGGTGTGCCGGCTGGACAGGGGCAGCCCAGGCCACTCCAGCGAGGTGATCAGCCCCGAGATCCTCAAGATGAGAGCGGCTCTCTTCTGCATCTTCACCTACCTGGACACCAAGACCCTGCTGCGCGCGGCCGAGGTGTGCAAGGACTGGAAGTTCGTGGCCCGGCACCCGGCCGTGTGGACACGGGTGCTGCTGGAGAACGCCAGGGTGTCCTCCAAGGTACAGGAGGGGTGGCACTGCCTGGGGCACGGCCCTTCTGCCAAAGGGGTACAGCTGTGCCAGCATCTCCCTGCTGGCCGGGGTGGTTGTGCCAGTGTGGGCATGGGGGGCACGGGTGGGCACTGGAGGTGCTGTGGGTGAATGTCAGAGGACAGGAGCTCACACCTGCACAGGTTTGCATGTGGCTTTGTGGTCAGGCCCGTGACTTTGTGGTCACACCCGTGATTTTGTGGTCACACCCGTGATTTTGTGGTCACACCCGTGATTTTGTGGTCACACCCATGAATTTGTGGTCACACCCATGATTTTGTGGTCACACCCATGAATTTGTGGTCACACCCGTGGCTTTGTGGTCACACCCATGATTTTGTGGTCACACCTGTGATTTTGTGGTCACACCCGTGGCTTTGTGGTCACACCCGTGATTTTGTGGTCACACCCATGATTTTGTGGCACATGCTCTGCCATGGCCTCGTACGCGCATCTTCACACATTTCTGCCATGTGCCCAGCCAGGGAGGGTGGTGTGGGACACGCTGGGGTGTCCCCCTCGGTCACTGCCACCCCTGTGCCCCAGTTCCTGGCCATGCTGTCCCAGTGGTGCACCCAGATGCATTCCCTCACCCTCCAAAACCTGAAGCCGCGCCAGCGGGGCAAGAAGGAGAGCAAGGAGGATTACATGAAGAGCACACGGTGAGTGCCCTGTCCCCGTGTCCTCCTGTCCCCGTGTCCCCCCTCCCACAGCCCTGCTGCTGCAGCTCCATGAGCTCCAACATCCCTTTCCATGATGCACAGCAGCTCCTGCCGTGGGTCTGGGTGTCCTGGAGCCCGCGGGATGTGTCACCTGCTGGGGTGGTGACAGGAGGGCGAGCAGGGGCTGCTGTGCTGATGTGATTCCCCCCCCAGGGGCTGCCTGGAGGCAGGGCTGGAGTCGCTGCTGAAGGCCACGGGCAGTAACCTGCTGATCCTGCGCATCTCGCACTGCCCCAACGTGCTGACCGACCGCTCGCTCTGGCTGGCCAGCTGCTACTGCCGCGCCCTGCAGGCTGTCACCTACCGGTGAGACAGCCACCAGCGCCCCGGGGACAGGGACAGGGCTGGCAGCACCCCCGGCAGTGCTGTGCTCATCCCTGGCACAGCACAGTGTGTGGCCCCACCCCAGTGTCCCCAGTGCCAGCTGTCCCTGCAGTTCCTGTCCCCTTCCAGGCTGTTCCCATGCAGGGTTTCACTGCCAGCCCCATTCCCATCATCCCATTATAATCCTGGAGCATGGCTGGAGTCTTGGCAAGGAGACACTGCTCTGTGGCAGGGAAGGGTGAGGAGGAGGTGCCCGGGGAGGTCCCACCTGGCTGTCACCCCTGATGGAGAATTCCAATGGAGACAGGCTCAGGGTCCCTCTCTCCTGGGAGGGAGGAATAGCTCTGCCACGGGAGAGCTGAGATTGAGCTTGGAGACCTTGCCTGAGGCTGAGGACACAAGATTCCTGATGATCCTGGAGGAGGTCACAGGTCCTGGAGGGCCTCACTGGCCATTCCTTAGTTTTGGCCACTTGTGGAGACAGGATTGGCTTTCCCTCCAGCCTCCAGGAGGATGATCCCTGCTCTGCTGCACCTGCAGACAGCCCCCCCAGCCAGGTGTGCGCTCCACCTGCTCCTCACCCAGCCAGACCCAGCTCAGCCCCAGCTCTGACCCACCCCACGGGACAGGAGACAGCCCAGAGCTGCCAGGTTGAGCTCCAGGGGCAGCAGAGGAAGCCTGAGCGCTCCTGGCACATCCAGAGTGACTCACGCTCTGCTGCTCTTGGCACCCTGCTCTTGGCACCCTGCTCTTGGCACCCTGCTCCAGCACAGATGTGCAAAGCTCTCAGATAACACCCAGCCTTATTTTTAGGCTTGCCTGAAGTTCTGAAGTGGGGCACTGAGACTTGGGAAGTGCAGCCTCAGTCCCTGGATGACTCCTGGTGTGGTGGCACAGTCAGGGCACTGTTTGGGCTGGTGGCATCTGGTGCTCAGGGCCAGGTCCTGTCCACAGTGACCAGATTGGTGCCTCTGGGTGCTCCAGGGGCAGGAACTGGGCTGTCCACAGTGACCAGATTGGTACCTCTGGGTTCTCCAGGGGCAGGTCCTGGGCTGTCCAGAGTGACCAGATTGGTACCTCTGGGTGCTCCTGAGCCAGGTCCTGGGCTGTCCACAGTGACCAGACTGGTACCTCTGGGTGCTCCAGGGGCAGGTCCTGGGCTGTCCACAGTGACCAGATACCTCTGGGTGCTCCAGGGCCAGGTCCTGGGCTGTCCACAGTGACCAGATACCTCTGGGTGCTCCTGGGCCAGGTCCTGGGCTGTCCACAGTGACCAGATTGGTACCTCTGGGTGCTCCAGGGGCAGGTCCTGGGCTGTCCAGAGTGACCAGATACCTCTGGGTGCTCCTGAGCCAGGTCCTGGGCTGTCCACAGTGACCAGATACCTCTGGGTGCTCCAGGGCCAGGTCCTGGGCTGTCCAGAGTGACCAGATTGGTACCTCTGGGTGCTCCAGGGCCAGGTCCTGTCCACAGTGACCAGATTGGTACCTCTGGGTGCTCCTGAGCCAGGTCCTGGGCTGTCCATAGTGTCCAGATACCTCTGGGTGCTCCAGGGCCAGGTCCTGGTCTGTCCATAGTGTCCAGATACCTCTGGGTGCTCCAGGGGCAGGTCCTGTCCACAGTGACCAGATACCTCTGGGTGCTCCAGGGGGGTGCAGACCCAGCCCAGGGGTGGCACCGCTGCTGGTGGGGCCATCACGTGTCCCCTGTGCTGTTGCAGGAGCTCCACGGACCCCGTGGGCCATGAGGTGATCTGGGCCCTTGGAGCAGGCTGCAGGGACATCATCTCCCTCCAGGTCGCACCTCTGCACCCCTGGTAAGGCGTGGAGCCACATGGGGTGGGTGGGAAGGGACCCTAAATCCCATCCAGCCCCCCTGCCATGGCAGGGACACCTCCCACTGTCCCAGGTGCTCCAGCCCCAGTGTCCAGCCTGGCCTGGGACACTCCAGGGGTGGAACTGGGTTAGGAGGAGGCCACCCTGAGTGTGAGGGCACCACGGAGCTGGAAAGGAATTTGTGTGCCAGAACCTGGTTTCCTTGGGGAGGGTCTCCATGGGATGAGCAGCAGCCTGTGAGAGCTGGAGCTCAGCCCCATCCCTCCCCGTGAAAACCTGGAGCTGCTGGGTGTCTGCACCTCCCTGCTGAGCGGGAATGTTCCAGGGAGGCTGGGATGAAAGGGATCTGGAGTGGCTCTGGGAGCTGGCACTGAACATCAAAGGGCTGTCTGAGCTCTCAGTGCTCAGCAGCAGCAGCAGCCCTGGAGGGGCTGGGTGTTGCTGGAAGGGTGTCACAGCCTAGGGGGGCCTGCAGCTGCTCTCGTTTGGGGAAAGCATTTTGGGGAGATGCTGCTGGAGCCTCATCTCCACCCCACCATGTGTGGGTGCTCAGGAGCTGATGGCTCACACAGCAGGACACAGCTCTGTGTCCCAGGAAACTGCCAGGGGTGTCCATGGTGGTGACAGTGTCCATGGCAGTGTTAGTGCCTAGGAGTGTCCATGGCAGTGACAGTGCCCAGGGGTGTCCATGGCAGTGTCCATGGCAGTGACAGTGCCCAGGGGTGTCCATGGCAGTGTCCATGGCAGTGACAGTGCCCAGGGATTGTCCATAGCAGTGTCCATGGCGGTGACAGTGCCTAGGGATTGTCCATAGCAGTGTCCATGGCGGTGACAGTGCCTAGGGATTGTCCATGGCAATGACAGTGTCCCTGTCAGTGTCCAGAGGTGTCCATGGCAGTGACAGTGTCCCTGTCAGTGTCCAGAGGTGTCCATGGCAGTGACAGTGTCCCTGTCAGTGTCCAGAGGTGTCCATGGCAGTGTCAGTGCCCAGGGATTGTCCATAGCAGTGTCCATGGCAGTCACAGTGCCCAGGGGTGTCCCTGGCAGTGTCCATGGCAGTCACAGTGCCCAGGGGTGTCCCTGGCAGTCTCCATGGCAGTCACAGTGCCCAGGGGTGTCCCTGGCAGTGTCCATGGCAGTGACAGTGCCCAGGGATTGTCCATAGCAGTGTCCATGGCAGTGACAGTGCCCAGGGATTGTCCATAGCAGTGTCCATGGCAGTCACAGTGCCCAGGGGTGTCCATGGCAGTGACAGTGTCAGTGTCCAGAGGTGTCCATGGCAGTGACAGTGCCCAGGGGTGTCCCTGGCAGTGTCCATGGCAGTGCCAGTGCCCAGGGATTGTCCATAGCAGTGTCCCTGGCAGTGCCCAGGGGTGTCCCTGGCAGTGTCAGTGCCCAGGGATTGTCCATAGCAGTGTCCCTGGCAGTGCCCAGGGGTGTCCCTGGCAGTGTCCATGGCAGTGTCAGTGCCCAGGGATTGTCCATAGCAGTGTCCATGGCAGTGACAGGGGTGTCCATGGCGGTGACAGTGTCCCTGTCAGTGCCCATGGGTGTCCCTGGCAGTGCCCATGGCAGTGACAGTACTCGGGGATGTCACCCAGCAGGACACCCATGGTGTCAGGGCTCCTGTCTGCCCTGGGGGAGCAGCCCATGGCTCGTGGCTTCTCCCCGTTCAGGGGCCCAGCACCTGCTGCTGCTTTGATCCGTGCAAGCAGCCAAGCTCTGCACCTGATTTGGGTCTCCAAGGTTGGAATCACAAAATCCTGGGATGGTTTGGGTTGGAAGGAACCTTAAACACCATCCAGTGCCACCCTTGCCATGGCAGGGACACCTCCCACTGTCCCAGGACGCTCCAAGCCACTCCAACCCAGCCTGGGCCACTTCCAGGGATGCAGGGGCAGCCACAGCTGGTTTGGGTTTGGGTTTGGGTTTGGGTTTGGGTTTGGGGTCCTGGTTTGGGGCTGTGGACGGAGCTGCCCTGTCCCAGTGCTCACATGGGGACACCCCCAGGGTCACCCTTGGGCTGGTGGGGTGGGGGGGCTCCCAGTGAATGCCAGCAGTGCCTGGGGGGCTGAGTGGCCGTGCCACCCCCAGCTCTTGTCCCTCCTGTCCCCAGCCAGCAGCCGACGCGCTTCAGCAACCGCTGCCTGCAGATGATCGGGCGCTGCTGGCCACACCTGCGGGCACTCGGCGTGGGAGGGGCCGGCTGCGGGGTGCAGGGGCTGGCCTCCCTAGGTAGGCACTGGGGGGGTCACGGGCTCACAGAACGGGGCACTGGGTTGGGAGGGGTCTGGGATTGCTGAGAACACCCTGTGCACAGTGCCCACCTTGTGCCCAGTGCAGCACTGGGGATCATGGGCTCACAGAACGGGGCACTGGGTTGGGAGGGGTCTGGGATTGCTGAGAACACCCTGTGCACAGTGCCCACCTTGTGCCCAATGCCCACCCTGTGCCCAGCACTGGGGATCACAGAACGGGGCACTGGGGTTGGGAAGGGTCTGGGATCCCTGAGATCACCCTGTGCACAATGCCCACCCTGTGCACAGCACAGCACTGGGGGGGTCATGGGCCCACAGAACGGGGCACTGGGTTGGGAAGGGTCTGGGATTGCTGAGAGCACCCTGTGCACAGTGCCCGCCCTGTGCCCAGCACTGGGGATCATGGGCTCACAGAACAGGGCACTGGGCTTGGGAAGGGTCAGGGATTGCTGAGAACACCCTGTGCACAGTGCCCACCCTGTGCCCAATGTCCACCCTGTGCCCAGCAAATCACTGGGGGTCATGGGCTCACAGAACGGGGCACTGGGTTGGGAGGGATCTGGGATTGCTGAGAACACCCTGTGCACAATGCCCACCCTGTGCACAATATCCACCCTGTGCCCAGCACTGGGGATCACAGAACAGGGCACTGGGTTGGGAAGGGTCTGGGATCCCTGAGAATACCCTGTGCACAATGCCCACCCTGTGCACAGCACATCACTGGGGGGGTCATGGGCCCACAGAACGGGGCACTGGGTTGGGAAGGGTCTGGGATTGCTGAGAGCACCTGTGCACAATGCCCACCTTGTGCCCACACTGGGGATCACGGGCTCACAGAACAGGGCACTGGGGTTGGGAAGGGTCTGGGATCCCTGAGATCACCCAGTGCCCACCCTGTGCCCAGCACTGGGGATCACAGAACGGGGCACTGGGTTGGGAGGGGTCTGGGATCCCCAAATTCACCCTGTGCACAATGCCCACCTTGTGCACAATGTCCACCTTGTGCCAGCACATCACTGGGGGTCATGGGCTCACAGAACGGGGCACTGGGTTGGGAGGGGTCTGGGATTGCTGAGAACACCCTGTGTACAATGCCCACCCTGTGCCCAGCAAATCACTGGGGGTCATGGGTTCACAGAATGGATCACTGGGCTTGGGAAAGGTCTGGGATTGCTGAGAACACCCTGTGCACAGTGCCCACCTTGTGCCAGCACAGCACTGGGGGTCATGGGCTCACGGAATGGATCACTGGGGTTGGGAAAGGGTCTGGGATTGCTGAGAACACCCTGTGCACAATGCCCACCCTGTCACCAGCCCAGAGCTCTGAGTGGCACCTCCAGGCCTTCCCTGCTCCCCTCCAGGGCTGGGGACTCCAACCCTCCCTGGCACCACCGCCCTCCTGCTCTGCTGGGACAGGCAGAGGGGCTGCTGGAGGCAGGGAGATGCTGTGGGGGGATCTGTGGGGATCTCTGTGGGTCTCTCTGGGATCTCTGGGGATCTCTGTGGGTCTCTCTGGGATCTCTGTGATCTCTGTAGGGATCTCCACCCACCCCAAGGTTGCGGGTGCTCCCTGCCCACCCTGTGCCCCCATCCCTCCCACCCCATTCCCCGCCTGCCCTGCCCCTCCCGCGGTGTGACAGGCTGCTGTGTCCCCCAGCCCGGAACTGCATGAGGCTGCAGGTGCTGGAGCTGGACCATGTGGCCGAGATCAACCAGGAGGTGGCTGCTGAGGTGTGCCGGGAGGGGCTCAAGGGGCTGGAGATGCTGGTGCTCACGTCCACGCCGGTGACCCCCAAAGCCCTGCTGCACTTCAACAGTGAGTAGCACAGCAGGGCCATCAGCAGGGCCAGGGCCATCAGCAGGGCCAGGGCCATCAGCACCACCCTGACACACAGCCCTGAGCACAGCCAGGAGCTGCTGGCACCAGGAGCTCTGGGGGAAGGTGTCAAACAGAGAATCCAGCATCCCCCCAGAAGGATGGGCTGAGGAGAGCTGATCTTGCCTTGGGCCACAGGGAGGATGGAGGAGCTCCCTCCTCGGTCCCCCAGGGTAATCATGGCCTCGGTGTTTGTGACACACCTGAGGTTTGTGACAGCCTGGGGTGGGTCACACCCTGTGCCGAACCAGGGCAGGAGGGTCACAGGCTCAAAAGGGTCTGTCCTGGTGTCACAGGCTCTGTCCTGGTGTCACAGGGTCTGTCCTGGTGTCACAGCTCTGGTGGCTGTGGCTGGACGTGCTGGGAGCCCACCCTGTGGGTGGCAGTCAGGGATTCCCAGGGACACCAGTTTGGGACAGGGCAGCCAGGCCCATCTCACAGCCCGTGGTCCTCCCCTAGCCAGGTCTCCTCCATCTTCAGGTGACATTCTCCAGCCACTGGAGGAGCCCAGGGTGGGATGTGGGGTCCCTGCTGCCCCCAGGTGTGCAGGTGCAGTGCTGTCTGTGCCCCAGGTGTGTGCCGGAACCTCAAGTCCATCGTGGTGCAGGTGGGGATTGTGGATTACTTCAAGGAGCCCCACAGCCCTGAGGCCAGGAAGATGTTTGAAGAAATGGTGAACAAACTCCAGGTAAGGGACCCCAGTCCCAGCTAGCACCAGAGTGTCACCAGCCCTGTGTCCTTCCCAGAAATGTTCCCCCTCTCCCTTCCTTGCCCCTTTCCTTCCCATGGCAGGGATTTGAGATGATGTTCCCTCCTCTTTCTCCCTCACCCCATGTCCTTCCCATGTAAGGGATTTCAGATGTTCCCCTCTCCCTCCCTGTCCCAAGGCAGGGATTTCAGGTGTTCCCCATTCCTTCCCTGTCCCAAGGCAGGGATTTCAGGTGTTCCCCTATCCCATGGCAGTGATTTCAGGTGTCCCCTCTCCCTCCCTGTCCCATGTCATGGATTTCAGGTGTTCCCCTGTTCCTTTCCTGTCCCATGCCATGGATTTCAGGTGTTCCCCTGTCCCATGTCATGGATTTCAGGTGTTCCCCTCTCCCTCCCTGTCCCATGGCAGGGATTTGAGGTGTTCCCCTGTCCCATGTCATGGATTTCAGGTGTTCCCCTGTCCCATGTCATGGATTTCAGGTGTTCCCCCCCTCCCTCCCTGTCCCATGTCATGGATTTCAGGTGTCCCCCCTCCCTCCCTGTCCCATGGCAGTGATTTCAGGTGTCCCCTCTCCCTCCCTGTCCCAAGGCAGTGATTTCAGGTGTCCCCCCTCCCTCCCTGTCCCATGGCAGTATTTCAGGTGTCCCCCCTCCCTCCCTGTCCCCACGGAGCAGTGGCACTGCTGGGTCCCCCCCAACCCCCCTGCCTGCTCCTCTTGCAGGCCCTGAGGAAAAGACCCGGCTTCTCCAAGATTTTACACATCAAGGTGGAAGGAGGCTGTTAGCCCTTCAGGGAGCCCAAAGCACATTCCCTGCTCTGCCTGGCAGAGCCCAGGGCCCTGAGACCAAACCGGGGCTGGGCAGGGACCCCCGGCTCGTGCACAAGGAACCCAAACTCTCGGGAGCGGCGGCGGGGCCGGCCCTGGGTGACAAGGTGCTACTCAAGGACAATTTTTGGCTGCCCCAAGAGCCAGGGCCGTGCTCTTTCCCAGGAGGGAAGATGGCTTTGAGCCCCTGTGGCTGCTCCTCGCCGAGGATCCGTGTTTGGGGGTGGCTTTTCCGTCGAACTCTGCTTTGGGGGATCTCTGAGCCCATTTGGGGGCTCCTGGGAGCGCTGGGCTGTCCCTGGCTGATGGAGGGGGCTGGAAGGGGCTGCTCCTCCCCAGGACCCAGCATTTCCACAGGGTGTTTCTGCTGGTTTTCATTTTGGATTTGCCAGAGGGGCACCCAGGGAGCAGCACAGCACCTCGGGGGCTTTGGGAGCCGCAGGACACCAGGAGAGATGGGCGCTCCTCCAGAGCTCTCCAGCCTCGCTTCCTCTCCACCAAACCCCTCCTGCCAAGGCAATAAACCATCTCCAAAGTCCTCATCCACCAGGAAACAGGGGCAGGCTGCTGTCCCCAGCTGGCACAGCCAGCCTCCACCCGGGGTCAGCTGTCCCATCTGGACAGGGACTGGCACAGGACACCACGTTTGCCATCCCACTGCCTTCCTGAGCAGCCTGGAGGAGAAACCCTGGCCAGATCATCCTGAAATCATCCTGGGAAAAGCACCAACCAACAGCCCTGGCTGATCTTTATCTGCAGCCACCATTTTCTAAATCTGATTTTTCTTCTGAGTCTCCTCTGCCTGCAAGGACATCATCATCCCCAGAATTTCCTTTTTCCATGGGAGAAGGCTTTGGAAAAGCATCCAGCAGGGTCAGCATCTCCACCCTGGGGAGAAGGCACCAGGAGGTGTCCCTGGAACTGGGGACACCCATCAGAGCACTGCCAGCAGTGGGGACACCCCAGGCTCACCCACAGCCCCAGTCCTGGGACCCAGCCTGAGCGGAGAGGAAGCGACTGGCAAGGTGGAATTGGGGCTTTTCCCTCTTCTCTGGAGCAGCACTGGAAGTTTTGGTGCTGGGCTGGAAGTTTTGGTGCTGGGCTGAAGTTTTGGTGCCTGCTGCCAGCGTGGCTGTGAGGGGTCACCTCGCAGAGCTGTCACCTCGCAGAGCTGTCCCCTCCTGGATCCATGGGCGCACACAGAGCATCCCCCAGGAGGATCAGGCTGCAGATCCTGCAGCACATCCCTCACCTGCGGCACAAGAGCTGCTGACCTCAGCTGGGGCTGCCAGGCAGCCCTTGGGGATCCCAGGGGAAGGAAAATCTCCCCAAATGAGGCTGCTGGGGCTCTGGAGGCAGCTCCTGCATCTCCAGCCCAGCCCAGCTGCCTGCCCTGGAGCAGGGTCAGGGTTTTGTAGCCCCTCTGCTCCCCTCCCATGCAGCTTTCCAGGAGAAGGCTGTGCCTGAATGCACAAAATGTTGAACCCCAAAACGCCTGTGAGAAGCTCCTGCAGCCCAGGACATCCCCAGGATGAGCTCCCCAGCACCGGGACCAGCTCCCTGCCGTGCCCACCGTGGCTTTACCTCCACCCCGGGGAGGCTGGGACACTCCAAACCCAGGGGCAAGAGGAGCAAGGGATGCCCCGACCAGCAAAAAACCACCCAGCAAAGCTGCAGCCCCCGGGGACCATCCGGCCCCACCCAGGGGAGATGTCACCACCACAGTGCAGGGACTTGGGAAATTCCCTCAAAAACAGAAACCAGAAACAAAGTATGTATTTATTTCTATAAAGAGAAGAAGGAAACAAAAAGATTTTAAAGGAGAATTATATACTCAGCATGTTTATACACTCTATGCTTAAAGACTCTGGTGGCCCAGAGTGGTGGCCCCAGCCCGAGGTGGCAGCTCTGGGTTTGTGGTGCCTGGAGCCTCTCCCGGCTCCTCGGGCCGTGGGGAGGCTGAGGATGAGCTGATGGAAAGGGTTGAGGACTCTCAGAGAAGCCTTTGTGCCGGTGGTTGTTGTGGTGACTCTGTGCCATCCCTCACTGCCAGCAGGGTTTTGGAAGGGACAGCAGCAGCCTGGCCTGGATTTGGAGTTTGGTGCATCCCAAGAGCAGATCCAGCCTCTCCTGGGGCATTCCCGAAAATTCCAGCTCAGCAAAGCCACCTTTTTACAGAAATCCTCTGAGGACACGGCCTTGGGCAGGTTCAAGGATTAGAAGATGGAGAGTGGGGGTTTCTCCCTGTTTTGCTTGGCCTTCAATGGATCCCTTCCTCCTCCTCCTCCTCCTCCTCAGCTGGGGATGAAGGCAGCGGGCACAGCCCCAGCAGTGGTGGCAATGAGGGCCCTCCTGCTGGCTCCTAATTGCCCAGCTCGTTAACGAGCTCATTAAGGGCTCTGAAATGTCAGCTGGGTCCTGCTGTGAGGTCCCCCAGGGCTCTGTCCCCACAGCCACGCTGGCCCTGGGTCAGGAGCCTCGGCCCCATTTCCTCTGAGCGATGGGAACACAGAAATCCCAAATTTCCTGGGAAAGCCTTCAAACCACACAGCACATCCAGCTCAGCCCCTCGGGAGAAGTGCCAAGGGGCTCTGCAATGACAATCCCCAGTGCAGTGCAGGGATCTGGGCAGAGGAGTGGGGTCAGTGGGGTCAGTGGGGGTCACTGGGGTCACAGCGATGGCCAGGGCTGGCAGGGGCTGCACGGACAATGGTTCTGCAGGACCAGTTTGGGGGAGATTTATTCCTTTTCCCAAAGTTTCCCCATGGCTGACATTGCCAGCATCACCCTTCCCCTGGGTTTGGGTGCTGGTCAGGGATTTCAAGAGAACAACATCACCAAAGCCCAGAGCTGTCCCAAATCCACGTTTTTGTGTCTCCCTGTGTTGGATTTCAGTGGTTTCCAAGCCCCAGGAGTGCTCTGGGGATCAGCTCCTGCCTTACCCCTCTGCCTTGGGGCTCCAGGCTCTTGGGGATTGAGGGAAAGGGGAGCCCCAGGCTGGCTCTGCCCAAGCAGGATTTCAAACCTTTGTCCCTCTTCTTGTCCCTGCTGCCACCAAGGGCACAGTGGTGGCAGGGGTTTGTCTGGATTCTCCAAACGAGCCTGGATTTAGGGAGGACAGAACAAAAAGGACCAGAAGTGTTGGTGATGGCTCCTGGAGTGGTTAACAAATGTTTTCCTTCAGCTTTTAGGGGAGGCCCCAGCCCAGGAGCTGGAGTGTTGCTTCAGCCTCCTTCTGGGGTGGAGCAAAAGCATTTGGGAATTGGTGCCAAATGAGAAAATGCTTTAAAAGGGGAAAGCAGGGAGCAGGGAGGTTTGGGAAACAGAGATGGGCTGTTGTGAGGTGGTGATGGACCTGCCCCATCAGCAGGAGGCAAAATAATCCTGGGGAGGCTGGGAGAGCACTGAGCAAAAGCTGCTGCAGCAGCCAGGAGAGAAAACTGCCCAAAAGCAAGGGAAAAAAGGAATTTTCCAATGCAGCCTCGGGACTGAGCCCCGTGGAGGGGAGCGAGGCAGGCTGGGGCCGGGGACAAGTGGGTGCAATGCTCTGGGGCAGTTTTGGGAAGGGAAGGGAAGGGGTGATGCACAGTTGCTTCGAGATAATCAGAGGAGATAATCAGTGCAGAGATAGAGATATATAAATCCAGGAACTGGAACCATTCCCTGCAGCCCTGGATGGGCTGAGGGGCCCTGTACAGCCACCTCCCCTCCCCAGGGTTCCCGTGGCCTCCCAAGTTATTTTTTTAACTCTATATAAATTTAGGTCTATTTTAGTCTTTCTGCAGCGATGTGCCAGTGTCTGGAGAACCAAACATCCCTTTTTTCCCCCATGCCCTGGTCCCTTGATGCTAAACCAGGCCCTTGGTGCGAGATCTGCTGGAGGTGAGGGCTGGGAGGGGGAGCTGTGCTGGGAGCAGGGCCCAGCTCTGCCCAGGAGTCCGTGGTTTTAGCACTTTGGTTGGAACTCTCACCTGTAGACGCACTTTGATGTTGTTGCTTTGAAACTTTGGCAAGTGTAAACAATGTGTATTTAAAGAATTACAGAGAAACAACCCCCAGCCAAGCGTGTAAAGAGCTATTTTATGATTCAGTGTTGAATAAAGACTCTGGAGATCCAGCTGGGTTTTCACTCTGGTCACACTGGACCCGCACCAGTGACACCAGTTGGTGTTTGGGACATACTGGGAGTGTCCTGACTCCCTCTGCAGGTCTGTGGGCTCCACTGGTCTGGCATTACAGGGCACTGGGACAAACTGGGATACAGGGGCAGCATGGGGGGAGCACTGAGGGTGCTGAGAGCACCCAGAGCAGCTGTGGCTGCCACCCTGAGCCTCCTCCCATGAAGCAAACTGGAAAATGAGAATGCCCCATTGGGCAAGAGCCAGTTGAGATGTCCCTGAGCAGCTCAGAGCTCCAAGCACACACAGAGCTGCTCCATCCCAGAGCACTCCTGGGATGTGCCTGCAGCCTGCCCTGCTCTCCAGCACAGCTCTGAAACACAGCAAAAAACAAAAAGATGGAACTCCAGTCCTGAGGTCTCACCGTGTGGAATGAAGCAGAGAACAGAGCACAGCCCAACCTGCCACAGAGACAAACTGGTTTTATTGTGAGCCTGGGCTCAGAGTGCCCAGCAGAACAAAACACAACCAGTATAAATAGGCCCAAAGCCCCTCCCTGTGCTGGCTGCTGCCCCCAGCAGGGAAATGCTCCAGGGAATGCCCAGGGCAGGGCCAGGAGCTGCCTCTGCCCAAACCCAGCCGGGGCTGCACTGATTACTGCGGTGTTTAACGAAGGGATGCCCTCAGTGGCTGTGGACAGGAGCTGCCTCTGCCCAAATCCAGCCAGTGCCACACTAATTACCAGGGGTTTAATGAAGGAATGACCCTCAGTGGCTGTGGGCAGGGGCAGCCTCTGCCCAAATCCAGCCAGTGCCACACTAATTACCAAGGGTTTAACGAAGAGATTCCTTCAGTGGTTGTGGGGCTGGCCTGGGGCAGGAGCAGCCTCTGCCCAAACCCAGGTGGGACTGTCATTAATTACCAAGGGTTTAATGAAGGGATGCCCTCAGTGGCTGTGGACAGGAGCTGCCTCTGCCCAAACCCAGCCAGGGCTGCACTAATTACCAGGGGTTTAAGGAAGGGATTCCTTCAGTGGCTGTAGGGCTGGGCTGGGGCAGGAGCAGCCTCTGACCAAACCCAGACAGGGCTGCCATTAATTACCAGGGGTTTAACGAAGGATGCCCTCAGTGGTTGTGGGGCCGGGCTGGGCTGGGCTGGGCTGTGGGCAGAGGCAGCCTGTGACAGACCCCAGGCAGGACTGTCACTAATTACCGCAGGTTTAACGAAGGATGCCCTCAGTGGTTGTGGGGCCGGGCTGGGCTGGGCTGGGCTGGGGCAGGAGCAGCTCTGACAGACCCCAGGCAGGACTGTCACTAATTACCGCAGGTTTAACGAAGGACACCCTCAGTGGTTGTGGGGCCGGGCTGGGCTGGGGCAGGAGCAGCCTCTGTCAGGACTGTCACTAATTACCATGGTGTTTAACGAAGGACACCCTCAGTGGTTGTGGGGCTGGGCTGGGCTGTGGGCAGAGGCAGCCTGTGACAGACCCCAGGCAGGACTGTCACTAATTACCATGGTGTTTAACGAAGGACACCCTCAGTGGCTGTGGGGCCGGGCTGGGCTGGGCTGGGCTGGGGCAGGAGCAGCTCTGACAGACCCCAGGCAGGACTGTCACTAATTACCGCAGGTTTAACGAAGGACACCCTCAGTGGTTGTGGGGCCGGGTGTGGGCAGAGGCAGCCTGTGACAGACCCCAGGCAGGACTGTCACTAATTACCGCAGGTTTAACGAAGGACACCCTCAGTGGCTGTGGGGCCGGGCTGGGCTGGGCTGGGCTGGGGCAGGAGCAGCTCTGACAGACCCCAGGCAGGACTGTCACTAATTACCATGGTGTTTAACGAAGGACACCCTCAGTGGTTGTGGGGCCGGGTGCGGCCGCGGCCCCGCGCAGCGCCGGGCGCTCCCTCCACGCTGGAGCGGGGGTTGCGGATGGTCTCGTCCACGGACACGATCAGGCACGCGGCCTCCGAGGCGGCCGTCAGCGCGTTGATCCGCACCACGGCCGGCTCCCACACGCACGCCGAGAAATTGTCAGCGATGTCCTCGTTGGTCACGTCCACGCCGTACCACATCCCGCCCTGGGGACACAGGGACAGAGGGGACAGGGATCAGTGACACTGCCACCCTGGGGACAGGGATCAGTGCCACATCCCGCCCTGGGGACACAGGGGACAGGGATCAGTGACACTGCCACCCTGGGGACAGATCAGTGCCACATACTGCCCTGGGGACACAGGGACAGATCAGTGACACTGCCACCCTGGGGACACAGGGACAGAAATCAGTGACACTGCCACCCTGGGGACACAGGGACAGGGACCAGTGCCACATCCCGCCCTGGGGACACAGGGACAGGGATCAGTGACACTGCCACCCTGGGGACACAGGGACAGGGACCAGTGCCACATCCCGCCCTGGGGACAGAGGGGACAGATCAGTGACACTGCCACCCTGGGGATAGGGATCAGTGCCACATCCCACCCTGGGGACACAGGGACAGATCAGTGACACTGCCACCCTGGGGACAGAGAGATCAGTGCCACATCCTGCCCTAGGGGAGAGAGGGGACAGAGATCAGTGACACTGCCACCCTGGGGACAGATCAGTGCCACATACTGCCCTGGGGACAGAGAGATCAGTGCCACATCCTGCCCTAGGGGAGAGAGGGGATAGAGATCAGTGACACTGCCACCCTGGGGACAGATCAGTGCCACATCCCGCCCTGGGGACAGAGGGGACAGAGGGACAGAAATCAGTGACACTGCCACCCTGGGGACAGATCAGTGCCACATCCTGCCCTGGGGACACAGGGACAGGGACCAGTGCCACATCCCGCCCTGGGGACAGAGGGGACAGAGGGACAGATCAGTGCCACATCCTGCCCTGGGGACAGAGGGACAGAAATCAGTGACACTGCCACCCTGGGGACACATCAGTGCCACATCCTGCCCTGGGGACACAGGGACAGAGAGATCAGTGCCACATCCCACCCTGGAGACAGAGGGACAGGGACCAGTGCCACATCCTGCCCTGGGGACAGAGGGACAGAGGGATCAGTGCCACACCCCACCCTGGGGATAGAGGGGACAGGGATCAGTGCCACATCCCGCCCTGGGGACACAGGGACAGATCAGTGCCACATCCTGCCCTGGGGACAGATCAGTGCCACATCCCACCCTGGGGACACAGTCCCGGGGCTGGTGGGCCTTAGGGACAGGCTGGGAGGGAAGGGCAGGCAGAGGAGAAGGGAGAGGCTGGAGCCTCCCTCCTTTTGCTGTTTGAGGAAAACACAAAAAGCCCAAACCGAGAAGTGTTTGCTTTCAGCCACCAGTGCAGCCACACTTCATGAAGAGGGAGCCTGTTCCAGTTTAGGATCACAGAGTCACCGAGGCTGGAAAAGCCCTCCCAGACCATGCAGTCCAAGCTGTGCCCAATCCCCACCTTGTCACCAGCCCAGAGCACTGGGTGCCACCTCCAGTCCTTCCCTGGACACCTCCAGGGCTGGGCACTCCGTGGGCAGCCCCTTCCATGACTGGGTTTTGCACCCTCATTGTGGGGCACTGCCCCATCAGCAGCAGCAGGGTGAAACGTGCTGGAGTGACAGAACCACTGGATCTCCACAGGAGCAGCACTCAGCACCTGCAGCTCCTGTGTAAAATGCTCAGCTCAGCCAACTCCTGCACTCTGCTCTTCCATGTTTAACACAGCAGCTCCTGACAAATGATGCTTTGAGAAGCAAATCACAACTCCCAGCTGGGATCAAAGGGAAAACAGCTCCTTTGCATTTACAGCAGCCTGTGCCAGGCCCACAGCTGATGGCAAACAAACACGGTGTTTAATCCAAGGGGACACGGCTGGGCCGAGTTACAGCCTCTGACAGGCTCCAGGAGAAAGGAGTCACACACACTGAACCACAGAACAACCAGGCTGGAAGAGACCTCCAAGATCATCAAATCCAACCCCTAAAACCTCAACTAAACCATGGCACTGAGTGCCACACCCAGTCTTTTTAAACACACCAGGGATGGTGATTGCACCACCTCCCCAGGCAAAGCATTTATATTCTCTATTACAGTAATTTCACCATTATAAACCACACTGAGAATGAGCCACACTTCTGGTTTTCAGCAACTTTTCATTCTCTGTCCATACACAAGCCACACCTGATTATAAGCTGCACATTACAATGCAGAGTGTGATAAAAGGTGTCTGTTCTGTCACCATCTGTTGAGGGTGGGGGCAGTGATCCTGATCTCCCTGGGAGATATTCTGCTAATGGGCATCCATTGAAACCAGGCAGGGCATTGTTCTTTATCTTTTCACAGCCCATCCTTCCTCCAGCCAGTCATTGTCTGCTCATGGCCATTGAGTCCCACTGTGGCACTGATAAAATTACTGCATCCCATTGGGAGTTGCTCCAGCCAGGGGGAAGACCCAAGCCTTTCCTACCAAGATAAAAACTGAGATTCTGAAACACCAGGGGAGCCCTTTTTCCACTGTATTCCAGAGGAAAACTGGACTTCTCCACATCATCCCTGAGCCTTTGGAAGGAAACTGCACCTTGTACAGGAGCACTGCTCCAGCTGAGCCACATCTGTCACTGCAGGAGGATGCAGCCACCATGGAATGGGACTGCTGCCAACACCCTGCCTGACAGGTGTCAGGCTGTACTCTGACTGTGTCAGGGTTTGGGGTTTGTTCTTTGTAGTACTGTATTTCTATTTTAATTTCCCTAGTAAAGAACTGTTATTCCTAATTCCCATATCTTTGCCTGAAAGCCCCTTGATTTCAAAATTATAATAATTTGGAGGGAGGGGGTTTACATTCTCCATTTCAGAGAGAAGCTCCTGCCTTTCTCAGCAGACACCTGTCCTCCAAACTAAAACAGCAACTTTTCATTCTCTGTCCATATATAAACCACACCTGATTATAAGCCGTACTTTGGGTTTGGACCAAAATTTTAGTCAAAATGGTGCAGCTCATAATGGTGAAAAACTTCTAACACCCAAGCTCCAGTCCCTTGGCCCCGTGTCCCCGGGCTCCAGGCCCCACCTGTGCGTGCTTGGCCCGCAGCTTGTTGAGGATGTTGGTGGCGTCGAAGCCGGCGTTGTCGCAGAGCTGCCGCGGGATGATCTCCAGGGCCTTGGCGTAGGCGCCGATCAGCAGCTGCTGCTTGCCCGGGATGGTGCGCGAGTAGTCCCGCAGGTACTTGGAGAGCTCCATCTCGATGGCCCCGCCGCCTGCCACCACCGAGTCGTTCTGCAGGGACACGGGGCTCTGTCAGGGCTGGGGAGGCAGATCTGCCCTGGAGGGATGGCCCCTGAACTGTGATCAGCTTATCTCAACCCTCCTGGAGGGATGGCCCCTGAACGGGCTGTGATCAGCTTATCTCAACCCTCCTGGAGAGATGCCCCTTACGGGGGTGATCAGCTTATCTCAACCCTCCTGGAGAGATGTCCCTTAGGTGGGGTGATCAGCTTATCTCAACCCTCCTGGAGAGATGTCCCTTAGGTGGGGTGATCAGCCTATCTCAACCCTCCTGGAGAGATGTCCCTTAGGTGGGCACATCCTCAATCCAAGAGCTCTCAGTGATCCCACCATGCCCATGGTCATCCTTTGTAACCCACTGGTCTTTCCCCCTCAGTACCACCCTTGCTTTCCCCCATAAAACCCCCAGCTTTTCCCCCAGTTCCCTAGGGAGCTGCTGTCCCTGACCCCCTTCAGAGAGCTGCTGGATAATAAAGGAACTCTGGAATTTGCCTTGCAATGGTTCTCTGTCCCGAGTCAGCCTGGGACAGCCTCGAAAGCAGGGCTGCAATCACTGAGCTGCAATCACTGAGCTGCAATCACTGAGCTGCAATCCCTGATCAGAGCTGCTGAGGTTTGTCTGGTGGCCAGAGACCAGCCAGGAGACCCCAGCAGCCTGTCCCCTGTGGGACCCTCTCTCTGGGAAGGCTGTGGCTTTACAGGCCAGGCAACAGAACCCCCCAGCCATCAACAGCCATGCACAGCCTGGGTGCTGCTGTCCCTGGGCTGTGTCACAGCACTGCTGGCAGTGGCAGGGACAGGCCAAGAACCTCCAGGGACAGCTCCAGCAGCTCAGCCCAGCTGTGCACAGGACAAAGGGGGGTTTGGGGACACTACACCCAAATTGAGGGATGGCAGCTCACAGAAATTTCCCTTCCATAAAGCATCCAAACCAAAGGTACTGGCAGCAGCACCATGCAGCTCAGTTCTGCTGTTAAGGAGATCAGGGCCTTCTGTCTAAAATCAAGAGCTCCAAAAATCCTGACATGATTCTCCTCAGCCCCTCAGGACATGCAGCCTCAGAGCTGCTCTTAACCAGAAGCCATTCCTACAGCCACAGGTTTTTGTGCAACCCAGAAACACCCAGAGCTGGCAGTGTCACCCAGGACCAAACACACACCCAGAGAGGCCCTGGACATCTCTGGTGCCCCCAGCCTGCCCCCAGAGCCAGGGCACTGCCATGCCCTCAGACTGGGCACCCACAGAGGGGTCAATGCCTTTTTGGGCATGGACACACACGTGCCATCAATCTGCTGTTCAGTGTCCTGAAGCACAGCCAGGTTATTTATTGTTCCCTCGAGGGTGGGGGATGGAGCAAGCACGAGGTCCAGCTGCACAGAAGTGCAGGCAAAGCCCAGGCGTGCCTGGAAAGCAGCTGGGAACGCTGCCAGAGCCAGCTGAGCAGCCAAGGAACTGCCCTTGAGTGATGCAGGGGATGAGCTCCCCTCACACAGCCCTCAGCCCAGCCCAGCGAGTGAGGAGGCTCCAGCAGCTCTGCCTGTGCCAAGGCACAAAGCCAGGGCTTGGGATGACTTTATGATGTTTGTACATCCCCAATTGTCTGTGCTGTTGGTGTTGGATATTGAGTTCTGCAGTTTCAGACTGATTCCAGGAGTGAGGGGCAGACAAGAGGTGCAGATTTGTTACCAGACTGCACTTGCTCCCCAGAACCCTTCTCACAGACTGGGCTGTCTGCAGTGGGCAGCAGGAGAGAGCTCTCCTTTGCTTCTGGTTAGTTTTTCGGGCTAGCTGAGACACAGAAATTCCCTGAACTGTGGCCTTTTTTCCTTTTTCTTGGAATTGTCTGAACGTGCTCTGAACTGCAAACCCAGAGGAGCACTGGGAGCTCACACCAGGCCTGGCCTGGGCTGTGACATTTCCCAGCACCAAAAAAACTAAAAACAGAGTGAGCTGGGCTGCAACCCATGGAAGGGACTCTTCTGAATTTTTCAGAATAGAGAGGTATCAGCAGTGAGAGGTTCTGCTGTTCATTGCTCATTTTTGTGCTGGGGAGTGCTCTGCCTGTTAAATAAACAGGTTTTTTCTACTTCTCTCCAAGGAACTATTTCCCTGAACCAGCTGGGGAGGGCCTGATGGGATCTGTTTCCTAGGGGGAGCCCACTGAGAGGTCTCCCAAAGCCCAAATCAGCCAGCAGGGCAGGGCAGCTCACCTTGATGGCTCTCCTGACGATCATGATGGCGTCGTGCAGCGAGCGCTCCGTCTCCTCCATGAACTGCTCGGCGCCCCCGCGCAGGATGATGGTGCACGTCTTGGCCTTGGGGCAGCCCGTGAACAAGTTGTACCTGCCACAGGGAGGGGGTGGGCATGGGGAGGCTGCTGCTGGGCACCCAGGGAGGCAACAGAGCCAGCCCTGTGCCCCTCTGATGTGGGTTGTAACACAGGATGTGACCAAAAGTGTCTGTTGTGTCACCGTCTGTTGAGACCAGGTGGGGCAGTGATCCTGATCTCTGTGGGATATCTCTGTTAATGGACAAGCTGCTAAAAACCAGCTGGGGCAGTGTTCTTTATCTCCATGGGAGATACCTTCTGTTAATGGTAATATTTTATAAGCCAGGCAGGGCAGTGTTCTTTATCTTTTCACAACCCATCCTTCCTCCAGCCAGTCATTTTCTGCTCATGGCCATTGAGTCCCACTGTGGCACTGATAAAATTACTGCATCCCATTGGGAGTTGCTCCAGCCAGGGGGAAGACCCAAGCCTTTCCTACCAAGATAAAAACTGAGATTCTGAAACACCAGGGGAGCCCTTTTTCCACTGGATCCCAGAGGAAAACCAGACCCTTCCACATCACCACTGGAGCTTTGGAGGAAACTGCACCTTGTACAGGAGCACTGCTCCAGCTGAGCCACATCTGTCACTGCAGGAGGATGCAGCCACCATGGGATGGGACTGCTGCCAACACCCTGCCTGACGGGTGTCAGGTTGTACTCTGACTGTGTCAGGGTTTGGGGTTTGTTCTTTGTAGTGCTGTATTTCTATTTTAATTTCCCTAGTAAAGAACTGTTATTCCTAATTCCCATATCTTTGCCTGAGAGCCCCTTGATTTCAAAATTATAATAATTTGGAGGGAGGGGGTTTGCATTCTCCATTTCAAAGAGAGGCTCCTGCCTTTCTCAGCAGACACCTGTCCTCCAAACCAGGACACCCTCACAGCCACAGTGGGTCCTGAGGAGCAGCCAGGGAATGCAGAAGTGAAATTCCAGCGAAATCTGTTCTCTTCCTGCTGCCAGGAATTCCCTGACCTGCTGCTCCCAGTCTGGCAGGAGCACAGAGTGCAGCCTCAAACAGGACTGCTCCTCCAGCAGCAGGAAGGACCACACTGTACTGTCCCCAATGACAGGGAAGTGTCAAGTGGGACATCACAAAAGTGCCACCATCAACCCCAAAAAGTGGTGGTTTTCCATTACAAATGCTACAGTACCACAGAAGTGCCATTATTAACCCCAAAATGTGATTGTTTTCCATTGCAAATGCTACAGCACCACTGTGTTCTTACAAGGCACTGCAGAATAAATGTGTATTTTTAAAAGCATTTACAAGAGGGATCTCAATGAAATCTTGCACCTGCCCCCTCCCTCAGCCTCAAAAAGCAGCTTTTGGCTACAATAAAATAGACATTTTTTAAACAATCTTGTTTTCATCTCAACAGCTTGAGAGATGTTGACCCTGCCAATGCTCTGAGCCCAACTTTTCCACCCCCCATGAGAAGGCTTGCACAGCACTATTTGCAGCTGGTGTTTTTACCTCTCTCCCCCAATCTGGGTCTCCTCAAAGAGCTCACAGCGGCCCAGCACATCATCTGACAGGGCATTGACACTGGTCTGGATGGATCCCCCACAGGCCTGCAGGGAATGGAGACAAACATGCAATTACCAGTGCTGACAACCCACACCAACCTCTGCAGGGACAGCCCAGCTTTGGGCTGGGGCAAACCCACCCTGCAGATTCAGGAAAACCCTCCCTCCCCTCCTCTAAAGGAGCCAGGCCAACCCTCAACAGCAAAATAAGTTTATGCAGCTTCAAGGTGCTGACACACAGGTTCCAAAGTCCAGGAGATACACAAAGAAAGCTCAGGGAAAAAAAATAAAAATTCATGCTGGAACAGGGAAGAACTCAGGAAAATAAATCTCTACTGATGCACTGATCAGATTTTTATATAAAACACCACACTGTCAGTGTGTGACTGCTCAGCCCACCAAGGAACAGCCTTGTCCTTTCAAATCCCTGGAAGGAGCAGTGAGAGCAGTGTTTGGGAATGCCCAGCCTGGGGGGCAGAACTGAGCAGAGGCTTTCCTCCAAGCCAGGGGAGCTCACCATCATGGTCCTCTTGAGATCCTCCTCTGGGACACGGCCAGCACAGAACATGTCCCTGTCTGCAAAGTACTGGGTGGCCACGTCCCCAATGGGGAGCTTGGACAGCACCACCTTGGCTCCTGACTTGTGGATTTTGTCCAGTTTGTCATACAGGATGTTCCACTCTGCATCCACGATGGCCTGGTAATCCTGGCAGGAGAGAGGGACACGTGTTCCTGTCACAGGGATGCCCCAGGTGCAGCTGCCAGGAGTGCCCTGCTCCCTGCACTGCCCAAATGCTGCTTGAACCTGAGCCTAAGGCCACCAGCACAGAGCTGGGGCAGGGTGACAGCTCCCAAATGTGTCCTGAACCTGCTGTGACTCCCAGCCTGCTGCACCCTCACCCCACAGGGCAGCACAACCCACCAGGTGCTCCCAAAGGTGAGGGATGGGCAGAAACTCCTTTAGCATGGAATGGTTTGGGTGGGAAGGGACCTTTTAAAGGTCATCCATGGGCAGGGACACCTTCCACCATCCCAGGGTGCTCCCAGCCCCAATGTCCAACCTGGCCTTGGACACTGCAGGGATCCAGGGACAGCCCCAGCAAATCTGGGAATTCCAGCCCAGGCAGGAATTCCTTCCCCACATCCCAGCCCAATCTCCCCTTTCCCAGTGAAGCCATTCCCTGTGTCCTGTCCCTCCAGCCCTTGTCCCCAGTCCCTCTCCAGCTCTCCTGGAGCCCCTGCAGGGACTCTGAGCATTCCCTGGCATTTTCCCTTCTCCAGGGGAACATTCCCAGCTCTCCCATCTCAGCCTCACCTGGGCTGTTGGCCCCAGGTGTGGCAGGGATGAGGAAGCAGCCCAGGCTCCCCTGTGCTCTCACCTCCACTGTGTTCACTCTGATCTCAGCATTGTCCTTCTCAGCTTTCAGCTCCAGCTCCACGTTGAGCAGGGCGATTTTGGGGGACTGGTACTTCTTGGGCTGCATCTCAAACCCAGCATAGGAGAAGGTTTTCTTAAAGGCAACTCCAGCCACCAGCTGTGAGTCCTGGAACAAAAGGCATTTGCCTCAGGCTCAGCCCTCAGGTTTTCTGCACAGGGTTAAGAACAACTCCCACAGGACACTCCCTGCCCCCAGAGCCTCATTTGCAGAGCCTTCCCTGCACTGTCTCCTTTATTAACCCACTTTCAGAGGAAACAAGCAGCAAGGATTTCTTTCAGCTCACAAAACAGCTTCCTCTCTATCCCTCAGAACTCAGCAGCCAAAAGCTCCTCACACAACCTGAAGATCAAGGAATGGAGCAATCAGTTCTCTCCCTGATCTCCCTCCCCTTTGAACTTCTGATATTTCTCATCCACAGCCCCACTGGGGGCTGGTTTTTGCTCTGGTTTGTCTTTCCAAGCTCCACCACCTCCTCCCAGATTTTCTGCAGCAGGACAGGCCTGTCCATCACCATTCCCTGAGCTCCTCCATTTCCTGGGTGTAGAAATCAGGATGTGCATCTCCCTCTCCTCTGGGGCTGCCCCACAGCCAGGAACAATCCCCCACCACATATCCACACACAACAGCTTTTCCAGCACTGTGGCATAAATCACATTTCCACCTGCCCTGCCACCACCACACCAGTTTCAGGAGGTTTTCCTTGCACTTTTCCAACCCAGTAATTCTACACACAGCCAGGAATTTTGGATCCAGAAGTAACAAAGACTTCCACAAAAACAGAAACATAACTTATTTGCAGAGAGAGAAATGGAATTTTATCAGTAACTTTTGCTGCAGTGAGGTGAAGAGTGTACTTAGCTCAAAAACCACAAACTCTACCTAAGGAAAAGAAACCCAGCCCTGTCTGCCAAGCTTCCTCCTCACACCAACAGCTTAGTTCCACTTTGGGAATTCCCACCAGGCACTGTCAAGCCAGGCTGCACTTCTGCTAGAGCCAGGCACCACCAGAGCTGGGATCCCTGTGCCCCATCCCTTCAGGAACTTCACTTACTTCCAAAGCTCCTCCTTGCACCTTCTTTATCCCAATCATCTTGAGCTGTAACAAGTCATCCAACATCATCACAGCATCCACAACCATCTTGGAGAAGAACTCCTTGCTCTGGGAGATCAGCTTGGAGCTCAGGGCTGTGGCTGCACACTTTTCCAGGAGACTCCTCTGCTCACTGCAGGAAAGGGAAAGCAAAGCTTTGGTTCCCTGCCAGATCTTTTCACAAGCCCCAAACACCCTACGTGGCTTCCTGAATCACAGGTTTGGGCTGGAAAATACCTTGGAGATCAATCAGCCCAGCACTGCCAGGGCCAGCACTGCCCCCTGTCCCAAGTGCCACATCCACAGGGATCTGAAATCCCCACAGGGATGGGACTGCACCCCTGCCCTTTCCATGGAGAAATTCCCCAATTCCCACCCTGAGCTGTTCCCTGTGTCCTGTCCCTGTTCCCAGATCCCAAATCCCCCCGGTGTCCCCTCCTGGCAGGGAGTTGTGCAGAGCCACAAGGGCCCCCTGAGCCTCCTTTTCTCCAGGCTGAGCCCTCCCAGCTCCCTCAGGAATTCTCCAGCCCCTCTGTCTTGTCATGAGGGGCCCAAAATCCTCTGTGACAGAGGCAAAGCTCAGTTCCCTGCTGTCATGGGAGAACAAGGCACAAATCCCAGACTGACAAATCCCAGGCTCCTCTTTACAGCTCGAGCATCAGCCCAGCACTGATGAGGCTGATCAGCTTTTATGGACCTAAAATCAGAAAAGTGCAGGTGCTTTCCTTCCTCCCAAGGCAGGAAGATGATTCTGTAACCCTCCAAAGGCAGCAGTTCCCTCAAGCACTAACTCAGGTAATAAATGTGCAGCAGGGTGGGTGACACAGAGAGATGTGGATCCACTCTATTTCCCATCACAGAACCACATTTGGCTTTTTTCCAGCATTTTTTTAGCATCTGGTTTGGACAACCCATTTTTGTTTATCCAAGATGCTTATGCAGTTGAAATATTTCAAATTAACTGCAGATATCAACAGGGTCAAGCAGACAAGAGCTTAAATTCCAGGGAGGAAAGGAACTGCAGCATTCTCACCTCAGCTGAAGGGATCACTGCTATGAGCATCTACCTTGGGCTATGACAGCTAAAAAGGGATCTGATGCTCAGGGAACTGCTGAGATTTAAACTGCCACTGACTGCAGCAAGAGCTCCAAGAAAAAGGAAATCAGGCCACTTATTTTGGTGCCCAGCTCCCTCCACGAGCACTGGGAGACACTGCCCTACATCATCCCTGCAGCCAAGGGAGAGCACTGCCCCTGGAGGAGCAGGGAATTCCAGGGAAATTGGGAACATCCCCAGTGTGGGGCTGCAGCTCCAGGTCCCAGCTCAGCACAGAACTCAGGAGCAGCCTCAGAGCAGCTGGGTGGAGCCCAGAACACAAGCAGGGCACCTCCAAGGGAAACTTACTCTTTATCCTCCTTCTTCACAGAGACAGCGATGTCTTTGATCTTGTTCACAGCCTGGCAAAAAGGCAACAGCTGCATTAATGATTTATTCTCCTGAGCTGGTGAGATCTCCAGCCTCTCTCTTTGTATTTTATCTTTTGTTCTCTGCTCCAACGTCACTGGAGTTTCAGGGGTTTAAGCTATTCCACCCCTGCCAGGGCAGTAATTCCAGGGAACACACCAATAAATGAGGAGTGGGAGGAGGCTCAGAGCTGCTGTTTCTGTTTTCAGCAGAGATCCTGGCAATCAAAGGGCTGTTGAGGAGTGAACCTCCAAAAATCACCTTAATGAGACCAAGAGGCTCCAGGGGACATCTGGTTTACTAAAAAGCAGCAGAGAACAGGAGAATGGGGAATGAGTTTCCCATTTATCCCTCCTTCCCTGGGAAAATCCCCAAAGGAAGCTGCAGCGTGGCAGAGGTGCAGGCTGGCAGTAGGAGATGGCTGGGGCACTCCCCATGCCCATTCCCATTCCCTGGCAGTGTCCCTGTCCCTGTGGGGTGGCCCAGAGCTGTCCCCCCGTGCCTCACCAGCTGCGTGGCCGTGCGGAAGGCGCGGATGATGATCTGGGGATGGAGCCCCTCCTCCACGTAGGGCTTCACCTGCTTCAGGAACTCAGCAGCCAGCAGGGTCACAGACGTGGTGCCATCACCCACCTGCACGGACAGGGGACAGTGTGTCACCCTCCTCACATTATCACCCTCACAGTGTCACCCTCACAGTGTCACCCCCACGCTGTACAGGCCACCTGAGAGCAGCTGCAGAGCCCCTCCAGAGATTCCAGGGAAACCAGAGCTCAGGATTTTCTCTGCTCTCAAATTTGTGGCTGAATTCCTCAGTGATTCAGAGCAGTCTGGATGGGAAGGGACTTCAAAGCCCATCCAGTGCCACCTCTGCCATGGCAGGGACACCTCCCACTGTCCCCAGTGTCCAGCCTGGCCTTGGACACTCCAGGGATCCAGGGGCAGCCCCAGCAAATCTGGGAATTCCAGCCCAGCCCCTCCCCATCCTCCCAGGCAGGAATTCCTTGCCCAGATCCCAGCCCAATCTCCCCTTTCCCAGTGAAGCCATTCCCTGTGTCCTGTCCCTCCAGCCCTTGTCCCCAGTCCCTCTCCAGCTCTCCTGGAGCCCCTGCAGGGACTCTGAGCATTCCCCGGCATTTTCCCTTCTCCAGGGGAACATTCCCAGTTCTCCCAGGCTGGCTCCAGGGCAGGCAGAGCCAGTCCCAGCACTCCATGAGCAGTTCCCAGTGCCAGAGCCCAGTTTCAGCTCTGGCACTACCAGGCCCAGCCAGGCTCAGCTCTGGCACAGCTGTGGCACTGCCAGGCCCAGTCAGGCTCAGTTCTGGCACAGCCAGGCCCAGCTCTGGTACTGCCAGGCCCAGCCAGGCTCAGCTCTAGCACAGCTCTGGCACTGCCAGGCCCAGCCAGGCTCAGCTCTAGCACAGCTCTGGCACTGCCAGGCCCAGCCAGGCTCAGCTCTGGCACAGCTCTGGCACTGCCAGGCCCAGCCAGGCTCAGCTCTGGCACAGCTCTGGCACTGCCAGGCCCAGCCAGGCTCAGTTCTGGCACAGCTCTGGCACTGCCAGGCCCAGCCAGGCTCAGTTCTGGCACAGCTCTGGCACTGCCAGGCCCAGCCAGGCTCAGCTCTGGCACAGCTGTGGCACTGCCAGGCCCAGCCAGGCTCAGCTCTGGCACAGCTGTGGCACTGCCAGGCCCAGCCAGGCTCAGCTCTGGCACAGCTCTGGCACTGCCAGGCCCAGCCAGGCTCAGCTCTGGCACAGCTCTGGCACTGCCAGGCTCCCCTCCCACCTCTGCATCCTGGGACTTGGCGATGTCCACCAAGGTCTTGGCGGCCGGATGGACGACGTCCAGCAGCTTCAGGATGGTGGCCCCGTCGTTGGAGATGGTGGCTTTGCCTGGGTTCAGGGAGAAAAGGAAGTTAAACACAGCTCTTCACTGCCAGGGGTAAAGCCCTGTCTCTGGGGGCTCCCAGGAGAGCTCAGCAGGTTCCTCTGCTCCACCAGAACTGAGACCTTTCAGCCCAATTGTGTAGCAGGTTCAGGCTGACAGCAGAACAACTTTCCACACCAACAAAGGTTTGGAATTCATTTCCCTCTTCTCAACAGCTTCCCCAGACAGATAAAACCATATTCTAGTCTGAGACTCATGAAAAAAGGGCCTAGAAATCATGTTAGTTATTAGATAAATTTAAATCCAATTATCCTTTTGAACAAGGATTTTATTACAGCTCCTATTTGTACAAACTACTTGAAGACAACACTTTTCACTCCACCCTTCAGGAACAAAAATATTGAATAATTTGTTTGGTGACTTCTTACACGTGTTTTCAGAATGAGGGCATTCAAGACTCTGCTTCTCCTGGGGCATGGACCTGCACTGGATACATCCAACCCCACTGACAGCAGGGGCAAATAGGGAATCCCAGGCTGGACTGGCAACTGTCCTTTACTCTACAGGGGACTGGAAATTGTCATTTATTCTATAGGGGACTGGAAATTGTCCTTTACTCTATAAGAGACTGGAAATTGTCCTTTATTCTATAGAGGACATCAATAGTCCTTTACTCTATAGGTGACTGGCAATTGTCATTTTTTCTATGGGGAGTATCAATTGTACTTTATAAGGGACACCAACTGTCATTTATTCTACAGGGGACATCAACTGTCCTTTACTCTATAGGAGACATTAATTGTCCTTTATTCTATAGGGGACATCAATAGTCCTTTACTCTATAGGGGACTAGCAATTGTTATTTATTCTATAGGGGGTATCAACTATACTTTACTCTATAAGGGATACCAACTGTCCTTTATTCTATAGGGTGTATCAATTGTCATTTAATTTTATAGGAGACATTGATTTTCCTGCATTCTACAGGAGACACCAACTGTCCTTTATTCTACAGGGGACAACAACTGTCCTTCATTCCATAGGGGACACCAACTGTCCTTTACAGGGGACAACAACTGTCCTTACTGTCCTTTATTCTACAGGGAACATCAACAGTCCTTTACTCTACAGGGGACATCAACTGTCCCTACTGTCCTTTATTCTACAGGGGACACCAACTGTCCTTTATTCTATAGGGGACACCAACTGTCCTTTACTCCCCAGGGGACACCAGGGTGTCCAAGTGACACCAGGACAGGCCATCAGTGCTGTGAGAGCCGAGCCCAGCGCAGGCTGAGGCTGCTGTATGTGACACCAGTGCCAGTGCAGGGCTGGACTGTGACTGCAGGGCAGGAAAGGCACGGGAATAACTGAGTGAAGGGCACAGGAATAACTGAGTGAAGGGCACAGGGATAACTGAGTGAAGGACACAGGAATAACTGAGTGAAGGGCACAGGGAATAACTGAGTGAAGGACACAGGAATAACTGAGTGAAGGGCACAGGGAATAACTGAGTGAAGGGCACAGGGATAACTGAGTGAAGGACAGGGAATATCTGAGTGCAGGACACACCCCGATCATCCACGATGAGCTTGTCCATGCCGCGCGGGCCCAGCGTGGTGCGCACGGCCTCGGCGATCACCTGGCACGCGTTGATGTTGCTCACCAGCTGCGGGATGCCCTGCGAGGTGTCCGTGCCCTCCTTGAGCAGGATAACCGGAGTGGGCTGCAGGGAGGAGCACAGGGCTGTCATCCCCACCCCACAGACCCCACACACCCCACAGACACAGACCGAAAATACAGATCTGTTGTGATTGCTCTGCTCTTCCCCCTCCCTGGCACTGGGAATTCCACCATAGTCCCGAGGTTCTGAGCTGATGCTGGCCTGGAGGAACCAGAACATGCAGAAATTACAGACACTGAGGAACCAAATCTGGGTGGTGGAAACACCAGAGCAGCTGTGGCTGCCCCATCCCTGGCAGCATCCAAGGCCAGGCTGGATGGGGCCTGGAGCAGCCTGGGACAGTGACGAGCTGTCCCTGCCACTGGATGGGTTTTAAGGTCCCTTCCAACCCAAACCATTCCCAGAGTGCTGCAACCAGCCCACAGGCAGAGCTCAGGCAAAGCCCAAACACAGCCAAAATTTGGGATGCATGGTTTGGAGCAGCTGCCAGCAGGCCCAGAGCAACATTAAACTGTGCTTGTCACACTGAGGGGTCACAAGAACAAAAAAAGGAGAGGGGTCAGTGATGGGCATAAAAAACATCTTTGGGGTCTGGAGCATCCTGCGGGAGCTGGGCCTGGTTAGGCTGGAGAAGGGAAGGCTGAGAGGGGATCCCATCAATCCACACAAATCAATCCACACAAATCAATCCACACAAATCAACCCACACACGGTGATGCCACGAGACTGGTGCCAGGCTCTTTCTGGTGGTGCCCAGCAACAGCACATAAATTAAAACACAGAAGTTCCACCTCAACATGACAAAGAACTCCTTTGCAGGGAGGGTGACAGCATGGGACAGGTGCACAGGGAGGGCCTGGAGTGTCCCCTCTGCAGACATCCCAAACCTGAACACCTTCCTGTGTCACCTGCTCCAGGTGCCCCTGCCTGGGCTGAGCTGAGCCATCTCCAGCCCTGCCTATTCTGTGAGCCTGAAACTTGGAGAGATTTTGTGGAAGAAAACGGACAGCTTTGCTACACACCCAGCAGAGCAGAAACCCCAAGAGAAAAGGAACCGTTTATCCCCGGGGCAAGCAGGGTGGAGACACATCCACCTCCCGCATCACCGCGGGGCTCGGAGCCGGGACCGAGGCCATGGGGCTGCGGGATGGAGCTCGGAGCTGCCCGCTCCCATCCCCTCCAGCACTGCGGGACGGAGCTCGGAGTTGCCGCTCCCATCCCCTCCAGCACTGCGGGACACAGCTCGGAGCTGCCCGCTCCCATCCCCTCCAGGTCTGAGGGATGGAGCTCGGAGCTGCCCGCTCCCATCCCCTCCAGGGCTGCGGGACGGAGCTCGGAGCTGCCCGCTCCCATCCCTTCCAGGGCTGCGGGACACAGCTCGGAGCTGCCGCTCCCATCCCTTCCAGGGCTGCGGAACACAGCTCGGAGCTGCCCGCTCCCATCCCCTCCAGGGCTGCGGGACACAGCTCGGAGCTGCCCGCTCCCATCCCCTCCAGGGCTGCGGGACACAGCTCGGAGCTGCCCGCTCCCATCCCCTCCAGGGCTGCGGGACGGAGCTCGGAGCTGCCGCTCCCATCCCTTCCAGGGCTGCGGGACGGAGCTCGGAGCTGCCCGCTCCCATCCCTTCCAGCACTGCGGGACGGAGCTCGGAGCTGCCGCTCCCATCCCTTCCAGGGCTGCGGGACGGAGCTCGGAGCTGCCCGCTCCCATCCCTTCCAGGGCTGCGGGACACAGCTCGGAGCTGCCCGCTCCCATCCCTTCCAGGGCTGCGGGACACAGCTCGGAGCTGCCCGCTCCCATCCCTTCCAGGGCTGCGGGACACAGCTCGGAGCTGCCCGCTCCCATCCCTTCCAGCGCTGCGGGACACAGCTCCGAGCTGCCCGCTCCCATCCCCTCCAGGGCTGCGGGACGGAGCTCGGAGCTGCCCGCTCCCATCCCTTCCAGGGCTGCGGGACGGAGCTCGGAGCTGCCGCTCCCATCCCCTCCAGGGCTGCGGGATGGAGCTCGGAGCTGCCCGCTCCCATCCCTTCCAGCCCGGCCCCGGCGGGGCGCGGCCCCGGCACAGCCCGAGCACGGCCAGGCCTGCGCGCCACGGCGGCTCCATCCCCGCGGCCCAAGCCGCCGCCAGCCCTCCACAGGCGGTCCGTGGGGCGCGGCGGGGACACGGCGGCCCGGGCAGGCCGGCGGGACGCGGGGACAGCGGCGGATGGCGGCGGATGGCGGCGGATGCGGGGGGCACTCACCATCATCGCGGCGGCTGCTCGCTCCCGGCCCCCCCACAATGCACCGCGCACGCCCAGAACCTTCCCGGGGGCGGGCGGGGAGCACAATTTGGCAGGGAGGGAAATGCAATGGAGCACTATTTGGCAGCGGACACCGCGGTGACAGCGAGCTGCCCGCGCCGCCTCGCGCGTGATTGATGGCGGCGCTGACCAATGGGAAGGAGCGCGGTGGGACCGTGCGCCAATGGGGAGCGTGGGTCGGGCCGGGGGGCGGGGCGCGGCGCAGCCATGCTGCTCTGGCTCTGGCTCTGGCTCTGCGTCTGCTGCTGGCCGGCCCGCGGTGAGTGAGCGACGGGGGGACAGAGGGAGGGACGGAGCGGGGACAGCGCCCAGGCCCGCGCCCCGACCTCCGGACCTCGAACATACCCCGAGTATCCCGGCCTGGCCGCATCCCCGCTTGGCGCACCCTGATCCGGGTGCGTTCCCCCTCCCGTGTCTCTATCCCGGTCTATTCCCCTCCCGTGTCTCTATCCCGGTCTATTCCCCCTCCCGTGTCTCTATCCCGGTCTATTCCCCTCCCGTGTCTCTATCCCGGTCTATTTCCCTCCCCTATCCCGGTCTATTCCCCCTCCCGTGTCACTATCCCGGTCTATTCCCCTCCCATGTCTCTATCCCGGTCTATTCCCCTCCCGTGTCTCTATCCCGGTCTATTCCCCTCCCGTGTCTCTATCCCGGTCTATTTCCCTCCCCTATCCCGGTCTATTCCCCCTCCCGTGTCTCTATCCCGGTCTATTCCCCTCCCATGTCTCTATCCCGGTCTATTCCCCTCCCATGTCTCTATCCCGGTCTATTCCCCCTCCCGTGTCTCTATCCCGGTCTATTCCCCTCCCATGTCTCTATCCCGGTCTATTCCCCTCCCGTGTCTCTATCCCGGTCTATTCCCCTCCCGTGTCTCTATCCCGGTCTATTCCCCATTTCCCCTCGGTGCTCCCCCCTCATTGCGTTTCTTCTCCTCCATCCCAATCCTTTGCATTTCCTTTCCTGCATCCCTGTGTGGGTGCATTTCCCCTCCTCATCCCAGTCCTGGAATTCCCTCCCTGCACCCTGCCCTAGCTGTGTTTGCCCGCCCAGCTCCCCGATCCCGCAGCATTTGCCCCTGGTGCAGTGAGGGTTTCCCCTCTGGGCTGTGATCCCGGTGCATTTCCCATCACTGCTCCCCACTCCACTGCATTTCCTGCTGCATCCCAGTGCAAGCACATTTCCCCTTGGTGCCTTGTGATCCTGGTGTGTTTTTTCTCTGGATGCCTATCACCCCTGTCCCACAGCACCCAATGCCACCCCCATCCCCTCTCAGCCCTGGGAACTGCCACATCTGCCCTTGCACACCCCAAAACCTTCGGGGCATTTTGGCTCCTGGGCCAGCCAGGATTTGGCATTGCTGAAGGGCATGTTCTCTCCCCCATCATTCAGGAGTGATAACTGAGACTTTTCCCCTTTTTCAGGGATTTTTCCTTTTCTCTGAGCTCTGTCCTTTCACCCCCAGGTTTACGCATCCATGAATATTTGTACTTCCAAGTGCTGAGCCCCGGAGACATCCGCTACATCTTCACTGCCACCCCAGCCAAGGATTTTGGTGGTGTGTTTGTAAGTATTAAAAACTGAATTTGTCATTTGGGTCCCTCCACCACAATGCTGCTCCTTGGGACTGGGTGATTTGGAGTTTTGATTAAAATGGAGCTCATCGCTCTTCCTCAAGCATCCTCGGCCTCAGCAGGATTCCAGAGGTGGGGATTGGCTGCAGGGCTGGCTCTGTACCTGGGAGCCCAAAATCTGCCCCAGAGCAGCCCCCAGGGGGATGAGCAGGGTGTGGGGTGGCTGGGGAGGGGCAGCAGCTCCAGAACCCCCGGCTCACCCCTGCCTGTCTCCTCGGAGAACACAAGGTACGAGCAGATCCACCTGGTCCCGGCGGATCCTCCGGAGGCCTGCGGAGAGCTCAACAATGGGGTCTTCATCCAGGACCAGATCGCCTTGGTGGAGAGGGGGTAGGTCTGGTGTCATGGGAGCTGCTGGGCAGGAGGGGAGCCCTGCTCACATCTCCCCATCACCTCCAGATGCTTTCTGTGGCTTTCCCCTACACAGATAAACCAGGGAAATGGGAGGGTGTTCCTACCCTGGAGAATTACATCTTGTATTTTTTAGGTAGAAAAAAAACCCTGTCTGGGTTCAGATTGAGACAGAGGAGGTTTAGATTACACAGTGGGAAAGAACTCCTCTCTGTGAGAGTGATGAGGCCAGGGCACAGGTTGCCCAAAGAAATCCTGGATGCCTCATATCCCTGGAGGTGTCAAAGGCCAGGTTGGACACTGGGGCTTGGAGCACCCTGGGGTAGTGGAAGGGGTCCCTGCCACGGCAGGGAGTGGAACTGGAGCTTTAAGCTTTAAACCATTCCAAGATTTTCTTTCCTATTTTTTTAGGGGTGTGGGTGGCTTGTGCTTAAAATAGAGACTCAGAGGAGTGGGGTTAGGAGGAGGTGTGGAGTCAGGGAGACAATCCCTGGTTTGGGTGTCTCCAGGCACGGGCAGGCTTTGGAGCTACCACCAGGGTGTGATCTCTGTGCCACAGGGGCTGCTCCTTCCTGTCCAAGACACGAGTGATCCAGGAGCACGGCGGGCGCGCCGTCATCATCGCCGACAACGCCTACGACAACGACAGCTTCTACATCGAGATGATCCAGGACAGCTCCCGGCGCACGGCCGACATCCCCGCGCTCTTCCTGCTGGGCAGGGACGGGTACGTGCCCAGAGTGCCCTGCCAGGGTGGCACAGCTCCCAGCCATGGCCAGTGACAGCCTTGTCCCTCACACAGGGAGGTCCCAGCGGTCAGTGTGGCCCTGCTGGCCTTTGGGAGCCGTGTTTTTCAGGGAGGTCCCAGCAGTCAGCGTGGCCGTGCCAGGCTTTGGGAGCTGTGTTTGTCAGGGAGGTCCCAGCGGTCAGCGTGGCCTGCTGGGCTTTGGGAGCTGTGTTTTTCAGGGAGGTCCCAGCGGTCAGCATGGCCCTGCCAGGCTTTGGGAGCCATGTTTTTCAGGGAGGTCCCAGTGGTCAGTGTGGCCCTGCTGGCCTTTGGGAGCTGTGTTTGTCAGGGAGGTCCCAGTGGTCAGCATGGCCCTGCCAGGCTTTGGGAGCCGTGTTTTTCAGGGAGGTCCCAGTGGTCAGTGTGGCCCTGCCAGGCTTTGGGAGCCGTGTTTTTCAGGGAGGTCCCAGTGGTCAGTGTGGCCCTGCTGGCCTTTGGGAGCCGTGTTTTTCAGGGAGGTCCCAGTGGTCAGTGTGGCCCTGCTGTGCTTTGGGAGCCGCGTTTTTCAGGGAGGTCCCAGTGGTCAGTGTGGCCCTGCTGCGCTTTGGGAGCCGTGTTTTTCAGGGAGGTCCCAGCAGTCAGCGTGGCCCTGCTGGGCTTTGGGAGCCGTGTTTTTCAGGGAGGTCCCAGTGGTCAGTGTGGCCGTGCCAGGCTTTGGGAGCCGTGTTTTTCAGGGAGGTCCCAGTGGTCAGCATGGCCCTGCCAGGCTTTGGGAGCCGTGTTTTTCAGGGAGGTCCCAGCGGTCAGTGTGGCACTGCTGGGCTTTGGGAGCCGTGTTTTTCAGGGAGGTCCCAGCGGTCAGTGTGGCCCTGCTGGCCTTTGGGAGCTGTGTTTTTCTGGGAGGTCCCAGTGGTCAGTGTGGCCCTGCCAGGCTTTGGGAGCTGTGTTTTCCATGGATTCAGCCCTGGTTAAGGGCAGGGTTGTGTCTGTGCTCGGTGTGGCTCTGCTGTCCCAGCCCTGGCAGTTGGGAACAGTCACCCCTCCCTCTCTCCCTGCAGGTACATGATCAGGCGCTCCCTGGAGCAGCACGGGCTCCCCTGGGCCGTCATCTCCATTCCTGTCAACGTCACCAGCATTCCCACCTACGAGATGATGCAGCCCCCCTGGACCTTCTGGTAGCAGCCAAAGGCTGTGGTGCATCAAGGACTTCCTGGTGGATCCCAGGATCCTGCCCTAAGGACCAGGTTTGAGGAAGGATCCCAACATGCTGCAGAGATCCCGCTGGACTCAGGCACAGGGAGATCCTTCTGCTGGCACCGGTGTGTGGCCCAGGGCAAACACCAGTGCCAGGGAGAACCTTGAGCCTGGCACCGAGCTGTGACTGTGTGGGAGGGAGGTGAGGGCCCAGAGCAGGCCAGCACTGCCCAGGAAACACTTGACCTTGTGCTGCTGATTTGGAGGGGTGCAGGGCTGGCAGGGATGGGGGAGAGCGATGCAGGCTTGGTCTGTACCAGCAGGGCTCACCTGATGTCTGTATATTTTTGTCTGAGCTAATGAAGTCTGATTAAGTTTTAGAGAAAGGGAAGTTTCTCTTTTATTTCTGGCAGTCAGCAGATGAAGGGATAAATCTCATCCCCAAATTTTTTCCTAGTTGAATTCCCCAAGTACCTCCTGCAGCTGGGGCAGGGCTCGGTCAGAGCCTCACAGACAGCACAGCCTCCAGCTTGGGTCCCCAAGGGTGGGCTGGTCACAAATCCAGAGCCCACACTCACACAGCTGTCTGCTCCCCCAGCCCCAGAGGCGTGTCCCCACAGGAGCAGCCCCTCTCTGCACTCAGCACCCACCAACACAAAGCACAGGTCCCCAGCTGTCACCAGTCTCGGTTTATTAGGAACACTGAAGGGGATGTGGCCCTGGGATGGCTGGGGACAAGCAGCAGGAGGCAGGGCTGGCAGTGATGGCAGTGTCACAGGTGTGCCACCCTCAGTCCCACAGTCCAGCTCCCAAGAATCCATGGAGGAAGAGAATAACCCTGGGTGCATCCCTGACCTGCTGCCCGTTGTCACTTGGAGCCGTGCTGTCCCTCCAGGGACACTGCAGGCTGTGGCCTTGAGGGTGGCAGCATGGGATGGATGACAAGGGGACATCCAGGGGGCCACTGTGCACTGGCACATCTCCATGTGGCAGCACTGGGAGCAGGGGAGCAGCCAGCACACACCCAGCCCACGCTGCATCCCTGGGCACGGCTGCTCCTGCACAGGCACATCCTCACCCCATGGCCGGCTGGAGGGAGGGACAACTCCCTCCTGCAAAACCCAAAATGTCCTCTGGATTTGGGATGGCACCACAGCCCAAGTCAGCTCCTGACATTCTCCATCCCCAGGCGGTGCTGCAGTCACTGCCCAGGGCTCTGTGTCATGGGAAGGATGGGCTGAGCTGGGAAGGCTCAGCTCTGGGCCACCCTCCAAGGCATCCCCTGCGAGATCCTCGTGCCCCTCAGTGCTGGCCAAGGCATGGAATGGAGGATATGTAAGGGCCCTGGCTCCAGAGTGTGTAGATAGTGCTAATATAGACATTAAATAGTACCCTCGTGCACAGACACACACACACACACTCACATTCCCCTCATCCCTGCAGGGTGGGAAGGACAATCCTCCACATCCACATCCCCATCCTGCACAGACACAGCACAGCGAGCTCACAGTGCTGTCCCAGGGCTGGCATCCTGCACAGACACAGCACAGCGAGCTCACAGTGCTGTCCCAGGGCTGGCATCCTGCACAGACACAGCACAGCGAGCTCACAGTGCTGTCCCAGGGCTGGCATCCTGCACAGACACAGCACAGCGAGCTCACAGTGCTGTCCCAGGGGCTGGCTGGGTCCCACTGTCCTCCAGTGTCCCCTGCAAGCACCAGCCAGCCCTGCAGGGAACTGGGATGTGGTGGAGGGCCACTGGCTCCCAGCTTGTCCTCACAGGGAGGACAGGGCCAGCCTCTCACACACACACACACACACACAGGGACAACACGGACAGGCGGGAGCAGGGCCTGCCTCCGGCACCCACCCGACCCCACAACACAACCCTGTTCTAGTAGTAAAGCTGCTGCCTCTTGGAGGAACCTCCAGGCCCTTCCCTTGCCAAGCCATCCCTTCCCTCTCCTCCTGCCCAGGGCCAGGATCACACATCAGTCATCTCATCCTCCAGCTCCGCATCGTCCGTCTCTCCCTCGCCCTCCTCCTCCTCGTCCGACGTCACGTCGGCGTCGTCGGCTTGTGCCAGGCACTTGGGACACGAGCAGGTAAACAAGTAGTTCTCCCTGCAGGTGGGCAGGCAGGAGACACAGGGTGGTGTTGGGACAGGTGCAGTCCCACACTGCTGCTGGGCAGGGCAGGGGGACAGGACAGCCAGGGAGGGGCTCAGTGTGTGACACCCAGAGGAGTTTGGGGTTCCACCCTGCTCAGGTGGGTGAAGGTGCCCTGGGTGGAGAGGGGCAGCTCTCAGCCCCAAAGGGGAGATGGGACAGGGAGGATCCCCCAGCAGGAACCTCTACCCTACAGAATCTGCAGGTGTAGCCTGCAGGGAGAGGAGGGACCCCAAATCCTTGGTGCCCAAGGCTGTGACACATCACAAGGAGCTCGAAGCACCAGGAGCACACACTCCCTGCCATGAGCCCACTGAAGGTCACAGCAGCCCGGGCACAGCCACAGCCCCAGGCACACACAGCCCCTGATGGGTTTTTTGGGGTGCCAGGGGCTGTGAGTTCCCCCCAGGTGCCCCCAGGCAGCCCCTACCTGAGTATCTTGTTGCGGCTGTGTCTGCTCCGCTCCCTCTGACAGCAGTCCAAGTAACTGATGCAGATTTCCTGTGAGCAGACACAAAAGGCTTGGGCTCAGAATCGCTCCCCAGGACCCCAAAGCAGCAGGATTGCCCCAGTCCCTCTCAGAATCAGGCAGAAACATGGGGTCTGGCAGCCCCTACATGGGATGGGGATTGAATTCCTCTGCCAAGATGATGACACAGGAGGGTTTGGGGCTGGGGTCCGTGGAGGATGTAGGGGACACAGGGATGATGTCACCTCAGGCACCCCCAGGCCCTGCTGTCTCACCTCTCCTGCTTCAATGTCCTCCAGAGCAGTGAGATGCAGGAGGAAGTTGTTTTCTGGGAAGGATGTCTCAGCATTGGGGATGCAGCTGTGGTTACCTGCAGGCAATACAATCTCTTTGCTAAATGCCTACGTGGCTCCTGGAAACACATCACAGCTGAGTGCATCCAAGGTGGGACTGGCCATTCCACAGCTGGGCAAGGTGCCAGGGGACACTGAGAGCAGTTCCCATCCCATCCCATCCCATCCCACCCCATCTCACCCATCCCATCCCATGCCATGCCATGCCATCCCATCCCATCCCATCCCATGCCATCCCATCCCAAGCACAAACCCCCTTCTCCAGAGGAAAAAGTGAGCCAGGACATTTCCCTCCCCACTCCTGCTTTTGCTCCCAGTCCTTGTGTTACTCACAGCAGCTCTGCAGCACGTAGAGCCCTGATCCCTCGCAGTTGAGGAACTCTCCTGACTCTGCAGCACAGAGAGAGGGGTTGGAGCCCTGCATGGCCCATCCCAGCTCTTGCACACAAAGCACAAAGGGATGTGCACGAACATGGAACACCCTCAGCCAGCACTGCTCTGGGTGCTGCAGGGTGGTTTCCCTGGCACTGGGAGGGGGTGGAGGACAAATACCCATGTGCTCAGGATTCATTGAGGCTCCCTGTCCTGCCCCTGCACCCCCACAGAGCCTCACCCTTCTCAATGTCCTTGTAGAGCTGGTCAATGAAAGCATCCAGCTCCTCCCGCTGCAGCATGGGCAGGTCCAGAGCATCGCACGCGTGCACCCACTGGCTCAGGGAGCTGGGGGGACAGGGGACACTGTCACAGGGCTGTCGGGGACAGGGGACACTGTCACAGGGCTGTCAGGGACAGCAGGACACTGTCACAGTCCCACAGGGCTGTCAGGGACAGGGGACACTGTCACAGGGCTGTCAGGGACAGGGGACACTGTCACAGTCCCACAGGGCTGTCAGGGACAGAGGACACTGTCACAGGGCTGTCAGGGACAACAGGACACTGTCACAGTCCCACAGGACTGTCAGGGACAGCAGGACACTGTCACAGTCCCACAGGACTGTCAGGGACAGGGGACACTGTCACAGTCCCACAGGGCTGTCAGGGACAGAGGACACTGTCACAGTCCCACAGGGCTGTCAGGGACAGGGGACACTGTCACAGTGCCACAGGGCTGTCAGGGACAGCAGGACACTGTCACAGTCCCACAGGGCTGTCAGGGACAGGGGACACTGTCACACTGTCACAGTGCTGTCAGGGACAGAGGACACTGTCACAGTGCTGTCAGGGACAGCAGGACACTGTCACAGTCCCACAGGGCTGTCAGCACACAGTGGGACCTTGCAAAGGGTGGCTCTGAGCAGTCAGGGTCTGGCAGAGGGATGTGAAAGGGTTGGACACAGGCAGGATGAAGGTTTTAAGCCTGCCTCTCCCTCCCCACCTGTTAAATGCAGCCATCCCACATCTGCAGTGCCCTGCAGGGAGCACCCACCAAGCCCCATTACCTGGTTCCTATGCCTTGGCCATTGGTCCCCACGAGGGCAAAGAGGGACCGAAAGCCTTCTGGAGTGAACCACTGCACAAAGGACAAAGAGCTGAGCCCGGGCCAGCTGCAGGAGCAGCTCCTCTGCAGTGCTTCAAAGGCCACAGGGAGCTCTGGGGAAGCAAGGAAGGAGCAGAGCCCCAGGGGAAGCCCTGGCCAAGGCTCCTGGGCTGCCTGGGAGGCAGAGCCACTCACCCTGCTGAGATACTCGTCATAAAGGGCTTCGGTGAAGAGCAGGCGCAGCAGCTCCAGCTGGCCCTGGCAGGACACAGCAGCACGGTCAGGCTGGGAGCTGCTGGGGGTGCCAGCCCAGGCTGAGCTCAGCCCAGCACAGGCCAGAGGCTCCACAAGGACTGGGGCTCCTCAGCCTGCCCTGCAAGGCTGGAGGCTGCTGCCCTCACAGCCTGAAATCCAATCATTTCAGCAGCAAAAGCCACCTACTCAGCAGCTACAAATCATGCTGTCCCAGCCCACAGCAGGAACATCTCCCCCACAGCAAGGAGCTGCACATCCCATGGAAGCATCACAAGGCCAAAACCCTCTGAGCAACAACAACCTCACTGTCAGGGCCCTCCCTTTAAGCCTGGACTCTCCAGTGTTTCCTATCCCTGCTATGAGACTTTTGCATCTGTGGGCTCACAGACACAGGCAGGAGAAGAAGGAAGGATCAAGGATTCAAGGGTCTTGCCTTAAATTTGTCCCCCAGCAGCTTGTGCACAATCTCCTCTTCTTCATTTGCTGTCTTGCTGCAGAACTGGGAGAAGGCCTTGATCCACCACTCCTTGTCTTTAGCCTGACAGAAGAATCAAGCAGAGGCATTGCACCAACACCACCTTCCTCCCCAGCCCAGAGAGAGGGAGGGTTGTCAGAATAAATGCTGAGAAAGCCAGGCCAAGGAAACAGAGCCTTGGGAATAACACCCACAGTGGGATAACAAAACCACCTGCTGTACCTGTTTGATGGTGGCAACCATCCTGGCCATCAGCATGATGCTGGAGGTCTCTGGGGGGTAATGCATGTTTCTGTGGGATCCAAATGGAAAAGAGATGAGCAGATCAGGGCTGGGAATGAAAAGCTGGAGGCAGCTGCCATAGGTGTGGTCATTGATCCATCACACCAAAGTGGTCAGAGCATCCCTGCTGTGTGGGGAGAGAAACCTGCAGCCACCTTCCTGCTCCACCCACACAAACAACCCCTTCCATCCTGCTCACTCTGCTGGGGCTTGGGACAACATGTGGGTCAGGGATGCTGCCTGTCCCCTCCAGGACCATTTTTTTTGAAAGCAAGGACAGGAATGGACCTGTGGGATGCTACAAGGAGGATCTCCCAGAGGCTGGAGGAGCACCATAAAACTGCAGGAGTGAGGGATGTGTGTCTCAGGGCTTTTAGAGGGAGAAAAATAAGGAGTGCTATCCTTATCCAATCAGCTGTGTGTGCAAACCCTGGGACTTCCAACACCACAACAGCCAGCCAGGAGGAAGAGCTGGGCAGTGTCCCACGGCCATCCCCACCCTCCAGCCACCTGTGCAGGGATGCACAGCAAGGAGCCAGCCCAGGAGAGCCACCTCCCCTGGCCGTGGAGCAGCAGGCAGGCCAGCCCTACCTCCATGCCTCCTGCAGCTTGTTGAGGGGGTGCGTGGGGTCGTCCCGGGACGGGCCGAGGCACAGGACCTGGTGGTACTGCTCCAGAGCTGCCTGCCTGCATTCTGCACTGCAGTACGTCACCTAGAGCCAGGGGACAGCGCTGTGGCAGCAGCAAAGGGGCTCCCAGACCCAGCTGTGCCCCTCCCAGCCCACAGCACCCTGGCTCTTCAGAAAGGCTGACAGCACAAGAGCCTGGTTGGATGGAAAGGATTCAGTGAGCCCAGAGGAGCAGGGTCCCTCTGGCAGCCGTACCTGGCAGCGGGGACACTGCTGGTGCAGGTCCTTGCGGATGCTGCACTGCTCCGGGTGAGGCAGCACCAGCGAGCTCCTCCCCAGCAGGCGCTGGGCGTTCTCCTCCGCCGTCTCCAGGGCCCGCAGGCAGTGATCACAGGCTGTGGGACACAGCAGGGGTGGTGGGTGGGTGGAGGGATGGGGGGATGGAGGGATGATGGATGGATGATGGATGGATGGATGGGATAGGGATGGATGATGGATGATGGATGATGGATGGATGGATGGATGGATGGATGATGGATGGATGGATCCATGGATGGATGGATGGATGATGGATGGATGGATCCATGGATGGATGGATGGATGGATGGATGATGGATGGAATGAATGGGTGGATGGGTAGATGATGGATAGATCCATGGATGGATGGATGGATGGATGGATGATGGATGAATGGATGGATGGATGGATGATGGACGATGGATGGATGATGGATGGATGGATGATGGATGAATGGATGGATGGATGGATGATGGATGATGGATGAATGGATGGATGGATGGATGGATGGATGGATGGAATGAATGGGTGGATGGGTAGATGATGGACAGATCCATGGATGGATGGATGGATGGATGATGGATGGATGGATGGATGGATGGATGGATCCATGGATGGTGGATGGATGAATGGATGGTGGATGGATGATGGATGAATGGATGGATGATGGATGGATGGATGGATGGATGAATGGATGGATGAATGGATGGATCCACAGATGGATGGATCCATGGATGGATGGATGGATGGATGGACGGACGGATGGGATGAACAGATGGATGCCACAGGAAATCCTCCAGAAAGGAAAGGAGCCAGAACCCAGGGCAAGAACCATTTGTGTAGCCACCCAACCGGCATCAACACCAGAGAGGAACAAGTGGATGGGTCTTGGAACAACCTGGGCTAGGGCAAGGTGTCCCTGCCCACGGCAAGGGTGAAATATGATCTTTAAGGCTCCTTCCAACCCAACCCAACCCATTCCAAGATTCTATGGTGGCACCTAGCACATTCCTCCAGAGCTGATGGAAGCCACCATCCCTCAGATGACACCTGAGCTTGCCAACAGTTTAGTGCAGCGGCAGAAAAGGCAGCAGGGCCACAAACCCAAACCCTTCCCCGGCATCGGGCAGCTGCTCTGGGGGCCGCGGTGACCGCACCGGACAGTGACAGCGATGGGGACACGCCACCAGCGCCAGCCGCTCACCTCGGTAGTTGTACAGAGCATTCCAGAGGAACTGGGATGACACCACCGGCCTCTCCACGAACACTGTCTCCCCTTTGCGGATGTTTTTGGTGGCGAACAAGCCCTTTCCCTGCCGAGGGACAAGCGCGGGTCAGGGACGCGCCCGAAGCCGAGTCATGCCCGGAGCTGAGGGAACAAATCCCTCCATGCCGAGGGGACCCTGCGGGTTTTGCTCCCCCTGCGCCGCCAGCCGGGCGGGAAGGGCGGGCCGCTCATGGAGCGGGGACCGCGGGCTGCTCACCTTGGCGCTGCTGATGAACCGCGCCTCCGCCGCAGCCCCGGCGTGTGGCCCCGCCGCGGCCGCCATCTTCGGGCGGCGACTTCCCCGCCCTGACCCGCCGGGCAGCGCCTCTTCCTCTTCCTCCTCCTCCTCCTCTTCCTCCTCCTCCGCCCCCGCCCCTGCGCCCCTCAGGGCCCCGCGCTCGCCATCGCCCCCTCAGCCGCGGGGCGCGGGGCCGCCGCCATCTTGGCCCCCCTTCCACAGTGTCTGAAAACACCCATAACATCCCCCAAAAACACCCCAAAAAAACCCCAAAACGGGGCAGGGGCGCTCCCTCCGACACCCCAAACCAAACAGGAGTTTGCTGTCTCTCCCCAGTCAGTTATTATTATTTAATAGTATAGGAACAGCCGTCACAGCCCTGTGACCAGCACAAGTTCCCCCCTCGCCTGAGGTCTCCCCTCATGGAGAGAGGTGTCGGCCACTGCACTGCGCACCCAAAAATGTCTCGACTTGCCCCAAAAAAATCCTTCAAACCACGCTGCTGTGGCCGCTCTGCCCTCGCTACCTCCTGCTTGGGGATCTGCAAGATTTAAAGCACAGGGAAATGCGTGTTTGCTTGTATTTACTAATTCACAGCGCTGCGGCTCAGCCCCGCTCCTCGCTGGCCAGGCGGCGGGAGCAGCGCTGGGATTTCGGGACCATATTCCGTGCTCGGGGCTTTAGGGAGTGATTTGGTGTCACTAGATGTCACTGTCGGCTCGTGGCGGGGACACCACACCGGGTGACAAGGCTGGAGGTGCCACCTCCATGGCTGGGGCAGCAGCTGGAGCATCGGGACTGGCCATGGCCCACGGTGTGGACACAGGACTGGACACCGGCCCAAGGTGTGGCCGCAGGACTGGGCACTGACCCCCAGCATGGCCTCAGGACTGGGCACTGACCCCCAGCATGGCCTCAGGACTGGGCACTGACCCACAGCATGGCCTCAGGACTGGGCACTGACCCAGGGCATGGCCTCAGGACTGGCCACTGACCAAGGGCATGGCCTCAGGACTGGGCACTGACCCATGGCATGGCCTCAGGGCTGGACACTGACCCACAGCATGGCCTCAGGACTGGGCACTGACCCACAGCATGGCCTCAGGGCTGGACACTGACCCACAGCATGGCCTCAGGACTGGGCACTGACCCACAGCATGGCCTCAGGACTGGGCACTGACCCACAGCATGGCCTCAGGACTGGGCACTGACCCAGGGCATGGCCTCAGGACTGGGCACTGACCAAGGGCATGGCCTCAGGACTGGCCACTGACCAAGGGCATGGCCTCAGGACTGGGCACTGACCCATGGCATGGCCTCAGGGCTGGACACTGACCCAGGGCATGGCCTCAGGACTGGCCACTGACCAAGGGCATGGCCTCAGGACTGGGCACTGACCCATGGCATGGCCTCAGGACTGGACACTGACCCCCAGCATGGCCTCAGGACTGGGCACTGACCCAGGGCATGGCCTCAGGACTGGACACTGACCCAGGGCATGGCCTCAGGACTGGGCACTGACCCACAGCATGGCCTCAGGACTGGGCACTGACCCCCAGCATGGCCTCAGGACTGGGCACTGACCCAGGGCATGGCCTCAGGACTGGGCACTGACCCAGGGCATGGCCTCAGGACTGGCCACTGACCCCCAGCATGGCCTCAGGACTGGCACTGACCCCCAGCATGGCCTCAGGACTGGCACTGACCCCCAGCATGGCCTCAGGGCTGGGCACTGACCCACAGCATGGCCTCAGGACTGGGCACTGACCCACAGCATGGCCTCAGGACTGGGCAGTGACCAGGGCATGGCCTCAGGACTGAGCACTGACCCACCCAGAGGGGGACAAGGGACAAACAAGGCCACCACGTTCGCAGGCTGTGCTCCATCACACTGTGCCCATGGCAGGATGACAAGGACAAGGGACAATGCTGCCGTGGCTCCTGTTGCCATTACATCCTCAGAGATTCATGGAGTATTGACATGGGAAAAGCCCTCTAAGACTAACGAGTCCAGTGTCCCCCAGCACTGCCAAGGCCACCACTGAGCCCCGTCCCCAAGTGCCACATCCACATTTCTAGATCCCTCCAGGGATGGAGTTTCCACCACCCAGCCAGGGCTGGGCACCCCTCCCTGTGAATGAATTTTCCCTGACATCCAACCTGAGGCCATTTCCTCAGCGATTTCTCCATGGGAAGGGGTGGAATGGGCATTGGCAGGGAGGTTTGCAGTGCCCATCCCTGGAGGTGGCACTCAGTGCTCGGGGCTGGGGACAAGGTGAGGATTGGGCACAGCTGGGACTCAGTGACCTTGGAGGGATTTTTCAGCTTCAATGATTCTGTGATTCCTCTGCTCCTGCCCCTGTTCCCTGGGATCAGATCCCAAATCCCCCCGGTGTCCCCTCCTGGCAGGGAGTTGTGCAGAGCCACAAGGGCCCCCTGAGCCTCCTTTTCTCCAGGCTGAGCCCTCCCAGCTCCCTCAGGAATTCTCCAGCCCCTTCCCAGCTCCCTCAGGGATTCTCCAGCCCTTTCCCAGCTCCCTCAGGGATTCTCCAGCCCCTTCCCAGCTCCCTCAGGGATTCTCCAGCCCCTTCCCAGCTCCCTCGGGAATTCTCCAGCCCCTTCCCAGCTCCCTCAGGAATTCTCCAGCCCCTTCCCAGCTCCCTCAGGAATTCTCCAGCCCCTTCCCAGCTCCCTCAGGAATTCTCCATTCCCTTCCCAGCTCCCTCAGGAATTCTCCAGCCCCTTCCCAGCTCCGTTCCCTTCCCTGGGCACACTCCAGCCCCTCAGGCTGGCAGAGCAGGAGCTGCAAGGGTTTGGCCACATCCACCTGCAGACACAGGTTCTTGTTCTCCAGGAGCCTGAGCACTCCATACTCACCAGGCATGAGTGCTCTTACTGAAAATGTAGTTTTCTCTCTGCAGGAGCTACCCCAGAAATAGTAACTCCCTTCGTCTACTTTGATATGGGGTCATCCATTAATTGAAAAAAAAGATCTTTATTATATATTTTGTCCAAAATAGTTTATTAAGAAAAAACCCCTCAAACTCTTTTGAGAAGGATGAAAAATACATTTGGATTTTTTTTTGGTCACTAATTTCAATTGAAAATTAAAGTGAATACTTGGAAATTTTTCCATCTGTTTATTTTTTTTTACACTCATTCCATCTCTCTTTTTAAAATTAACTCGACTTTTATCAAGAAACAATGCAAATAAATAAGTGACATGTATAAAGGAAGAAAAAAATATTTCTATAAATAACAATATAAGAGTAAAGTGATATACAGTGTTCTAGGTCCGAAAGAGACAGAATAAATTATCCTGAGCTGACGGCCCTGGGCAGCCGTAGGAAGGCAAGGTGACATCCTGAGTCCTCAGTCCTGGCCCCCCAAAGCCCTCCCCACCCAAAAATCCAGCTGTCAACTGCACGGGGCTGCTGCAGATGTGCTGGGAGCGCTGCAGCTGCTGATCCCAGGACACCTGCAGGGATAATGAGGGGAGAACAGCCCAGCTGCAGTCTGGGCGTGAACACACATCTGGCTGCGGGGCAGGGGGCTCTGAGCAGCAGAGGTGTTGGGAGCTGCTTTTTACTGCAGCCCCAGCCCTGCAGCCCCAGCCCTGCACCTCAGCCAGCCCCGGGGCTGCTCCCTGCAGCTGCAGCAGCAGCACACACACCCAGGGCAAGGACAGCAGTGCCAGGGCACAGAGAGGGTGCTGAATCCAGCTCAGGAAAGCATGGAAAAGGCACAGATACAGCAAGGCACCGACAGGAGGAGGCTCCAGGGCAGCATCAGACCCTGCTCATCGCATTGGGGGCTGTGGGTGCAAGCAAAGGGCTGCCCCGTTTGGGGGGGTTTGGTTGTGATTGATCTGAACATCAAACATGGGAGTTGAGTTAACGAAAAAAAGTGATCAGGGAGATTCTCCTCCCTCCTCCTTGGAGCACACAGGCACACCTAACATGAGTGACCCTGGTTTGAAATGTGCTCAGAGCCATCAGACAGCATCCCACTGCCTGCCCAGCATCAGAGACTCTGATTGTCACCCCAACATCAAAGTCACCCTCTGGTTGTAACCCCAGCACCTGAGCCACTCTCTGATTGTCACACCCACACCAGAGAAGCCAGCAGATTGTCACCCCAACATCAGAATCACTCTCTGATTGTCACCCTCAGAGAATCAGTCACTCTCTGATTGTCACCCCAACACCAGAGAAACCAGCAGATTGTCACCCCAACATCAGAATCACTCTCTGATTGTCACTCCAGCATCAGAATCATTCTGATTGTTACCCTCAGAGAATCAGTCACTCTCTGATTGTCACCCCAGCACCAGAGAAACCAGCAGATTGTCACCCCAACATCAGAATCACTCTCTGATTGTCACTCCAGCATCAGAATCATTCTGATTGTTACCCTCAGAGAATCAGTCACTCTCTGATTGTCACCCCAGCACCAGAATCACTCTCTGACTGTCACCCTCAGAGAATCAGTCACTCTCTGATTGTCACCCCAGCACCAGAAACACCCTGATTGTCACCCCAGCCTCTCTGCTGGAAGCTGCTTGTGTGTCCTGGTGCTTCATGAGCAAACAGGAGATCACCTGCCATCAAGTGATGAAACCCTGGGAATTACAGCACGTGGCTGCCAAACAGCAGCCAAAGAAATTCAGGGGTTCCTCCCAGCCCAGCTGCAGTTCAGTCCTGTAGCTCCAGCTCTCAGGTCAGTCTTGCTTGGACCAAAGCAGCACAGAAACGTCCCCAGGCATCCAAAGCCAGCCCAATCTGCTGGGCTGATCAAAGCTCCACGTCCACGGTGTCCTCCTGGTGCTCCTTGCTGTCCGTGGAGTCAGCACTCGCAGGCTGGATCACCCCGAACTGCGACAGCTTGGCTGCCTTCTGCTCCATGCTCTGCTTCCTCCACTTGATCCTCCGGTTCTGGAACCACACTTTCACCTGCATGGGAGGTGGCACAACAGCTTAACTCAAGGGCTCTGGGAGCCCTTTGCCAAGCCAGGTGTTTCTGAGGTGGATATCCCCAAAAAGCAGAGCTCCTTAAACGGGGACGGGCATTATTCCCTCAGGGAATAGTGAGTGGGGACAGAGGGCAGAGCAGGGATGGGAAAGGATCAGGGGAGAGGGGGATGAGAAGGGTCTGGGCAGGGAAGTGAAGGAAGCAGCTCCCTAAGGAGCCCCTGAAGCCATCCCCAGGACTGCAGTTGCCACAGGGTATAATGAGACCCCCTATAATTATCCCTTGTGCCCCCAAAACTGGCCTTGTTTTGCTCTCCCTTTTCCCCAGCTGAATTTAGATCCCACTGTGGACGATTACCTGGCTCCTTCTTTCCACACTAAACAAGCAGTTTACTGTGGGAGGAGCAGGAACTCACAGGGCAGAACAGAGGAAGAATTATATCCAGTGTCATAAAAGGAGGCTTGAAACAGTCTCCAGGGGATGGTAAAAATGCAGACCCAGCAACCAACCCTGCTCAAACTCTACAGCACAGCAGGGTTGTGCTCCTGAATGCTTTTTGTTCCACTTCATGGATTCAGAAATCTTATCCAGAAACCATCCAAACTCCAGGCACATCTCTTCAATGTCACCTGGCAGCAGGGTGTCCCCCAGGTCACTGCCACCACACTTCCCAGTGAGAACATCAGCACAGAGCAGAGAACATCAGCACAGAGCACAGAGAACATCAGCACAGAGCAGAGAACATCAGCACAGAGCAGAGAACATCAGCACAGAGCAGAGAACATCAGCACAGAGCACAGAGAACATCAGCACAGAGCAGAGAACATCAGCACAGAGAACATCAGCACAGAGAACATCAGCACAGAGCAGAGAACATCAGCACAGAGCACAGGGAACATCAGCACAGAGAACATCAGCACAGAGCACAGAGAACATCAGCACAGAGCAGAGAACATCAGCACAGAGCACAGAGAACATCAGCACAGAGCAGAGAGAACATCAGCACAGAGCAGAGAGAACATCAGCACAGAGCAGAGAACATCAGCACAGAGCACAGAGAACATCAGCACAGAGCACAGGGAACATCAGCACAGAGCAGAGAACATCAGCACAGAGCAGAGAACATCAGCACAGAGCAGAGAGAACATCAGCACAGAGCAGAGAACATCAGCACAAAGCAGAGAACATCAGCACAGAGCACAGAGAACATCAGCACAGAGCAGAGAACATCAGCACAGAGCAGAGAACATCAGCACAGAGCAGAGAGAACATCAGCACAGAGCACAGAGAACATCAGCACAGAGCAGAGAACATCAGCACAGAGCAGAGAACATCAGCACAGAGAACATCAGCACAGAGCACAGAGAACATCAGCACAGAGCACAGAGAACATCAGCACAGAGCACAGAGAACATCAGCACAGAGCAGAGAACATCAGCACAGAGCACAGAGAACATCAGCACAGAGCAGAGAACATCAGCACAGAGCAGAGAACATCAGCACAGAGCAGAGAGAACATCAGCACAGAGCACAGAGAACATCAGCACAGAGCAGAGAACATCAGCACAGAGCAGAGAACATCAGCACAGAGAACATCAGCACAGAGCACAGAGAACATCAGCACAGAGCACAGAGAACATCAGCACAGAGCACAGAGAACATCAGCACAGAGCAGAGAACATCAGCACAGAGCACAGAGAACATCAGCACAGAGCACAGAGAACATCAGCACAGAGCAGAGAACATCAGCACAGAGCACAGAGAACATCAGCACAGAGCACAGAGAACATCAGCATAGAGCACAGAGAACATCAGCACAGAGCACAGAACATCAGCACAGAGCAGAGAGAACATCAGCACAGAGCAGAGAGAACATCAGCACAGAGCACAGAGAACATCAGCACAGAGCACAGAGAACATCAGCACAGAGCAGAGAACATCAGCACAGAGCACAGAGAACATCAGCACAGAGCACAGAGAACATCAGCACAGAGCACAGAGAACATCAGCACAGAGCAGAGAACATCAGCACAGAGCACAGAGAACATCAGCACAGAGCAGAGAACATCAGCACAGAGCAGAGAACATCAGCACAGAGCAGAGAGAACATCAGCACAGAGCACAGAGAACATCAGCACAGAGCAGAGAACATCAGCACAGAGCAGAGAACATCAGCACAGAGAACATCAGCACAGAGCACAGAGAACATCAGCACAGAGCACAGAGAACATCAGCACAGAGCACAGAGAACATCAGCACAGAGCAGAGAACATCAGCACAGAGCACAGAGAACATCAGCACAGAGCACAGAGAACATCAGCACAGAGCAGAGAACATCAGCACAGAGCACAGAGAACATCAGCACAGAGCACAGAGAACATCAGCATAGAGCACAGAACATCAGCACAGAGCAGAGAACATCAGCACAGAGCAGAGAACATCAGCACAGAGCAGAGAACATCAGCACAGCACAGAGAACATCAGCACAGAGCACAGAGAACATCAGCACAGAGCAGAGAACATCAGCACAGAGCAGAGAACATCAGCACAGAGCAGAGAGAACATCAGCACAGAGCACAGAGAACATCAGCACAGAGCACAGAGAACATCAGCATAGAGCACAGAACATCAGCACAGAGCAGAGAACATCAGCACAGAGCAGAGAACATCAGCACAGAGCAGAGAACATCAGCACAGAGCACAGAGAACATCAGCACAGAGCACAGAGAACATCAGCACAGAGCAGAGAACATCAGCACAGAGCACAGAGAACATCAGCACAGAGCAGAGAACATCAGCACAGAGCAGAGCACATCAGCACAGAGCAGAGAACATCAGCACAGAGCAGTGGCACAATCAGCACACAGCAGCCCCAGGATCAGCTCCACACCCCTTACCTGGGTCTCTGTGAGGTGCAGGGTTGCAGCCAGGTCCACCCTCTCCGTGCCCACCATGTACTGCTGCTTGAGGAACTCCTGCTCCAGCCGCTCCAGCTGCTCTGGTTTGAACACTGTGCGGACTCTCTTCATCTTGCAGGGCCCCCCCGACCTCCAAGGCCCAGCAGGACCCAGCGAGTTGGTCCCAACACAGTGAGACAGCTCCAGACCTGCGAGAAAGCAGCAAAAATTCAAGGGGTCTGCACTAAAGGAGCTGGGAGAAAGTAGCACCAAACCCAGCAGGGATGTCCCTGCCCTGTCCCTACCCAGATAATCTCATCTAGGCTCCTTTTCCCCTGAGAACTTTTGAGAGTCTGTTTTATGGTTTTACCCCTCAGGGTCCATCAAGGACAGTCCTGGACATGCAGCCAGACCCAAAGAAATCAGCACTCTGTGAGGTGAGCAGGATTTGACCTTTGTAAGAGAATAACAAATTCATCAAGAGCTGCAGAACACAAAAATCCCACCTCTGTCTCCAGAACCCCTAAATCACAAAGGTTCAGAGTTTGGGGGAGTTTACCCCAGACTGGCCCCAGTGTCCAGGATCCAGCTCTCATGCAGGACCACATCCTGCACCTCTGTCCCCCATGAAGTTCCCAGGGGGTGCTGAGGATTTAGCAGGATTAACAAGTGTGTCTGACCTGTCTCCTCTCCAGCTGTGGCCTGAGGATAACCGTAATTAGCATAAATTAACATACAATCCACCACCAGCGCTGCCACTGGCACCTGACTGAGAGCAGGGCTCCTCAGTGCCTCACCGTCCCCATCCAGCTGATGTCCCTGCAGAGTTTGTTCCCTGGAAATCCCTTCCCAGCCCCACTCTGCAGTTCCATGCCCTGGTGATTGCCCTGCAGAGTTTGTTCCCTGGAAATCCCTTCCCAGCCCCACTCTGATTCCATGCCCCGGTGATTGCCCTGCAGAGTTTGTTCCCTGGAAATCCCTTCCCAGCCCCACTCTGTGGTTCCATGCCCCGGTGATTGCCCTGCAGAGGTTGTTCCCTGGAAATCCCTTCCCAGCCCCACTCTGCGGTTCCATGCCCAGGGCATTGCCCTGCAGAGCTCCTCCAGGGCTCAGAGCACAGCAGGGAGGGTTTGGGAGCCAGGGAAGGGCAGCCCTGGTGGCACCGCGGCTTCCCCAGCACCAGCTTCACTTAACATAACCCACAAATCACAACCAGAGGGATTTTCCATGTGCAAAGCACCGAATGCCCCGGCAGGATCCGGTCAATAATGATCCCCATCTCTGCTGTCCCAAAATATTGTGGCAAGGCAGGTTTGTGCAGCTTTTATGGAAATACTGCACATAACGATCCCCATTGACACCTGCTCTCCTTTAGTGGCTGATCTTGTCACGTTCTGCAGCACAAACTGCACCTTGACCTACTTCTTTTCATTAATTGGGTGTAAGTTCTGCGTGTGTTTGAGGATTTGTGGGACGGAGACCTGACAGCTTAACAGCTGTAATTGCACTTAAAACTATTTCCATCATTAAAATCTTTTCACCCATCACTTTTTGTTTCTATTTTAACACTGGAATAATAGCAAGTGTGATTTCCAACATGAAATGCTGAGTGGAAGTCGCTCTGCAAATTGTTTGACTGTGTTTTCATACCTGGATGTTTGATATAATATAAAGATTAACACAATTCTGCAGACGCTGTCTCGTGAAGGAAATAATATTTTAAATAGTTGTGCTAAGTACTTAATAAAAGACCAGCAAATCTGAATAGTGTAGCACGAGGATCAGAGCTGGAGTTCCTCAAACATGGAATACAGGCCTGGATTCAGGTTTTGCCTGGACTACAGCAAGATCATGGTCTGAATGTTAAAAAGGAATACTTAATTTCAAGAAAAATACTCTGAATAGAGATATTTTGTTAAAATCACTTGGCTGTTGTCCTTACAAAGTTCCAGTGAAAACAGAGCCTGACAGATCAGGCAGCATCATCCATCACCACGGTGTCAATTTTACCCACAGATCAACAAAAAACATTTTTCCTTAGATGCCTCTGCGCTAAAAAGATGAAGTTTTGAGGGCCACGTGCCGCAAAACACTTGGCAGTTTCACTCCTGTGAGTGAAAAATTACAAAGAAATCAAAATTAGAGAGGGATGAGGACAAGTTTGGGAGAAGAGGGACCCACACAGCAGCAGAGGTGAAGAAATTAATTTTGGGAGTGAGGCTTTGGGAAATTACAGGAGGATTTGATTAAAACTCTGGCAGTAAAATGCCTTCCTGATATATGAGAGGAGAAATAAATGGCAGTGTGTGTAAAGCCACCGTAAAATCTCCTGGAATCACCGATTGCTTTGGGTTGGAAATGTCCTTACAGATCATCCAGCCCCAACCTCCGCCGGCCCTTTTTAGCTCTGTCCCTTTACTATTGAATCTATTGCGAGTCTTTTGCTCCATCTCTAATGCAAAAGTTTGGATATTCTGCACCAGATTCGGAATATTTGATTGGTAAAATCCCGTAGCATCTTTAGGAATCAACTACAGGCTCTTTCTTTATCAAAGAGTATGCAGAGACATCAGGGGTGTTGGAAAATAAATGCCTAGCAATATAAAAAAAACTAAAAAACAAAAAAAAAACCCAAACCAAACCAAACCAAGACAACAACAACAACAACAAAAAACCCTCAACCAACCAGGTAAACAAAAACAAAAAACAAAAACCAAAAAACCTCCCCCCCAAAAAAAACCAAAAAAACTCCCACATAAAGCATTGGTTTTTGGTCTCGCTCTATGGATCGCTCACAGAGGGGAAAAGCCTCTAAGGACAATTTTCCCTGTCCCTCGCTCCTGTTCGCTGTCCCAGCATCCCGGCTCGGGGCTGCAGCGCTGTTCGCTGTCCCAGCGCAGCTCCAGGAGCTCCGGGGTGTCCCGACCCCGTTCCTGTCCCGTGTCCCGTTCCTGTCCCGTGTCCCGACCCCGTTCCTGTCCCGTGTCCCGTTCCTGTCCCGTGTCCCGACCCCGTTCCTGTCCCGTGTCCCGACCCCGTTCCTGTCCCGTGTCCCGTGTCCCGACCCCGTTCCTGTCCCATGTCCCGACCCCGTTCCTATCCCATGTCCCGACCCCGTGCCTGTCCCGTGTCCCGACCCCGTTCCTGTCCCGTGTCCCGTTCCTGTCCCGTCCCCGTTCCTATCCCATGTCCCGACCCCGTTCCTGTCCCGTGTCCCGACCCCGTTCCTGTCCCGTGTCCCGTGTCCCGACCCCGTTCCTGTCCCGTGTCCCGACCCCGTTCCTGTCCGGTGTCCCGACCCCGTTCCTGTCCCGTGTCCCGACCCCGTTCCTGTCCCGTGTCCCGAACCCGTTCCTGTCCCGTGTCCCGACCCCGTTCCTGTCCGGTGTCCCGACCCCGTTCCTGTCCCGTGTCCCGACCCCGTTCCTGTCCCGTGTCCCGTTCCTGTCCCGTGTCCCGGCCCCGTTCCTGTCCCGTGTCCCGAACCCGTTCCTGTCCCGTGTCCCGTGTCCCGACCCCGTTCCTGTCCCGTGTCCCGACCCCGTTCCTGTCCCGTGTCCCGACCCCGTTCCTGTCCCGTGTCCCGTGTCCCCGAGCCCCGCATCCCCGCTCCCCGCCCGGCCGGACCCGCTCACCTGCGCCGGGCCAGCCCCATCCCCAGCCCCAGGCTCCGGGCAGGGGTCCCAGCCCCGCAGCCGGGGGCACAGCCGGGGGCACTGCGGGTGCGGGTGCGGTTCCAGCCGGGGGCCAGCGCGGGGCCCCCAGCCCGGGGCTCCCGGAGGTGGCGGGGCCGCGGCGCGGCGGCTCCCGGGCCAGCAGCGCTTCGATGTGGAACGGGGTCTTGGGGGGCGGCGGGCCGGGCCGGGGGCACGCGGGGCTCTGCAGCATGGCCGGGCCGGTGTGGCCGCTGCGTCCCGGCCGCTTTTATGGAGGGCGGGGGTGGCCGGGGACAGCCGCGATCCTATGCAAAGCGGCGGCGGGGAGGGGCGGCGGGGGCTGCACACAGCCTGCTGGCCGCCAGCAGCACCCCAGCGACACCCCTGCTTCCATATGGATATCCCAGAGTCACCCCTGCTTCCCCACGGACACCCCATGGTCACCCCTGCTTCCCCACTGACACCCCAGAGTCACCCCTGCTTCCACATGGACACCCCAGAGTCACCTCTGCTTCCACATGGACACCCCAGGGTCACCCCTGCTTCCACATGGACACCCCAGAGACACCCCTGCTTCCCCACTGACACCCCAGAGTCACCCCTGCTTCCACATGGACACCCCAGAGACACCCCTGCTTCCTTATGGACACCCCAGCGACACCCCTGCTTCCACATGGACACCCCAGAGTCACCCCTGCTTCTACATGGATATCCCAGAGTCACCTCTGATTCCACATGGACAGCCCAGAGTGACCCCTGCTTCTACATGGACACCCCAGAGTCACCCCTGATTCCTCATGGATACCCCAGAGTCACCCCTGCTTCCCCATGGACACCCCAGAGTCACCCCTGTTTCCACATGGGCATCCCAGAGTCACCCCTGCTTCCACATGGACAGCCCAGAGTCACCCCTGCTTCCCCATGGACACCCCAGGGTCACCCCTGCTTCCCCACTAACACCCCAGAGTCACCCCTGCTTCCCCACTAACACCCCAGAGTCACCCCTGCTTCCACATGGACATCCCAGAGTCACCCCTGCTTCCACAGGGACAGCCCAGAGTCACCCCTGCTTCCACATGGACACCCCAGAGTCACCCCTGCTTCCCCACTGACACCCCAGAGTCACCCCTGCTTCCACAGGGACACCCCATGGTCACCCCTGCTTCCACATGGGCACCCCAGAGTCACCCCTGCTTCCACATGGACACCCCAGAGTCACCCCTGCTTCCCCATGGACACCCCAGAGTCACCCCTGCTTCCACATGGACACCCCAGAGTCACCCCTGCTTCCACAGGGACACCCCATGGTCACCCCTGCTTCCCCATGGACACCCCAGAGTCACCCCTGCTTCCACATGGACACCCCAGGGTCACCCCTGCGTCCACATGGACACCCCAGCGACACCCCTGCTTCCCCATGGACACCCCAGAGTCACCCCTGCTTCCCCACTGACACCCCAGGGTCACCCCTGATTCCACATGGACATCCCAGGGTCACCCCTGCTTCCACAGGGACACCCCAGGGTCACCCCAGAGTCACCCCCGATTCCTCATGGACACCCCATGACACCCCTGTTTCCCCGCTGTCCCCTCCAGTGTCACCTGCCCTGTACCTTCCCCTGCAGTGACCTGTGACCGCTGTTACTCCCTCCTTTCCCAAGGACACCCCATGGATGATGCTCCTTCCTCACGGACCCCAACACCTGTTCCCTCCTCAGCCATCCCCAACACCACCTCAGCTCCTTCGCACTGGACACCTCACAGCAATCAATCCCTTCCAATTCCCACATAAACCGTGTCCCCCAAACTCCCCAACATCCCCACCCCACAGCATCTCCTGGCCCTGCTCCTCAGGGCACAGGGACCCCAGGATGGGTTGTGCCAGCTCGTGGTGCCCCTGTGCCAGGGGAAGGTGCCTGTGCCTGCCCAGGTGTGCTGGAATATCAGGATAAGGGACAAACACAGGATTTGATGGGGCCATGCTCTGGGACTGGAACCGGGGCCATCCCTGTGTGACACCCCTGGAGCCTGGCACGGCCACATGGGCTCGTGGGGAGCTGTGCATGGCACACACACCTCTCCAGGTGGGATTCCTGCTCAAATCCCACCAAATTCTCACTGGAAATTCACTCTGGTGTGTGCAAACACAGAGAAATCCCGGAGTCTCCAGGTTAATAAACACGGAGCAAAAATCCCCTGGGGTTTAATAACCCAGCATTAACCATCTCTGCATGCACAGGCTCATGGGCCATATCCACTAAATCCTGCCTTAAACAGGGATTCGTGCCATCTGAAGTTCCTTTTGCCTGCACAATCCGTAAAAACAACGATCAAAATCTCTATTTTGGAGCATTTCAAAGCAGCTGGGAATACACAGGCAGGATTATCCTGCTCACGAGGAAGCACCCTGGTGATGGCTGCAGATCCTCAGGGAGGAGGATGCTCCAGGAGACAAAAGAGTCCCTGAAGTTTGCCTTTAAAACACTTTTTTCCCCCTGCCTTTTAGCATCCTGTCTTCCCCAGCAGCTTCCAAATAAGTGAATAAATACAGCTGCTGCTTTATTGCTCCTTGTCCAAACACACAGCTCTGCTCCCAGTGCCGTGGAACCGCGGCTTTAATTGGAATCACACGTTCAAAGCTGGGCGAGTGCTGAAGCCTCTCCCAAAAAAAGTCACCTTGGGGAAAAAAATGTCCTTGGAGATTCACAGCTCCTGGCTTTGCTGGCACGGATTGAACACAGGTGTGATTAGCTGAGGTTCAGGGTTATTAGGAGTTTATTAAATCAATTCATGATTTCTGCTCTTTGTAATAAATCCTGACTGCTGCTGTGATTCCCAAGGAAAGCGATGTTGGAGCTCTGCAGTTATTAAAGGATCTGTGTGGGGGTTGTTGGGATGGACGAGCTGGAGGCAGGGCAGGGGTGCTGATGGATCCCCTGGCAGGATGGGTGGACAGACAGATGGACAGGGAGCCACTGGGATGGACAGGGAGCTGTAGGGATGGACAGAGAGCTGCAGGGATGGACAGGGAGCTGCAGGGATGGACAGGGAGCTGCAGGGATGGACAGGGAGCCACTGGGATGGACAGAGAGCTGCAGGGATGGACAGAGAGCTGCAGGGATGGACAGGGAGCTGCAGGGATGGACAGGGAGGTGTCAGGATGGACAGGGAGCTGCAGGGATGGACAGGGAGCTGCAGGGATGGACAGGGATGGACAGGGATGGACAGGGAGCTGCAGGGATGGACAGGGAGCTGCAGGGATGGACAGGGATGGACAGGGATGGACAGGGAGCTGCAGGGATGGACAGGGAGCCACTGGGATGGACAGGGAGCTGCAGGGATGGACAGGGAGATGTCAGGATGGACAGGGAGCCACTGGGATGGACAGAGGGACCTGCAGGGATGGACAGAGAGCTGTCAGGATGGACAGAGGGATCTGCAGGGATGGACAGGGAGCTGTCAGGATGGACAGAGGGATCTGCAGGGATGGACAGGGAGCCACTGGGATGGACAGGGAGCTGCAGGGATGGACAGGGAGATGTCAGGATGGACAGGGAGATGTCAGGATGGACAGGGAGCTGCAGGGATGGACAAGGAGCTGTCAGGATGGACAGAGGGATCTGCAGGGATGGACAGGGAGCTGTCAGGATGGACAGAGGGATCTGCAGAGATGGACAGAGAGCCACTGGGATGGACAGGGAGCTGCAGGGATGGACAGTGGGATCTGCAGGGATGGACAGGGATCTGTCAGGATGGACAGGGATCTGCAGGGATGGACAGGGAGCTATAGGGATGGACAGAGGGATCTGCAGGGATGGACAGAGAGTCATTGGGATGGACAAGGATCTGCAGGGGCGATCAGGGATCTGCAGGGACGATCAGGGATCTGCAGGGATGGACAGAAGGATCTGCAGGGACCATCAGGGATCTGCAGGGACGATCAGGGATCTGCAGGGACGCACATTCGGCTGCCCCACCAGCCAAACCCCAGCTGAATTCTCACTTTGCCTTCCCCGGCGCTGCCTAACGAGCCGTCCTGTTTCCCATTAGTGCTGTGTGCTCAGCTAATGCATTTTGCTGGGAAAGCTGGAAATTTTCACCCGCTGGTAATGACTTGGGAAATGTAGCACCCAGCAGCCAGGCAGGGCGGGGGGCTCGGCTGGGACCCCCCACCTCCCCTGCCACGGCAGCTCCAGCCCCTCCCGAGGGGGGTGTGAAGGGATCTGATCCTCTTTGGTGTTCTGGTGGTGGTGATTTTATTTATTTTATTTTAATTCGCTATATCCTATTCATTATATTTTATTCCTGTTTTGTTTTTCAAGAGTGTAGAAAATAAAAGGGGAAGGAGGGGGGAATCTCTTAGGGGGAGTTTCTTAGGGAAGGGGTAAAAAAAAATCCCAACAACAAAACAACAACCCAAAAAGCCCCCCAAAAAGCCCCCAGCCCTTTGTAAACATCCCCCCTGAGCAAAGGGAAGGAGGTGAAAAGCATTTCCTGATAACTCCATTAAAGAATGAGGCTGCATTAACATTCCAAGTCCCTCGACAAGAGATGAAAGTGGGGAACTCGAGTTCAGCCTCTCCTGCTCCAGATGTTATTATGGGCTCCCTGAAAGGTTTTTTTATTTCTTTTTTTGCAAAGAGACAAAGATGTTGCCTACTTCAAACGGGGCTAATTGATGCTAATGACTATCAGATAGAGGGGGGGCGCTTTTCCCCCCTGCCAAGGGGAAAGAGAGAGCGCATTTTACAATCCCCCCATAGAAAACGCCCCACTCTTCAATCCAGGTTGGTGCTTTAGGGATTTTTGTTCCTCCCTGGCTGCTGCTTTCTCTCCTCCTCCTCATCCCCCCCTCCCCGCTTCATCTTTTCTGTCCCCCTTCTCCTGGGCACCCCGCAGCTCTCACTTGTTTGCCCATGAGAAATTTCACACCTCGCCTGTCGGTGAGGAGAGCCCGGCTCCGTTTCCATCCCCCGGCAGCCCCAGAGCCATCCCAGCGGGGAGAAAGGGGCGGCGGAAATTTCCCCAAAGCCACAGCAAGCACACGCGAAAACGTGACGGGGATTTGTGCAGCTGCGATCCCGGGATGGGGAAATCTCCTGCACCGGGAGCATCCTGCACTCGGGGATGGATGAGCCCGGGATCCCAGTGTTCTCTGGGATAACTGCCTGAGGGGGCTGAAAATTGCCTTAAAAATGGGATTTTAAACACCAGGGTTTGGCCTTGTGTCAGGTGTTTGCAAAGGTTCCTCCTGTGCTGATCCAAAGTGACAATAAATAATAACCCATGAACCAGTAATGGGCAATTAGGAATGTTCTGGAACCCCACGGCTCCTTGAGCTGCTGATCTGCTCCTTCCCAAACTGGATCCTGCTGAATCCTCTAGGGGAGGGGAGCAGGGATCCCTCTTTGCAGTGGGAAGAGGAGCAGGGCTTTTCTCTGAGGAGGATAAAGGATATGTTCCTATTAGGAGGATAAAGGATGTGTTCCTGTTAGTAGGATAAAGGATGTGTTCCTATTCCTCCACCACAACACCTGGAAAATACAAAATTCCTCTGGCTGACAAAGGCTGTGGGTGCTCTGTGCACCGGGAGCGCTGGCAGTGGGTGACAAGTGACCCTGCCTCAGCTTTGTCACCCTCTCCAGGCCTGGGGAGCTGGCAGTGGGTGACAAGTGACCCTGCCTCAGCTTTGTCACCTCTCCAGGCCTGGGGAGCTGGCAGTGGGTGACAAGTGACCCTGCCTCAGCTTTGTCACCCTGACCAGTCCCAGGGAGCTGGCAGTGGGTGACAAGTGACCCTGCCTCAGCTTTGTCACCCTCTCCAGGCTCAGGGAGCTGGCAGTGGGTGACAAGTGACCCTGCCTCAGCTTTGTCACCCTCTCCAGGCTCAGGGAGCTGGCACTGGGTGACAAGTGACCCTGCCTCAGCTTTGTCACCCTCACCAGACCCAGGGAGCTGGCAGTGGGTGACAAGTGACCCTGCCTCAGCTTTGTCACCCTCACCATACCCAGGGAGCTGGCACTGGGTGACAAGTGACCCTGGCTCAGCTTTGTCACCCTCACCAGGCTCAGGGAGCTGGCAGTGGGTGACAAGTGACCCTGCCTCAGCTTTGTCACCCTCTCCAGGCCCGAGGAGCTGGCACTGGGTGACAAGTGACCCTGGCTCAGCTTTGTCACCCTCACCAGGCTCAGGGAGCTGGCAGTGGGTGACAAGTGACCCTGCCTCAGCTTTGTCACCCTCTCCAGGCCCGGGGAGCTGCAGGGAATGCAGAACACGGGGCTGGGGTTGGGAAATCCCATTTCTTGTGGATCCCCAGCACCTCGCAGGGTCCCCAACAGCCCCAGTCTGGGTGAGGACAGGAGCAGGGGGAGCCCAGGTTCAGGTGACAAGGACAAGGCCACCCCCAAAGGACCCTGCCCAGCCCGGTGTCAGTCCAGTGTGGGATGGACGGGACAGTTTGGGGACGTTCCAGTTTGGCAGAACATCATCCCAAAGGCTGGCCCGGAGAGGGGTCCGTGCCCTTCTCTCCGTCCTTGTCACCTCGTTCTGTCAAACCTCCCCGGGTGCTGTCTCAACATGTCCCAGGCCGGGCTGGACACGGGTTTGGAGCAGCCTGGGACAGTGGAATGTGTCACAGCGGGATGTGTCACACGGCAGGGGACAGAACCAGACCGTCCCCAGGTCCCTTCCAGCCCCGAACATTCCATGATTCAGTGTTCATGGATGGGAAATGATCCCTGCGACCACCGAGACCCTCGGTGTGTGCTCGGGGGAGGCAGGGGACAGCAGCGCCCTGTCCCCAGCCCAGACGGCCAATACACACCCGAGCCGCGCTTCAGACAGCGCTGCCCGGCTTCATTGTCAGGTTAATTTGGGATAATGGCCTGCGAAGCACCGCAGCCCCATCCAGGCCTCATTAGCACTTGATAATATCGAGCATCCTGAGGAATTAGGGCTTGTCCCCCTCCTCCTCGCGGGCAGGGCTGATTCATCACCCGGGCATGTCCAGGCAGGGGCCGGGGGGCAGGACTGGCTCAGCCTCAGCTTTTCCTGGGGGGATATCCCGGTCCCGGCGGGTTCAGCCCCAGCTTTTCCTGGGGGGATATCCCGGGGGGCTCAGCCCCAGCTTTTCCTGGGGGGATATCCCGGTCCCGGGGGGCTCAGCCCCAGCTTTTCCTGGGGGGATATCCCGGTCCCGGCGGGCTCAGCCCCAGCTTTTCCTGGGGGGATATCCCGGTCCTGGCGGGTTCAGCCCCAGCTTTTCCTGGGGGGATATCCCGGTCCTGGTGGGCTCAGCCCCAGCTTTTCCTGGGGGATATCCCGGGGGGCTCGGTCCCAGCTTTTCCTGGGGGGATATCCCGGTCCCGGCGGGCTCGTTCCTGGATGCCACATCTGGCCCCGAATCTCAGCCAGATGTGGAATGAGGGAGCGGGACGTGCTGCACCCCCGTCCTCACCCCTGGGCTGCATGCTTGGGTCTCTGGACATTTAAAATCATCTCCCAAACCTGGAATTCCCGATTCTACATCCAGCAAAGCCTGGGAGAGCCCCAAAAATCAATTAACGCTCGAGATGCTGCGTGCCCCTCCCGTCACCCACAGGGGCTGCAATTCCAGGTGTCGAGAGCATCCCAAACCTGCGCATTTTAAATTAATTGGGAATTCTAAACGAGCCAAGCATTGAGGCAGCGCTGGGCCGGGCCTGAGTGCACCATCAGCCCGCTGCTCCCTTCAATTATCTTTTTTTTCCCCACATTGTTCTCCCCTAATGAGGAGACTAATGACCAAAGGATGGTTCATGAGTGGTTCCCAGACTCTCCTTGCCCAGGGCAAACACCGTCCACAATAGGATCACAAATTGTAGGGAGAAGCCCCGGCTGATCACATCAGAAACGGTGCGGGGATTTATCTCTCGGCCCCAACAATAACAGTATGTTCTTAATCGCCACTCCAAAGGGACAACTGGCGGGGGATCCGCCCGGCCTCATCATTAAAAGCTGGCAGCATCTTTGCTAGCGCTGCCCCTTTGTTCATCTTTCATTATCCCAATGCTCCGGCCCCGCTAATTCCTCTCCATCTTATTAAATCAATAGAGAAGGGCTGGGGGAAGGATGGGCAGCCCCGGGCTGGGATCCGGCTCCGATCTCGGCGGGGTGCGGGCTGGGAGGGGTGGGAGCCGCCCGGACCCCTGTGCTCACCCCGCTCCTGCGGGGGAAACTGAGGCACGGCGGGGAAACTGAGGCACAGCGGGGAAATTGAGGCACGGCGGGGGAAACTGAGGCACGGTGGGGGAAATTGAGGCACGGTGGGGAAATTGAGGCACGGCGGAGAAACTGAGGCACGACAGGGAAACTGAGGCACGGCGGGGAAACTGAGGCACAGCGGGGGAAACTGAGGCATGGGGGGAACTGAGGCACGGCGGGGGAAACTGAGGCACGGTGGGGGAAACTGAGGCACGGCGGGGAAACTGAGGCACGGCTAGGGAAACTGAGGCACGGCGGGGGAACTGAGGCACGACGGGGAAATTGAGGCACGGCTAGGGAAACTGAGGCACGGCGGGGAAACTGAGGCACGGCGGGGAAACTGAGGCACGACGGGGAAAACTGAGGCACGGCGGGGGAAACTGAGGCACGGCGGGGAAACAGCCACGGCTAGGGAAACTGAGGCACGGCGGGGGAAACTGAGGCACGACAGGGAAACTGAGGCACGGCGGGGGAAACTGAGGCACGGCTAGGGAAACTGAGGCACGGGGGGGAAACTGAGGCACGGCGGGGAAACTGAGGCACGGCGGGGAACTGAGGCACGGCAGGGAAACTGAGGCACGGGGGGAAACTGAGGCACGGCGGGGGAACTGAGGCACGGCTAGGGAAACTGAGGCACGGCGGGGAAATTGAGGCACAGAGGGGGAAACTGAGGCACGGCGGGGAAACTGAGGCACGGCTAGGGAAACTGAGGCACGGCGGGGGAACTGAGGCACAGCGGGGGAAACTGAGGCATGGGGGGAACTGAGGCACGGCGGGGGAAACTGAGGCACGGCTAGGGAAACTGAGGCACGGCGGGGAAACTGAGGCACGGCTAGGGAAACTGAGGCACGGCGAGGGAACTGAGGCACGGCAGGGGAAACTGAGGCACGGCGGGGAAACTGAGGCACGGCGGGGAAACTGAGGCACGGCTAGGGAAACTGAGGCACGGCGGGGAAACTGAGGCACAGCGGGGGAAACTGAGGGACGAGGGGGAAACTGAGGCACGGCGGGGAAACTGAGGCACGGGGGGAAACTGAGGCACGGCGGGGAAATTGAGGCACGGCTAGGGAAACTGAGGCACGGCGGGGGAAACTGAGGCACGGCGGGGAAACTGAGGCACGGCGGGGAAACTGAGGCACCGCGGGGGAAACTGAGGCACGGCAGGGAAACTGAGGCACGGCGGGGGAAACTGAGGCACGACAGGGAAACTGAGGCACGGGGGGAAACTGAGGCACGGTGGGGAAACTGAGGCACGGCGGGGAAACTGAGGCACGGTGGGGGAAACTGAGGCACGGCGGGGAAATTGAGGCACGGCGGGGAAACTGAGGCATGAGGGGGAAACTGAGGCACGGCGGGGAAACTGAGGCACGGCGGGGAAACTGAGGCACGGCTAGGGAAACTGAGGCACGGCGGGGAAACTGAGGCACGGCTAGGGAAACTGAGGCACAGAGGGGGAAACTGAGGCACGGCGGGGAAACTGAGGCACAGCGGGGAAACTGAGGCACGGTGGGGAAACTGAGGCACAGAGGGGGAAACTGAGGCACGGCGGGGAAACTGAGGCACGGCGGGGAAATTGAGGCACAGAGGGGGAAACTGAGGCATGAGGGGGAAACTGAGGCACGGCTAGGGAAACTGAGGCACGGTGGGGGAAACTGAGGCACGGCTAGGGAAACTGAGGCACGGCGGGGAAATTGAGGCACGGCGGGAGAAACTGAGGCACGGTGGGGGAAACTGAGGCACGGCGGGGGAAACTGAGGCACGGCGGGGGAAACTGAGGCACGGCGGGGAAACTGAGGCACGGCTAGGGAAACTGAGGCACGGCGGGGAAACTGAGGCACGGCTAGGGAAACTGAGGCACAGAGGGGGAAACTGAGGCACGGCGGGGAAACTGAGGCACGGCGGGGGAACTGAGGCACGGCTAGGGAAACTGAGGCACAGAGGGGGAAACTGAGGCACGGCTAGGGAAACTGAGGCACAGCGGGGGAAACTGAGGCACGGTGGGGGAAACTGAGGCACGGCGGGGAAACTGAGGCACGGCGGGGGAATTGAGGCACGGTGGGGAAATTAAGGCACGGGGGGGAAATTGAGGCACAGAGGGGGAAACTGAGGCACAGCGGGGAAACTGAGGCACAGAGGGGGAAATTGAGGCACAGAGGGGGAAACTGAGGCACGGCGGGGAAATTGAGGCACGCAGGGAAACTGAGGTACAGAGGGGGAAACTGAGGCACGGCGGGGGAAACTGAGGCACGGCGGGGGAAACTGAGGCACGGCGGGGAAACTGAGGCACGCGGGGAAACTGAGGCACGGCGGGGAAACTGAGGCACGGCAGGGGAAACTGAGGCACGGCGGGGAAACTGAGGCACGGGGGGAAACTGAGGCACGGCGGGGAAACTGAGGCACGGCGGGGAAACTGAGGCACGGCTAGGGAAACTGAGGCACGGCGGGGAAACTGAGGCACAGCGGGGGAAACTGAGGGACGAGGGGGAAACTGAGGCACGGCGGGGAAACTGAGGCACGGGGGGAAACTGAGGCACGGCGGGGAAATTGAGGCACGGCTAGGGAAACTGAGGCACGGCGGGGGAAACTGAGGCACGGCGGGGAAACTGAGGCACGGCGGGGAAACTGAGGCACCGCGGGGGAAACTGAGGCACGACAGGGAAACTGAGGCACGGGGGGAAACTGAGGCACGGTGGGGAAACTGAGGCACGGCGGGGAAACTGAGGCACGGTGGGGGAAACTGAGGCACGGCGGGGAAATTGAGGCACGGTAGGGAAACTGAGGCATGAGGGGGAAACTGAGGCACGGCGGGGAAACTGAGGCACGGCGGGGAAACTGAGGCACGGCTAGGGAAACTGAGGCACGGCGGGGAAACTGAGGCACGGCTAGGGAAACTGAGGCACAGAGGGGGAAACTGAGGCACGGCGGGGAAACTGAGGCACAGCGGGGAAACTGAGGCACGGTGGGGAAACTGAGGCACAGAGGGGGAAACTGAGGCACGGCGGGGAAACTGAGGCACGGCGGGGAAATTGAGGCACAGAGGGGGAAACTGAGGCATGAGGGGGAAACTGAGGCACGGCTAGGGAAACTGAGGCACGGTGGGGGAAACTGAGGCACGGCTAGGGAAACTGAGGCACGGCGGGGAAACTGAGGCACGGCTAGGGAAACTGAGGCACGGCGGGGAAATTGAGGCACGGCGGGAGAAACTGAGGCACGGTGGGGGAAACTGAGGCACGGCGGGGGAAACTGAGGCACGGCGGGGGAAACTGAGGCACGGCGGGGAAACTGAGGCACAGCGGGGGAAACTGAGGCACAGAGGGGGAAACTGAGGCACGGGGGGAAACTGAGGCACGGCGGGGAAACTGAGGCACGGCGGGGGAAACTGAGGCACGGCGGGGGAACTGAGGCACGGCTAGGGAAACTGAGGCACAGAGGGGGAAACTGAGGCACGGCTAGGGAAACTGAGGCACAGCGGGGGAAACTGAGGCACGGTGGGGGAAACTGAGGCACGGCGGGGAAACTGAGGCACGGCGGGGGAATTGAGGCACGGTGGGGAAATTAAGGCACGGGGGGGAAATTGAGGCACAGAGGGGGAAACTGAGGCACGGCGGGGAAATTGAGGCACGCAGGGAAACTGAGGTACAGAGGGGGAAACTGAGGCACGGCGGGGGAAACTGAGGCACGGCGGGGGAAACTGAGGCACGGCGGGGAAACTGAGGCACGCGGGGAAACTGAGACACAGCGGGGAAACTGAGGCACGGCTGGGAAACTGAGGCACGGCGGGGAAACTGAGGCATGAGGGGGAAACTGAGGCACGGCGGGGAAACTGAGGCATGGCGGGGAAACTGAGGCATGAGGGGGAAATTGAGGCACGGCGGGGAAATTGAGGCACGGCTAGGGAGACTGAGGCACGGCTAGGGAAACTGAGGCACGGCGGGGAAACTGAGGCACAGCGGGGGAAACTGAGGCACGGTGGGGGAAACTGAGGCACGGCGAGGAAACTGAGGCACGGCGGGGAAACTGAGGCACGGCGGGGAAATTGAGGCACGGCGGGGAAACTGAGGCACGGCGGGGAAATTGAGGCACGGCGGGGGAAACTGAGGCACGGGGGGAAACTGAGGCACGGCGGGGGAAACTGAGGCACGGCGGGGAAACTGAGGCACGACGGGGAAACTGAGGCACGGCGGGGAAACTGAGGCACGACGGGGAAACTGAGGCACGGCGGGGAAACTGAGGCACGGCGGGGGAATTGAGGCACGGCGGGGAAACTGAGGGACGAGGGGGAAACTGAGGCACGGGGGGAAACTGAGGCACGGCGGGGAAATTGAGGCACGGCGGGGAAACTGAGGCACGGCGGCTTCCTGGGAGAACCCCGGACGAGGTTTTAGCAGAGTTAGGAAGAGTTTATCTGCCCGCCAGTCCCTCACCTCATCCCGCAGCACCGGGGCTCGCTTGTTCAATGATCCCATCGGTTTTTACACTAAAATCGCACCGTGCAAAGGGTGGATGGTGCCGAGGTCACTCACGTTCATCCCGCAGCAGCAGAGACCGCTTGATTTAATGATTTAATGATTTATTCCGGTTTTACGATAAAATCACATCAGGCACAGAGGGTCTGGTGCCAGGGAAATCCTGGCTCGTCCATGCTGGGGTGACAGTGTGACAGTGCCACAGGGACGAGGGGTTCATTTTTTGCCACAAACCGTTTGCAAAGAGGGAAAATATTAAATCTCCCTTTTCTTTTTTTTTTAATTTTTTTTTAACAGCTCATTTCACCAGAACTGGTTTAAACCCAGAATTTATAACCTGAAGATTTTGTCACTGCAGTGCTCATTCCGCAGAGAACAATCCTCAGTTTATCGGTTCCTCTGCTGCATTTCACTTCATTTCATCCTTTCCGTGTATGCTGGGGAGTTTCATGTAAAAATGTGTAAAAATGTGTAAAAATGTGTAAAAATGTGTAAAAATGTGACGCCTTTCTCCTGGAGCAAGGCAGCCTGGGGTAAATTGATCCCAGACAGTCTGGAGATGCGGGATGCAGTGGGATTTCCTCCCAGCGCTCATGATGTCTTTTTTATATTCCCACAGAGGCGCGCAGCAGCCTCGGGAGCTCATTTGATGTTTCAATCGGGAATTAGCGGCAGGGAGCGGCCGGGGAAATGCTCCCGGACCGATTAACGGGATTACACGAGGGGATGGAGCCCGGAACGCGGGGCTGTGCCCTGAGCCGCGCCCGGCCCTGCTCGGGACACGCTGGTCCCGCTGAGAGGGGCGAGCGGCTCCGGGAATGGGCGAGCGGCTCCGGGAATGGGCGAGCGGCTCTGGGAATGGGCGAGGGAATGGGCGAGCAGCCCGGGGAATGGGCGAGCAGCCCGGGGAATGGGCGAGCAGCTCTGGGAATGGGCGAGCAGCTCTGGGAATGGGCGAGCAGCTCTGGGAATGGGCGAGCAGCCCGGGGAATGGGCGAGCAGCTCTGGGAATGGGCGAGCAGCCCTGGGAATGGGCGAGCAGCTCTGGGAATGGGCGAGGGAATGGGCGAGCAGCTCTGGGAATGGGCGAGCAGCCCGGGGAATGGGCGAGCAGCTCTGGGAATGGGCGAGGGAATGGGCGAGCAGCCCAGGGAATGGGCGAGGGAATGGGCGAGCAGCTCGGGGAATGGGCGAGCAGCTCTGGGAATGGGCGAGGGAATGGGCGAGCAGCTCTGGGAATGGGCGAGCAGCTCTGGGAATGGGCGAGCAGCTCTGGGAATGGGCGAGGGAATGGGCGAGCAGCTCTGGGAATGGGCGAGCAGCTCGGGGAATGGGCGAGCAGCTCGGGGAATGGGCGAGCAGCTCGGGGAATGGGCGAGCAGCTCGGGGAATGGGCGAGCAGCTCGGGGAATGGGCGAGCAGCTCTGGGAATGGGCGAGCAGCTCGGGGAATGGGCGAGCAGCCCGGGGAATGGGCGAGCAGCTCTGGGAATGGGCGAGCAGCTCTGGAATGGGCGAGCAGCTCTGGGAATGGGCGAGGGAATGGGCGAGCAGCTCTGGGAATGGGCGAGCAGCTCGGGGAATGGGCGAGCAGCTCGGGGAATGGGCGAGGGAATGGGCGAGCAGCTCTGGGAATGGGCGAGGGAACAGGCGAGCAGCTCCGGGAATGGGCGAGCAGCTCTGGGAATGGGCGAGGGAATGGGCGAGCAGCTCTGGGGATGGGCGAGCAGCTCCGGGAATGGGCGAGCAGCTCTGGGAATGGGCGAGGGAATGGGCGAGCAGCTCTGGGGATGGGCGAGCAGCTCCGGGAATGGGCGAGCAGCCCGGGGAATGGGCGAGCAGCTCCGGGAATGGGCGAGGGAATGGGCGAGCGGCTCTGGGAATGGGCGAGCAGCTCCGGGAATGGGCGAGCAGCTCCGGGAATGGGCGAGCAGCTCTGGGAATGGGCGAGCAGCTCCGGGAATGGGCGAGCAGCTCGGGGAATGGGCGAGCGGCCCGAGGAAGGAATTCAGGGTTTTCTGCATCTCTTTTTGGGGTGACATGTGGCTCTTCCTGCACTCAGCAGCTGCAGCTCCCTCAGCAGCGTCTGGGGCAAGCAGGAGCCCCAGAAACAGGGAAAGGGACACGGGAATTATGGAATGATGGGGCTGGACCTCAGAGCCTGTTCGGTGTCCCCAAAAGCAGGGAATGGGACACGGGAATTATGGAATTATGGAATGATGGGGATTGGATCACAGAGCCCACTCAGTGTCCCCAAAAGCAGGGAAAGGGACACGGGAATTATGGAATTATGGAATGATGGGGATTGGATCACAGAGCCCGCTGAGTGTCCCCAAAAGCAGAGAAAGGAAACAGGAATCATGGAATGATGGGGATTGGATCACAGACACTGCTCAGTGGCCCCAAAAGCAGGGAAAGGGAACGGGAATTATGGAATGATGGAATGATGGGGATTGGATCACAGACGCTGCTCAGTGTCCCCAAAAGCAGAGAAAGGGACAGGGAATCATGGAATGGTGGGGGTTGGATCGCAGACGCTGCTCAGTGGCCCCAAAAGCAAGGGAAGCAGCCGGGGCACAGGATGGGGGTCCCGCACCCCACAAAGGAATAATCCCGGCAGGAAGGAAAGCGGGGATGGGCACCCCCGAGCCCCAGCTCCGCCTGGTTATCCGCTCTCCGATCTCCCATCCCAATCCCATCCCAATCATTTCCCACCGGCCATTCGCACCTCTTCAGCAGCTCCCTGCATCCATCCCAGCCTTCCCCATCCCTGGGAGCCGCATCATTCCTCGGGGATCCTCCCCACGAGCATCTGGGGCAGATAACCTTTATCCCCTTAATAAAGCTGCTTAATTCTCACTTCCTCTTAATTATCTGTCGCTGAAAGCCACCTCGGCTTTTGCAGGCAGGTGAAAAATCAGCGTTTTTCTGAGAGATTGGGAAGGGTCTTTGGGATGTGGGGGGGTTTGGATAGGGACACACAGCTCTTATTCTTTATTCTTTATTCTTTATTCTTTATTCTTTATTCTTTATTCTTTATTCTTTCACTTTTATACCCAGACCTCCGGGAGGACGAGAGGACCAAGGCTGTGTCCCAAGCGCATCGATCCAGCTCAAAACGTTCCCAAGCATCTCTCCCTTATTTTCCACAGTGCCCAGACTTGATCCCGATCCCCGTGCCCGACCTGGGCCGAGCCGGGCTGAGCTGAGCTGAGCTGGGCTGAGCTGGGCTGAGCTGGGCTGAACCGGGCCGAGCTGGGCCGAGCTGGGCTGAGCTGGGCTGAGCTGAGCAGAGCTGGGCTGAGCTGGGCTGAGCTGGGCCGAGCTGGGCCGAGCTGGGCTGAGCAGAGCTGAGCTGGGCCGAGCTGGGCCGAGCTGGGCTGAACTGGGTTGAACCGGGCTGAGCTGAGCAGAGCTGGGCTGAGCTGGGCTGAGCTGGGCTGAGCTGGGCCGAGCTGAGCTGAGCCGGGCTGAGCTGGGCTGAGCTGGGCCGAGCTGAGCTGAGCCGGGCTGAGCTGGGCTGAGCTGGGCTGAGCTGGGCTGAGCTGGGCCGAGCTGAGCTGAGCCGGGCTGAGCTGGGCCGAGCTGGGCTGAGCTGGGCTGAGCTGCAGACCGCAGCATTGCAGGGGAAGGAAGCTCATTCCTACCCCTGCCCAGGCTGGAAGGAGCTCAGGAAATGTCCAGGATGAATCCAGATTTTCTACAAGCCATCATCTCCATCCCACAATGGGACAGACCTGGGGGCTCGGCTCTCTCATCCCAGCAATTCCTGCTTCGTCCCCCGTCCCTTCCCCACCCTCAGGAGCCCCCGGACAGGGCAGAGCTGGCAGGGAGGGGACAAGGGATGGCACTGCTGTGACTCAGCTGTCCCGAGGGCACGGAGCCACCCCGCACCCCCCCGGGGTTATCCCCGCCGTGACAAACCCCGAGGTGCCGGAGGAATGTGATTTAATCCATGCCGTGCACAAGTACATTTAGAAAGCCCGATCAATTTTAATTAAATCATTGCCGGGTCGGACGTTCCCCGCGGGAGGGGCAGAGCTCCGGGAGCATCCCCGGAGCGGGGTCGGGTCTGCCGGGAGGAGCCGAGTCCTGCCCGGGGCTGAGCTCCCGGGGGATTAAAGGTGTCCTGAGAACAAGGAAAGTGCCGCAATCAGCTCAGCCCCCGGCCGGGCGGGATTGAAGCAGCCCCAGAGCCCTCTTGTCTGGGGGCTGATTGGAATGAGCCCCCGGCATGCGAGATTAGCGCCTTAAACCCGCGCCCAGCCCCAGACAGACATGGGAAGGCATTAGCACAGTTTGGGCTCTTTGAGATGTGCCGGCTAATCCCCGCGGCGGCCGGGACAAAGGGCAGCTTCGACACTTGTCCCCTTCCTTCTGCATGTCCCCTTCTTTCTGCATGTCCCCTTCTTCCTGCATGTCCCCTTCTTTCTGCATGTCCCCTTCCTTCTGCACTGTCCCCTTTTTTCTCCACTGTCCCCTTCTTTCTGCACTGTCCCCTTCTTTCTGCATGTCCCCTTTCTGCATGTCCTCTTCGTTCTGCATGTCCCCTTCTTTCTGCACTGTCCCCTTCTTGCACTGTCCCCTTTCTGCATGTCCCCTTCTTCCTGCATGTCCCCTTCTTCCTGCACTGTCCCCTCCTTGTGCTGTCCCCTCCTTGCACTGTCCCCTTCTTTCTGCATGTCCCCTTCTTTCTGCATGTCCCCTTCGTTCTGCATGTCCCCTTCTTCCTGCACTGTCCCCTTCTTCCTGCATGTCCCCTTCTTTCTGCATGTCCCCTTCGTTCTGCATGTCCCCTTCTTTCTGCACTGTCCCCTCCTTGCACTGTCCCCTTCCTTCTGCGCTGTCCCCTTCTTCCTGCACTGTCCCCTTCTTCCTGCACTGTCCCCTTCTTTCTGCATGTCCCCTCCTTGCACTGTCCCCTCCTTGTACTGTCCCCTCCTTGTACTGTCCCCTCCTTGCACTGTCCCCTCCTTGCACTGTCCCCTTCTTCCTGCACTGTCCCCTCCTTTCTGTATGTCCCCTTCTTCCTGCACTGTCCCCTTCTTTCTGCATGTCCCCTCCTTGCACTGTCCCCTCCTTGCACTGTCCCCCTTTCCCTGGATCTCCCCCTGGCACCCTGCCCTTCTCCCTGCACTGTCCCTTCTTGCATTGTCCCCTTCACATCAGCACATCCAGGCGTCATTCCCCTCTGGGGGCACCATCCCCTTCTCCTGATCCTGTTCTCTTTCCTGGCATCATCATCCTCCTCCTTGAATTATTCCCTTCTCCTTGAATTATTCCCTTCCTGCACTGATCCCTTCTCCTTGCTGTCCCCTTTACTGTCCCCCTTTCCTGGACTGTCCCCTCCTGTCCTGCTCTGAGAGCCCTGGACTCAGCCAGCACTGCAGGGAGCTCTGAGCTGTGGTGAACAAATCCTCCCTCAGGATTCAGTGTCCTGATCTGGGAGATTTCCCAGCTCCCAACCCCTCTGGGATGAGCTGAGGCTGCAGGTGGCTCCCACTGCCCCAGGAGCCAGCCCTGCAGGAATGGGGTTATTCCTGCAAAGATCAGCCCAAGAGTTGCATAAATAATTTATTTCACCCCCAAACCCCGGGGGTACACCCTGTAGATATATATATATATAGATTAGATATTGGCAGCTATGATACATGCTATAATACACACACACAAAGGGCCCCAGGTGGCTCAGCTGCTCTTTGTCACAGTCTGTGCAGGGGCTGTCCCTGAGCTCGTGTGCTCCTGGCTGTCCCCTGGGCAGTCCTTGTCCCCCTCGTGGTGGCTCTGTGAGTCTGGGCTCCTCTGCTGGGTGCCCAAACCCACCTGGGCCAGTCTGGCTTGTTGCTGTTCCAGGCTTTGCTTCCTCCACTTGATCCTCCTGTTTTGGAACCAGACTTTCACCTTGCAATCACAGAATCATGGAATTAATAAATTTGGAAAGGTCGTGGAGTCCAACCCTTAACCTGGCACCCACCCACGTTTTTTAACATTTTCAGGGGTGGTGATTGCAGCCATCCCCTTCCAGTCTCCCAGTTAGGAAAGGGTAAAGCTTGGCTTTCCAAATCTGGCTGCTCCAGGGCTCAGGCAGCTTCCAGGGTGGAAAACTCCTCCCTGCATCCCAGCAGCTGGACCTGCTGGCAGAGGAGGAATCCAGCCTCAGGAGGGACACAAATCACAAATCCCTGTTCCCACACAGCCACGCTGTGCCTCAGTTTCCCCCCTGTGATGCTTTGCCAGGCTTGGCTTTGAGCAGGGGCAGGCAGCACTTGGAGATCAGGAAGCCTGGAGGGGACACAGAGAGGGGCAGGGTGGGGAGGTCCCCTCTGGAGTGGGGTCCCTCCTTGGGAGGTTCTTTCCTGGGGAGCAGAAGGAATCTCCGCTTTTGGAGGTGTTCTCTTTAAAGGTTTTCTGTTGTTTTTCAAGGCCCCCCGCATTTCCTGAGGGTCTCCTTGGAGAGGTGGATGCAGGTCCCTCATGGAAAAAAATCCCTTTGAGGGGATTTCCCATGTAGGAGCTGTCCCACATCTGGAGTTGTCCCTTTTTGGGGATTCTCCTGGAAGAGATCCCTTTGTGGGGCTCCCCTGGAGAGGTGAGAGCAGAACCCCGCCTGCAGATGTGCCCATGGGACAGGAGGACTCAGGGCCCCGTTTGGAGACTTTCCCGTGGGAGAGGAGGGCAGGACCCTCCCTGGGAGAATTCCCCTTGAGAGGGGTGTCCTGGGAGAGGCAGCCAAGGGTCTCCCCTGAAGAGATGGAAGGAGATTTGGGGATATTCCCCCTGGAGAGGGGGCTGTGGGTCCCTCTGGAAGGGCTCCCCATGAGTGGGGTCCCGTTTGGAGAGGTGGCCAAAGATCCCCCGGGAAGGGGGTCCCGATTTGGGGGTGTCTGCCTGGGAGAGATGGGCGAGTCCTGCTTGGGGAGGGGTCCCCAGGGGGGTGTCCCCAGGAGAGGGGGCTGTGGGTCCCCAAAGGAGAAGGGTCCCCCTTGGGGCGCGGGCAGGGTCCCCCCTTGGGGACATTGTGGGGTGTCCCCGGGGCAGAGGAGGGTCCCGGGCCGGTTCGGGGAGCGGTACCTGTGGCTCCGAGCCGGGTGACCCCACAGCCGGGGGTGACCCCACAGCCGGGGGTGACCCCACAGCCGGGGGTGACATCGCGGGGCAGCGGGCAGAGCCGCACGAACATTTATAGAGCCCGGGGACACCGGGGGCGGGACCGCGACATCGCCCCTGCCCCGCCCGGCCCCGCTCCGGTCCCCTCCTGTCCCCCTGCCCGACGGGGCCATGTCCCCATCCGTGCCCGCTGCTCGGCGTGGGGTGTCCCCTCCTTGTCCCCATCCTCAGCAGGGATGTGCCACCGCAATGTCCCCATCCTCAGCAGGGATGTGTCACTGCAATGTCCCCTCCATGTCCCCCATCCTCGGCAGGGATGTGTCACTGCAATGTCCCCTCCATGTCCCCCATCCTCGGCAGGGATGTGTCACTGCAATGTCCCCTCCATGTCCCCATCCTCAGCAGGGATGTGCCACTGCAATGTCCCTTCCATGTCCCCCAGCCCTCGCTGGGATGTGCCACTGCAATGTCCCCTCCTTGTCCCCATCAACAGGGATGTGTCACTGCAATGTCCCCTCCATGTCCCCATCCTCAGCAGGGATGTGCCACCGCAATGTCCCCTCCTTGTCCCCCATCCTCGGCAGGGATGTGCCACCGCAATGTCCCCTCCATGTCCCCATGCTCAGCAGGGCTGTGTCACTGCAATGTCCCCATCCTCAGCAGGGATGTGCCACCGCAATGTCCCCTCCATGTCCCCATCCTCAGCAGGGATGTGCCACCGCAATGTCCCCTCCATGTCCCCCATCCTCACCAGGGATGTGTCACGGCAATGTCCCCCAGCTCTTGATGGCAATGTCCCCTCCCCATGTCCCTTAGCTCTCGGTTTGGTGTCCCCCCCATGTCCCTCTGCCTTCAGTGGGGTACCCCCCATGTCCCCCTGTCCCTGGCTGGGTGTCCCCGTGTCCCCCTGTCCCCATTGGGATGTCCCCGTCCGTGGGGCAGAGACCCCCCCGTGTCCTCCCCCAGCGTGACATCGGCCCTGAATTGCTCCTGCAGGAGGATCCGGACACACAGGAGCCCAGTGTCACCCCGAGGCCACCAAATCCCCGGGCAGGGACTCGGGGTCCCCTTGGGCGCTGTGAGCTCTGTGCCCAGAGCTGGGGACAGCCCCAGGGGTGCCCTGGTGACAGCGGCGGGGCCGGGGGGCTCTGCCCGCACCCCCAGCTCGGCTGATGGGATTCAGATGGTCATTAGGGGCTGAGAGCCTTAAAAACCCGCGGTTCTTCCTAATGAGCTGGGAAAAGTCACACCTCGGCCGGCCAGAGGGCCAGAGCCTCCCCCGGGGCTCGGGGCTGTACTGGGGAGGAAACGGGGAGCGGGGCTGGGGCCACATCTGCACCACAGCAACCCCACCTTCGTCTCTGCCCGGGACAGACCCGGGCTGGGAGCCGGGACAATCCTCCCGGAACCGGGACAATCCTGCCGGGGCTGGGACAATCCTCCCGGAGCTGGGACAATCCTCCCGGAGCTGGGACAATCCTCCCAGAGCTGGGACAATCCTCCCGCCGGAGCTGGGACAATCCTCCCGGGGCTGGGACAATCCTGCCGGGGCTGGGACAATCCTCCCGCCGGAGCTGGGACAATCCTCCCGGGGCCGGGACAATCCTCCCGGAGCTGGGACAATCCTCCCAGAGCTGGGACAATCCTCCCGCCGGAGCTGGGACAATCCTCCCGGGGCCGGGACAATCCTGCCGGGGCTGGGACAATCCTCCCGGAGCCGGGACAATCCTCCCGGAGCCGGGGGACAATCCTCCCGGAGCTGTGACAATCCTCCCGGAGCCCGGGGACAATCCTCCCGGAGCCCGGGGACAATCCTCCCGGGGCTGGGGACAATCCTCCCGGGGCTGGGACAATCCTCCCGGAGCTGTGACAATCCTCCCGGAGCTGGGACAATCCTCCCGGGGCTGGGACAATCCTCCCGGAGCCGAGGAAATCTTCCCGGAGCATCCCCTGCTCTGCTCTGGAGCACCTCGTGGTGCCCCCAGATCCACACCAGGGGGTCTGCACACCAAAAAAACCCCCAAAAAAACCAAAAATAAAATCCCATGATGGGCACCGTGCCCGGGCAGTGCCACATCCCCGGGGCAGCACAGGGACCCCTCCCAACCCCCCTGCGGCCCTGGGCAGAGGGCAGGGATGAAAAGGTGGCAGATTTGGTGTTACCGAGTCCTAATGGGAAGATAAAAAGGCAGGAGGCCCTCGCTGGGCTCGGCTGTGTTTGGATAGGAGGTGCTTTCCCTTTTTTATTCCCTTTTTCCCCTCCTGTGTTTGATGGAGCTCAGCAAACACCCCGGAGCCCTCCCACGGCTGGGTGGTCCGGGATGGGGGTGCTCACATCCCTGAGCTGGGAGGGGGCTGGTGGCACCTGTGGGGTTGGGATCCGGGTGGGACGGGGCCAAAATCGGGATCCTGGGACCCAGAGGGGCTTTGGGATCCAGGGGGTTGGGTTCACATGGTCTGGAGCTGAAATGGGGCTCTGGTGTCTCCATGTGGTGTTTGGGATTTATGGGGGTTGGGTTCATGTGATCTGGAGCTGAATCAGGGTTCTGGTGTCCCCATTTGGTGTTTGGGATCCATGGGGTTCGGTTCAGGTGGTCTGGAGCTGGAATGGGGTTCTGGTGTCCCCATTTGGGATTTGGGATCAACACACATGGTCTGGAGCTGAAATGGGGTTCTGGTGTCCCCATTTGGGATCCATGGGATTGAGTTCACATGATCTGGAGCTGAAATGGAGTTCTGGTGTCCTCATTTGGTATTTGGGATCCGTGGGGCTGGGTTCACATGATCTGGAGCTGAAATGGGGCTCTGGTGTCCCCATTTGGGATTTGTGGGCATTGGGTTCACATGGTCTGGAGCTGCAATGGGGTTCTGGTGTCTCCATTTGGTATCCCTGGGGTTGGGTTAACATGATCTGGAGCTGAAATGCAGTTCTGGTGTCCCCATTTGATATTTGGGATCCATGGGGCTGGGTTCATGTGGTCTGGAGCTGAAATGGGGGTTCTGGTATCCCCATTTGGGATTTGTGGGCATTGGGTTCACATGGTCTGGAGCTGAAATGGGGTTCTGGTGTCCCCATTTAGGATTCATGGGGTTGGGTTCAGGTGGTCTGGAGCTGCAATGGGGTTCTGGTGTCCCCATTTGGGATCCAGGGGGTTGGGTTCAGGTGGTCTGGAGCTGAAATGGGGCTCTGGTGTCCCCATTTGGGATCCAGGGGGTTGGGTTCAGGTGGTCTGGAGCTGAAATGGGGCTCTGGTGTCCCCATGTGGTGTTTGGGATCAACGCACGTGGTCTGGAGCTGAAATGGGAGTTCTGGTGTCCCCATTTGGGATCCATGGGGATGGGTTAACACGGTCTGGAGCTGGAATGGGGTTCTGGTGTCCCCATTTGGTATTTGGGATCAACACACATGGTCTGGAGCTGGAATGGGATTCTGGTGTCCCCATTTGGTCTTTGGGATCCATGGGTTGGGTTCATGTGGTCTGGAGCTGAAATGGGGCACTGGTGTCCCCATTTGATATTTGGGATTTGTGGGCATTGGGTTCACATGGTCTGGAGCTGCAATGGGGCTCTGGTGTCCCCATTTGGGATCCCTGGGGTTGGGTTAACATGGTCTGGAGCTGAAATGCAGTTCTGGTGTCCCCATTTGATATTTGGGATCCATGGGGCCGGGTTCATGTGGTCTGGAGCTGAAATGGGGCTCTGGTGTCCCCATTTGGGATTTGTGGGCATTGGGTTCATGTGGTCTGGAGCTGAAATGGGGGTTCTGGTGTCCCCATTTGGGATTTGTGGGCATTGGGTTCACATGGTCTGGAGCTGAAATGGGGCTCTGGTGTCCTCATTTGATATTTGGGATCCATGGGGCTGGGTTCACATGATCTGGAGCTGGAATAGGGTTCTGGTGTCTCCATTTGGGGATTGGGATCAGCGTCATGTGGTCTGGAGCTGCAATGGGGCTCTGGTGTCCCCATTTGGTGTTTGGGATCAACACACATGGTCTGGAGCTGGAATGGGGCTCTGGTGTCCCCATTTGGGATCCATGGGTTGGGATCCCCAGTGATTTGTGCCACACTGGAGCTGTTTGGAGGTGCCCAGCAGGGTTTGGTTCCCTTTGATTTGTGCCACACTGGAGCTGTTTGGAGGTGCCCAGCAGGGTTTGGTTCCCTGGGCTCTGTCCCAGCTCTCAGGATCCTGTCCTGGGGACGGAGGGGAGGTGTCAGAGCTCGGGCAGGTGCTGCTGTGCAGGTGAGGGGCAGGCAGAGCTGGAGCTGGGGTCACTGCCCACAGAGCCAGGGTCTCCTTCCAGCAGGAGGGGGGATGTGAGTCCTGGCACCTCGTGCCTCATTTTGGGGATTAATTGCCAAGGCTCCGGCTCCTGAGCTAATTAATGACAAAGCTGCTCGTTAGTCCCGGGCCAGGCCGTCTGGGCAGGTGTGGATTGTGGAGGGGGGAGGCTCCAGGACCCCTGGACAAGCTCAGGGTGACCCCAGGACCCCCCCTTTGTGTCCATCCCTGTCCTGGAGCATCCCTCTGTCCCCTGTCCGTGTGTCCATCCCAGCTCTGGGAGACTTTCACCCCCAAAATCCTTCACAGCCAGCCCCGAAATGTGGGGCCAGGGACACCCCCAGTCTCTGGGAAAGGAGATTTTCTACCGGCTCAGCCGAAATTACTGGAAAAAACGGGAAGGGTTTGGATCCCCACTGCCATCAAGTGGCCGAGCAGGATCCAGCCTGACCCTCGTCCTCTGTGGGGTGGTTTTATCGGCGTGCCATGAAAATCCTCCGTGTTTTCCAGTTATGAAAGGTCTGCCACCCGCATTTGGGATGCAGAGCAAAGCTCTCCCTTAAGCACCCTGAGATATGCAGCTCCACTTCTCCTCTCCACAGAGCTGACCCAGCTCCGGGAGCTTCTCCCGAGGAGGGCTTGGACGTGCACAGGTCACCCCGGCTGCTTGAGGGTGAAAATGCAGGAAAAATAAAAAAATTAAAATATTTTAAACCCTGGCAGATTTTCCTGACCTGAGAACCTCCTTGCACAGCAGCTTTTGGAAGCTGGGAGCTCCACCAGAGGAATTTCTGTGAATAGCTGAGTGATGGGGGATAGAATGTGCCCCAAATCCCAGACTGGGGGTGTCCTGCAGCAGGGCTGGGTGCTGGGAAGGGATGGGGGATAGAATGTGCCCCAAATCCCAAACTGGGGGTGTCCTGCAGCAGGGCTGGTGCTGGGAAGGGGATCCTCGGGACTGGGACAGGTTCCCCAGAGCTGATTTGGTCACCCCAGGAATGGGATGGGTTTGGTCACCCCAGGAATGGGATGGATCCCCCCAGAGCTGGGTTTGGAATGGGATGGGTTTCCCAGAGTTGAGTTTGGTCACCCCAGGAATGGGATGGGTCCCCCCAGGGCTGGGTTTGGTCACCCCAGGAATGAGATGGGTCCCCCAGAGCTGGGTTTGGAATGGGATGGGTTTCCCAGGGCTGGGATGGATCCCTCAGGAGTTGAGACAACAGGGGAAAGTAATTTTCAAAGCTTTTTCTGTGCACCTGAAGGGAAAATTATGATTTTATTCTTTTCACCACAATCTTCCTTTTCTCTGTTCTGTTTTGGAACTGGGGTTCTTTCTCCTGGGCTTTGCTCCTGCTCTGTACCCAAACTCCTTTGGGTGATGGTGGTGTCAAAGGAGCCACACCCAGAAAAAAATAAAAATAAAAATCACTTTTTGGAGCATCTGGGTGTGATGCATCTGAAGGCATCTGAAGGGCTGAGCATCTCTGATCCACAGGGATCCAGGGATCCCAGTTAGTGACAATCCCAGTTAGTGACAATCCCAGTTAGCAGAGATCCCAGTTAGTGACAATCCCAGTTAGTGACAATCCCAGTTAATGAGAATCCCAGTTATTGACAATCCCAGCAGGGATCCCAGTTAGTGACAATCCCAGTTAGTGACAATCCCAGTCTGCAGGGATCCCAGCTGGGGAACATCCCAGTTAGTGACAATCCCAGTTATTGAGAGTCCCAGTCAGCAGGGATTCCAGTTAGTGACAATCCCAGTTATTGACAATCCCAGTTATTGACAATCCCAGTTATTGACAATCCCAGTTAGTGACAATCCCAGTTATTGACAATCCCAGCAGGGATCCCAGTTAGTGACAATCCCAGTTAGTGACAATCCCAGTTAGTGACAATCCCAGTCTGCAGGGATCCCAGCTGGGGAACATCCCAGTTAGTGACAATCCCAGTTAGTGAGAATTCCAGTTAGCAGGGATCTCAGTTAGTGACAATCCCAGTCAGCAGGGATCCCAGTTGGGGAACATCCCAGTTAGTGACAATCCCAGTCTGCAGGGATCCCAGTTGGGGAACATCCCAGTTAGTGACAATCCCAGTCTGCAGGGATCCCAGTTGGGGAACATCCCAGTTAGTGAGAATCCCAGTTAGTGAGAATTCCAGTTAATGACAATCCCAGTTAGTGACAGTCCCAGTTAGCAGAGACCCCAGTTAGTGACAATCCCAGTTATGGATCCCAGTTAAGAGCAGCCCTGGCAGTGGATCCCAGAGGATCCCAGCTGGGAGGAGCCACGGGGCAGGGTCCCAGTGGGGTCCCATTGAGGTCCCAGTGCGGTCCCATTGAGGTCCCAGTGCAGTCCCAGTGCGGTCCCATTGAGGTCCCATTGAGGTCCCAGTGCGGTCCCAGTGCGGTCCCAGTGGGATCCCAGTGCGGTCCCAGTGCGGTCCCAGTGAGGTCCCAGTGCGGTCCCAGTGGGATCCCAGTGCGGTCCCAGTGCGGTCCCCGGAGCTGTTCCCGCAGTGACCGCCAGAGGGCGATCCCAGACCGCGCTGGGGGCCGGTGGCGGAGGGGACAGAGGGACACAGGGACAGAGGGACGGGGACAGAGAGATGGGACAGGGGGATGGGGACAGTAGAATGGGACAGAGGGATGGGATAGAGGGACAGGGACAGGGCGATGGGACAGAGGGATGGGGACAGAGGAGACAGAGGGATGGGGACAGAGGGACAGAGGGACGGGGACAGAGGGATGGGGACAGAGGGACAGAGGGATGGGGACAGGGGGACACAGGGATGGGGACAGAGGGATGGGGGCAAAGGGACAGGGGGATGGGGACAGGGGGATAGGACAGTTGGGATGGGGGTACTCTGGTGTGTGACAACAGCATGGGGACAGTGGGAGAGGACACACCAGGCTGGGACACATGGGGATGGGACACAGCAGGATGGGACACACGAGGGTGGGACACAGCAGGATGGGACACACGAGGGTGGGACACAGCAGGATGGGACAGTGGGATGGGACACACGGGGATGGGACAGTGGGATGGGACACAGCAGGATGGGACAGTGGGATGGGACACTGGAATGGGACACAGCAGGATGGACACCCCAGGGCCAGCAGGTTTTCCCTGGATGTTTATCACAGAGGTTTATCCCGATGGATAAAGGGGGTTCTGAGCTGTCCCCTCTCTGTACTTCGGTGCCATCGAGCCACACGAGCTCTGGCTGAGCCTTTGGGTGTCCGTGTGGGACGTGTCCCCACCACCCCATGGGGACCGTGGGGAGATTTGTCCTTCCCTGCTGGTTTGGGACAGCAGGACCGAACTCTGTGCATCCCTGGTGCAGTGTCCCCAGGGCCAGCAGCCCCGCTGGGTCCCTCCCTCACCATCTGCCCCCAGGTGTGGGGGGGTCGGCTCCCTCCATCTGCCCCAAAGTCACCCGCGGTGTCATTGCCAAATCCAGAGGCGCCCGCGGAATTGATGGAGCCGGATTTCCACCCCGCTCTGTCAACACGGCCCCGTGGCCTCCCCCGGAGCCCCCTTAATCCCGCACACAATTGCGCTTTGCTGTGCAAACAGCTCGGGGGGGCCGTGCATGACAAACGCCAGCTCAGGGGGGGCCGGGAGCGAACCCCGGCATCGCTCACCGGGATTGAGCTGAGCCCTGCCCCGAGCCGGGGGGGCCGCTCTGCCGCTGTGCCACCTCATCATCCATTGATTGACTTCTGGGAGGGTAATAACAGCCGGAGATTGATGCTCGGAATCCCGGCCGGGGATCAAATGGAGCCAATTTCCCGTGTGCGACCCGCGGGGCAAAGCCCCGAGCGTCCCCTGGGAGGGCGGGGGAAGGGGACAGGGGACAAGGAGAAGGGACAGGGGACACGGGAACAAGGACAGGGGACAGGGGACAGCGGAGGGAGGACCCTACAGCCCTCCCCGCCGCACCAAACAATCAGAATAAAAGCAAATTATTTCTCCCATTTCCCTTGCCGAGATGAGCGATAAAGTGTCCATCCCGAAAAGCGCCTGATAACGCTTTAATTTCACTGCGAGGACTAAAAATGCCATTTCTACGCAAAGCAGGGCCCCGCTCTCCTCCCCGGCCGGCTTTTGATAAATGTTGGGTGATTTTTTCCTTCCTTTTTTTATTTTTTTTGCCCATTCCCCGTTCGGTTGGCGCAGGGGAAATGCCCCCGGAGCTACGAGCGCCGCGCAATAAAGCAAAATCATATTTTAGTCAAAATAGGCAGACGGCGCTCGCAGCCAACTTTCAAATTAGCATTTTGAGGGCAAATATGCAGCAATTTGAGATAATGAGGCCTGATTATTCAATCCAATGAATGTTAAATAGGCAGCGAGGGCGCCCGCGCCTTATCTCCCCCGCTTTCCATTTATTTGACTTTAGTTTAGTTTTAATCGTTTCCCATTTGAACTCTTTATTTGTCTCGGCTCAGGTCCCTTCCCCCACAGCCCCGGTCCCCTCCTGTCCCTCCTGCACTCCCGGGCATCCCCGCTCTGGGATCGGGAACCTGCGGGGTTCGGGAACCTGCGGGCACAGCCCCTTCCCCAGGGCTGGATCGGATTCCAGTTTGGATTCCCGGGAATTGGGGCTGGGGGAGCCGTGGGTGCCGCTCTCCGGGTCTGGGTGTCCGGGCTGGTTCGGTTTCGGTTGTTTTGGGGATGTTTGATCCTTGGGGAAGGGATTCGTGGATCTGTGGGATGGTTTGAGTTGGGAGGGATCGTAAATCCCATCTAGTTCCATGTTCAGGGACAATTCCCACTGTCCCCATGTCCAACCTGGCCTTGGACACTCCAGGGATCCAGGGAATTCTCTGGGAATTCCAGCCCAGCCCCTCCCCACCCTCCCAGGCAGGAATTCCTTGCCCAGATCCCAGCCCAATCTCCCCTTTCCCAGTGAAGCCATTCCCTGTGTCCTGTCCCTCCAGCCCTTGTCCCCAGTCCCTCTCCAGCTCTCCTGGAGCCCCTGCAGGGACTCTGAGCATTCCCTGGCATTTTCCCTTCTCCAGGGGAACATTCCCAGAGCAGAGGGGCTCCACAATCCTGGCAGCATTTCCATGAGCTCCTCTGGGCTCTCTGCAGCAGCTCCACGTGCTCCTGGATTTGGGATGCAGGGCTGGGGCAGCTCTGCAGGTGGGGTCTGACCTGAGCAGGGGGCACAGGGACACAATTCCCACCTTTCCTTGGGATCAGCCCAGGGCTGGGGGGTTTGGGGTCATTTCCAGCCTCTCACACCTTGAGGTGCTGCATTCCCAGCTCTGGGCTCCAGCACAAAACTGACCCAAAATCCAGTGAGCTCTGGGAATGGGATCCAAACTGGGAATGGGATCCAGCCCTGGAATGGGATCCAGCCCTGGGAATGGGATCCAGCTCTGGGAATGGGATCCCAACTCTGGGAATGGGATCCAGCCCTGGGAATGGGATCCAGTGAGCTCTGGGAATGGGATCCAGCTCTGGGAATGGGATCCAGCCCTGGGAATGGGATCCAGCTCTGGGAATGGGATCCAGTGAGCTCTGGGAATGGGATCCAGCCTGGGAATGGGATCCAGCTCTGGGAATGGGATCCCAGCCCTGGGAATGGGATCCAGTGAGCCCTGGGAATGGGATCCAGCTCTGGGAATGGGATCCAGTGAGCCCTGGGAATGGGATCCAGCTCTGGGAATGGGATCCAGCCCTGGGAATGGGATCCAAACTTGGGAATGGGATCCAGTTCTGGGAATGGGATCCAGCCCTGGGAATGGGATCCAGCTCTGAGAATGGGATCCAGCACTGGAATGGGATCCAGCACTGGGATGGGATCCAGCACTGGAATGGGATCCAGTGAGCCCTGGGAATGGGATCCAGCCCTAGGAATGGGATCCAGCTCTGGGAATGGGATCCCAACCCTGGGAATGGGATCCAGCCCTGGGAATGGGATCCAGCCCTGGGAATGGGATCCAGCCTGGGAATGGGATCCAGCCCTGGGAATGGGATCCCAGCCCTGGGAATGGGATCCAGCTCTGGGAATGGGATCCAAACTTGGGAATGGGATCCAGCTCTGGGAATGGGATCCAGTGAGCTCTGGGAATGGGATCCAGCTCTGGGAATGGGATCCAGCCTGGGAATGGGATCCAGCCCTGGGAATGGGATCCAGCTCTGGGAATGGGATCCAGCCCTGGGAATGGGATCCCAGCCCTGGGAATGGGATCCAGCTCTGGGAATGGGATCCAAACTTGGGAATGGGATCCAGCTCTGGGAATGGGATCCAGCTCTGGGAATGGGATCCAGTGAGCCCTGGGAATGGGATCCAGCTCTGGGAATGGGATCCAGTGAGCCCTGGGAATGGGATCCAGCCCTGGGAATGGGATCCAGCCCTGGGAATGGGATCCAGCCCTGGGAATGGGATCCAGTGAACCCTGGGAATGGGATCCAGCCCTGGGATTTCTCCCATCCCCGTTGGGGGCAGCTCCAGGCTGGGAAGCTCCTGGGCTGAGAGCTCTGCTCCCGCTGGGATGGAGAGCGGGATTTTGGACAAAATACGGAAAAAGAGACAAAAAGTCACTTTATTTGTGTTGTTTTCCAGCTTCCTGCCAGGAGGGGAGCTGGGTTTGTTGGGAGTCCACATCCAGGATGCCACTGCAGCATTTTAGGGGAGGGAGATTCCGTGGAGCAGGAGGAGGAATAAAAATTTAATTAATCAAAAATGGAAGGAAAGGTTAAAGTTGAGGGAGAAACTTAAGGAAAAAAAATTAACTGATCAAAAATTGAAGAAAGAGTTAAAGTTGAGGGAGAAATTAAGGAAAAGAAAATTAGGGAAAAAATTAAATTAAAATTGAAGGGGAAAAAAAATTATAGCTGAAAGTAAAGCCAAAGTAAAAATTGATGTTAAAACAAAAATTGAAGTTGAAGGAAAATTTAAAGCAAAAAAAATTAAAGTTGGAGCAAGAATTAAAGGAAAATTTCACTCAGCTCAGGCTTGCTGCAAAGGATCCCTGTGTTCCCTTTGATTCCAGAGTGGAATAAAAAATACAGTAATTGATTTCAGGGGTAATTAAAAACCCTCCTTATGCATCGAATGCAGAGGTGAGCGTGAAATCAAAGAGGTGAATAAATATGAGAGACATAAACAGGAGCAGGGCAGGGGAGGTGAAGGGAGATGGAAAAAAATCCCAATTATGGAGGTAAAAGATGGGAGAGGAGGAGATGTGGCGGGAGCAGAGATAATCAGAGCATAAAAAACAGGGAAAAACAATCAAAAGAAGGGAAAATCAAAAGCAGATGCTGAGTAGGGATAAGGGGCAGCGGGAGCAGGCCCTGGACTGGAGGGATAATTGGATTTTAGCTCATCTCAGGGGCGATAAGAAATTCCTGGGGTAGGATTTTTATTCTTGTATGAAGCATATTTTAATGGGGTATTTGAATAGGGCTGGGGCAGCACACCCCGACTGAAAATGCAGGATTTGCTGCAGCTCGTGCTTGGGAGCTTTTTGGGGTGAAATGGGGCTCTTCCTGCAGTTTGGGGCAAGCAGGAGCCCCAAAAATAAGGAGAGGGACATGGGAATTATGGAATTTTGGGGCAGGAAGGGACCTCAGAGGTCTTGTGGTGTCCCCAAAACAAGGGGAATTATGGAATGATGGGGGCTGGACCTCAGAGCCCACTCAGTGTCCCCAAAAGCAGAGGAAGGACATGGGGATTATGGAATGGTGGGGCTGGAAAGAGACCTCAGAGCTGCTCAGTGTCCCCAAAAACAAGGGAAGGGACATGGGAATCATGGAATAGAGGGGCAGGAAGGGTCACAGAGCCTGCTCAGTGTCCCCAAAAGGAAGGAAAGGGACTAAGGAGCCATGGAATGTCTGTGCTGGAAGGGACTTCAGGGCTGGCTCAGTGTCCCCAAAAACAAGGGAAGGGACACAGAAATCGTGGAATGATGGGGGCTGGACCTCAGAGCCCGCTTGGTGTCCCCAAAAGCAAGGAGAGGGACACGGGAATTGTGGAATGTCAGTGCTGGAATGGACCCTGGGTCTGCTCAGTGTCCCCAAAACCAGAAGGGACACGGGAATTCTGGAATGTCGGTGCTGGAAGGGACCCTGGACCCCGCTCAGTGTCCCCAAAAGCAGGAGAGGGACATGGGACTCATGGAATGTTGGTGCCAGAAGGGGCTCAGGGCCCGCTCAGTGTCCCCAAAAGCAGGAGAAGGAACCCTGGGGCCCACTCAGTGTCCCCAAAAGCAGAAGGGACACGGGAATTGTGGAATGTCAGTGCCGGAGGGGCTCGGGGCTGGCTCGGCGCTGTCCCCAAAAGCAGGAGAGGGACACAGGAATTGTGGAATGTCGGTGCCGGAGGGGCTCAGGGCTGGCTCGGCGGTGTCCCCAAAAGCAGAAGGGACACGGGAATTTTTTGTGGAATGTCGGTGCCGGAGGGGCTCGGGGCTGGCTCGGCGGTGTCCCCGCACTGGAGCGGAACGGGCGCACCGGGGCCAGCGGAGATGGCAGCGATAGCGCAGGGCCCGCACCGAGCCCGCGGCCCGGCCGCCCCTTATCGCGGCGGGATCGGTCGCGATAACGGCACCGCGACCTTGCCCCGGGCACGGAACGGGCACGGAGCGGCGCGGGGTTAATTACGGGGGTTAATTGGCACTGGGGCCCCTTCCCTCACCTGGGAACCTCCGCAGGGAGGGGACGCGGGCACGGCTCGGTGCCACCGGGGAGGATCCGCGGGGACACCGGGAATGCGCGGGGACACCGGGAATGCGCTCCCGTGGGCACGGGAGAACGGCCCTGGGGGCACACGGGTGTGCGGGGCGCAGGGCACGGGTGGGCATGGGAACAGCTGGATATGGACACGGACATAGCTGGGCATGGGAAGAGCTGGGCATGGAAAAACCTGGGAATGGACGCAGCTGGGAATGGACACACCTGGACATGGAAAAACCTGGGAATGGACTCACCTGTGCGGGGACACACCTGTGTAGGGACATACCTGGGCATGGACGCATCTGTATGGGGACACACCTGGGCACGGACACACCTGTGCGGGGACACACCTGGGCATGGACACACCTGTGCGGGGACACACCCGTGCGGGGACACACCTGTGTAGGGACATACCTGGGCATGGACACATCTGTATGGGGACACACCTGGGCATGGACATACCTGTGCAGGGACACACCTGGGCGCGGACACACCCATGCTGGCACTCACGTGCACACCACACCCGTGGCGGGTCTGGGGACACACCGGCAGAGTCACGCCGGGGATGCGGGGCCGGCAGTGTCCCGGGCCGTGGGGATGCGCGTGTCGTGGGTGTGACCGCACGGGGGTGACCACACCGAGAGTGACCACACGGGGGTGACCACAGGGGGGTGATCGTACCGAGAGTGACCGCACCGGGAGTGACCGCACGGGGGTGACCACAGGGGAGTGACCACACCGAGAGTGACCGCATGGGTGTGACTGCACGGGGGTGACCACATGGGGGTGACCACACCGAGAGTGACCGTACGGGGGTGACCACAGGGGGGTGATCATACCGAGAGTGACCGCATGGGTGTGACTGCACGGGGGTGACCACATGGGGGTGACCACACCGAGAGTGACCGTACGGGGGTGACCACAGGGGGGTGATCATACCGAGAGTGACCGCATGGGTGTGACTGCACGGGGGTGACCACATGGGGGTGACCACACCGAGAGTGACCGTACGGGGGTGACCACAGGGGGGTGATCATACCGAGAGTGACCGCATGGGTGTGACTGCACGGGGGTGACCACATGGGGGTGACCACACCGAGAGTGACCGTACGGGAGTGACCGCACCGGGTCTGGGCGTCACCCCGGCCCCGCCCCGGCCCCGCCCCCTGCGCTCCCCGAGCCCCGCCTCCCCCTCTGGGGGGCGGAGTCAAGACGGGGTGGGGCAGCAGTGGGGCGGGGCTAGAGCCGCTCGCGGGGCGTGGCTACGCGTGGGGGCGTGCCCCAGCGCGAGGGTGGGGTCGGTTGGGGCGGGGCTAACGCCGGTGGGGGCGGAGCCGGAGCGCGCTGTGGGCGGGGCCCGCCCGCCGGTGTCGCTCGCGCTGCGGCAGCGGCGGCTCCGGAGCGGGGCCCGGCCCGGCCCGGCCGCTTCTCCCCGGCCCTGCCCCGTCCCGCACGGCCCCTTCTCGCAGCCCGGCCCGGCCCGGCCCCGCCCGGCCATGGCGCTGCTGCGGGCGGCCGCGCTGCCCTCCGAGGGCTGCCCGGCCTGGCTGCCCACTCACGTCCAGGTGACGGTGGTGCGGGCCCGCGGGCTGCGCTGCAAGGGCGGCGGCGCCGGCAAAGGCAAAGCGGGCGGCAGCGACGCGTACACCGTGATCCAGCTGGGCCGCGAGAAGTACAGCACCTCGGTGGCCGAGAAGAGCGGCGGCAGCCCCGAGTGGAGGGAGGAATGCGCCTTCGAGCTGCCCCCCGAGCCCGGGGCCTGCGCCGGGCTGCTGCTCACCGTGATGCACCGGGCGCTCGTGGGCATGGACCGGTTCCTGGGCCAGGCCCTGGTGCCGCTGGAGCCCGGCCGGCAGCGCGGCCGCGAGCCCGACGAGCGGTGAGTGCGGGGCACGGCCCGGCCCGGGCTGCGGCACCGGGGGTGGCGGCTGGGGACCGGGGATGGGCACATGGACCGGGCTGGGCACACGGACCGGGCTGGGCACACGGACCGGGGATGGGCACACGGACCGGGCTGGGCACACGGACCGGGCCGGGCACACGGACCGGGCTGGGCACACGGACCGGGGATGGGCACACGGACTGGGCTGGGCGCACGGACCGGGCTGGGCACACGGACCGGGGATGGGCACATGGACCGGGCTGGGCACACGGACCGGGGATGGGCACACGGACCGGGCTGGGCCATGGGATTGGTGTTCTGGGATCCTGTCACGGCATCCCTGGAGGGGCAGCGGGGTCACTGTGTGCCCCGGGCTGGGCACATGGACCGGGCTGGGCCATGGGATTGGTGTTCTGGGATCCTCCTGTGTCCCAGGGTGCTGTCACAGCATCCCTGCAGGGGCAGTGGGGTCACTGTGGGCCCCAGGGTGGGCATATGGAACCTGCCAGTGCCCTGGCATGGCTGTCACTGGGTCACTGTGTGTCACTGGGGGGTCACTGTGTGTCACTGTGTGCCCCGGGGTGGGGACATGGAACCCCCAGTGCCCTGGCACGGCTGTCACTGGGTCACTGTGTGTCACTGGGGGGTCACTGTGTGTCACTGTGTGCCCCGGGGTGGGGACATGGAACCCCCAGTGCCCTGGCACGGCTGTCACTGGGTCACTGTGTGCCCCAGGGTGCCCAGGGTGGGCACATGGAACACCCAGTGCCCTGGTATGGCTGTCACTGGGTCATTGTGTGCCCCAGGGTGGGCACACGGAACCTCTCATTGCCCTGGTGTGGCTGTCACTGGGTCACTGTGTGCCCCAGGGTGGGCACACGGAACCTCTCATTGCCCTGGCATGGCTGTCACTGGGTCACTCTGTGTCACTGTGTGTCACTGTGTGCCCCAGGGTGGGCACGTAGATCCCCCAGTGCCCTGGCACGGCTGTCATTGGGTTACTGTGTGTCACTGCAGGGTCTCTAGGTACCCAGGGTGGGGCACAAGGAATGCCCCAGTGCCCTGGCATGGCTGTCACCGGATCACTGTGTGTCACTGGGGGGTCACTGTGTGCCCCAGGGTGGGCACATGGAACCCCAATGCTCTGGCACGGCTGTCACTGGGTCACTGTGTGGCTCAGGATGGGGTCCCTGGGTACCCAGGATGGGCACAAGGAATCCCCCAGTGCCCTGGCATGTCTGTCCCTGGGTCCCTGTGTGTCACTGGGTCCATGTGTGTCACTGGGTCCCTGTGTGGCTCAGGATGGGGTCCCTGGGTACCCAGGCCAGGTGCTGGAGGAGGAAGGGCATCACGAATTGCATGGACAGCCTGGGGACGTGCCACAGGGATGAGGGTGTGGCAGGTCCTGGGGGCTCACCTGCCATCCCTGGGCTGTGCCTGCAGCAGGAGGGGTGGCACAGGCTCCCTGGTGCCCTGGGGACGTGTCCCGAGGCTGTGCTGGCATGTGTGACCCCCGAGGGACTCGGGGCATCGCAGGGCCCGGAGATGCTCCAGGAAGGACATGCTGGGAGGGGTGGGACATCACGGGTGCGCCAGGAAGGTGTTTGGAGCAGGGGCTGGCTCGGGTCCCTCTGTCACCCTGGGAGGGAATCGTGCTGGACAAGGCACCAGGGCATCCATCCATCCATCCATCCATCCATCCATCCATCCATCCATCCATCCATCCATCCATCCATCCATCCATCCATCATCCATCCACCCCCTGACAGGATGGCCCCAGCTCCATCTCCATCCTGGCAGGGCTCTCCTGGCACAGCTGCACCTCGTGGTTTGTCCCCTGATGGCTGCGGTGGCTTTGCAGCCCCCCCTTTGTCACTGGTTTGTGACCCCCAGTTTGGGGGTGCTGCCTCCAGCCCGAATCCCTGGGCATGGGGGAATTGCTGATCCTCCCCCTTCCCCAGAAGGGTTTAAAACAATCAGAAGGTTTTGGAGCCTTTGCCAAGCACAGAAATGCAGGAATGTGGCTGGAATTCCTGCAGGGAAGGACTTTTGGGGGTTTGTTGCACACAGACCTGGCTGGGCTGGTGGAGCAGAGCAGCCCCCCTGCTCCCTGGCCCCCCGGATCCCGGGAATTGTGCTTGGCTGGCTGCCCGAAGCTGCGGGCTTGGAGAGGAGCCTCCCTCGCCCTCCAGCCCGGGCAGTGCAGGGATTGGCAGCAAAAGGGGCTGCAAGAACTTTTCCCGTGGAGAAACGCAGCTCCACAGCCCTGGAGGCTCCGGCTGCCCCGAGATGGGAGCGTGGGCAGGAGCAGGAATGAGTAACCCCGCAGATCCTGGCTGGGAGTTTCCCCCCAGGGTTTATTTTGCTTTTCTAAGCCAAATGCCGGGAGGCCGGGCGGTGCCGGAGGAGCTGGGTCAGGATTTTTGGGGCCTAATTGAAACCAGCACCGACTGCAGGGCTTTGGGAGAGACACGGGGGATGTGGAACTGCTCCATGGTTTGGGGAATGAGCTGGGGCAGGGGCTTGGGGAGAGGATTTAGTGGAGCTGTGCAGAGCAGGAGCCTTGTGAGGCCCTGCCAAGGCTTGGTCTTTGCTCTGGGCTGTCTCAAAGGTCTCGACAGGGGCTGTTAATCCCACGGGAGCAATGTCCAGCCTGGCCAGACCCCGTGTCACAGCTGTGGTGACCCTGTGACACCGCTCCTGCAGCCAGGGGGATCCAGGCTGCCAGGCTGGGACATCCCCAGGGGGGTGGGGAAGGCTTCAGGGAGACCTTCCAGCACCTTCCAGGGGCTCCAGGAGAGCTGGAATTGGGGACAAGGCTGGAGGGACAGGACAGAGGGAATGGCTTCACTGGGAAAGAGGAGATTGGGCTGGGATGTGGGCAAGGAATTCCTGCCTGGGCTGGAATTCCCAGATTTGCTGCTCCTGGATCCCTGGAGTGTCCAAGGCCAGGTTGGACGTTGGGGACAGTGGACAGTGTCCCTGCCATGGATGGGGTGACACTGGATGACCTCCCAGGTCCCTTCCAGCCCACCCCATTCCAGGATTCTCTCATTTGCTGTCTCCCTTCCTCCCTTCCTGTGGCTTTGCTTGCATAAGGAAAATTCACTTCCCTTTGTGGCATTCAGCTTTTAAAACTCTTTATCTTCACCCCTGGCCCCCCAGGATGGAAGTGAGCATGGAAAACACGACAGAAGCTCTGAGCCTGTGTCCCGAGGGTGGTGCCAGCTCTGCAGCCTGGCTTTTGGAGCAGAATCCCAGGGGCTGGAGCTTGTCCAGCCAGGTGGGAGAAGGATCATGGGGAGCTCAGGGGGGTTTGGCTCTTTGGGAGCTACCAACCCGCTCAGACATCTGGAAACAACTTTGTTCAGGAGGAAACTTTGATTCCCAGATTAAAAAAGAGCAAAACAAACAGAGGGTGCCACCCTCGGGGCTGGCCCTGCTGAGCCCACCCAGGCCTGTGCTGGGGAGATAACGGGGCTGTGGGGCCGAGCCTCGGGGATCCCATCCTCACCCTGCTGCCAGCTGCAGCAAAGGATCCATTGTCACTGTGCTGACCTTGCTCTCATTTCCCTGCCGGTTTTTATTGCACAGAAACTCCACCGGTGATAATTATTATCCTTGTTTTCGGCCGGGTGGAAAATGTTCCGTCAAACTTGGACTCTTGTGCGGGAAGGAGCCGCCGGCGAGGCCGGGGGTGTTTACGAGCTGCCTCGTGCAGTTTAGTCTGGGTCATTTCAGTGCTCTGCCAGGGGAAAATCAACTCCTGCACTTGCACAAGAGCGGCCTGAGAGCTCTCATGGCCTTTTTGGGCATCCCAGGGTTTGCCCCATGCTCAGGCAGCTCCAGGATTGGGTTTGGCAGGCAAAGCAAGCTCTGAGCACTTGGTTTTTTGTGTGCCCAAAGAACCCTGGGCAGCATCTCTTGGTGCTCACCTCCCTCCCTGTCCTGTGCTCAGTCCCAGCTAAACCAGGGTGCAGCCCAGGAAAAGAGGCATTTTTGGGAACTCACAAGGCAGCTGCACCTTCTGCTTCCCAACATCCAGGAAATGTCCCTGGAGTCCCCTGTGGGACAGGGGGCTCATCCTGTGGGGTGGCAGCAGCCAGGGACTGTCCCCTCCATACCCAGCCCCTCTGCAGGCACCTGGGAGAGCTGGGAGTGCCCCAGGGATCCATCCAGCAGCCATCAGGCTGGGTTTGCATGGAATCAGAGAATCCCAGGGTGGTTTGGGTTGGGTGGGGCTGTAAAAGTCATCCAGTGCCAGCACTGCCAGTTCCATGGGCAGGGACACTTCCACTGTCCCCAATGTCCAACCTGGCCTTGGACACTCCAGGGATCCAGGAGCAGCCCCAGCAAATCTGGGAATTCCAGCCCAGGCAGGAATTCCTTGCCCAGATCCCAGCCCAATCTCCCCTTTCCCAGTGAAGCCATTCCCTGTGTCCTGTCCCTCCAGCCCGTGTCCCCAGTCCCTCTCCAGTGGATTTGCAGAACTTTCCTTTGGGAGAGCAGCATGGGAGGGGACATTGAGGGGACACAGGAGCTGCCTGAGAACCCAAAATATCCTTGATTTTGCTGTGTGCATGTGAGGTTGGTGGTGGGAGGAAGCAGCAAAAGTCCAAGATTTCCTGGGCTGGCTAAAGCCAGGCCTTGGTTGCCATTCCCTGGTCCCTTTGTTGCCATTCCTCCCTCTCTGAAGTTCTGTCCCACAGCTCTCCCAGCCCCTGGGACATGGGGGAGGTTAAAGGAGCAAACCCTGACCCAAACCCCAGGGCTTTGCAGCACAGGGCTCTGGGTTTGAGGGACAGGGAGGGCAGCAGGGATCAGCATTCCTGGCTCTGCTCTCCCTGCAGTGACTTGCAGTTGCTCCCTGGCTGCTGTCTGGGCTGGGAGCACAGGGAACTCGTCTGGGGGAGTTGTTCCCTCTGCAGAAATAGCTCAGCTCTGACTTCCCCAAAGCCCTTCCTGGCTGCACTTCCCTCTTCTTGTTCCTGTTCTGCCCAGCTGTGGGGACACAAGTGAGAGAGTCTGGGCTGCTGTGGGGCTGCAGAGGGTGGGACCCTCCTCTCCCCATCAGCCAATTTCCTTTGGCTGCCAGAGTCCTTGGGGCCACCAGGGCTTCTCTGCTCCACTGCTGATGGAGCTCCTCTGGTGAGCTCAGTGGAGAAGGGACAGAAAATTCCTTGGGTTTGGGGGGAGAGGTCATGGAGCCAGAGAGAGCACAGGGGGTTGTGAGCCCCAGCACTGGCACAGAGCTGGGACAAGGAAAGGGCTGAGGCAGAAAGGGCTGCCCAGTGATGGATGCTGCCCATCTGCTCAGTGCTGGGGCCGTGCAGGGGTCCCTCAGAGCCAGGGATGGTCCCAAATCCCCCACAGGGCTCCCTCACTCAGCCCCACACTAGGCACTTGTCCCTTCCCCTCCTTGTGGCAAAAGCTTTCCCTGGCACTGCCCTCGTGTTCCCCCTGGAATGGACCCGCTCTCATCTCCTCCTCCAGCCCCTCTGGACCTGTCAGCCCACGCTGTGCTGCTGCTATCTCCCTCCCTCCTTTAATGAAGATCATTAGCCCTGGAATGAGGCGGTGGCAGCCTGCAGGCTCAGGCTGGGGCATCTCCCTGGGGCTCTTTTCCATTCCCAGCGTGGCCCTGGCTCCTTGTCCCTCTCCCAGGGGACATTCTCCCACCCAGGCTTGGAGCTCTCTCTGCTCCCTCTGCAGCTCTGTCCTTGGCAAGTCTGTCCTCAGGCCCAGGAGAGGGAGAGACCTTGCAGTGGGGTGGGGAGGAAATTGCTGCTCTGGGAGAGATTTGGGATGGGAGGTTTCAATCCAAGGGCACAGAGCCCTTTTCCCTGGGGTCAGGGTGCCCAGCAAGGCTGGGGAGGGACTCTGAGGGGGCCAGGAGCTCCTTGGATGCCCTGACAGGGATGGCTTGGGGCTGAAAATGCAGCTCTGAGGCGTGGATGGGTCTGAGGAAGGAAACGCCCTGGTGTGTGGAAATGCTGCAGGGGAGGAGGGGGTGGAGCTGCCAAAAAGTGGGGCAGGATGCTCTGCTGAGAGGGGCACGGAGCCACCAGGGCTGGGGAGGGAGCTGTGGTGTCACCAGGGCTGGGATAACATCCATGGTGACACCAGGGCTGGGATAACATCCATGGTGACACCAGGGCTGGGATAACATCCATGGTGACACCAGGGCTGGGATAACATCCATGGTGACACAGGCTGGGATAACATCCATGGTGACACAGGATGGGATAACATCCATGGTGACACAGGCTGGGATAACATCCATGGTGACACAGGATGGGATAACATCCATGGTGACACCAGGGCTGGGATAACATCCATGGTGACACAGGATGGGATAACATCCATGGTGACACCAGGGCTGGGATAACATCCATGGTGACACAGGATGGGATAACATCCATGGTGACACAGGATGGGATAACATCCATGGTGACACAGGCTGGGATAACATCCATGGTGACACAGGATGGGATAACATCCATGGTGACACCAGGGCTGGGATAACATCCATGGTGACACCAGGGCTGGGATAACATCCATGGTGACACAGGATGGGATAACATCCATGGTGACACCAGGGCTGGGATAACATCCATGGTGACACAGGATGGGATAACATCCATGGTGACACAGGATGGGATAACATCCATGGTGACACAGGCTGGGATAACATCCATGGTGACACCAGGGCTGGGATAACATCCATGGTAACACCAGGGCTGGGATAACATCCATGGTGACACAGGATGGGATAACATCCATGGTGACACAGGATGGGATAACATCCATGGTGACACAGGCTGGGATAACATCCATGGTGAGCAGGATGGGATAACATCCATGGTGACACAGGCTGGGATAACATCCATGGTGACACAGGATGGGATAACATCCATGGTGACACAGGATGGGATAACATCCATGGTGACACCAGGGCTGGGATAACATCCATGGTGTCACCAGGGCTGGGATAACATCCATGGTGACACAGGCTGGGATAACATCCATGGTGACACCAGGGCTGGGATAACATCCATGGTGACACCAGGGCTGGGATAACATCCATGGTGTCACCAGGGCTGGGATAACATCCATGGTGACACAGGATGGGATAACATCCATGGTGACACAGGCTGGGATAACATCCATGGTGACACCAGGGCTGGGATAACATCCATGGTGACACAGGATGGGATAACATCCATGGTGACACCAGGGCTGGGATAACATCCATGGTGACACAGGATGGGATAACATCCATGGTGACACAGGATGGGATAACATCCATGGTGACACCAGGGCTGGGATAACATCCATGGTGACACAGGCTGGGATAACATCCATGGTGACACAGGCTGGGATAACATCCATGGTGACACAGGATGGGATAACAACCATGGTGACACAGGATGGGATAACATCCATGGTGAGCAGGATGGGATAACATCCATGGTGACACCAGGGCTGGGATAACATCCATGGTGACACAGGATGGGATAACATCCATGGTGACACAGGATGGGATAACATCCATGGTGACACAGGATGGGATAACATCCATGGTGACACAGGATGGGATAACATCCATGGTGACACAGGCTGGGATAACATCCATGGTGAGCAGGATGGGATAACATCCATGGTGACACAGGCTGGGATAACATCCATGGTGACACAGGCTGGGATAACATCCATGGTGACACCAGGGCTGGGATAACATCCATGGTGTCACCAGGGCTGGGATAACATCCATGGTGACACAGGCTGGGATAACATCCATGGTGACACCAGGGCTGGGATAACATCCATGGTGACACCAGGGCTGGGATAACATCCATGGTGTCACCAGGGCTGGGATAACATCCATGGTGACACAGGATGGGATAACATCCATGGTGACACAGGCTGGGATAACATCCATGGTGACACCAGGGCTGGGATAACATCCATGGTGACACAGGATGGGATAACATCCATGGTGACACCAGGGCTGGGATAACATCCATGGTGACACAGGATGGGATAACATCCATGGTGACACCAGGGCTGGGATAACATCCATGGTGACACAGGATGGGATAACATCCATGGTGACACAGGCTGGGATAACATCCATGGTGACACCAGGGCTGGGATAACATCCATGGTGACACAGGCTGGGATAACATCCATGGTGACACAGGCTGGGATAACATCCATGGTGACACAGGATGGGATAACATCCATGGTGACACAGGATGGGATAACATCCATGGTGAGCAGGATGGGATAACATCCATGGTGACACCAGGGCTGGGATAACATCCATGGTGACACAGGATGGGATAACATCCATGGTGACACAGGATGGGATAACATCCATGGTGACACAGGATGGGATAACATCCATGGTGACACAGGATGGGATAACATCCATGGTGACACAGGCTGGGATAACATCCATGGTGAGCAGGATGGGATAACATCCATGGTGACACAGGCTGGGATAACATCCATGGTGACACAGGCTGGGATAACATCCATGGTGACACAGGATGGGATAACATCCATGGTGACACAGGATGGGATAACATCCATGGTGACACCAGGGCTGGGATAACATCCATGGTGTCACCAGGGCTGGGATAACATCCATGGTGACACAGGCTGGGATAACATCCATGGTGACACCAGGGCTGGGATAACATCCATGGTGACACCAGGGCTGGGATAACATCCATGGTGTCACCAGGGCTGGGATAACATCCATGGTGACACAGGAAGGGATAACATCCATGGTGACACAGCATGGGATAACATCCATGGTGACACAGGATGGGATAACATCCATGGTGACACAGGATGGGATAACATCCATGGTGACACAGGATGGGATAACATCCATGGTGACACAGGATGGGATAACATCCATGGTGACACAGGATGGGATAACATCCATGGTGACACAGGCTGGGATAACATCCATGGTGACACCAGGGCTGGGATAACATCCATGGTGACACAGGCTGGGATAACATCCATGGTGACACAGGCTGGGATAACATCCATGGTGACACAGCATGGGATAACATCCATGGTGACACAGGATGGGATAACATCCATGGTGAGCAGGATGGGATAACATCCATGGTGACACCAGGGCTGGGATAACATCCATGGTGACACCAGGGCTGGGATAACATCCATGGTGACACCAGGGCTGGAATAACATCCATGGTGACACCAGGGCTGGGATAACATCCATGGTGACACAGCATGGGATAACATCCATGGTGACACAGCATGGGATAACATCCATGGTGACACAGGATGGGATAACATCCATGGTGACACAGGATGGCATAACATCCATGGTGACACCAGGGCTTGGATAACATCCATGGTGACACAGGATGGGATAACATCCGTGGTGACACAGGCTGGGATAACATCCATGGTGACACAGGATGGGATAACATCCATGGTGACACCAGGGCTGGGATAACATCCATGGTGACACAGGATGGGATAACATCCATGGTGACACCAGGGCTGGGATAACATCCATGGTGTGCAGGATGGGATAACATCCATGGTGACACAGGATGGGATAACATCCATGGTGACACCAGGGCTTGGATAACATCCATGGTGACACAGGCTGGGATAACATCCATGGTGACACCAGGGCTGGGATAACATCCATGGTGACACAGGCTGGGATAACATCCATGGTGACACAGGCTGGGATAACATCCATGGTGACACCAGGGCTGGGATAACATCCATGGTGACACAGGATGGGATAACATCCATGGTGACACAGGATGGGATAACATCCATGGTGACACAGGCTGGGATAACATCCATGGTGACACAGCATGGGCTCAGGATTCATTCCCTTTTCCCTTTTATTCATGTTTGACTCACTCCTGAGCATGAGTTGATGTGATGGATGAGCAATCCATGTGTCACCTGTTCCCAGAGCGGGTGTAGCTGCTGTTTGAGCCTGTGTGGGGCTGCTGTCCCTTCCCTGGGGTCGCTGTCCCTTCCCTGGGGCTGCTGTCCCTTCCCTGGGGTCCCTGTCCCTTCCCTGGGTTTTCTGTCCCTTCCCTGGGGTCACTGTCCCTTCCCTGGTGTTTCTGTCCCTTCCCTGGTGTTTCTGTCCCTTCCCTGGTGTTTCTGTCCCTTCCCTGGGGTCGCTGTCCCTTCCCTGGGGCTGCTGTCCCTTCCCTGGGGTTTCTGTCCCTTCCCTGGGGTTTCTGTCCCTTCCCTGGGGCTGCTGTCCCTTCCCTGGGGCTGCTGTCCCTTCCCTGGGGCTGCTGTCCCTTCCCTGGGGTCTCTGTCCCTTCCCTGGGGTCTCTGTCCCTTTGGAACAGGCATTCCCAAGCCCCTGGGTGCTGGTTCTGTGTGCAAGCCGTGCCATGGTGCTTCTCCCAGCTGGAAGTGGGAAGGATTTCCAGCAAATGGAGCTTGTCCTGTGCTCCCTGTGCCAGGAGTGGCTGCTCTGGGGGAGCCTGTGCAGCAGCTCCTGGTGCTCTGCAGTCACAGAGTCACCCCAGGGCTCCTCCTGGTTTAACTTTGGGCAGGGGCTCACAGCACTGCCAGTGTGACACAGGGACCTTGTCCCCTGTGCTGTGGTGTCTGGGCAGCTCAGGTCACTGGGTGACCACTGGGGTGGTTTATTGGCTGCTGGGGGTGCTGTGGAGTGTGAGCAGATAAATCCAGCTGAGCTGATATGTCCTGACTCCTGCTGTAAATGTTTGATGGTGTTTTACAGCTCCTTAAACCTCCCCTCCTTCCCTCTTCCCTCCTGCCCATCTTGTGCTGGAGAAAAGCCTCAGATTTTCTTAGCCCAGAGCAGTTTGAGGTGAAGCTGCTGCCCGTGCTCTTGTGCCAGCACTGTCCTGGTGGCTCAGGGCTCTTTTCTATCCCTGGGGTCTGTCCTGGTCCAAAAGCTCCATCCCATTATCCCAATCCCCATCCCAATCCCATTATCCCATCCCATCCCTCTGCTTGCCTCTGGGCCTTGCCCATGGAGCACCATCCCAGTGCTCCCAGTGCTCCCAATGCCATTCTCACACCCTTCCCAGTGCTCCCAGTGCCATTCCCACACCTTTCCCAGTGCTCCCAGTGCCATTCCCACACCATTCCCAGTGCTCCCAGTGCCATTCCCACACCATTCCCAGTGGTCCCAATGCCATTCTCACACCATTCCCAGTGCTCCCAGTGCCATTCCCACACCCTTCCCAGTGCTCCCAGTCCCATTCCCACACCATTCCCAGTGCTCCCAGTGCCATTCCCATACCATTCCCAGTGCTCCCAGTGCCATTCCCACACCCTTCCCAGTGGTCCCAGTGCCATTCCCACACCATTCCCAGTGCTCCCAGTGCCATTCCCACACCATTCCCACACCATTCCCAGTGCTCCCAGTATGCCATTCCCAGCAGGAAGGGGCAGCCCTGGGCCCAGCCCAGCCCCACAAGGAGCAGCTCCCTGTCTGGAGCACAGCCTGGGGTGCAGCAGCAGCTGGGACACAGCAGGGCTGGGTTTCCCTGCTTTCCAGGCTGTTCCTGCCATCGTGTCCCACTGCAGTGACAATGTCTCTGTGAGCGCAGCCAGTGCCATCTGTGCTGGCATTTTCTCACCTGGCTGTCCCAGTGGAGCACCAGCACCATGCCCAGCAATTCCTGCCCTTCCCCAGCTGCTGCTGCTCATTGCTGAGCCCTCTGGAGCTGTCAGGGGAGCAGGGCTGGGCTGTGCAAGGAGCTGGGGGCTGGTTCTTGGAGCTTGTTTGTGAGCACTTCTGGGAAGAACATTTGGAGAGATGAACTTCCCACCTCAGCTGCTCCATGGGCAGGGGAATCAGCCTGTGTTTGTTTTCCATCTGTGCTCTGAGCAGCTCTCAGGGATCACCTGGCAGGATCAGCCATCCAAAACAGCTCTGGAGCCAGCCCTGCTGACACCAGCACAGCACTGGTGGGGGAAGCTGGGCCAGGAACACACAGCCACACTGAAAAACACAAAATTCCCCGGGGCTGGGCTGTTTTCCACCCTGTGCTTCCCCTCCTGGGTAGGTGAGCTTCCTGCTGGCCCAGCTGCAGGCTCAGGGCAGTGTTGTTGTGCTGGGCTCTCAGGGGCTGTGCCAGGAGGAGCTGGGCTCTGCTTTCCCTGCCTTGGCTCCTCCGTGCCCTGCCCTGCCCTGCTCTGTCACTGTGGCAGCCCAAGGCAGCTGATTTAAGGCTGGGGCTCTCGTGCCCTTGTTGCAGGGATGAATCAGCAGATCCTGCCAGGCTGGAGCAGTCTGGGAGAGCCTCTGGGATGTGTCTGTGTCTGACTGCAGCTCTGAGCTGGGCAGGGCACAATTCCTGCTGGGGTTGAGATGCTTGGTGCTTTTGGGAGGCTGTGGGGGGCTCCTGAAGGGGAAGGTGAAGCTCCAGCTGTGCCTCCTTCCCTGGGGCATCCCTGAACCCCAGGAGTCACCAAGGGACTGCATTCCCTGAGGAAACTCCCTGGAGCTCCCTGCTGGAAGAGCACTGGGACCAGTCTGAGCGGGGAACTGGAGGCCCTGGTGCCCAGGGTGTGGTGAGCAGGGCTGCTGGGGCACAGCAGCTGAGCTGGAGCTTGGAGGGGGATCTTCTGGGGACCCCAGACAGAAACAGCAGAGGCTCTATATCCTCCCTGGAATAACCCATGTCCTTTTGGGAATAACCCAGGTCCTTTTGGGAATGACACAGGTCCTCCTGGAATGACCCAGATCCTTTTGGGAATGACCCAGGTCCTTTTGGGAATGACCCATGTCCTCCTGTTATGACCCATTGCTCTCCTCATCCCAGTGTCCATTGGTGATCCCAGACCAGTTTGGATCAGCCCAGGGATGATTTGGGATGCTGTCCTGATCACCCCAGGCATGGTTTGGGATGCTGTCCCAATATCCCAGGGATGGTTTGGGATGCTGTCCCAGGAAGCTGCTGCTGGGGGGGAGGCTTTGTCTCTGTGCTTGGCTTTGTGCTGAAGGAGTTCCTTGGCTTTGTGCTGAAGGAATTCCTGGCTCCAGAGGGGTGTGGAAGGGACAGGGTGATGGAAACCTCGGGGCAGGGTTGGTGTTACCATCCTGTTGGGCTGGCTCTGTGTCCCTCCCCACCCCAGAGGTGCTGGGGCAGTGCTCCCAAGCCCTGAGGGGTTTCTCACAGATGGGGAGAGCAGTGCCCAGGCAGTTCCCCCTGCAGCTCTGAGACCCCTGGCACTGTTTCATTGGGCAGGGGGTCCCTGTCCCTCCTTAGCCACATTCCCATGCTCCTGTTTCCCCATGGCTCAGCCTGTCCAGCCCAGGATGCTGCAGGAGGAGGAGGCAGCTCTGTTTTTGGGAGCTGCAGCAGCTCTGTGTCTGCTCTCTGTGCCTCTCACTGATCCTGACAGCAGCAGATGTAAAAATAAACCCTGGGTGCTGTGCCCAGGCTGCCTCTGGCAGTGCTCACGGAGCAGAGGGGTTCCCAGCAGTGTCAGGGAGAGCTGGGCTGTGCTCATTAACCACCCTGACCTAAATGAGAGGGGTGGGAGCTGTGCCACACGTGGCTTTGCCAGTCCCTGTGCCAGCCCAGGAATGGGAGCTGCTCCCCTGGGAGCCCCCAGCAGCTTCCCCTTTGCAGGGAGCTCTCTGTCTGAGGTTTCTCTGTGCCCAGCTGGGTGAGGCACTGCTTCCTTCCCCTCTGCCAGCCCAGGCTGCTCCCCAGACCCTTCCCTGTGCATGGGTGACAGACCCTGGGGTCCCTCACTGTGGGGATGCACACACAAAATGTGCATTCGGTTTGTATTTAATGTTTGTGTTCTCTCTATTACAAATGTTACACAGTTCTCAGCAAGAGCAAACTTCCCCAGCCTGTTCTTGTGCCTTCCACCTGGCTGGGGCTGCATTCCCTGGATGTGTCACCCTGGAGGTGTCCCATGGATGTGTCACCCTGGAGATGTCCCTGGGCTCTCCATTCCCTGGATGTGTCACCCTGGAGGTGTCCCTGGGCTCTCCATCCCATGGAGGTGTCCCTGGGCTCTCCATTCCCTGGATCTGCCACCATGGGTTTGTCACTCTGGAGGTGTCTCATGAGTGTGCCACCCTGGATTTGTCCCATGGATTTGTCACTCTGGAGGTGTCCCTGGGCTCTCCATTCCCTGAATTTGTCACTCTGGAAGTGTCCCTGGGCTCTCCATTCCCTGGATTTGTCACCCTGGAGGTGTCCCCATGGATTTGTCACCCTGGAGGTGTCCCTGGGCTCTCCATTCCCTGGAGGTGTCCCTGAGCTCTCCATTCCCTGGATTTATCACTCTGGAGGTGTCTCATGAGTGTGCCACCCTGGATTTGTCACTCTAGAGGTGTCCCTGGGTCCTTCATTCCCTGGATGTGCCACCCTGGAGGTGTCCCTGGGCTCTCCATTCCCTGGAGGTGTCACCCTGGAGGTGTCCCTGGGCTCTCCATGTGCCACAGGATGTCACCTATAATTTTTACAGCCAGCAAAGGCTGTGTGGGGCTGGGAGCCCTGCAGACCTTGGGAGGATCCCTCAGCCTGGGTGGCTGTGAGTGGTTTGTGCTGGGTGTGCAGGAGCTGATCCCTCCAGAACACCCCAGATCAGATCCCTGTGCATCCCTGGGGCTGGGTGTGAGTGTTTGTGCTGGGTGTGCAGGATCCCTCCAGAACACCCCAGATCAGGTCCCTGTGCATCCCTGGAGCTGGGTGTGCTTGGCACAGCTCCCTCCATCCCCCTGCACTCCAGAGTGTGACTGATGTAACCCAGTTCTGCTCCTTCAGACACAGAAAAGGGATTTTGTGTTTGTTTTCTGTGTTTGTTGTCTATTCACATAAAAAATGTCTTGTCACTCTCCAGGGTGTCACCTTGGGTGGTTCTAATTCAGATCCCTCCAGGGCAGCTCCTGGAAGGAATTTGGGAAACCAAGGGCTGTGGGATGGGGTTCCTGCTGAAAAGCTGCTGTGGGAGTTTGGGTGTTGCTGTCTGGGATTTGATCCCTCCCCAATCCCAGGAGTTTGCACCTCCTGTTTCCACTGGGGCTGATTCATAAAAAATCCCAGGCACAGGACCTGGAACAGCTGAATCCTCCCAAACCCTCCTCCTGTGCCCTAAACTGAGAGCTCAGCCTAAAAATAGCCCTGTTGCCTGTTGGAGGTGTAGCCCTGAGTGTTGGTGAGCTCTTGGGAACCAAAAATAGCTCCAGGCTCCCAGCACAGCAGAGGTTTTGTGGGGCAGCTCAGGCTCAGCCCCCCATTCCCTGGATGCTCCCAGGGCTGTGATGGGCTGGGAGGTGCTGGGGCATGTCCAGCTATTCCATCCCTCCCTCCTTTCCCTGGGTTAATTCTCCCTGGTTTTTTCATGGGGTGATGTAAGGTACAAAAACTCCTTTCAAGAGTTCTTTCTTTTTCCTGTGTGCTGCTCCAGCCCTCCCCAGCTGCAGCCCTTCCCTCCTGAGCTGCTTCCAGCTCCTGCATTAAAGTGAACTTTGAAGTGGGGTTTAAAAATGGGATGTTCCAGGCAGCCTTTTCCCCTCCAGCCCTTTGGGAAGTGTCCTCCTGCTGCCCCTGCTCCTGCTCCCTCTTCTGTGCTTCAGCCTCTTCTGTTCATGTGCCTTGCTCTAAAGGGTTAATGCTGCCTTTTTCCATGGATTTGGTTTTTTTTTCCTGCATGGATATTGTCAAGCTTGCAGCCTGGGTACTGAACATTTTACAGTGGGATGGGATAAGTGAGTGGTGGGAATTGGAGTGGATTCACTGGGATTTAATTTTGTGTCTGTGCCCAGCAAAGTCCCTGCAATTTGTGTGGTGAAGGACCTGGGTGCTTCCAGCTGTGCACCTGGAATATTGGGATATTGGGATATTGGAATATTGATCAGGGAATTGAGGGATTCTGTGTCCCCCTCATAGGATCCCAGATTGGTTTGGGTTGGAAGGGACCTTTAAACCCATCCAATCCCCCTTTCAACACCTCCCACTGTCCCAGTTCCTCCAAGACCTGTCCAGCCTGGCCTGGGACACTTCCAGGCTGTGGGGTGGCATTCCCAGCTCCTCCCTTCATCCAGGCTGTGAGAACTTCCCTGGCAGAGATTCAGGAACTCCTGGAGGACACAATTCCAATTTTCTCCTCACCTTGGTGATTCCAGCATGATCCCATCCCATCCCATCCCATCCCATCCCATCCCATCCCATCCCATCCCATCCCATCCCATCCCATCCCATCCCATCCCATTTTCCTTCCCATTTTCCTTCCCTGTTTTTTTCCTTCTCAGTGACTTCACTCTCCAAGTAGATGTGAGACACCACTGGGATTTTTATTTTCTGGGAAGTTGTTAATGCATGTCAGAGCTGTCTTCACCTCCCATTGCTCCCAGGAAGCAGAGCATGGAGAAATGGGATCTGTCCCAACCCTGCACATTTCCTTGTGCCTTGTTAAGTGGAATTTGAATCAGAAATTCGTTGAACACTTGGTTCTGGGCAGGATCAGGGCTGTGCTGTGCTGGGTTCCTGCTCATCCTGCTGCAGCTGCCTGGAGCTGGAGATGCTGTGGGGAGAAGGAAGTGATTTTTGGGAAGGAACATTTATTTCCCCGTGGCCTGTGTTTGGTGCTGCCCCATTGGGATGTGGAAATGGAGAGCCAGAGGGTGGCTCTGGGTGTGTCCTGTGTTGGTGTCCCCAATTCCACCGTTCCTCCCTGCTGGCAGCAATCCATTCCCCCTCCCCTCCCATTCCAGAGGCTGCTCCATGCCCTGAGGAGCTAAAGGAGCTAAAGGGAGTTGGGGGTGTGTTCACCTTGTGCAGTGAATGTTTTCCATTTCCATGGCAGAGTTTGGAGCAGTCTGTGCTGTGGGTTTTGTGTGGGCTGGGACAGCAGGAAGCATTCCCAGTAATCCTCTGGAATCAGTGGGGGTTTGTGCTGGATGTGGCTCCTTCTGGAGCTGTCACCATGAGCTGCGGTGGGAATGTGGGAATTGCCCCCAAATCAGCAGCCTGGCAAGGGTGGGGCTGTGTTGGGTGGGGAATTGCCCCCAAATCAGCAGCCTGGGAAGGGTGGGGCTGTGTTGGGTGGGGAATTGCCCCCAAATCAGCAGCCTGGCAAGGGTGGGGTTGTGTTAGATGGGGAATTGCCCCCAAATCAGCAGCCTGGGAAGGGTGAGGCTGTGTTTGGGCTGGAGCTCCTGGGATGCACCATCCTTTAAAGCACTTGGTCCAAGGACACTTCAAACCTGAGCATCTGTATTGGAGTGGGACACAGCAGGTCTGGCAGAAAGTTGATTGAATGCATGCTGCTGAGTTCCTTTGCCATTCTGGGTCAGTCTCTGCTGGAAGGATCCCTGAGTCACCGGCTCTGGGATATTTAAATCATGAGCACAAAGCGCCAGTGGCTTTGTCTCCTTCCCAGCACAGCCCCCAGCTCCCCCTGGAAGATCACAGTGGTGTCTGGCAGGGTGAGTGAGGTGGAGTTTGCAGGTTCTGTGGTGCATTTGGGGTAAGGATGGGGTGGGGATGGAGCTGCAGTGTCAGGGAGGGCCAGGTCCCGTGTACCACTCTGTGTGCGGTGTCTGTGTCTCTGACTTGGGGTTTAGGTGACACCTGGGACACTTGGGCTGGAATCCCAGCATCACTGAGCTTGGAAAAGCCCTCCTGGATCACTGAGCCCAGCCTGTGCCCAATGCCCACCTCCAGGGATGGGCACTCCAGCCCTCCCTGGGCAGTTCCAGCATTTCCCAGCCCTTTTCCTGGAGAAACTCGTGCTGGACACTGCTGGTGCTTTCTCCCAGCCAGCAGAATTTCCTCTGGAGATGACAGAGGGCCCTTCCCCTTGTGTCCCCTGTGGCTGCAGGTGGCACAAGCTGCACTCCAAGGCTGGGAAGAAGGAGAAGGAGCGCGGTGAGATCCTGGTGAGCATCCAGTTCACGCGGAACAGCCTGACTGCCAGCATGTTCGACCTGTCCGTGAAGGACAAGCCCCGCTCGCCCTTTGGCAAGCTCAAGGACAAGGTGACAGGCAAGAAGAAGTATGAATTGGAGTCAGCCTCTGCCATCATCCCCAGCAGCATGGCAGCCCTGGATGTGGAGGATGACTTTGAGCTCGGGGGCAAGAAATCCAGAGTGAAGGGGTTCTTCCTGAAGAGCAAACTGCGCAAATCCTCCCTGAGCCAGTCCAACACCTCCCTGGGCTCTGACAGCACCATCTCCTCTGCCAGCCTGAGCCTGGCAGCCACTGCCCCCGAGGCCACCAGGTCCCCCAGCAGACAGGGCAGCCTGTCCACCGAGCGCTCTGGTAAGAGGATCAGGGATAATCCCCCCCTGCTTTTCCCCTTTCCTTTCTTTGCAAGGGGTGTTGAGACTTCCCTGCAGCTCTGTTAACTGATTGTGTACCCAGGCACAGAGTCAGGGAATTGTGCATTTGGTTGGGTTGGGAAAGCCCTTCAGGGTCATGGAGTCCAAATGTTCCCCCAGCACTGCCACCACTGTCTGTGTCCCCAAGTGCCACATCCACAGGGCTCTGAAATCCCTCCTGGATTGGGGACTCCAGCCCTGCCCTGAGCAGCTGTGCCAGCCCTGCCCAGCCCTTGCAGCCCTGTTAGTGGAGAAATCTTCCCTAAATCTCCCTGAGGCCGTTCCCTCTCCTCCTGTCTCTGTTCCCAGAGCCTGACCCCCCGGTGTCCCCTCCTGTCAGGGAGTTGTGCAGAGCCACAAGGTCCCCCCTGAGCCTCCTTTTCTCCAGGATGTCACTAAGAGGTGACATCCTGCACAAACCCCCAAGACCTGTGTGCTGGCACTGAGGTGTTTGCCAGAACAGGAGAACACCCCAGATTTTGCTTTAAGTGTTTGTACCACGAAACCCCAGGATCTGGAGGTTCTTCAGGGGCTGTTCCTGCTCAGTCCCTGCAGGAGGGGCCGGGCTGGGCTGGGCTGGGCTGGGCTGGCCCTGCCCTGGGTCATTGCTGTCCCTAATGAGCTGAAACGGGGCTGGCTCCAGTGATTAAAACAATCTGAACTCTTGGCACTCCCAGGGCAGTGATTTACAAACAAAAAAGGCCCTTGTAGGGAATTAATTCTGCCTTGGAAACAAATCTATAATTGAATGGTTCAGCTGGCTGCAGACAGCTCATTGCCAGGGTGGGTGGGAGTCCCTGGGGAGCAGTGTGGCTTCTGCTGGGTGACATTCCCATGCTGGTTCCATCATCCTTGGGATCAGCCCTGCAGCTACTGGGAGTTTCCCTTCTCATGCAGGGCTTGGAACTGGGTGATCTTTAGGGTCACTCCCTGCCCAAACCATCCAGGATCCTGTGAAGGGAGCAGCATCTCCAGCTGGGAGCAGTGAGCAGCTGTGCCAGCTGTTTTCCTTGGGTTCTCCATGACTTTTACCCCCAAAAACTGGCAGTAGCCACAGGGTCATAGAATCATGGGATTGTTAAGGTTGGAAAAGATTTTTGGGATGGTCAAGCCCAGCCCTTGAGGCAGTGGGAGGGAGGTGGAGGCACTCACTGGACCCTCCTGGCTGCTCACAGGGGTCGTGGCCCCATCCTCTCTTGTTCAGTGCAGACTCCTGAGTCACATGGAAGCTTTAAAACCCTTCATGAGGAGCTTCTGGGGAGTTCCTTGTGTTTATTACCAACCTGAGATCCTCTCAGATCCTGGGTTTGTCACCTCACAGAGCCTCCCCTGGGGCTCCTCCTGTGTCTCCTGTATGGCTGCACACCTGTGAGCTGTGCTTTGCATGTCCAGGAGTTTGGAAAGCCTGGCAGGGAGCAGGCTGTGAGGGACAGGTCTGGAATGATTTCACAGGTGGGAGAGGACGATGCTGTACCCACGGCCTCACTTGTTCTGTTTGCTTCCCCAGTGAAAGAGCTGCTGGCCTCGCCGAAGCTGAGCCACAAGAGAGCCTTCAGTGACGACGTGTCCCAGCTCAGCCCGGCCCAGCTGGAGCCCAGAGCCCCCCAGAGCCCCCAGGGCAGGCAGGAGCCCCCGGGCCGCTCCTCGCTCTGCATCAACGGCAGCCACGTGTACGGGGAGGACTCGGCCCCGCGGGTCCCCCCCGGCTCTGCCCCGCTGCCCGTGCCTCCCCGCAGGCAGGACGAGCCTCTGGCCTTCACCCCCCTGCCCCCCGAGCCCCAGGAGCTGCCCTGGGGGCTGGGCAGCCTGGAGAGGGCCCAGCAGAGGGACGAGCCCAGGTTCATCCCCTCCCCTCCCAGCCTGGCGCTGCAGGAAGAGCTCAAGGTGTCCACCAAGGCCGTGACCCTCAGCAACCACCTGGGCAGGGCCAGGATGGAGGAGAGCAGAGCCAGCCAGGCTGCAGCTCCTGCTGCCACCTCCACGGAGCCAGGCAAGGACACAGCAGCTGAGGACAGCAGGAAGGAGGACAAGAAAGCCAAGGGAGGCTTCTTCCACCACGGGGGCGCCCGGAGCGACGCGGGGGGCAGAGGGGACAGAGGGACCCCCGTCCACCCTGCGGGGGAGGAGAGGAGTAAGAGCAGCTGGTTTGGGTCCAAGGAGCCCAAAGAGTCTCCTCAGAAACCCAGGTCAGTGCAAGGGGCTGTGGAGGTCCAGGCTGGTGATTCCTGCCCCAAATTCCCATCTCCTGGCTGCTCCTGGGACTGCTCAGGCAAGGTCAGGGCAGGGAAATGATTCCTTGCCCTGAAATGTCTCAAAGGGAAGAGGATTTCCCTGGATCCTCTCCTGCTTTCAGGAACCACCTCTGCTGGATGTGGGCTGTGTTTTCCTCTGTGGGAAGGGAGGGATTCCCTCCGTGGAGAGGTTTCCCTCAGCAGAGTGAGGCTCACTGTGGTCACACCAAGTGGTTCTGTGGCCTCCAAAGGAAGGATCATTATCCTTGAATGAGCTGGAAAAGCTTCCCTGGCAGTCAGGCTGGGATGTGGGATATTGGGATGTGTGATCACATTCTTGTTGTGAGCCCCACACCCCTGACAGGGCCTGCTCAGGGTGCAGCACTTTGGTTACATGAGGTATCACCAACACTCCCAGAGTCACTAATCCCAACCCTGCTCCTTCCTCTTCTCATCCCACCCAGCCTTCCCTTCTCCCAGTTACAAATCTCTAACTGTTCTTGCTTTGTGTGGTGATTCATCCCTCCAAACCCTCGGGTTTTGTGATGTTTGTGCTGTTCCTGTGAGGAATTTGTCACTCCTGGAGCTGAGCTGGCAGTCCAGAGGTCGAGGGTGTTGTGAGTGAGAGGCAGGAAATGGGGTTAAAATCAGCCAGAGCAAAGAGCCAGCACTCAGAGCTGCTTCACTCTGCTTGGTTTGCTAGGGGGTTTTCTAATCTGGGCTGACTTTAACCTAATGTATTCAGCAGAAGGATTTGAGTTCAGTCTGAGTCTCTAATGAAAGGGCACTCCTGGTTTATTCCCATAACCTGGCTCCCACATGGGTTAAACCTGCAAAGGGATGAGCACATCCCTCAGGCTGGCTCCAGAGCCAGCCCCAAACTCCTCCTGTCCTCTGGAAGGTGTCATGCTGCTGGTGAGGCAGAGCTGGGGACACTGGGGCAGGAATATCAGGAATGTCCCATCCCAGAGCTCTGTCCCACAAAGTCCATCCTTGGGAAGGACCAGGCAGGATGTGTGAGATGTGTGAGCTCTGTCCCACTCCAGCAGCAGGAGAAACAAGTGTGAGGTGTGGGGGCTGCTGCTCTCTGCATCCTGTCCTTGAGGAAGGACAGACTATTCCCACTCAAGATCCTTTTAATTTTTCTTTCTAATTTTGGGATAAGAAACCTGCTCATTAGGGCCTAGAATAAAAAATCAAGGCTTAAAAATCCTGCTGTATCCAGGCAGTGACTCCAAAAGTGCCTGAGGAAGCCAGGGAAGCACCGTGGGGATGGGGTGGGGTGGGATGGGATGGGATGGGATGGGGCAGGGCTGCCCTTGGCATCTCTCTCTGGGGCCTTTTCCTTGGGAAATGAGTGAGAAACCAGCAGGTTTTCCCCTCTGGGCAGCCCTGGGAAGGAGGCAGGGAGGGCTGTGCCTGCCCAGGTCCTCAGTGGATGCTGATCTCGAGGCAGGGGTGTCTGATCCTGCTGGAATTCAGCTCCCTGTCCATCCAGCCCAGGATAATCACCAGGAGTGCCCCTAAACCCTGCTGGTTGCTGACAGCTCCCTGCCTTCCTGGGCTCATTCCCAGCACTGCTGCTTTCCCAGAGGCTTTCCACTCCATGGGTTTTTTTAAATCCACTTCAGTGCTTGCAGTTTAATCTCAGGCTCAGCCAGAGCTGAGCTTTGCTTGCAGCTGCTTTGCCAAGGACTTTGCCTTGTGAGGAGAGACCTGGATGAGCTGTGTGGCTGCAGCTCCTCTGGCTGGGATTTTCTCTCCCCAAAATTGGAATGGATTCCATGCAGCACGAGCTGGAGGGAAGGAATTCCCAGAACCCCCTTTTGGGGTGCTCAGGAACATCTGAGTGGGCTTAAAGTGCAGTTTGAGAATGAGAAATAATGAGTTTAAACTGGAGCAGGGGGGACTGAGAGTAGGAACTGGGAGAAGTGGCTCCTGCTGGATGGGAAGGGATTTCTCCCTCCCAGTGTCCTGGATTTGGCACTGGGATAGCTGAGAACCTTTGGGGAACATTGCAAGAATCATTTGGTGACTGAGTGTGATTTGCTGCAGAAAGGCCCTGTCCACCCTCCCAGGGACAGGGTTTGTCTGTGCCCTGCTTCTCCTGGCCATTCATTAGGACATCATTACTCACTGTAATTACACAGAACTGACTTCTCTGATTTTATTTTGCTTCCTCACACTGAGCAGCCTCGTGGACCAAGCTGGTGATTCAGGACAAAGCTGTGGAAGGGCTTTTAGGGCTTGGTGGCTTCAAAGTGCCAGAGGGCAGGGTCAGATGGGATCTGGGGAAGGAATTCCTGCCTGGGAGGGTGGGGAGGGGCTGGGCTGGAATTCCCAGATTTGCTGGGGCTGCCCCTGGATCCCTGCAGTGTCCAAGGCCAGGCTGGACATTGGCAGGGGTGGGACTGGATGGGCTTTGAGGTCCCTTCCACCCAACCCATTCCAGGTTCTCTGGGGGTTCTCTGATCCCCACCTGTGGTGTTCAGTACCAGTCACTTCTAGACCTGGATTAACCCTTGCTCTGGAGAGAAGCAGCCTCTGAATGGAGCAGTTTTAAGTCTTGACTTATTTGCAGAAAGGACTTTTCCCCCTCCTACTCTCCTGATTCTGGAAACTTCAGCTTTGTGGCTCCTGCCAGCAGCACCTTCTCACCTGTTTGCCCACCTTGGATAGGCCAGGTTTAACCCAGAGCAGAAGGTGGTGAGAAAGCATCAAAATCAGTCCCTTTGCAGGCCCTGAAACCTCAGGCTGTAATTAGTTAAAAGGTCTGTAATTAGAAGGGTGGTTTGAGTTTGCCTGCAGCAAAGCCCAGCCTGGCACAGCTCAGCTTCACCCACTTGCTGTGCCAAACACACCCAGCCCAAAATAAGGAGCTGCTGCCTTTGGGCTGGGTTTAACTGGGGCTTTATGAAAAGGGTTTTGTTGTGTGCTGGGTGGGTTTTGCTGAGCCCTCAGTGTGGGAGCTGGCTCTGCAAACCTGTCCTTGCTCTCACTGGGGACAGAACTGGGCATTTCTGCCTCCAGCCCTTACTTACACCCCATTTCCCCTGATTCTTCTCAGGGCAGCAGGTCCCAAAGGCTCTGCTCCTTATCCCTGGCTTTGCTAATCCCTGGGAGCTGCAGGCTTTGGTGGTGGAGGGGATGGGAGCAGTAGGAAGATGGTGTTTGCTCTGTGCAGGCTGAATGGAAGCCTGGCTGGGGGTTGTTGTTTTGAAGGTCAGTGGTTAAGGGCTGTGTGTAAGGAAGAAGCTCAGCAGGTTTATTTGAGGCAAGGCCTGGGGCTGAAACAATCCTTTAAATGTTTCCAGGGTTTCCTCCAATGTTATCAGAGCTCTGCAGCTCCTGCTTCCTGTGGAGAATCCTGATGATAAAATGGGGCTGCATCTCAGGCCTGGCAGCAGGAGAAAAAGGAAATTGTGTTCTGTCCTATAAAAACATCACTTCCACCTTCAGCTTCGAGCCCCTTCCCAGAGTCCACAGCCTTGGATCCAGCAGTGAGGCCAAATATTGACTCAGTTCCTCCCTGTTCCTCCTGTGCTCCCAAAAAAGTGACACTGGGAATGGGAGGGAGGGTTGGAATGGCTGGAACAGAGTCCCTGGCCAGGCTGGCAGAGGTGGGATGGAGCAGGGATGTTGTGTGCCCCTCCAAAGGCAGCAGGACTGGTGGAGCAGAGCCTGGCAGGCTGCAGAGGCTGAGGAGGAGGGAGATGAAGGCCATGGTGTGAGAGCAGGGTGTGTGGATGGATCCAGGACAGGCTGCAGCTCACACTCTGGCACTGGGAGGGTACCCAGGACACAATCCACCTTGGAGCAGCCCCAGGGATGCAGTGGGATCAGTGTCAGGAGCTGGACAGTGGCTCTGTGCTGCTGAGCCTGCACTCCCAGCATGGGCAGTGCACCCAGAGCTGGCCCAGCTCAGCCCTGCTGTGCTTTGGGACCATCCAGGGGCAGCACAGCCCCACTCCTGCTCCTAAAAATGGGAACTGGGGGTTGATGTTTGCATCTCCCTGGCTTCCTACTGCCCAGGTTTGTCCTGTTTTTTAAAATTCCTGTGGTTTTGAGGGCAATGTCAATAAAGGAAGATTTATCCATGTGAATGGGGATGATGGACAGGTGAGGCCCAAGGGAAGAGCAAAGTGGTTATTGCACAGATAATTATTATAGATAATTTATAGGTGATTTATTATAGAGAAAACCAGTCCTTCCACCTCTGGAATTCCTATTTAAAATACATTCCCTGACTCCTTCCCTCTGGTGCTCCCACCCTGTACAAAAATGTCCTGGGCTGCTGTTCCCAAGCCCTTCTTGCACAATTCCTGCTGTGCCAGCCCTGCTCACACCGGTGGGAGGAAATTCCTGACCCTGCTGCAGGATGCTCCAGCCCCTCAGTCCTGCTGCTTTTGCAGCCCACTTTCCCAGAAGCAGGTTGGGAGTGGCACATCCCTGGACCCAGCCCTCCTAGGAGGGATTTTCCACTTGAGCTTCAGCACAGCACCTCAGGGCTGGGTTCATCCCTGCCCTTGCCAAGCTGCTGCTTGTGCAGCGCATGTGCTGTTTGCTCCCCCAGGCTGGCACTGCAGAGCTCTGCCCTGAAACCCAGGGGAAAATCTCCCTGCATTGAACAAGCTGTTTCCAGTAGACTTGTTCCATTAGGGGGTTGCTCAGCAATATTTTATTTCCTTTTTTTATATATATATATTTTTTTTTTTTTATTGCTGCGAGGCTCAAAGGCGTCTGTGAAGCTCTGCCAAACAAATAAATGAGGGCAGGAAGGTACCCGAGATTTATTTTGGCTGGCAGAGCAGTGTGCTGGGAATGGGAGGGGAAGGAGGAGAGGGAGGAGGAGGAGGAGGAGGAGGGTGAGTCAGCGTTTCAGTGCTGCAAAGAGCTGCTCCCAGCAGGCTGCTGCGAGTGTAGGCTTCCCTCTAGAGGAATCTGCAGCACTTCAGCATCCCTGCTCAGGGAAAGGGGCATTTCTGGGGGCAGAGCAAGCTCCAGGCTGCTGCCAAGGATGTACATCAGGGCTTGAGCAATTGAAATCCCAGTGCAAAGTCACAGCTTCTCTAACGGCCTCAGGCTGTGCCAGGGGAGGGGCAGGTTGGATATTGGGAAAATTCCCTCCTGTAAGGTTTGTCCAGCCCTTGCAGGTTGGATATTGGGAAAATTCCCCCCTGTAAGGTTTGTCCAGCCCTTGCAGGTTGGATATTGGGAAAATTCCCTCCTGTAAGGTTTGTCCAGCCCTGGCACAGCTGCCCAGGGCAGGGTGGAGTCCCCATCCCTGGAGGGGGATGTGACACTTGGGGACGTGGGTTGGTGGTGGCCTTGGCAGTGCTGGGAGTGGGTGATGGTCTCAGAGGGCTTTTCCAGCCTCTCAGAGGAGTTCCATGATGCCTCTGCCTGGAATTCGTGGCCAAGAGTCCCTGAACAAACCCCAGTGGGTCCCAGCAGGAATGGGGGTGAGAAGCAGACAGGAAATTTCCACAGGGGAGCTGAAGGAGGAGAACAAGAACCAAGCAAAGATGGATTCAAGTTCTGCCTGTAGCTGTTGAACCAAAATCAGCAGGTCCATCAGGATTTCAGAAGGGAAGGAGGGACAGGACTCAGGGAATGGCTCCCACTGCCACAGGGCAGGGCTGGATGGGATTTTGGGCAGGAATTGTTCCCTGGCAGGGTGTGAGCCCTGGCACAGGGTGCCCAGAGCAGCTGTGGCTGCCCCTGGATCCCTGGCAGTGCCCAAGGCCAGGCTGGACACTGGGGCTGGGACACTCTGGGACAGTGGGAGGTGTCCCTGCCATGGCAGGGGTGGCACTGGATGATCCTTAAGGCCCCTTCCAACCCAAACCACCCCATGATGAGCTGGGGAATGAAGACAGGATCATGTCAGGGATTTGAGTTGGCCTTGGAGCTGTCCCTGCCCCTGTGCAGGTGGGATTGGTGCAATTGGGGCTGTGGCCTCAGTCACCCCTGAGCTGGGAACTGCACCCCTCAGCTTGTGGCAGCTGGGAGGGTCATTAGCAGCCAGTGCTCATTAGGAGCCTGCAGCTGATGAGTGCCCTGCAGCCTTTCAGAGCTCCCAGCAGGGCTGGGTCAGCCCTGGATGCTCTTACTCAGCACAGAGGATGTTCAGGATGGATCTTGGGCTGGAGCAGAACGTGGGGCCGGTGGCAGCAGGACAGGCAGAGGTGGGGCAGGGCCCTGTGCCCCTTGCAGCCACCCCAAGGTCGTGGTGATTGGACCCTGTCACCGTCCCCTGTCACCTTCTCCTGTCACCTTCCCTTTCCAGCTGGGCAGGAGCTTTTGCCACGGTTTGCCCTGTTAAAATCTATCTGTGGGCTTTGTGAACTCATGCAGCTGAGTGGTCACAGTGAGCAGCTGTTCTTCTCTTCTGGGGAGCTTCAGTTTGAGAGGGATTAGGGAAAATTGGGGATTAGGAAAATGTGCTGATCTCCAGACTGGGAATGCCAGGAGAGGTTTCCCTCCACACACAGAGTGGCTGCTAGTCTGGAGTGGTTTGTGCCTCAGGGTCCATCAGCTTCTCCCAAAACTCCTGGAGACTTTGTGTGCTCACCCAGAGCTCAGAAGTGCTGTGAGGAGCTGGGTGCAGCTGTGGGGTGAGTCCAGGCTGTTCCTCCCTGGCCAGGCACAGGAGCACACAGAACAGGGGGACCAGGCTGGGCATGGCAGCACTGCTGCTTTGTGGCAGCAGGAGAGGGCACCCACGAGCTGTGTGTGCCCCAAAGGCAGCTGCAGCTTTCAGAGAGGGAGGGCTCGAGGCTTTTCTTTGTCCCAGGTCCCTTCAGTGGTGTCTGGGTGCTGTCCCATGGGTGCTGGAGCATGGGGAGCACTCCAGGAGTGTTCTCAGCCCCCAAACTGGGATGGGGCACTTTGGTGGCATGGATGGCTTCAAAGGGCTCCTTCCCCAGGGGATCCACCCCAGAGGGGGATGTGGGGAGGGGCTGTGGAGCTGCCAGCAGTGGGGGCAGGGGGTCCCCATGCTGGGGACATCCCTCCTGGGCCGAGGTGCTGCCAGCCCAGCGCCCTCCCTGCTTTGGGACCGACCATCACCAGCGTCAGCTTTTGCCTCAAGATGGCATTTTGTGCTTCAAAATGTGTCTGAGGCGTTTGCTGGATGCACAATAACATGGAAATAGTTGTCCAAGCAACTGTGTGATCTTGCAGTGCCACCTCAATCCCTGCTGGCAGCTGGGCAGGGAAATGCCAGGGTGTAGCCCCAGGGCTGGACATACCCTGGGCACCTTGGCAAAGCAATTAATTTATTCCTTCCTCTTCAACTTGGTGTGCCAGAGCTGCCATGCCCATGTTTCTCCCCAGCCAAGAGGGGAACTCTCTGAAGCTCAGCAATCCTCTGGTGCAGGAGGCACCAATCCCATGGGATCTGTTATGGGGCAGGGCCAGGTGCCCCTGTCCTGGGGATGGGATTGCTCCTCCCAGGGGAGGGATGGGCCCAGGAGGGAGTGTGGGGACCAGATGTGGGGTGTCCACACCACACACCCCTTTGTGAAGTGAAAACCTCTGAGCCTGGTGAGCCTGCTCGGGGTGGTGACTGCACATTGCTGGAGTTGTTCCCAAAGGAAAAGCAATGACATCCCAAAGAAAGATCAGTGAAATTTCAAAGAAATGTCAATGAAATCCCAAAGAAAGACCAATGAAATCCCAAGGAAAGGTCCCTCAGTCCTGCCTGATCAGGCAGCAGGGCTCTATGAGACTCACTTGGGGTGAGATTCTGAGTTCCAGATGTGCTGAATCCCTTCCAGCTTGGGATCCCCCTGGGGTTTCAGGGATCTTGGGCACAGGTGGTGTGACAAGGGACATGTGAGAGGTGGGACAGAGTCCAGAGTGGGGACAGGGCCCTGTCCTGTCCTGTCCTGCTCCTTCCTGCTGGGCTCTTGTTCCTCGCCCTCCCTCAGCCCTGCCCTGAGCTCCTTGGTGCTCCCACCCTGGTCATGCTGGCAAACCAGTGAGGAGGCACTGGGGTGAACTGGGCAAGTTCTTCTGTGTGCCTGGACTGGTCCAACCCTGATCCAAGAGCTCTGGTGGCTCCACCTGCCCTGGGTGCCACCAGCACCGGGCCAAACCCACCGAGCACATCCTCGGGCTGCAGGAGGTGGGGAAACCTCTGTGGCTCCTGGGCTTGCAGAGGCAGCGAGGGGAGTGTGGAGGAGTGTCCTGGGAGCAGGGCTGCCCTGGCTGTGTGTCGTGCATGCCCTCTCCACGCCTTGACTCCATAATCATTGCTCTGCCTAACAAGAGCCGGGCACGGATTTGGTCATTGCTGCTTGTGGTGTGTGTGGTGTGTGCTTCCAGCTCTGTCACAGCATTAACCAGGAGGACTGTTCTGTCTTCCCTCCACAGCCTGGAAGTGTCTCCTCAGGTAGAAACCAGCTCAGATGCTCCTTCTCATTCTGCTCCCCGCTCCCCCGCCCCGTGCCCTGCCGCCCTCCCCGCTGGCATGCCGAGCTCTAACCTCCCTCCCGCTCCTGGAGACAGACAGGCCGGATGCTTGTCCCCCACCAACCCATTCCTCAACTCCCTGCAGAGCAATCCCTTCTTTGAGGAGCTCCTCGCTGACCAGGTACTAAATTCTCCTTCACCTACTCACTTTCTCTCTAGTTTCCCGCCTGGGCCGCGTGCTGCACCAGAGGTCGCTGGGAGCTTTTATTCCTCTGAGGATTGCAGTCCCTCTGCCTCCCCAAGGCAGGCAGACCCCGAGAGGGAGCCTCCAGCCCCAAGCATTGGTGTGCCCGTGCCAGAAACCGGTCCCCCAGCACCGGGAGAGCTCCCTCCTGCCGACACCGACACCGACACCGAGCCCGCCGTCCCCCCGCTGCCCTCGGAGTGGGACGACACCTTCGATGCCTTTGCCACCAGCAGGCTCAAACCAGACAGGAAGAAGGAGAATTTCTTTGCCTCGGTGGCAGCAGAGGGCATGGCTTTCATCGACGACCCCGACAGAGCCAGCCCGAGCAAGAGCCCGGCCCAGCCGCCCTGCCAGCAGGGCTCCCAAGCGTTTGAAAAGGCCGAGTCGCCCGTGGGCGCTGAAATCCCCGCAGCTCTCCGCTCCTGGACAAATTTCTCCGCTTTAGACGTGGGGGCCAACCTGGTGAGCACCACCCAGGAGGCCACGGTGATCGAGGACGTGCTGAGCCCCGTGTCCGCCGGGTCCATGGCCAGGAGGAGGAAAAGCAGCACGCCCATGGTGTGGGCAGCCGCCTTTACCTCGGGCAACCCCGGGGACAACGAGGCATCGACAGCGCTGAGCGCGGAGAACAGCGCTCGGGAGGAAGGGGACAGCGGTGAGGAGGAACCCTGCAGCGCAGGCACGAACGGCTGGATGACCATAGCCACCGAAACCGCTGCCGAGCCCTCGCAGAGCGCCCCGAGCGCGGCCCAGGAGCGCGCGGCTCCCCAGGGCGCCTTCGGCCCGCGCCCGCCCTTCCTGGCCGAGGGCGCCTCGGAGGCCCAGAGCTCGGCCCGTGCCACCAGCTGCGTGCTGCCCAGGAGCTCCTTCCCCCCCGAGGCCGAGGCTGGCGGCGCGGTGCCGCCCGTGCCCCCGCGGGTGCTGGGGGACGCGGTGACGCCGAGGTTCCCCGAGGCGGGCGCGGAGCCCGGGGGCGAGGGCGCCTTCGACATCCGCAGCTCGGTGTTCCGGCTGCAGGCCAGCATGCGGCTGGAGGCCAGCGACGGCCTGCTGAAGCTCAGCTCTGACATCCGTGAGAGGCGCGTGGTGATGGCACCGTGGGCAGGCCACCAGGGCCACCAGGAGCCGGCGGTGCCACCCCCCAAACCGCCCCGGTGGTTCGCAGCCGCGGGCGCTGCGGGGGACAGCGAGGAGGGGGAGCCTGGGGACACCCAGCGAGGCAAACAGGAGCCGTGGCCAGACTCAGAGGGCCCGGGAGCAGAGATGGAATTGCCAAGGAGCCGTGGCAGCAGCGAGCCCTCCGTGGCAGCGCCTCCCACAGCGGGAGCGGGCGCCGCTGAAGCCGGGAGCGAGTTCCAGGGTGCCAGAGCTGCCACTGCGGACTCAGCAGCTGGCCTGGGGACAGGGGACACCTCTGTGGGGGAGCACCCATCAGAGATCAACGAGGCAGATGTGGCCGAGCAGTTTGAGACTTGCACATCCAAGTTGTCCCTGGATGGACTGGAGCAGTCCGGTGCTGAGGAGAGCTGGAGCCAGCCCCGTTTGTCCCCTCAGATCCAGGAGGCCACACACAGTGCCAAGTGGGAAATGGCCTCCAAGCAGGAGCTGTTCCCCGAGGAGCTCAGTGTTTCAGAACTAAAGCCACCTTCCAAGCTAGACCTGGGCCAGCTGGGCAGCTGGACGGTCCTGGAAGAGCAGGAGGCAGCTGGGCATCCACAGCCACGGCCCCAAAGGTCAGAACGTGGGCAGAGTCCATCCCAGCTGGAGCTGGCGTGTGAGGATGGTGAGGGGCGAGCAGAGCAGCCCGAGCCCTGTGCCCCTCCCGAGGAGGCAGAGGAGCCCGAGGGGCACTGGGCACAGAGCAGGATAGACTTCAAGAAAGCCGATTTCTGGAAGCCAGATAGGGCAGAGGAGAGGCACACAGCCCTGAGAAACCCCTTCACCCTGGCCCTGAGCCCCATTTCCCCCAGCAACCCCTTCATGGAGAAGCCCCCAAACCCCGTCCCTGTCCAAGCTGTGCTGCCCAAAAAGCTTGAGCAGGGCGACTTCAGCTTCCACTGCAGCCTGCAGGAGGAAGCCCCCGGGCACGGCTTGCCGCCCACTAACGCTTCCCCCCTGCATGCCAGCCAGCCCTTGGCCTTCTCCACCCCTTTCCTCGTGGCTGCCACTAACCCCGAGCCGTGTGGCCCCCCCCGGGCCCCCGCGGGGGTCCCTGCCAGCCGCGCCGCCGCCCGGCCCTGCCCGTGCCCGCAGCCCCGGGACGCACAAGCTTCAGCGCTCCTGGTTCTGCCCAGGGAGACACGGCCGGCTGAGGAGCCCCTCGGCCTGCAGACATCCAGGTGAGCACTGCGGGGAAGGAGAAGGGTGTGTGTGTGTGGGACAGGTGAGCCCTGGTGCCAGCTGCGCCCAGCTGGGCTGGCTCCACATGGTGCTGCAGCTCCTCTTCCCTGCTCCCAGAGAGCCCAGGCTCCCAGCAGCTCGGGCTGGGCTCTCTGCGATGCTGGAGGAATGGCTGGAGCTGTCCTGGTGTGTTCCAAAGGGTTCGATGCACCCACGACCTGGAAGTGCAGAGCTGCACCCACGTTTCACTCAGTGCTGATTTTGGCTCCATCATCTTCCCCGTGCTTGCAGAATAAATGATGCCTTCCCCGTGGCTGTCAGGAGAGCTTGTGGCTGTTCCTGCTCTCCTCAGCTCCCTCATGGCATGTGCACAGCTGCTGCCCCTGCCCTTGCCATCCATTCAGCTTTGGCTGCTTTCCTTCCAAGTGCCCTTGGGGTGCTGAAAACCTCCTTCTGTCCATACCCCAAAAAAAGAGAGTTTTTCCCCCAAGGCAAAACGCCCTTCTGCCCTCCCTCCTGCCGAGATGCCCGTTGGTGATGAAGCAAGTGGGATTTAGCCTTGGGAATGGGAAGGGTGGAAAGATGGGCTGTTCCTCCTCCCAGCTCAATCCTGGGTCTGTACAAATGCCATGAAGCAAAACTGGTGAGTTCAGGGCATGGAGTCTCGCTCTGTGTCCTTCAGTTCATCTCATTTTCCTGGAACTCCTTCCCCTGGTCTGCCTGGGCTCTGCCAGCCCAGGGACCAAGCTCTCCAGTGATTTACCAAGCTCCAGCAGGGATTTATTGATCCCTCACTGACCACGAGGCAGATGGAGCTTCCTGGGGGCACTGGAGTGGTGAAATCCCACCTGCCCCAAGAGCAAGATTGGTTGTGGCCCTGGGGAGACGAGGGGAGGGGAGGGTGGGGCCAGCAGAACTCACTGAGCTCCAGTCCTTCCACGAGGGGATCCCTCCTTGGGTTGAGCACGAGGTGCAAAGTGATCTCAGGAGCAAAGAGCAGCATCTGGCTGGCTCTGACAAGTGAATTTTTTTCTTCTTATTTGGGCCAGATCCTCCAATCATTTTTAATTGGATTATTCATCCTCCAGCAGATAGTTTATTCAAAATTTGCAGAGATGCTGCAGAAAATCAGGAATTTTGTTATGTTTCATGGAAAGAGAAGTGTCCTGCAATCCCAAAGGGACAGCTGGGGCAGTGAGGGAGGTGCAGGGATCTCTGTGTTGGTGGTACCTGCTCGTGGTCATCCCCAGCCCTGCCTGTGCATCCTTCCAGGCCTGGAAGGAGGATGGAATGGGCTGGGATCCAGGAGCTGGATATCCTGGATATCAGTGCTGGCTTCTGTCGTGACACGTGGCCTGGAGGTCCTGGAACTTCCCTGCTCAGGTTCCTCCAGCACATTTTGGGTATTTGCTGTGACTGAAGATCCTCTGAAGAGCTCCTGCTGCCTCTGGGGAAGGCTCTGAACTGCTTTATAGGGCTGGAGAGATGTGAGAACTGTCCCAGGGTGAGGGAGGAAAGCTGGAAGGGATCTTTCCCCAATCCCCATGGTGATGCTTCTCTTCCCAGGATCATCTCCTTGGAATGGCCAGAGGCACAGAGATGAGGGACAGACGGCGGAAAAAAGGTGGAAGGAAAAAGGAAAAACTTCAGACTTGGGATGGGCACTAAGGGCTGGCTGGGACAAAAGTGTGTGCAGGTGAAGGGGAGCAGTACCTGGTGATGGGGAGAGTTTGGGGTCAGGGGGTTCAGGGCTCAGGAGAGCAGGGAACTGGGAGTGGGTTTGGGCCCTTCCCAAGTGCCCAGAGGCTCTTTGGTCATTTGTGTGGCTGCTGGGGCAAGGGGGATCAGCTGCAGCTCCCAGGTGTGTGTGCAGAGCCCTTTGCTGCTCTTGGGGCTGGGGCAGGATGGGGCCTCAACTGCTGGGGAGGTGTCACATCCCCGGGACAGGAGGGACCCCAAGGACAGCCTGGGACTGTGCCTTGGGAGGCAGCTGTGCAGCTCCTGCTGCTCTCCCCTGGAATGCAGCAGCTGTGCAGCTCCTGCTCCTCCCCTGGAATGCAGCAGCTGTGCAGCTCCTGCCCTTCACTGGAATGCAGCAGCTGTGCAGCTCCTGCTGCTCCCCTGGAATGCAGCAGCTGTGCAGCTCCTGCTCCTCCCCTGGAATGCAGCAGCTGTGCAGCTCCTGCCCTTCACTGGAATGCAGCAGCTCTGCAGCTCCTGCTGCTCCCCTGGAATGCAGCAGCTGTGCAGCTCCTGCTCCTCCCCTGGAATGCAGCAGCTGTGCAGCTCCTGCCCTTCACTGGAATGCAGCAGCTCTGCAGCTCCTGCTGCTCCCCTGGAATGCAGCAGCTGTGCAGCAGGAGGCATCATCGTGGTGTGAGAGGATTTCCACATCCCTGGTGTGTCCTGATCCCGTCACCATGGACAAGGCACGAGGACACAGCACAGCTGGGACACAGCTGGAGGGGTTGTCACCTGTGGGAGGCTCTGCAGAGCTCCCACGTGGAGTTTGGATGTTTCCATCCTGATGAATCAATGTTTGGATGTTTCCATCCCAAGCCCAGCCATTCCTGTTCCTCCCTGGAGAGCTGGCCTTGGCTGCTGGGTGCTGCTCCAGGCACAGCAGCTGGGCCATGGCAGAGGGAGCCCCTTGGATTTGTCCTCTGCTGTCTGGTTCTCTGTGAGGAACATTGCCATGAGCAGTTAAAGGCTTCCTTTGGGGCTTGCTGAGGAAATTGCACCTGATTTTAACCTCTGCTCTACAGTGACCTTGGGAGCACCAGTGAAAGCTGGGACAGGGCAAGGCTGGCTCAGAGAGGGGCCAGGGCTGGCCCAGTGTCACCCTGAGATGTCACCTTGGCCTTAAATCAGATCCACTCAGATCCATTTGGGATGCAGCTCTGGTTTAGGATCCTGTGAGCAGCTGATTCCACACTCGAGTTGATGTTCGTGGACCAGGAGAGGAAACTGGTCCAGCTTCTTCTGGCAGGTCCACCAGGACTTCAGAGCTGGCTGTGAGCTGTGAAGCTCCCCTGGAAGGATGTGGTGTCACCATCCCAGGACAAACCCAGCACGAATGTCTCCATTGGATCCTCAATGACAAACAGTGGAGGCAGAGCCCTGCACGCACCACCCTATAGGAGGCAGCAGGATGATGATTTATTTTCAAGGATGATGATTTATTTTCAGAAGTTCCTTTTCCAGCCCTGAAGCAGTGACTGTCCCCACTGGCTATGGGGCCAGCAGCTGCCTGTGACCACACCTGGCTGGAACATCCCCTTGCTTTCCAAAACATTCCAGCATTCCCACTTCAGGAAGGCTTCTCAGGCCAGCTTGGTCCCAGGGAGGTTCCCAGCCACGCTCTGGCTGTAGCCTCTGTGCTGGCTCTGGGATGCACAAGGTGACAGTGACACTTGGGGCTCAGGCCTGGCTGTGATGGGCAGCCCTGGTGGCTCCCCCAGCCCTCTCCTCACCCCTGTCCTGCAGTGGCTGTAGCTCCTGGTCAGGGTTTAGTCCCAGTCCCCTGGCACTGTCAGTGCCTCCACCTGCTGTGGGATCCTCTCCATCCTTTCCAGCTGCCCAGGAATCCTGGGCTCTGTCCATGTGCTTGGACAGCTCTGCCAAGGGATCAGAGAATCACAGAGTGTCCTGAGCTGGGGGAGACCCTCAGGATGATCCATCCATCCAGCCCCAGGCCTTGCCCAGACCCCCCAACAATCCCCCCTGGGCATCCCTGGCAGCGCTGTCCAAACACCTCTGGAGCTCTGGGGGAAGAACCTTTCCCTAAAATCCAACCTAACCCTGCCCTGGCACAGCTCCAGCAGCCCCTGGGCACCAGAGGGAAGAGCCCAGAGCTGCCCCTGTGCTGCCCCTCGGGAGGAGCCGATCCTTTGGCTGTTTGGAGCAGGTTGGTGGCTGCCAGTGCTGTCCCCTCCCAGCACAGGGACAGCAGGAGGCACCATCGTGGTGTGAGAGGATTTCCACATCCCTGGTATGTCCTGATCCCATCACCATGGACGGGGCACGAGGACACAGCACAGCTGGGACACAGCTGGAGGGGCTGTCACCTGTGGGAGGCTCTGCAGAGCTCCCACGTGGAGTTTGGATGTTTCCATCCTGATGGATCAGTGTTTGGATGTTTCCGTCCCAGTGGATGGATGTTGGATGTCTCCATCCCAAGGATGGATGTTTGGATGTTTCTATCCCAAGGATGGATCAATGTTTGGATGTTTCTGTCCCAATGGATGGATGTTGGATGTTTCCATCCCAATGATGGATCAGTGTTTGGATGTTTCCATCCTGGTGAATCAATGTTTGGATGTTTCCATCCCAGTGGATCAATGTTTGGATGTTTCCATCCCAATGGATCAATATTTGGATGTTTCCATCCCAATGGATGGATGTTGGCTGATTCCATCCCAAGGATGGATGTTGGATGTTTCCATCCCAATGGATCAATATTTTGGATGTTTGGATGTTTCCATCCCAATGATCAATGCTTGGATGTTTCCATCCCAATGGATGGATGTTGGAGGTTTGGATATTTCCATCCCAGTGGATGGAGGTTTGGATGTTTCCATCCCAATGGATCAATGTTGGATGTTTCCATCCCAGTGGATCAATATTTGGAGGTTTGGATGTTTCCATCCCAATGGATCAATGTTTGGATGTTTCCATCCCAGTGGATGGATGTTTGGATGTTTCCATCCCAGGGGATCAATATTTGGATGTTTGGATGTTTCCATCCCAATGGATGAATGTTTGGATGTTTCCATCCCAGTGGATGGAAGTTTGGATGTTTCCATCCTGATGATGGATCAGTGTTTGGATGTTTCCATCCCAGTGGATGGATGTTTGGATGTTTCCATCCCAAGGATGGTTGTTGGATGTTGGATGTTTCCATCCCAGTGGATCAATATTTGGATGTTTCCATCCTGAGGATGGATGTTGGATGTTTCCATCCTGATGGTCACAGCTGTGCCTGCTCCTTGCAGGAGGGAGCATCAGGTCACTTCTCTTTCCATCTTGCTGAGAAGGAACTGGACTTTGTTCAAGCCCAGGAGGAGCCTTTTGGGTGAAAATTGAGGCAAACCCAAATGAAAATGTAATTCCCCCTTAACTGGCTCCTCACCCTCCTTTTGGCCTCGTGGAGGGGGACAAACTCTGTGGTGGCTTTCAGGCAGGTGACATCCACCTCTTGGGCTGGAGCATCAGTGGTGAGCCCAGACTCCTCTGGGGGTTCCTGGGCAGCCAAGAGCTGCTCTGGGCAGTGGGTGCAGCATCCTCTGCTCACCTGGAGCTGTGTTTGAGCCCCAGAGCTGTGCCCCACAGTGCTCCCAGTCAGGATGGGCAGTGCAGGTGTGGGCACCAGTATCTCAGCCATACACCTGTGCTGGGGCTCTTTATCTCCTGTGGGGAGGGGAGCAGCTCCAGGGCTCTGCCCTGCCCTGCTGGGAGAGCTTTGGGCAGCACAGCCTGGGGGTTCAGGCTCCTGGCTGCTGCCATCCCTGTCCCTGGCAGGAGGAGGGAGCAGCTGGGGGTGCTCACTGTGTCACCCTTGTTCCCTGCAGCCCCCACCCCGTGAAACCCCTGAGTGCTGTGCAGGAGGGCTCCAGTGAGAGGAAGCAGCAGCCCAGGAGCAGCCTGAGCTCAGCCTTCAGCAATGGCCTGGAGAGGCTGAAGACAGCGACCACGAGCAGCGTCCAGCCCGTGGCCCCGGCCTCCCACCCGGACAAAAGCGAGCCCAAGGTAAGGGCAGGAGGCTGGCCCGAGGGGAGGCTGTGCCACAGCTGCTCCAGGTGTGCTGCTGAGGGGGGAGGCAGGGCAGGGTCCTGCCATGGTGTGTGCATCCCTCCTGCCATGAGCACAAGGGCTCTGCAGCTCCTGCCCCCGTGGTTCTCCCATCAGCTGCTTGGCTTTGGGGCTGCTCTGTGCCATGAATCCCTGCTTGTAGGAACGTGGAGTGGCTTGGGTTGGGTTGGAAGGGACCTCACAGCCCACCCAGTGCCACCCTGCCATGGACAGGGGCACTGCCACTGTCCCAGGGGGCTCCAAGCCCCAGTGTCCAGCCTGGTCTCCATGCAAGGTGGAAGGTGTAGCAGCTGCTGCTGCTCTGAGGGGTTCCCAGTCCTGGCAGGGGGAAGGTCCTTCCTGGAGCTTTGCTGAGCTGGGTGTATCCAAACACTGCTGTGTGGGGGCCAGCACAGCACCTGTGACACCTCTGAGGACACACAGGGTGTTCTGAGGGTGGCTCCTCCATCCCTGTGTCCGCTCCCACTCCATGTCCCTCCCCAGTGTCACATGGAAAACACTCTGAGGGCAGGACAAGCCCAGCCCTGCAGCTCTCAGTGCCCTGGGGGTGCTGCAGGGAGTTCAGAGGTGTTTTATGAGCACACCAGGTCTCTGTGGGTCCCACATGGAAAGCAGGAGTGCTCTGGCTGTTGCTGCATCCTGCAGACATCACCAGGAGCAGAGCTTTTAATTCCAGTGCCTGTTTTCCCTCTTGGCTCCCAGCAGGAGCCTGCCCAGCCTGACCAGGCAGCCAAGTATTACCACCTGACCCACGACGAGCTGATCCAGCTGCTGCTGCAGAAGGAGGGCGAGCTGAGCAAGAAGGAGGAGCACATCCAGGAGCTGGAGAACTACATCGACCAGCTGCTGGTGCGCATCATGGAGCAGTCCCCCACGCTGCTGCAGATCCCTCTGGGGCAGGGCCAGGCCCCCTGAGCCTGCCAGGGCAGAGCTGTGCCCCATAACCTCGCTGCCAGCCCCCCCTGCACCCCCTGCTCTCACCCGGGGCTCCAGAGGCTCCTGTTGCCACAGTTAGCAGGAAGGGCTCCTAACTCTGCTCCTTCCCAGCCCCAGCTTAGCCCAGCTCCAGGGAGCTGTAGGGTGAAGGGCTGCCAGCACCCTATGGGGAGGAGCAGAGCCCTCCCCACCAGGCAGGTGCCACCCTAGGCTCCCGTGCTGTCACCAAGTGCCACCCCCCGGGCACGCCTCCTGCCAGAGCTTTAATGACCCATGGACATCTGAGAGCTGGAAACCATCTCCCTGTGAGTGACTTCACCCTGCTGCTGCCCCTCTGCCCACACTCCTCCTCCTCTCTGCCCTGTGTTGGACTGGTGGGTGGTGTTGGGGCACTCAGACCCAAAGCAGAGCCCGTGGGTGCCTCTCCCCTGGTGCCCCAGTTACCCCAGTGAAGGGTGAGGAGGCAGCTCCAGCTGGTGCCACTCCCTGAGCACAGGAGATGCTGCACAAAGGGACAGCCCCAGAGTCTGGGAGGGGTCAGAGCCTGGCTGGCCCTGTCACAGCACTGGAGCCAGGGGGACACTGCCATGGCTACACTGGGAATGTGGGAAAGGGAACGTGGGATCGTGGCCCAGGAGATCCCTGCACCCCGCACCCAGCACAGGAGTGCAGAATCCATACAGAATTTCACTCAGTGTTCCCAGGAGTGGCTGCTCACAGCTGCCCTGCCCTGCCTCTGCCTTGTCTGGCCCAGCAGAGCAGGAAAACACCCCCAGAGCCAGGCCTGGGGGGGCTGACCCCTCTGCAGGGCACCCCAAACACTCCTGCCCCCAATTCCCAAATCCTGCGAGGCAGGGAGTGCCCAGCCTGGTCCCCCTGGGCACATCACACCCTGGGATCAGCTCTCCAGGGCTGGGACAGCTCTGGCCACTGCTGACCCCAGAGTGACACCCAAAGGGCTCTGACTTACCTGGAACCATTGATTTGGAGGTGCTGGGGAAGGGATAGGAAGGATGTTGTTCCCTCCCTCATCCTGCCAGGATTTTGGCTGTTGGGCAGGACTTTTGCCTGTTCAGGAAGGGGGGCAGTTGGAGTGGGATTTCAACATGAAAGGCATCTTCTCCCTCTCTGTCTCCCAAAGTTACTGGGTTCTTTCAAAACCTCCCTGTTCTTCCCTTGACTCGTTTCAATGCAGACCATGACTTTGAAGAATGGTGCCTTTTGCCACAGGCCAGTAGCAGCTTCCTACCCAAAAATGCTCTGAAATCCATCTCAGTCCCACACAGCCTGCCTGGGGCAGGTTCCTCCTCTGTTTTCCTTCTCATGCACGAAAAGGGAGTTAATTGTTACCCACAGGCAGCAGAGCCTCCCCTCCTGTGCCCTGCCAGGAGTTCTGCACAGCAGCTCAGGAGGAGTGCAGAGAGATCAGGAGGGAAGGGCAGGCTGAGTGTTCCACGTTAAAATACAGCTGGGGACAGATGTGGTTGGGTGAGGAGAAAAGGAGCTCTGGAGGAGAACACCAGCCTTGAACCTCCCACTCCTTCCTTCCTTCCTTCCCTCCTGGGAAATACCTGAGGGCTTGCACTGCTCCAGCTGCTCCTCCCTGCTCCTGTTCCTGCTCCCTCTCGTTCCTGGGGTGGGCTGGCAGTGCAAGGGAAGGAGTTTGTGCATTTCAGAAAGTGCCAGGAACCTCTCTGCAGGATCAGATCCATGTCCTGGCAGCTCTGTGGGTGCCCCCTGTGAGCTGTGGGCACTGGAATAGGGAGAGGAATTCCTCAGGAGGGCATTGATTACAGGAGGAGGTGCAGAGCCAACACCTCCCCCAGGAGCCAGGGCCCCTCTCTGGCCCCCACCCCACACAAACACGCAGTTCTTGGCCCTGTGCCCTGCAGGGTGGGTGCTGGTGCTCCCCACACAAGTGCCAATGTTTGTATGGATCCCACAGCACCTCCTGCCCACCTCTCCCTCCTCTCCCGTCGTGTCTCACCGCCTCCCTCAGCCCCCTCTGCCTTAGTCAGCTCTGCCTTGTTTTGCTCCAAAAGCCTCAATGTTTTGCACTTGAATATCAAAAGTTACTCTCAGAGCTCAGCAGGTTGTACAGGTGTGCAGCCCTGCCAGCAATAGGTGCTTCCACATCTCCTGGTTTTAGCAATAGGTGCTTCCACATCTCCTGGTTTAGCAATACCTGTTCTATTCCCTCATCTCCTGTTTCCAGCAATACCTGTTCTATTCCCTCATCTCCTGTTCCCAGCAATACCTGTTCTATTCCCTCATCTCCTGTTTCCAGCAATACCTGTTCTATTCCCTCATCTCCTGTTTCCAGCAATACCTGTTCTATCCCCTCATCTCCTGTTTCCAGCAATACCTGTTCTATTCCCTCATCTCCTGTTTCCAGCAATACCTGTTCTATTCCCTCATCTCCTGTTTCCAGCAATACCTGTTCCCCCTGTCCTGCCTTTCCAGCAATAGGTGCTTCCACATTTCTTGCCTTGCCAGCAATAGCTGTTCTGTCCCCTCGTCTCCTGCCTCTCCAGCAGTAGGTGCCTCGACATCTCCTTCCTTTCCAGCAATTCCTGTTCTGTTCCCTCATTTCCCACCTTTGCAGCACTTGGTGTTTCCATATCTCCCATTTCCAGCAATACCTGATCCTTCCATCTCCTACCTTTCAGCAATTCCTGTTCCTTCATCTCCAGCCTTTCCAAGAATGCCTGTTCCCTCATCCCCTCCTTTCCAGCAATTCCCATTGCCTCATCTGCCTTTTCAGCAATTCCTGTTCTATTCTCTCATCTCCTGCCTTTCCAGCAATTCCCATTGCTTCATCTCCTGCCTTTCCAGCAATTCCTGTTCCTTCATCTCCAGCCTTTCCAACAATTGCTGTTCTATTCTCTCATCTCCTGCATTTCCAGCAATTCCTGTTCTATTCCCTCATCTCCTGCCTGTCCAAGAATTCTTGTTCTCTCATCTCCAGCCTTTCCAGCAATTCCTGTTCCTTCATCTCCTGCCTTTCCAGCAATTCCTGTTCCCTCATCCCCTCCTTTCCAGCAATTCCTGTTCCCTCATCTCCAGCCTTTCCAGCAATACCTGATCCTTCCATCTCCTGCCTTTCCAGCAATTCCTGTTCCTTCCATCTCCAGCCTTTCCAAGAATGCCTGTTCCCTCATCCCCTCCTTTCCAGCAATTCCCATTGCCTCATCTGCCTTTTCAGCAATTCCTGTTCTATTCTCTCATCTCCAGCCTTTCCAGCAATTCCTGTTCTATTCCCTTATCTCCTGCCTTTCCAAGAATTCTCGTTCCCCCATCTCCTGCCTTTTCAGCAATTCCTGTTCCCTCATCTCCTGCCTTTCCAGCAATTCCTGTTCCTTCCATCTCCTGCCTTTCCAGCAATTCCCATTGCCTCATCTCCAGCCTTTCCAGCAATTCCTGTTCCCTCATCTCCAGCCTTTCCAGCAATTCCTGTTCCTTCATCTCCTGCCTTTCCAAGAATTCCTGTTCCCCCATCTCCAGCCTTTCCAACAATTGCTGTTCTATTCCCTCATCTCCTCTCTTTCCAAGAATTCTTGTTCCCCCATCTTCTGCCTCTCTAACAATTCCTGTTCCCTCATCTCCAGCCTTTCCAGCAATTCCTGTTCCCCCATCTCCAGCCTTTCCAGCATTCCCTGCTCCTTCCCCCTCCTGTCTGCAGCATTCCCTGCCCCTCCCCTCCAGGAGCCGAGGTGTTCCCAGGTCCCTTGGTGCTGGAGCTGAGCAGGGCTGCCCTGGTGGAGCAGCGATGGATGTTCTGTGTCTGTCCCCAGCAGCCCAGAGGCCCCTCCCTGTGTTTGGGAAAGGTGTCACAGATGTTCCTGTTCCTGTTCTGTCTCCCCACCCGGCTGTGCTGAACATTTGGGATTTCCCCTCCCCACAGTTTTTGTTGTGTGCAGCACAGCAGCCCTGCAGTGGAGGCTGCAGTGGTGGTGTCAAACCTCCACGTGCCCAAGGGAATGGTTTTGAGGACCTGAATGCTTCCTCAGAGAGGGAGGGGGTGAGGAAGAGAATTGAGAAATGTTCTCCTGTTGCCCATCTGGGATTTATCTCCGTGTTTAGTGACTGAATCTCCTGTTTAGTGGTTTCTCTGGGGGGCAGGAGCAGCGCTCCTGCTCCGTGTCCTGGCTGTGCTCTGAGCTCTGTCCCTCTCTGCTGAGCCCAGCACACCCCAGAGGTTTCCTGGGCCAGCAGCAGCTTCTCCCTGTTCTGTTCTCAGCACAGCCATTACAATTCCCTGTGGTTTTGCCTTTCTCTGGAGTTTGTTTTTCCACACTCAGGGCTGCAGCAGGGCGCTCTGCCTTTGCTGCCTGCCCACAGTTGGTTTTTTGCTTCTCAAGAACTTTGGCCAATGATTTCTTTTCCCCTTGCCTGGTCCTCCTGGCCACGTGTGGGCCAGAAGAACCACCAGGGTTTATCCTCAAACTGGAACAAACCTGAAGGGATGTGCATTCTCCAGCGTGTTTGGGGTTAAAAACCTGGAAGAACATCCCCAGGTGGGAGAAGTGTCAGGGTTTCTGGAGTTGGTTTCCCCGTTCTTCACGTCCGCAGGAAGTGGGTTCTGTGCGTCTCATGTTTTAAGAGTTGCAACTAATGTTTATAAAGAGCTTGTTATTTACGTTTTAAGCACTTTAAAAAAAAAAATAAAAGTTGTTCAAGCTGTTCCTAGACACTTCTGATTCATTGACAACAGCGTCTGTGCTGACGGCGCCTGGACACTGAGTGACATTTCTGTTTGTTTGCTGCAGGAGGAGGAGGAGGAGGACGAGGAGGAGGGTGTCCAACTCCTCCAGCAGCTTTTCCACCTGCCCTGACAGTCCCTGAGGAGTGGGAAGGCTGCAGGAACCTCGAGTTCCTCCCCAAATGCTGCTCCTGGCTTTGGGCTGGGGGTTCAGGATCCTTTTGGGTTTCGTGGCTGGGACTGGGGTGAGCTGGAGCTGGGGGTCAGGGTGGATATGGGGGAAATTCCTGCCTGGAAATTCCTACCTGGAAATTCCTGCCTGGAAATTCCTGCCTGGAGATTCCTGCCTGGAAAAATTCCTGCCTGGAAATTCCTGCCTGGAAATTCCTGCCTGGAAAAATTCCTGCCTGGAAATTCCTGTCTGGAAATTCCTGCCTGGAAATTCCTACCTGGAAATTCCTGCCTGGAGATTCCTGCCTGGAAATTCCTACCTGGAAATTCCTGTCTGGAAAAATTCCTGTCTGGAAAAATTCCTGCCTGGAAATTCCTGCCTGGAAAAATTCCTGCCTGGAAATTCCTGCCTGGAGATTCCTGCCTGGAAAAATTCCTGCCTGGAAAAATTCCTGCCTGGAAATTCCTGCCTGGAGATTCCTGCCTGGTCCAGCTGCCCAGGGCAGGGCTGGAGTCCCCATTCCTGAGGGATTTCAAAGCCCGGTGCATGTGGCACTTGGGGACAAGGGGCAGTGCTGGCAGTGCTGGATGGGCTCAGGGGGATTTTCCAGCCTGAACAATTCTGGGATTTTACAGGAAAAGGAAAAGGACCTGGCTCCATTGGTGCTCCCAGGAACTCTGCTGTTCCTCCCTGCCCTGTGCACTGATCCCTCCCCAGCCCTGCTCCTGCTCCCCCTCCCTCCCACCTTTCACAGCTCAGCTCTTTTCCTTCCCAGCTCTCTTTTCTCTCTCCATTCAAGCCTTTTCCTCCAAGAAAATTAACTCCCCTTAAGCCCCTGTAAATGACTCTGCTGCTCCCACAGAGGAGCTTCCTTTGCTCTAATCCTGGTTTATTTTTGCTGGGTGGAGGATCACATTAACCCTGTGTGATTCAGGAGGGAAATGAGGGGTGGGCTGTGGGCTCAGGGTGCTGAGCTGTGACCTGGGAAAGGGGATCCACCCCAGGAAAGGCAGCCTGGATCAGCTGGGGCAGTCCCTGGGACAGCTGGGGTCTGGAATTTGGGAAAGCAGAGATTTAAAGCTTTTATTTCTGCTGCAGCCTCGTGCCTGACTCCATTGAGTCTGGAATTTAGGGAAACAGAGAATTAAAACCTTTATTCCTGCTGTAGTCCTGTGCCTGACTCCATCAGGTCTGGAATTTGGGAAAGCAGAGATTTAAAGCCTTTATTCTGCTGAATCCCTGTGCCAGGCTCCATTGAGTCTGGAATTTGGGAAAACTGACATTAAATCTTTTATTTCTGCAGCAGCCTTGTGCCTGACTCCATTGAGTCTGGAATTTTGGGAAGGCAGGGATTTAAAGCCTCAATCCTCGTGCCTGACTCCACGTGATCTGGAATTTGGGGGAACAGAGATTTAAAACCTTTATTCCTGCTGAATCCCTGTGCTTCACTCCACAGGGTCTGGAATTTCAGGGCACAGAGATTTAAAGCCTCAATCCCTGTGCCTGACTCCATTGAGTCTGGAATTTGGGAAAACAGGGATTTAAAGCCTCAATCCTTGTGCCTGACTCCATCAGGTCTGGAATTTGGGAAAGCAGAGATTTAAAGCCTTTATTCTGCTGAATCCCTGTGCCTGACTCCATAAGGTCTGGAATTTGGGGCACAGAGATTTAAAGCCTCAATCCCCATGCTTGGCTCCACAGGGTCTGGAATTTGGGGTACAGAGATTTAAACCCTCAATCCCTGTTCCTGGCTCTGTGGGGTCTGGAATTTGGGAAAAAAGAGATTTAAAGCCTCAATCCCCATGCCTGACTCCATTGAGTTTGGAATTTGGGGTACAGGGATTTAAACCCTCAATCCCCCTGTCTGACTCCATTGAGTTTGGAATTTGGGGTACAGAGATTTAAACCCTCAATTCCCATGCCTGGCTCTGTGGGGTCTGGAATTTGGGGTACAGAAATTTAAACCCTCAATCCCCGTGCCTGACTCCATTGAGTTTGGAATTTGGGGTACAGAGATTTAAACCCTCAATCCCCGTGCCTGACTCCCCAGGGTCTGGAATTTGGGGTACAGAAATTTAAACTCTCAATCCCTGTGCCTGACTCCGTGGGGCACACTCAGCACAGAACAATTCCCATCCCTGCAGGAGGAGCTGCCTGGGATCGCTGTTCCAAGCTGGAGTTTTGCTGCCCAAAGCAAGTTTGCTCCAAATCTGGTTTCCCAGATGGAGGCTGACAGGGAATGTTCCTGTGAGTGTCCCGGAGCCAGCCCAGCCCCACGGGCAGCTGTCCCCAAAACTCCCTCACCAGGGCCCCCAAAGCTGCTCAGCTGGGCAGGGAGAGAAAATAGAAATACAACAAAATCCCTTTTTGGATAAGGGCAGGGAGAGAAAACACAACAAAATCTCATTGTTGGGGTAAGGACAGGGACAGATTCAGTCACCCAGTACTGGCACGGGCAAAGAGATTGAGTTTATTAAAAATAGATCATTAACATAGTCTATTATTAATAATTAATCTTTAATAATCAGTTCTAGAATACAATAATATATTATACTATATACTCATTAACATAGTCTATTTAAATAATTAATCTTTAATAAATCAGTTATATAATGCAATAATATACTAGATACTATCTTATATATATTACATTATAAATTATATATTTATAAAAATATGTATTATGTAATAGATATAATATATAAATAGATAAATATAAAATAATATAACTATAATACAATTATTATAATTAATATATTATTTTATATTGCTATGTATATATGCTGTATATATCAATCTGTAAATATAATATAATAATAATTTTAAAATCACTTTATTACCAATCAAATCAGAGTAGGACAATGAGAAATGAACCAAAATCTTAACTCACTTTCCCCCCACCCCTCCTTTATTCCCAGGCTCAATTTCCCTGTCACAGCCTCCAGGATCCTCCCCAAACCAGTTTCTGGATGAGCTCACACCATGGCTGGGGAATTGTTTCACCACCCCCCAACCCTCCCCCCTAAAAAAAAATGGAAAAAAGATAATTTTTGAGAGGAGAAGCAACCCCCCCTCCTTCCCCAAACCAGGGAAAACACAAGTTGTCAGTCAGGAGGGATCTGGTGGGGCTCGATATCAGCCAAAGAATTGATATTCTTTCTGGTATTTAACCAAAAAAGTGATAGTCTTATGTCACTCCAAATGTGGTTTGAGATAAACAGATTCTCTCCCCTCTGTTGTTACCCAAACATTTCGTGTGTCAACACTGGGGACTCAGCGATGTCTGGCTCGGGCTTCGGGAAGTGGAGGGAGGGGATCCCTGAGGGGTTTGGGGCAGCACCGCATCCCACATTCACGGGTTGGGGTGGGACCTTGGGAGGGGAGAGAATTCACAAAGGGTTCGGCAGAGCTGCTGGGTGGGGAGGATGGGACAGGAAAACCTGATCAATATCATTGCCTGGAAAAGATTCTGAGAATATGGAAATATAAAAGAGAATGAAATGAAAGCCATCTCTGAGATACCAAACCTTGGTTACTAAATAACTAGAAACAATAGAGTGGCAGCTGAAAGTCATCCCCTCTGGAGTGAGCAATCCCCTCTGCCTGCAGACAGCCCCAGGCTCAGAGCAGACCCTGCTGGCCTGGCAGGAGGGGTGCACAGAGAAGTTTTTGGGGTTTAAAGTGTAACCCAGTGTGGCAGTGCAGTGATTCTTACAGGCTGTGTGTGAATGCTGTAGGATTTGTACCCTGTGTTGGATTGGTCAGTGGAAATGAGAATGTCCAGAGTTTGGGGCAGGGCTGAGTTTGGGTTTGGGATCAGGGCTGAGTTTGGGGTCAGGGCTCAGTTTGGGGTCAGGGCTGAGTTTGGGGTTAGGACTGAGTTTGGGATCAGGGCTGTGTTTGGGGGCAGGGCTGAGTTTGGGTTTGGGATCAGGGCTGAGTTTGGGGTCAGGGCTGAGTTTGAGTTTGGGGCAGGGCTGAGTTTGGGTTTGGGATCAGGGCTGAGTTTGGGGTCAGGGCTGAGTTTGAGTTTGGGGCAGGGCTCAGTTTGGGGTCAGGGCTGAGTTTGGGGGCAGGGCTGAGTTTGGGTTTGGGATCAGGGCTCAGTTTGGGGTCAGGGCTGAGTTTGAGTTTGGGGTCAGGGCTGAGTTTGGGGCAGGGCTGTTTTGGGATCAGGGCTGAGTTTGAGTTTGGGGTCAGGGCTGAGTTTGAGTTTGGGGTCAGGGCTGAGTTTTGGGTCAGGGCTGAGTTTGGGGTCAGGGCTGAGTTTGAGTTTGGGGTCAGGGCTGAGTTTGAGTTTGGGGTCAGAGCTGAGTTTGGGGTCAGGGCTGAGTTTGAGTTTGGGGTCAGAGCTGAGTTTGGGGTCAGGGCTGAGTTTGGGATCAGAGCTGAGTTTGGGATCAGGGCTGTGTTTGGGGTCAGGGCTGATTCTGAGTTTGGGGCAGGGCTGAGTTTGGGGCAGGGCTGAGTTTGGGGCAGGGCTGAGTTTGAGTTTGGGGTCAGGGCTGAGTTTGAGTTTGGGGCAGGGCTGAGTTTGGGATCAGGGCTGAGTTTGGGGCAGGGCTGAGTTTGGGGTGTCCCTGCAGGGCTCTGGGGTCAGGGCTGAGTTTGGGGTGTCCCTGCAGGGCTCTGGGGTCAGGACAGCTTGGGGACACCTCGAGGTACAGCCAGCAGCCCCTGAAATTCCAGCAATGTCCACCCCTGTCCCTGTCCCCAGCATGGTGCTCGATTTTAGCAATAGCTCTGAGGAATATCAAACAGAAGTGATAAAATACCGTGTCCCTGCTCTTTTCTATTCACTCCTCACCCTTCAGACACAGCCAGAGCCCCTTTCCCACCCGGGGCTGCAGGAATTTGGGATTCACCGATCTGGATCGGTGCTGAATTATCCCAAAGTCAGAAATCGCTTTTGCAGGAGGGAAGAGAACAGGGAATTACCGGCTCTGCAGCCACAATGGCACCTTCACAGTTTTCCCTGGGTACAAAACCAGCGGATCTTTTTTCCAGGTGTATTTTAAATTCCTCCTGAGATGGAAATCCTGCTCCCGACCTGCTCTGTCCCCGCTGCCTTTGCTTCTCCTCCAGCAGCCCTTCCCCTCTGTTTGCTGTCCCTGCTCTTCCTCGGGGAATTGATCCTAATCCTCCGAACGATTTCGCCGGCATTTGGAGGTCCAGACACTTCTTATCCCACTAATCTGGGCAGGAGAATTCCGAGGAGGGCTCGGGGTGCCCCCGGTGCCCCCAGCCCCGCGCGACCTTGGCTTTATCTGCACGGATCGTTATCAGCCCCAGCTCAGTTCTGTGCTTGTGAGCTCCAAAGGGCAGCGCTGATCCCAGCAGGAATCGGCAATTCCACCGGGAAACAGAGCCAGGGAATGCTGGGGTGGGGAAAGAGCTCTGAGCCCATCCAGTGCAGCCATCCCAGCAGTGTCACCCTGTCCCCAAGTGCCACCCTGTCCCTAAGTGCCACCCTGTCCCCAAGTGCCACATGCACAGGGATTTAAAACCCCCAGGGATGGGGATTCCAAACCTCCCTGGGCACCTCCAACCCCTGCCCCCCCTTTCCATGGAGAAATTCCCCAATTCCCACCCTGAGCTGTTCCCTGTGTTCTGTCCCTGTTCCCAGATCCCAAATCCTCCCCGGTGTCCCCTCCTGGCAGGGACTTGTGCAGAGCCACAAGGGCCCCCTGAGCCTCCTTTTCTCCAGGCTGAGCCCTCCCAGCTCCCTCAGGGATTCTCCAGCCCCTTCCCAGCCCTTCCATGTCCTTCTTGTCATAGATGATGGAGGGATGAAAATTCAATAACATTTGATGTATTTTCTCAGAAGTTTCTGAGCTTTCACCTGTCTGTGCTTTATCACTCGCTCAGTCTATTGCACAATTAAGGCAAAACCCATTTTCCCATGTCCCGTTCACGGTCCCCCCTCCCTCTGGACTGTCCCCTCTCCCCGCCCGCTCCCGCAGTCCCTTTGGGACTACATTTCCCATGGTGCCCCGCGGGCAGCGCGCTCCCCATTGGCTGGCGGAGCGGGCGCGGCCCCGCCCCCGCAGCGGCGGGCGGACTCCATGTCCCGGCGTGCCCCGCGGCAGCTGCGGTTGGCCGCAGCCAATCAGCGCGGGGCCGGCAGGGGGCGGGGCCCGGCGGCGGGGGAGGCTGTTTAAAGTGGCGCTTGCGGGATGGCGGAGCCGGCGGACTATCCCCCGTTCCAGCTGGGGAAGCCGCGCTTCGAGCAGGTACGGCCGGCGTCGGGAGGCGGCGGGGGGGACACCGGGAGCGGCGGCGGGAGCTGCCCCCGCCCCGCGCGCGGCATCGCCCCCCCATCCCGGGAACGGAGCCCCCCGCTCCGCGCTCCGCTTCGCCCCGCCCCTCTCTGAGTACCGCGCGCTGATTGGCCCGCAGCCCCCGCGCCATTGGCCGGCTGAGCTGTCACTCAGAGCCGCCGCCCCCTGCCCGCGGCGGGTCCCGCGGCGCGCGGGCACTGGCGCGTCCCGGGCGCCCCTGTGGCGCGGGCGCAGCGCGCCGGGCCGGGGGCCCGAGGGTCGCGGGTTCGAGCCCGTGGGCGCCGCGGGGACACGCAGGGAGGGTCCCGATGTCGCACGGCGCGGGCTCCCCCTTCCCCCGAGGGGCTGGGGCGGGCGGACGGGCTCTGTCCAAGGTGCCTGGCGGGGAAGAGCAGCTCTGGGATGGAGCGATGCAGCTCCCCAGCTGCAGGGTGGGATGCAGGGATGCTCCGGGTGGGCGCCTGGCCAACCTCACCCGCAATGTCAGCATTTGGTGCCAGGGGGTTGAGGGTGGGTGTGACACCCAGGACGATGTACAGGACAATAATTGTGTGTCCTCCTCGCGGTCAGGTCACTCACCTGTCCCCAGGTGAGCTGCAGGTGTGGGGACAGTCCCTGCTGCCACCACCCAGTGTGGGTGCCCAGGGAGCACTTGTTGTGCTTGTGGAACCGGTCAGGGTGATAAAAAAGACATAACACCTCCTTCAGTCCCTCCTGAGCCGGGCAGGACACCCTGCAGCTCACTTGGGTGTGTCAGTGTGTCCCACCGTGGGACAATGCCAGGGCCACCATCACCACTGCCCACAACAACCCAGAGCCCAGTTTAGAATCCAGACCCCACTGACCCCATCCCAAAGGATGGGGATTGCCCTGGGAGCCGCTCCAGGTGGATGTTCTGCCTCTTCCCACACCCCACATCAGCCTGTAGGGAATGGGAACACCCTTGGGAATGGGAACACACCCTTGGGAATGGGAACAGCCCCCTTGGGAATGGGAAGGGCTCTGAGATCCCTTGGGAAGGGCTCTGAGATCCCCTCCAACCCAACCCCATCAGTGCAGGAAGTCCTGGGAGTGCCTCCCTGGGAATGGCAGGGATGCTCCAGCTCCAGAGGGAGCTTTTAATGAGGAGGAGGAGGAGGAGACGTTTCTCCCTCCTAGACAGCACAGACGATTCAGGCACGCTTGGCAGCGAGTCAGGCACGGGATCTGGGTGTTCTGTTCACTGGAGCAGCCTGCAGGACACGTTCCAGGGCTGGGGCAGGATGCTGGGAGCGCCCTTGGGATGGGTTTTTTGGGAATGCTTTGCCAGAGGATCACTGTGATCATGGATCAGCCCCTCCCTGCTTCAGGGGCTCTTCCCTTCCCTGTAAATGTTCAGGGAGCTGAACATTCCCTGTTTTCCCCTGCTCCCTCTGCCCTGTTGAACATCCCTGACAGCCTGGTGGGGTCACAGAGGAAGGGGGTTGGAATTTTCAGGGTTTATGGATGCTGTGTTGGCTCAGGATGCAGCAGCACCCCCAAATTCCCACTCCCACCATGGGCTGGGAGACCCCAGCTCCTCCATCCCTGGAGACCCCAGCCCCTGATCCCTGGCTCAGATTCCTCCATGGAGACCCCAGCCCCTGATCCCTGGCTCAGACCCCTCCATGGAGACCCAGCCCCTCCATCCCTGGCTCAGCCCCTCCATCCCTGGCTCAGTTCTGCATTTCCCCCTCCTGACCTTGGCGTTTCCTTCCAGCCTTCACTGCTGGAGAGGATCCCCAGTGCATCCATTCCCCAGGGATCAGCCATTCCAAACCTTCCCTGCCCGGTGTTCCATGCTCTCCCCACCCCTGCCTGCCTTTCCTGTTCTTCCCAGATTTTATCGGTGTCTGGGATCTCAGTTTAGCTGACAGAGATGCCTGCTGGTTCTGGGCAGGATCAGCGAGCTGGGGTGGTTGAAATTCCGGCTGTGTCCCTGTGGGATGGCAGTGATCCTTTGTGCTGCCTGGGAGCAGCTCTGGGGCTGAGCAGAGATTTGGGATGGCAGGGTTTGGGGCAGGGACATCCCTGGGGTTTGGGATTGCAGGATTTGGGGCAGGACAGCCCCTGAGGATTTGGGATGGCAGGATTTGGGGCAGGGACAGCCCTGGGGGTTTGGGATTGCAGGGTTTGGGATTGCAGGGACAGCCCCTGGGGGTTTGGGATGGCAGGGTTTGGGCAGGGACATCCCTGGGGGTTTGGGATGGCAGGATTTGGGATAGCAGGGACATCCCTGGGGGTTTGGGATTGCAGGGACAGCCCCTGGGGGTTTGGGATTGCAGGGTTTGGGATTGCAGGGACAGCCCCTGGGGTTTGGGATGGCAGGGTTTGGGATTGCAGGGACAGCCCTGGGGTTTGGGATGGCAGGATTTGGGGCAGGAACAGCCCCAGCCCAGGGTTTGGGATTGCAGGATTTGGGACAGCCCCTGGGGGTTTGGGATGGCAGGATTTGGGACAGGGACATCCCTGGGGATTTGGGATTGCAGGATTTGGGATGGCAGGATTTGGGACAGGGACAGCCCCTGGGGGTTTGGGATGGCAGGAACAGCCCCTGGGGGTTTGGGATTGCAGGATTTGGGGCAGGGACATCCCTGGGGGTTTGGGATGGCAGGATTTGGGATTGCAGGATTTGGGATTGCAGGATTTGGGACAGGGACAGCCCCTGGGGGTTTGGGATGGCAGGATTTGGGGCAGGGACAGCCCCTGGGGGTTTGGGATTGCAGGGTTTGGGGCAGGGACATCCCTGGGGGTTTGGGATGGCAGGGTTTGGGGCAGGGACAGCCCCAGCCCAGGGTTTGGGGGTTCTGAGATCCCTTTCCCTGCTCTCCCTGCTCTCCCTGCTCTGCCAGCCCCTGTTCTGTCGAGTCACCTTTTGCAGCTCCCTGCAGGAGCAGCTCCATCTCCCAGGGCTATTTTTAGGTGAAAGAAGAAATGAGGACGTTGGGCTTGAGAATGTGTGATAAAGACTTAATTTTCTGACAAGTAGGGCTAATTTGTTAGAAATATTTTTTTTTCCCGTCTTTATTTCCTCATTTTATTCCTTTTCCTGTGAGGATTTGCTGAGTGCTCCCTTCTCCAGGGAATCTCAGCTCTTCAGCTTTGCAAAACCAAGCCCTGGAATGGCACAAACCTGTTTGTGCCTTGGCACAGCCCCACTGCTCAATGGTTTCAATTGTTTTAATTCTGTTTGCTTCACCTTAAATCCCTCCTAATTAATTTAAAGCCGACATGAGCCTGGCTTTGAGCTCAACCCCACCCAAGCCTGGCTTAATTAACTCCCGTTTAAAATCAGGCTGTAATTAAAGTGGTGGAGTTGTCCCTGCACGGGCTCCTTGGAATTCTTTTCCTCCATAAATGAGAAACAAAAAGTCTCAATTTTCAGCAAAATTTAGATTGTTTTATTTTACATTCACAGAGCAAAGCAGTGCTGGGGAAGGTGAGGGGTCACTGCCCACTCCTTGCTCTGTCCAGTCTTGGTTTGCAGCCTCTTATAGCATGGTCCTTCATTGTAATCAATAATTTTTGGTTTCTTGCTGTCATAATTTTGCCAGGTGAGCAGTGTTGGCTGAAATAAATATCCATGTAAAGTTTCTGGGAGTCAGTCCCATGGATAACCACATGGCCTTGGTGGATAAAACCGGCAGAAATTGGGAAGTTCTGGTCTTGTAGATGGGCAGCATTGATAAAACAAAGGGAGGAAGTCTGAGTTTGCAAAATCAATCAGACTATTGGAAACTCTGATTTTACAAACTGGCAGTAGATACAAATTATTTAGGAACATAATATTAATGACAGGGGATTTAAAACAGAATGATTTAATCACATTTTTCCTCCATCAAGGGTCCATGCTTCACTTCACTTTGTATTTTGGTTTATACAAACCCCAATATTTCTGTGATTAACTCGAATCTTTAATCAATTATCACATCCTGCAGGTGATTAACACCTCACTAATCACCTCTGGGCTTCCCTCACATCCCTGGGATCGTCCCCTCGGTTCTTGGGGTCAGCTGGGATCCAGGACACCCCGAGCTGCCCTGGCAGGGAATTTTCATTCCCTGAAGTGCTGAGAAGGGCTCCCGAAATAGGCGCGATTAATCACAGGAAATCGGTGATGTTCACAGCGCTCCAGCAGCTGCTCGGGAACTGCAGGGGAGGAATTTGGGAGGGGAAGGTCAAACAGTGACATCTGCCGTGCCTGGGATGGGGATGGGATGGGATGGATGGGATGGGATGGGATGGGATGGGGGCACTGAGCTGTTCCTGGCTCCTGGGCTGCATCCTCCCATCCCATTTCCATCTCCTGACAGCTGCTGGTTTGCTGCAGCACGGAATCCCAGACTGGTTTGGGTTGGGATCCCACCCCATCCATGTCCCCAATGTCCAGCCTGGCCTTGGACACTCCAGGGATCCAGGGGCAGCCCCAGCAAATCTGGGAATTCCAGCCCAGCCCCTCCCCACCCTCCCAGGGAAGAATCTCCCCCAAATTTCTGAATTACTGGGAATTGCTGGGGCTCTTTTGGTGTTTTTTTCCCCTTGTGATTGGTATGCAGCTCTGTGCAAACCAATCTTGAACTGAGAAATTTGGCTTCTGGTCAGGAGAACAAAGTGGGAGGCAGGGAATGCCCTGGATGAGGGAAGCCAAGCAGGGAAGCAGCTCTGAAAAATCCTCTGCACAGCCTCTGAAAAATCCTCTGCACAGCCTCTGAAAGGGAAAAGCTCCAAGGGCACAGCTTGAGCCTGGCTCTGAGCTGGAGCCCAAGGAGCTCCCGTGGATCTGGGTTTGAGCCTGGCTCTGGGTTTGAGCCTGGTTCTGGGTTTGAGCCTGGTTCTGGGTTTGAGTCTGGTTCTGGGTTTGAGTCTGGTTCTGGGTTTGAGTCTGGTTCTGGGTTTAAGCCAGGCTCAGAGCTGGGGCCCAGGGAGCTCCCATGGCTCTGGTTTAAGCCTGGCTCAGATGTAGAGCCCAAGGAGCTCCCATGGCTCTGGGTTTAAGCCAGGCTCAGATGCAGAGCCCAAGGAGCTCCCATGGCTCTGGGTTTAAGCCAGGCTCAGATGTAGAGCCCAAGGAGCTCCCATGGCTCTGGGTTTAAGCCTGGCTCAGATGCAGAGCCCAAGGAGCTCCCGTGGCTTTGGTTTAAGCCTGGCTTTGCTGAGCTGGCTCTCAGAGGGCTCTGGGTGTGGATATGAACCCTGACTCACCAGTCTCACAGAACCAGGGCAGACCTGCTCAGGCTCAGTCCCTGCTGGCTTTGGTGTTCTCTGAGCACAGGCTGGACAAGTCCAGGCAGCAGCGCCCCAAAACCCAAACCAAACCCAGAGCCTGGAACAATTCCCAACCCTGCAGAGCCCAAACCAAACCCAGAGCCTGAACAGTCCCTGCACAGCCCAAACCAAACCCAGAGCCTGGAACAATTCCAACCTGCACAGCCCAAATCAACCCAGAGCCTGAACAGTCCCTGCCCTGCCCAAACCAAACCCAGAGCCTGAACAGTCCCTGCACAGCCTAAATCAGAGCCTGAACAATCCCTGCACAGCCCAAACCAAACCCAGAGCCTGAACAGTCCCTGTACAGCCCAAACCAAACCAAACCCAGAGCCTGAACAATCCCTGCACAGCCCAAACCAAACCCAGAGTCTGAACATTCCCTGCCCAGCCCAAACCAAACCCAGAGCCTGGAACAATTCCAACCCTGTACAGCCCAAACCAAACCCAGAGCCTGAACAATCCCTGCACAGCCCAAACCAGAACCTGAACAGTCCCTGCACAGCCCAAACCAAACCCAGAGCCTGAACAGTCCCTGCACAGCCCAAACCAAACCCAGAGCCTGGAACAATTCCAACCCTGTACAGCCCAAACCAAACCCCAGAGCCTGGGTGCTTGGAAATGGGGATTGGTGATTCTAAATGACATTTCTGTGCTGCCCCTTTGAACCTCAGGTCTCCTTCCCCCCCTTTGTCATTTACTCCTTGGTCAGGTGGGTGTAAAACACTGATGTTCCATTTCATTCTATTTAATTCCATTTCATTCTATTTCATTCCATTTTATTCTTTCATTCTATTTCATTCCATTTCATTCTATTTAATTAAATTTATTTTATTTATTCTTATTTAATTCCATTTAATTCCATTTAATTCCATTTAATTCCATTTAATTCCATTTGATTCCATTTATTTCTATTAATTTTGATTTATTTCAATTAATTTTGATTTATTTCAATTTATTTTGATTAAATTCTATCTATTTCTATTAAATTCTATTTATTTCAATTAAGTTCTATTTATTTCTATTAAATTCTATTTATTTCTAATAAATTCTATTTACTTCTCTTTAATGTTGCTTTTCTCAGTGTGTCACAGTGCTGAAGGCAGTGGGGAACTCAGATTTGGGATCAGATTTGGGATGGCCCTGCCCTGCTGTTGTTTGGGGCAGGGAGCCTGAGTGCTGAGCAGTGACTGCAGCAGCTCGGGGTCTGTGGGGTGAGCAGAGGGGTGAGCAGTGGGATTGCTGGGGGATGATCACTGGGATGATCAATGGGATGAGCAGTGGGATTGCTGAGGTCTAACTGAGGGATTGCTGAGGGATGAGCAGTGATCAATGGAGTGAGCAGAGGGATGATCACTGGGATGAGCAGTGGGATGATCACTGGGATTGCTGAGGGGGATGAGCAGTAGGATTGCTGAGGCTGACTCAGGGATTGCTGAGGGGTGAGCAGTGGGATGAGCAGTGGGATGATCAATGGGGTGAGCACTGGGGTGAGCAGTGGGATTGCTGAGGAATGAGCACTGGGATGATCAATGGGATAATCAATAGGGTGAGCAGTGGGGTGAGCACTGGGATTGTGAGGGATGAGCAGTGATCAATGGGATGAGCAGAGGGGTGATCAATGGGATGATCAATGGGATGAGCAGAGGGATGAGCAGTGGGATTGCTGAGGGATGATCAATGGGATGAGCAGGGGGACTGCTGAGGGATGAGCAGTGGGATGAGCAGTGGGATTATCGATGGGATGAGCAGAGGGATGATCACTGGGATGATCAATAGGATGAGCAGTGGGATTGCTGAGGCTGACTCAGGGATTGCTCAGCCCCCTGCACCCCTGGGCAGCGGTGCTGGGAAGGCTGCTGCCATCTGTGGGATCCTCAAACCCACAGGGAAAGGGAGGCAGCAAAATGTCAGGCTGAAAACAGCTCCCAAGTACCAGAATTAGTGTTAATTAGATCCATGCTCATTAAAAACCGCTGTGCTCTTTCCCTGGAGTTGTGTGGAGCTGTTTTGTTCCATGGGGTTGGGTTTTTTTCCTAGTGCAGAATGTGGAGGAATTACAGAGTTTGGTGAGAGAGGGTGCAGTGAGGAGGTCAGCAGGGAATTGTGCTGGGATCAGGGAACAGAATCCCTGCACAGCAGTGTCCTGGCCAATCCCTGGACAGGGATTTCTGCTGGGACCAGGAGCAGCATCCCTGGAGGAGCAGGGAAGCAGCAGCAGCACGTTCTGGAAGCGGTGCCAGCAGTGATTAAACGCTGTTCCTGCTGCTCCATCCACACTCCAGGCCTTTATTTATAGCCCATTCCTGCAGAACAAACCCAGCAGGAGCTGGGCCACGTGAGGATGGAGAATTCCCTGGATCCCAGAGCTCCAGGGTGGGCTCTGGGCTGTGTGGAGAGGCCACCACACCAGAGGGCTGAGGGTTGGAATTCCTGCCTCTGGCTCATGGAATCCAGCTGGTGTTGGAGTGATGATGTTCAGGTGTCCCAGGGGCTCCTAATCCCTCAATATTTCATTGCTTGGTGCTTGGGGTTGGTACAAATCCCACTGATATTGGGTTTTCACTGTAAACACTGAGTGTCCTTTCCTCTGGAGCTGCCATGCTTCTTCTGATCCTTCCCCTTCTCTGTTCACAGATCCTTTCCCTTCTCTGTTCACAGATCCTTTCCCTTCTCTGTTCACAGATCCTTTCCCTTCTCTGTTCTCAGATCCTTTCCCTTCTCTGTTCACAGATCTATTCCCTTCTCTGTTCACAGATCCTTTCCCCTTCTCAGATCCTTTCCCTTCTCTGTTCTCAGATCCTTTCCCTTCTCTGTTCACAGATCCTTTCCCTTCTCTGTTCACAGATCCTTTCCTTTCTCTGTTCACAGATCCTTTCCCTTCTCTGTTCTCAGATCCTTTCCTTTCTCTGTTTCACAGATCCTTTCCCTTCTCTGTTCTCAGATCCTTTCCCTTCTCTGTTCTCAGATCCTTTCCCTTCTCTATTCTCAGATCCTTTCCCCTTCCTGCAGACATTTCCTGCTCCTGGAGGTGCTCAGGGTGGAGCCCTGCTCAGGTTCTTGGTGGGACATTGGATAAAATCCAGGCTGGGTGTGTAGGGATAATAACAAAACTGCTGGAGAGTTGTGGTTTTTTTTTGGGTTTTTTTTGTTTTTTTTTTTTTTTTTCTGGATCCAGGGAATCCTGGAGTGGTTTGGGTTTCCTATCCCAGTGAAGACCTCCTATACCATTTATTTTCAGTTGATACTTCATTCTGCAAAGCAAACAAACCCTGAAAGGCAATTCCTCACTGAACATGGCTTTTTGTTTTGTTGTTTATTTATTTATTTTTTTTTTGTCTCCTGTTTTCCAGAGTTCATTTTATGGCAGATTCAGGCACTTCCTGGACATCATCGACCCCCGCACTCTGTTTGTGACTGAGGTAATGTGCACACCTCTGTTTGGGGCAGGGCTGGTGATTATCCAGCTGGAAGGAGAAACAATCTCTGCAGAGAGCAGCAGCACTAATGGAGCCGTGTTTGCAGTGGGTTTGTGTCTCACAGCTCATTGATTGCCCCGAGGAGTGCTGGCAAATCTGCAACACAAACTCACATCAGAGCCACAGCCCAGCTCCCTCTGCCAGCTGGGGAGACCTGAGCTGGATTTTGGCAAAATTGCCACTGGTTTTTATTTCTCAGAGGAAAATTCCTGCAGGTTTTCATGGCAGAAATGCAGGTGAGGGATGAGGGAGTGAATTTTAACTCCATGGAGGAGTGAGCAGGGTGGAAATCCAGAAGATTTTGCTGTTTTTTTTTTTTTAGTTTCTCCTGACTTGTTGCCCTGATTGTGACAGGATTTGGGGACCCTGCCCCTTTATTTCCATTCTGTGTTTGTCCATTTTACTGCAGCTCTTGGCTTCCCTCAGACAATGACTGAGGATGATGGGGAGCCCTGGGGAAGGAGAAGTTCTGCTCCTGCTCTGGAGCTCTGCCCTTTGGCCACAAAACTTTGGATTTTCAGTGAAGAGCAGCTGCTTTTCCTTTTTATTTTCTCTTTTTTCCACCCTGAGGCCGTTCCCTGTGTCCTGTCCCTGTTCCCTGGGATCAGATCCCAAATCCCTGGCTGAGCTCTGGGCTCAGACCCTGCTCTGAACCCCATGGGGTGACCCCTGGCTCACCCACACACCTCTCCACCTTCCCCTGGTCACCTTCTGAACCTTGCCAGGTTTTGGGAGGGTGGGAGGGCTGTGGATTCAGAGGGATCAGCTGGTGTCACTTCATTTTCCCTGACTTTCAAGGAGGTGAAACCCAGGGATAAAAAACAACAAAGTCTGAGTGGCCCAGTTTGATCCTGGGTGAAAATGGAGCAGGTTTGGGTCCAGAGGGGACCTGAACACAGCAGGGAGGGCTGGGGTCCATCCCTGGGGCTGGGGAGGACAGGCTGAACTCCAGCCGTGGCCTGGGGCTGTCCAGGAGGGAATTCCCTCTGGAAGCTGGAATTGCATGGCAGGGATGCTCAGGGGACCTGCAGCACCTCTGGTGATGTCCCCACCAGTTCCCTTTCCCTGGGGAAGCCTCTTGGCCAAATAATCACCTTTTTGGGGCACAAAATCTGCTTTTTGCTTGCTCTGCTCTGTGTGTTTGCAGTAGTTGGGGTGTGCAGATGTAAACTCGGGTTTTTCTGCTCCCCTGTGATAACTGAGGGGCCAATGCCAAGGTGGGCAGGGTTTGCTGAGCCCCAGGCTGTGCAGGGAGCTCTTCCCTGACAGATGGCTGCATCTCCCAGCCCAGGGCTCCCAGGAACAAACAAATCCCTGGGAAAAGGGGGGATGAATGAGTGTCTGCTGGGAGTGGAGCTTAATCCCGTGGAAAATGCTGGGAAGTGGGGTGATGTTGGATTTCTTGCTGGCTGTGTGTTCCATTCCACATCCCTGCTGGTGCAGGGTGGATCCTGAGGAGGGATGGATGGAGGGATGGAGGGATGGGGGGATGGAGGGATGGAGGATGCAGGGATGGAGGATGGAGGATGCAGGGATGGAGGGAGGGATGGAAGGATGCAGGGATGGGGGATGCAGGGATGCAGGGATGGAGGGAGGGAGGGATGGATGCAGGGATGGGGGGATGGATGGAGAGATGCAGGGATGCAGGGATGGAGAGATGCAGGGATGGAGGGATGGAGGGAGGGATGCAGGGATGGAGGGAGGGATGCAGGGATGCAGGGATGGATGCAGAGATGCAGGGATGGAGGGATGGAAGGATGCAGAGATGCAGGGATGGAGGGATGGAAGGATGCAGGGATGGAGGATGGAGGGATGGAGGATGGAGGATGCAGGGATGGATGCAGGATGCAGAGGTGGAGGGATGGAAGGATGCAGGGATGCAGGGATGGAGGATGGAGGAATGGAGGGATGGGGGATGCAGGGATGGAGGGATGGAGGATGCAGGGATGGATGCAGGGATGGAGGGATGGAGGATGCAGGGATGGAGGGATGGATGCAGGGATGGAGGATGCAGGGATGGAGGATGCAGGGATGGAGGGATGGATACAGGGATGCAGGGATGCAGGGATCTCCCCACGGGGGGAACTGAGAGGTGCTGGGATGATCAGTGCACTGACACTCATCCCTCCCTCGTTCATTTTTCAATAAAGCAGATTCTCAGCACAATTAGAAACCTCTTTAGAGGTGCTGGAGGCCCTGGGGGTGTCACTGAGCACTGGGTGCTGCTGTGCCTGTGTTTTCTGGGGGACAGTGACCCCCATCCCCCTGAGCAGCAGCTCCTGCTGCCTTTTGGGGGGCTGGAGCACAGAGGGGTCCTGGCCTGGTGTCAGTGCTGCAGCCCCCTCTGAGAGGGGCTTGGGTGGATAATTCCTCTAATCCCTGCCCCTCTAACAAAACCATCCCCTGGCAGCTGCACATTTGCAAACTTCTCCAGTAATGGGAAATGTGTCACTGCTGGGGTCACCCCCAGATCCCCCTGGGAGGGGAAATTGATGGGAACAATGCTTTTAATTGCTGTGTAATGAAGGTCCATGGGGCAGCAGGTCAGGGTTTGTGTTTGGGTTGGGTGCACTCAGCCCATGGGGCAGCAGGGGCAGGGTTTGTGTTTGGGTTGGGTGCACTCAGCCCATGGGGCAGCAGGGTCAGGGTTTGTGTTTGGGGTGGGTGCACTCAGCCCATGGGGCAGCAGGTCAGGGTTTGTGTTTGGACTGGGTGCACTCAGCCCATGGGGCAGCAGGGTCAGGGTTTTGTGTTTGGACTGGGTGCACTCAGCCCATGGGGCAGCAGGGGCAGGGTTTGTGTTTGGGGTGGGTGCACTCAGCCCATGGGGCAGCAGGGGCAGGGTTTGTGTTTGGGGTGGGTGCACTCAGCCCATGGGGCAGCAGGGGCAGGGTTTGTGTTTGGGTTGGGTGCACTCAGCCCATGGGGCAGCAGGGTCAGGGTTTGTGTTTGGGGGGTGCACTCAGCCCATGGGGCAGCAGGGTCAGGGTTTGTGTTTGGGGTGGGTGCACTCAGCCCATGGGGCAGCAGGGGCAGGGTTTGTTTTGGGGTGGGTGCACTCAGCCCATGGGGCAGCAGGGGCAGGGTTTGTGTTTGGTTGGGTGCACTCAGCCTGGACACTGCTGGCACTCTGGGATCCCCTCCTGGAGGAGGAGCTGGTGACAATCCCCAGTGGGATCAGGACTCAGAGCTCTGCCTTGCCTGCCTGTGCCTCATCTCATTGTTCAGAGCCTGGAGCTGAGAGCATCTTGCACTCCCATATTTGGCTTTAAGATGGAAGCAGGATTAGATGTATGTTATTTATACCAGCGATACCTTCTTACTCAGCAGATTGCCTGTCTGTGTTTATTCAGTGTCACATCTGCTGGCTCACTCTGAACAAAAAGTTTGGCTCCTGTTGTCTGTCACTGTGGATCCAATACAATGGGGCCAGCTGGAGTCAAGTCTGCTGTGTGTGTCATCCTGGGGAGCAGGGAGACACAGCCCCAGGCTGGGCTGTGCCTGGTGCAGGGCACAGCTGGGTCTGCACAGCTGGGTCTGCACAGCTGGGTCTGCACAGCTGGGTCTGCACAGCTGCAGGGAGCTGCTGCTCTGCTGCCCACAGGACCCTTGGGTGGGGCCATGTCCCCCAGGGCATGGCTGGGCTGAGGGTGGGACCTGTGGAGCTCAGGGCAGACAGAAATGATCCCCAAAACCCCAGAGTGAGGCCAGAGTGAGAGGCTGGCCCATCCTGGATGTCCTGGCTGGGCTCTGGGCAGTCCTGGCTGGGCTCTGGGCAGTCCTGGCTGGGCTCTGGGGAGTTCTGGGCAGCCCTGCTGGGCTCTGGGGAGCTCTGGGCAGTCCTGGCTGGGCTCTGGGGGGTTCTGGGCAGCCCTGGCTGGGCTCTAGGGGGCTCTGGGCAGCCCTGGCGGGGTTCTGGGGGGCTCTGGGGGGCTCTGGGCAGCCCTGGCTGGGTTCTGGGGGGCTCTGGGCAGCCTGGCTGGGCTCTGGGGGGCTCTGGGCAGCCCTGGCTGGGCTCTGGGGGGCTCTGGTCAGTCCTGGCTGGGCTCTGGGGGGTTCTGGGCAGTCCTGGCTGGGCTCTGGGCAGTCCTGGCTGGGCTCTGGGGGGCTCTGGGCAGTCCTGGCTGGGCTCTGGGGGGCTCTGGGCAGTCCTGGCTGGGTTCTGGGCAGTCCTGGCTGGCCTCTGGGCAGCAATGTGCCATGCTCCTGGCACAGGGACTTGCCTGTGCTCTGTGTGTCACATATGGGGCTCTGCTCCCAGCCATGTGCAGGCACCCGTGGCATCCAAGAGGAGACAAGGCAGGGATGTGCCAGGCAGGAGCAGCCCAGGGCAGGGATGTGCCAGGCAGGAGCAGCCCAGGGCAGGGATGTGCCAGGCAGGAGCAGCCCAGGGCAGGGGGATGAGGGGAAGGCTCAGGGCAGAGCTCAGGGCTGGGAAGGGGGCTGTAGGATGGGGCTGAGCTCCTCTGGGGCTGTTCTTCCTCCTCCTGAGCTCAGCCTGGAGAAAAGGAGGCTCAGGGGGCCCTTGTGGCTCTGCACAACTCCCTGCCAGGAGGGGACACCGGGGGGATTTGGCATCTGGGAACAGGGACAGGACACAGGGAACAGCTCAGGGTGGGAATTGGGGAATTTCTCCATGGAAAGGGGGTCAGGGGTTGGAATTGGGGAATTTCTCCATGGAAAGGGGGGTCAGGGGTTGGATGTGCCCAGGGAGGTTTGGAATCCCCATCCCTGGGGGATCTCAGAGCCCTGTGCATGTGGCACTTGGGGACAGGGCAGTGCTGGGCATGGCTGCACTGCTCTCAGGGATTTTCCCACCTGGATGTGGTTCTGTCACTCTCCCTGAGCAGTTCTGGGGGTGCTGCAGCAGCTGCTGGGGTTTGTCCCCTGCTCTCCCTCTCCCAAGGTCCCTGCAGGTGCTGTCCTGGCCCCTGGTGACTCCAGTCTGTGCCCAGGAGCCCTTGGCAGAGAGCTGGAGCTCTGGATCTGAGCCGTGCCAGGGTTCCCATGGATGGAGGCTCAGCCACAGGCACACACCCGGGCTGGGGACAGCCCTGGGCACTCCCTGCTCCTTCCCGAGCTGCAATTCCACCCTGGGATGTCCAAATGAGCCCAGGTGAGGGCTGTGACCAGGTGAGGGCTGTGACCAGGTGAAGGGCTGTGCCCAGGTGAGGGCTGTGACCAGGTGTGGGGTTGTTCTGGGTGCTGTCCCCAGGTGAGGGCTGTCCCCAGGCTGTTCTGGGTGCTGTCCCCAGGTGAGGACTGTCCCCAGGCTGTGCTGGGTGCTGTCCCCAGGTGAGGACTGTCCCCAGGCTGTGCTGGGTGCTGTCCCCAGGCTGTTCTGGGTGCTGTCCCCAGGTGAAGGACTGTCCCCAGGCTGTTTTGGGTGCTGTCCCCAGGTGAGGTGCTGTCCCCAGGCTGTTCTGGGTGCTGTCCCCAGGTGAAGGACTGTCCCCAGGCTGTTTTGGGTGCTGTCCCCAGGTGAGGTGCTGTCCCCAGGCTGTTTTAGGTGCTGTCCCCAGGCTGTTTTGGGGGCTGTCCCCAGGCTGTGCTGGGTGCTGTCCCCAGGCTGTTCTGGGTGCTGTCCCAGGTGAGGGCTGTCCCCAGGCTGTTTTAGGAGCTGTCCCCAGGTGAGGGGCTGTCCCCAGGCTGTTCTGGGTGCTGTCCCAAGGTGAGGGTTGTCCCCAGGCTGTTTTAGGAGCTGTCCCCAGTGAGGGGCTGTTTTAGGAGCTGTCCCCAGGTGAGGGGCTGTTTTAGGAGCTGTCCCCAGGCTGTTTTAGGAGCTGTCCCCAGGCTGTTTTAGGTGCTGTCCCCAGGTGAGGGGCTGTTTTAGGAGCTGTCCCCAGGCTGTTTTAGGAGCTGTCCCAGGCTGTTTTAGTGCTGTCCCCAGGCTGTTTTAGGTGCTGTCCCCAGGTGAGGGGCTGTTTTAGGAGCTGTCCCCAGGCTGTTTTAGGTGCTGTCCCCAGGCTGTTTTAGGTGCTGTCCCCAGGTGAGGGGCTGTTTTAGGTGCTGTCCCAGGTGAGGGGCTGTTTTAGGTGCTGTCCCCAGGCTGTGCTGGGTGCTGTCCCCAGGCTGTTTTAGGAGCTGTCCCCAGGTGAAGGTGCTGTCCCCAGGCTGTTCTGGTGCTGTCCCAAGGTGAGGGTTGTCCCCAGGCTGTTTTAGGAGCTGTCCCCAGGTGAGGGGCTGTTCTGGGTGCTGTCCCCAGCTGGTGCAGCCAGGCTGAGCTGGGTGGGTGCTGGCAGGGCTGAGCTCTGGGAGAACATCCCCGGGTGCAGATGTCTGTCTGGCACCCTATTGTGAGAGCTGAGACCCCAGCAGCCCCACTAGAAGTGCTCGAGGTTTTTTCTGAGGGAAGGGGCTATGCAAGGAATGAGACACTCCGGGAGGAAAAAAAAAAAAAAAAAAACCAACAAACGTGGTTGTGGGGTTTTTTTTAATCAAGGATGCTGTAAAATCTCGAGTGACACTTCATCCCACAGACAGCAGCAGAGAACCAAGCAACAATAAATATTGAAGCAGTAGCACAACCTTGCAGACAGACCTCGTTCTTGCTGTTAAAAAGGAGTGAAGTGTAATCTCAGACATCAGCAGCTCCCGAGTGGAGCTGCATGGTGCTGAACGCCAGCGAGGGGAGCTGCTTGGCATTTGGAGCTGTTGCATGTGGGAAAGTTTGCTCCTATTTTTTTTTTAATTTCTTTTTTTTGGTTCTGCTTAGAAGAACGTGCTTGACTGTTCCAGAAGGAATAGAATCTTTTCCCTAAATTTGGAGGCTGGGGGGTGTTGGCTGAAATACCTGAGCAGCTCAGGGTGCTGTGAAAGGATGCCCTGAGCTCAGCTGAACACTTTATTCACTTTCTGTGCCACCCTTTTGTGCCCCCAGCTCCCCCTGGCACTGCTGCTCCTTGCTCTGCAAAAGTTCCTCTGTGTCCCCAGGGAGCTGGGACAGGGAATTGGTGCAGACTGAGATTTTTTTAAAAGCCAGCCCCAGCTTTTTTGTTTGCTGTTTGTCACCGTTCTGAACGAGATGGGATCTGGCCAGGGTTGTTATAGTAACTACTCAGATTTCCTCAAGAGAAGGGGGAAAAAATAGCATTGGGGCCCATTCATGCCGTGCTGCAGCTCTCCATTCAGAGCTGCTCGGGGAGAGTGGTTTCAGGGATTTCAGGGATTTCAGAGATTTCAGGGATTTCAGATTTCAGGGATTTCATGGTTTTAGGGATTTCAGGGGTTTCAGGGATTTCAGTGGTTTCAGGGATTTCAAGGATTTCAGGGTTTTAGTTGTTTCAGTGATTTCAGGGATTTCAGAGGTTTCAGTGGTTTCAGGGATTTCAGGGATTTCAGTGATTTCAGGGATTTCAAGGATTTCAGGGATTTTAATTGTTTCAGTGATTTCAGTGATTTCATGGTTTCAGAGATTTCAGGGATTTCAGAGGTTTCAGAGATTTCAGGGATTTCAGTGGTTTCATGGTTTCAGTGATTTCAGTAATTTCAAGGATTTCAGGATTTTAATTGTTTCAGGGATTTCAGAGATTTCAGTGATTTCAGGGATTTTATGGTTTCAGGGATTTCAGTGATTTCAGAGATCTCAGTAATTTCAGTGGTTTCAGTGATTTCAGGGATTTCAGAGGTGTCAGTGATTTCAGGGATTTTAATTGTTTCAGGGATTTAATTGTTTCTGAGATTTCAGGGATCTCAGTGATTTCAGGGATTTCAGATTTCAGGGATTTCATGGTTTCAGGGATTTCAGAGATTTCAGGGATTTCATTGGTTTCAGAGATTTCAGAGATCTTAGTGATTTCAGTGTCAGGGATTTCAGTAGTGTCAGTTTCAGTAGTGTCAGTGATTTCAGGGATTTCAGTGATTTCAGGGATTTCAGTGATTTCATGGTTTCAGTGATTTCAGTAATTTCAGGGATTTCAGTAATTTCAAGTATTTCAGTGGTTTCAGGGATTTCAGTGATTTCATGGTTTCAGTAATTTCAGTAATTTCAAGGATTTCAGGGATTTTAGTTGTTTCAGTGGTTTCAGAGATCTCAGGGATTTCAGTGGTTTCAGGGATTTCAGAGATTTCAGATATTTCAGTAATTTCAGGGATTTCAGAGATTTCAGGGATTTCAGTGGTTTCAGTGATTTCAAGGATTTCAGGGATTTCACAGGTTTCAGTGGTGTCAGAGATTTCAGAGATTTCAGTCATTGCAGTAATTTCAGGGATTTCAGTAATTTCACGGTTTTCAGGGATTTCACAGTTTTCAGGGATTTCATGGTTTCAGAGTTTTCAGGGATTTCATGGTTTCAGTAATTTCAGTGGTTTCAGAGATTCAGAGATCTCAGTGATTTCAGGGATTTCATGGTTTCAGTAATTTCAGGGATTTCAGATATTTCACAGGTTTTACTGGTTTCATGGTTTCAGAGATTTCAGAGATTTCAGATATTTCAGTAATTTCAGGGATTTCAGAGATTTCAGGGATTTCATGGTTTCAGTAATTTTAGGGATTCAGTGGTTTCAGTGATTTCAAGGATTTCAGGGATTTCACAGGTTTCAGTGGTTTCAGAGATTTCAGTCATTGCAGTAATTTCAGGGATTTCAGTAATTTCAGGGATTTCACAGGTTTCAATGGTTTTATGGTTTCAGTAATTTCAGGGATTTCATGGTTTCAGGGATTTCAGGGATGAGCAGAAGGATCTGCAGGAGGTGCTGCTCACTCCCTGGATCTGCAGTTTGTCACCTGGGGACTGTGATCCTGTGACAAACAATTGTCACTGCTCTCTGCTCCCGAGAGGAATTCTGGAATATCCCAAAGCTCTGAGCAGGTCCTGCTGTGACCTGTGGGATTTGCTTCTTGCAGGGTGGGATTCCTGGAACACCCCAAAAACCCAGGAATTCCTGCAGGAATTCCCAGGAGTTTCCCTGGGTTGGATTTCCTTCCCTGTGTCCTTTTCTCCTGGGGCAGACCCCAAACCCTTCTGCAGGAGCAGGACCTCACACAGGGGTGGTTTCTGCCCCCCCAGTTCAAAACTCTCATTTTTTCCAGTGTCAAGAGAGCTTGGTTTGATTAATGGCTCATTTCTCTGTTGGAGATATTGGATAGACCTGGAAAATGATGCCAGTGCCTGCCCTTATCCATGGAAGCATCCAGGACACATTTAAAGAATTTCTCTTTCCAGGAAATACTCACTCTACCACTTCCATGTTGGTTTTTATTAAGCTAAGCTTAATTTTAATGTCAGATTAAGCAAGTGTGGATGGATTTTTTTTTTTAACCAGTCATGAAATCTTTTATATATTCAATACTTTGCTGATTTTGGAGCAAGGCACAGTGATTGATGTGGAATGGGGTTGCCATTTGGGAATTTCTGAACACATTCCATCCATGTCTGGCACTCCAGCATCTGTACAGGGTGATGGCTCTGGAGTTCCTGAATGCCCCAACAATTGGGAATAGAAAACAAAGGGAATTGTCACACCTGGCACTAATACAGTGTAAAGCTGGCTTTGAGTGCTGATTGTGGAGATTTTTTGGAGATCCTCCCCCAGGCTGGTCCTTTTGGGGTGGGAATGAAGGAGGCAGCAGGGAGGGGGATCCTGGCCCTGCTGGGAGAAATCCCAGAGAGCAGGAGCTGGGCTTGGGCAGGATGGCTGGGACATGGGATTTGTTCTGGGATTTAACCCCAAACAGGACTGGGAAAGGGCTGGGAGGGACAGGGACCAGGGCCATTCCCTGAGCAGGAGCTGGGACATTGTCACCTGTGCTGGGAGACACAGGGAGTGTCCCTGGATCCATGGATCCTGGATGTGACCCAGGAATTCAGGATGGAGGTTCCCTGGATCCATGGATCCCTGGATGGGAGCCCAGGAACTCGGGATGGAGGTTCCCTGGATCCATGGATCCATGGATGTGAGCCCAGGAACTCAGGATGGAGGTTCCCTGGATCCATGGATCCATGGATGTGAGCCCAGGAACTCAGGATGGAGGTTCCCTGGATCCATGGATCCCTGGATGTGAGCCCAGGAACTCAGATGGAGGTTCCCTGGATCCATGGATCCCTGATGTGAGCCCAGGAACTCAGGATGGAGGTTCCCTGGATCCATGGATCCCTGGATGTGAGCCCAGGAACTCGGGATGGAGGTTCCCTGGATCCATGGATCCCTGGATGGGAGCTCCTGATGAGAACTCAGAACTTGGGATGGAGCCTGGATCCATGAATCCATGGATGTGAGATCCCAAGGAACCCAGGAACGAGCCTGGATCCATGGATCCATGGATCCCTGAATGTGAGCTCCTAATGAGAACTCAGAGCTGGGAATGGAGTTTCCCTGGATCCATGGATCCCTGGATGGGAAATCCCAATGAACCCAGGAATTCAGGATGGATCCATGGATCCCTGGATGTGAGCTCCTAATGAACCTGGGAATTTGGATGAAGGTTGGATCTATGGATCCTGGATGTGAGCCCAGGAACTTGGGATGGAGTTTCCCTGGATCCCTGGATGGGAAGTTCCAATGAACCCAGGAATTTGGGATGCACCATGGATCCCTGGATGTGAGCTCCTAATGAGAGCTCAGAACTCAGGATGGAGTCTGGATCCATGGATGGGAAATGCTAGTGAACTCAGGAATTCAGGATGGATCCTGGATCCTGGATGGGAGCCCAGGAATTCAGACTGGAGTTTCCCTGCATCCCTGGATGGGAGCTCCAAGGAATCTTTCTGACAGTTTCTGTCCTGGCAGGGTTTTACACTTCAATAAATACATATATTCTATGGAAATCTATTCTATGGAAATATCTATTCTTTCAAGATGAAATGTATGTATTGATATGGATATGTGTGTGTATTTTATATGGTCTCTATATAATGGTAAATATGTAATATCTATTATGTATACTAGATATACTAAATATAATAGGAAATATAATATTATACAATATATTTAATAGTTAATATAATACAATGCAGTATATAGAACAGATAATGTAATAAATATAGTGTAATGTAATATATACATATAAATAAGTTAAAATAATATAATGCAATATATTAATAGATAATATAGTATAGTGTATTATATCATATGATAGAATATTTTTAATAGTTAATATAATGCAATATATAATAGATACTATAATGTAATGTAATATATAATATAATGTAATGTAATACAATGTAATATGAAATAGCATAAATAACAGTTAATATAATAAAATGCAATATAAGTAATAGTACTAATATAATACAATAGTTATTATAGTACAATTAAATATATAGAATTGTTATTATAATATAATTCAATATAATTAATACAGTATAATGTTATGCAATATGTGTAATAGATAATGTAATATAATGTGATATAATGTAATATATAATGTGATATATAATGTGAAATATATTATGAAACATATAATAGTTAATATAATGCAATACAATATAATGCAATATAATATATATAATAGATAATGTGATGTGATATGATGTTATATGATGTGATAATATAATATAATAAATGTAATTAATTTAATGAGCACCCAGGGCAGTGGGAGTTTTCCCTGCCCATCCAGCTGGAACCAGCTGATCCCTGGGGTCCTTCCCACCCCACCCCACAATTCCTGCTGGGATTTTATTTAATTCTATTGCTGTGAGTTTAACTCCATTGCCGTGAGTTTTTAACTCCTCCATTGCTGTGAGTTTTGAACTCCATTGCTGTGAGTTTTTAACTCCTGGCTGGGAGTTTGAGTTTTTAACTCCTGGCTGGGAGTTTTTAACCCCTGGCTGTGAGTTTGAGTTTTTAACTCCTGGCTGGGAGTTTTTAACCCTGGCTGTGAGTTTGAGTTTTTAACCCCATTGCTGTGAGTTTTTACCTCATGGCTGTGAGTTTGGGTTTTTACCTCGTGGCTGTGAGTTTTTTAACTCCATTGCTGTGAGTTTGAGTTTTCACCTCCTGGCTGTGAGTTTGAGTTTTTAACTCCATTGCTGTGAGTTTGAGTTTTCACCTCCTGGCTGTGAGTTTGAGTTTTTAACTCCATTGCTGTGAGTTTTTAACTCTATTGCTGTGAGTTTTTAACCCCACTGCTGTGAGTTTGAGTTTTTAACCCCATTGCTGTGAGTTTTTAACCCCACTGCTGTGAGTTTGAGTTTTTAACTCCATTGCTGTGAGTTTGAGTTTTTAACTCCATTGCTGTGAGTTTGAGTTTTTAACTCCATTGCTGTGAGTTTGAGTTTTTAATTCCACTGCTGTGAGTTTTTAACTCCATTGCTGTGAGTTTGAGTTTTTAACTTCTGGCTGTGAGTTTGAGTTTTTAACTCCACTGCTGTGAGTTTTTAACCCCTGGCTGCGAGTTTGAGTTTTTAACTCCATTGCTGTGAGTTTTTATCCCCTGATTGTGAGTTTGATTTTTCCCTCGTGGCTGTTTCCCTGCAGAGCCGCCTGAAGGAAGCAGTGCAGCTGCTGGAGGATTACAAACACGGCACCCTGCCCCCAGGAGTCACCAACAAACAGGTCAGGCTTGGGCAGCTGCCACCTTTTGGTACCTCTTGTTAAAGTTTGTTAAATTTGTTAAAGTTTGTTAAAGTTTGTTAAATTTCTACTTCTCCCTGCAGTTCAGTGGGGAGATGAGGGGGGCTCTGCTGAAGGACATTTCTGTGTTTCTATGGTGAAATACAAACTTCTTGTACTATTAATAGAAAAAAAAACCAAAACCAGGAAGGATTGGGAAAGAGACAGGATTGGGAAGGAAGGTTGGGAAGGAGAGAGGATTGGGAAGCAGAAAGGATTGGGAAGGAGGAAGGGTTGGGAAGGAGGAAGGATTGGGAAGCAGCGTTGGGAAGCAGGGCTGGGAAGCAGGAAGGGCTGGGAAACAGGATTGGGAAGCAGGAAGGATTGGGAAGCAGGATTGGGAAGCAGGACTGGGAAACAGGATTGATTGGGAAGCAGGGTTGATTGGGAAGCAGGGTTGGGAAGCAGGATTGATTGGGAAGCAGGATTGGGAAGCAGGAAGGATTGGAAGGGTTGGGAAGCAGGATTGATTGGAAGGAAGGATTGGGAAGCAGGGTTGGGAAGCAGGATTGATTGGGAAGCAGGATTGATTGGGAAGCAGGATTGGGAAGCAGGATTGGGAAGCAGGATTGGGAAGCAGGGTTGATTGGGATGCAGGATTGGGAAGCAGGAAGGATTGGGAAGCAGGATTGGGGGAGGAAGGATTGGAAGGATTGGGAGAAGCAGGATTGATTGGGAAGCAGGATTGGGAAGCAGGATTGGGAAGCAGGAAGGGTTGGGAAGCAGGATTGGGAAGAAGGATTGGGAAGCAGGATTGATTGCAGGATTGGGAAGCAGGCAGGATTGGGAAGCAGGGTTGGGAAGCAGGAAGGATTGGGAAGCAGGAAGGATTGGGAAGCAGGAAGGATTGGAAGGGTTGGGAAGCAGGATTGGGAAGCAGGATTGGGAAGCAGGGTTGGGAAGCAGGATTGATTGGGAAGCAGGGTTGATTGGGAAGCAGGATTGGGAAGCAGGAAGGGTTGGAAGGATTGGGAAGCAGGATTGGGAAGCAGGAAGCTGCAGGGCTGGCAGGCAGGCAGGCAGGCAGGGAAGAGCAGCGAGGCTGAGCAGTGACTCAGTCCCATCTGCCTGAGGCAGATGACACAGAGCCACTCTCTGTGACAAACCAGACTTGTGACCTACATTCTGCACAGTGACAAACCAGGCTGTGCCCAGGGTTCATTCACAATTCCACAGGGACCTCCTGGCTCCTGCCTGGAGTGCAGGGAGTGAGGCTGAGCAGGCTGGGAGGCTCTGAGTGGAAATCCAGCTGAGGAAATGGGGAAAAACCTGGAAATCCAGCTGAGGAATGGGGGGAAAACTTGGAAATCCAGCTGACAAATGGGGGGAAAACCTGGAAATCCAGCTGAGAAATGGGGGAAAAACCTGGAAATCCAGCTGAGGAATGGGGGGAAAAACCTGGAAATCCAGCTGAGAAATGGGGGAAAAACCTGGAAATCCAGCTGAGAAATGGGGGAAAAACCTGGAAATCCAGCTGAGGAAATGGGGGAAAAGCCTGGAAATCCACCTGAGGAAATGGGGGAAAAGCCTGGAAATCCAGCTGAGAAATGGGGGAAAAGCCTGGAAATCCAGCTGAGGAAATGGGGGAAAAAGCCTGGAAATCCAGCTGAGGAAATGGGGGAAAAGCCTGGAAATCCAGCTGAGGAAATGGGGGAAAAAGCCTGGAAATCCACCTGAGGAAATGGGGGAAAAGCCTGGAAATCCAGCTGAGAAATGGGGGAAAAACCTGGAAATCCAGCTGAGAAATGGGGGAAAGCCTTTCCTGGGAAATGTTCTCACATCAGCTGAGGAGGATGGGTTTTGTGGTGAGATGGTGCCACAGCTCCTTTTGGCAGAGGAGTTTGGGTGGGTTTTGAGTGGGTTTGTGTCACAGTTCCCTTTGGCAGAGGGGTTTGGGTGATTTTTGTGCCTCAGTTCCCATTGGCAGAGGGGTTTGGGTGATTTTTTTGCCTCAGTTCCCTTTGGCAGAGGGGTTTGGGTGGATTTTGGGTTGGTTTTGTGTCACAGCTCCCTTTGGCAGAGGGGTTTGGGTGGATTTTGTGCCACATCTCCCTTTGGCAGAGGGGTTTGAGTGGTTTTCTCCTGCAGGAGCCTGGGTGCAATTACAGCTTGTGTTCAATAATTGAATAATTAATTCAATAATTGTTCAATAATTAATTTAACCAAACTCAGCAGCAGCTCCATCCCTGGCAGTGCCCAGGCCAGGCTGGGCAGGGCTGGCAGCACCCTGGGCTGCTGGAAGAGATCCCTGCCCATTCCCAAACCACTCCAGATCCAGGCTCTGGGGCAGGAATGTTGTCCCAGGGTGGCTGTGGCACTGTGGGGATGGCAGGGACTGTCCCAGGGGAGGATCCCTGGAGCAGCAGCTCCTGGTCCTTCTGGCTCTGTGGAACAGGAGGGGAGCTGGGCAGCAGAACCATGGAATTGTTCAGGTTGGAAAAGCCCTCTGAGATCATCCATCCCAGCACTGTGTCCCCAGGTGGGCTCTGAAATCCCCCAGGGATGGGACTGCACCCTGTCCTTTCCATGAAGGAATTTCCCCAATTTCCACCCCAAATTTCATCCAAAGATACCTGGAAAATGCAGTTTTGCTTCCCTGGAGCTGGGACTGACAGCTGTCCTGGCTTTTCTCTCTGCAGGGCAGGCTCTGGCTCAGAGGCAGGAACAATTTGCAGTTTTCTGCTCTGGGTTTGAGCCTGATCTGTGGCACACCTGCAGGGGCTGGTGCTGGGTGAGGGACTGAGGCACGTCCTGAGCCTGCCACGAGTGCCAGGACACCAGCAGGTGGAGGCAATTGGATTTTAAACTCATTTTTGGGGGTTTTACCCCTCTCTCAGTGGGATCTGAGCTCATCCCTCTGTGTCCTGGAGGCAATTTGATTTTTCACTCATTTTAGGGAGGTTTTACCCTCTCTGAGTGGGATCTGAGCTGATCCCTTTGTGTCCCCAGCAGGACACCAGCAGGTGGAGGCAATTTGATTTTTCACTCACTTTGGGGGGATTTTACCCCTCTCTGAGTGGGATCAGCTCAGATCCCTCTGTGTCCCCAGCAGGACACCAGCAGGTGGAGGCAATTTGATTTTAAACTCATTTTTGGGGGTTTTACCCCTCTCTGAATGAGATCTGAGCTGATCCCTCTGTGTCCTGGAGACAATTTGATTTTTCACTCATTTTTGAGGGGATTTTACCCATTTCTGAGTGGGATCTGAGTTGATCCCTTTGTGTCCCCGACAGGACACCAGCAGGCAGAGGCAGTTTGATTTTTCACTCACTTTGGGGGGATTTTACCCCTCTCTGAGTGGGATCAGCTCAGATCCCTCTGTGTCCCCAGCAGGACACCAGCAGGTGGAGGCAATTTGATTTTTCACTCATTTTTAGGAGGTTTTACCCCTCTCTGAGTGGGGTCTGAACTGATCCCTCTGTGTCCTGGAGGCAATTTGATTTTTAACTCATTTTTGGGGGTTTTACCCCTCTCTCAGTGGGATCTGAACTGATCTCTTTGTCCCCAGCAGGACACCAGCAGGTGGGTTAGGGTTAGGGAGGCAATTTGATTTTTCACTCATTTTGGGAGGTTTTACCCCTCTCTGAGTGATATCTGAGCTGATCCCTTTGTGTCCCCAGCAGAACACCAACAGGCAGAGGCATTTGATTTTTCATTCATTTTTGGGGGGTTTTACCCCTCTCTGATGGGATCTGAGCTGATCCCTTTGTGCCCCAGCAAGAGTGGATGTCGGAGCCCTGACCTGCGAACAGGGAATCTTTGAGGAGAGCGGAAAAATTCCATTTATTGCTGGTCAGAAAGGCTGAAAGGGTGGGATTGCAGTGATCTCAGGGCAGAACTGACTTTATCTCAGGGCAGAACTGACTTTATCCCCTGGGCTGTGTGAGCCCCTGGGGAGCTCCGGACGCGGCACAGCCCAACGCAGAGAACCGGCAGAGCGCGACTGCACACCCTGGGAAGGAGAGCGAGCTGGAACGCAGCACTCTGCGAGCAGGCAGCAGTCCCCCCCCGAGGGAGCAGCTCTGAGGAGTTGTTTTGACAGAGCTCTTCAGCAGGCTGAGCATCCCTGGTGCAGCAGCGTGACAGAGCCGGGCTCCGCGCGCCGCGCTCCCCGACGCGCAACGCGGGCGCTGCAGCTCCCAGCACCGTCCCTGGCACTGCTGAGAGGCTTCAGCACATGGAACACAGAAACACAGAGCCTAGAGCTATGTCACAGCAAGCAGCTCCTCCACACGCAGCTCCTGACAGGGCTCTGCTGGAGCCAGCCTTGCTCTGCTGCATCGCCCAGGCAGCTTTTTCCAAATGAGCTGGAATGGCACAGCTAGGGGCTAGCTGAAGAGAAAAAAATCCTCTCAAAGAGTGCTGTCAGCACTGCCCCAGGACTGGCTCTGAGGCAGTTTGCAGAAGGAATGCTGGAGCTGGACAGCAGCAGTGCCAGCTCCTGCCCACCCAGCCAGAGCCTCCTGCTTGGTGGGAAAGATGGATTAGGAAAACCTGATCAATATGATTGCCTGGCAAAATTTCAAGAATATAGAATATAAGAGAGAATGAAATGAAAGCCTTTTTCAGACCAAACCTTGGTTACTACATAACTAGAAAACAACAGAATGGCCAGTGAAAGTCATCCCCTCTGGAGTGAACAATCCCCTCTGCCTGCAGACAGCCCCAGGCTCAGAGCAGACCCTGCTGGCCTGGCAGGAGGGTGCACAGAGAAGATTTTGGGGTTTAAAGTGTAACCCGTGTGGCAGTGCAGTGATTCTTACAGGCTGTGTGTGAAATGCTGTAGGATTTGTACCCTGTGTGAGATTGGTCAGTGGAAATGAGAATATCCAGCACAGATTTATTGTGCTGTGAGGGGAACCTCGCTCTCTGAGCTTTCCCTCTCACAGCTCTCAGCTCTCTCTCAGCACCCTCCTGCCTCTTTCTCTTCTCTCTCCCTGCCCTGCTCTGAGCTGTTTTGCCCTTTGCACTGAGCACAAGTTCCAGACCTGGCTTTACAGCTCTGTCTGTCTGTCTGTCCTGCCCACCATCACTCCTCACCTGCTCCTCCTCCTGAGCTGGATTTCACTGCTCAGGAAAGTGCCCATTAACCCAAGGTGGGAAAAACCCATTTCTGGGGCCTCATTAGCCAAAATGAAGAATTGATCCCTCACCTGTCGATAGCTGCTGCACTGCTGAGAGCTCCTTATTGAGGGGCACTCTGGGGTTTGTTCCTACATTAGAAAGATGTTTTTAAAACAGCGCTTTAGCCTGCCTGTATCAATTATGTGCTCAGCAAAACAGAGGAGAAAGAGCTGCTTGATCAGTATTATTCAGTGGAGCAAGAAAACACACTCCATTGCTTCAGCTGAGATTATTTCCTTGAGTTTTTATTGAAAGATTTAAAAGCCAGGTTTGGTTTTTATTAAATATGCAGCTGAGTGTTTGTTAAAAATGCCCCAACCTCAAATGTTCTGGGCAGTGGGAATAGCCCACACTGTCCTTAATCCCCCTCTCCAGCAGGATTTCCTAATTCTTCTTGAAATGAGAAGTTGTCTTTGGCAATGCACCTGCTTGGGGTGTTCTTCTGCTCTCCTGGTTGTTTGGGTTAAATATTTGAGGAGGATTAGAGAAGATGTTTGGAGGAGAAAGCCCCTGATGGGTTTGGGGAGGTTTGGTCTCCTGGGGAGGGGGATTTGGGTGATGGAGCTCCATGGACCCAGAAATGTTTGAGCTGTTTCTTTGCAGGGCTTAGAAGCTTTGGAAATTTAGAAATTTTTTGCTGTGAAAAGCCCAAGGGAATTGTTGGGTTTGGTGAAATTCCTCCTCCCTGGTTCTGTCTGTCCCCCTGGGGCAGCTGCTGGTCCCTGGGTCCCCTTTGATCCCCTGGCCTGGGGAAGGGGGAAAAAGGGTCCTGAGAAGGGAGGTGAAGAGGGGAGGGAAATGTGGAGTTGTATTTATGTACCAGCATTGCAGCATTCATGGAACCATGGAATGGTTTGGGAGAGCTGGAAGGGACTTAAATCCCACCCAGAGCCACCCCATCCATGACAGGGACACTCCCACTGTCCCAATGTCCATCCTGGCCTTGGACACTCCAGGGATCCAGGGGCAGCCCCAGCAAATCTGGGAATTCCAGCCCAACCCCTCCCCACCCTCCCAGGCAGGAATTCCTTGCCCAGATCCCAGCCCAATCTCCCCTTTCCCAGTGAAGCCATTCCCTGTGTCCTGTCCCTCCAGCCCTTGTCCCCAGTCCCTCTCCAGCTCTCCTGGAGCCCCTGCAGGGACTCTGAGCATTCCCTGGCATTTTCCCTTCTCTCCCAGGCTGCCTCCAGCCCTGCAGCAGCTCCTGGCTCTGCTGTTTCCCTTCTGTAAGTTTTCCTTCCCCCTCTGCACTTTGTGCTCCTCGTTTACCCAGGGAATCCCAGACTGGTTTGGGCTGGGAGGGACCTCAAGGATCATCCAGGGCCACCAGGGACAGGGACAAGGACACTCCCACAGCCCAGGGCGCTGCTTTAATGGTCCCATGGAACCTCAGGTGCCTCTGCAGCCAGAATCCCTCAGGGCAGGGAGGGGGATGTGCTGAGGGTCCCTCCCTGTGCTGGCTGTCCCTGGTTTTAGATGTCCTGTTTTTGGTGTCCCTGCCCTGGATGTCCCCATGCTGGATGTTCTTGGTTTTGGCTGTCCTGGTTTTGGGTGTCCCTGCTCTGGATGTCCCCATGCTGGATGTTCTTGGTTTTGGCTGTCCCTGGTTTTAGATGTCTCTGTTTTGGGTGTCCCTGTTTTTGGTGTCTTTCTTTCTGGCTGTCCCTGTTTTTGGTGTCCCTGCCCTGGCTGTCCCTCTTTGTGACTGTCCCTGTTTTGGCTGTCCCTGTTTTTGGTGTGGTGTCCCTGTTTTTGGGTGTCCCTGGTTTTGGGTGTCTCTCTGGCTGTCCCTGTTTCTTTTCTGGCTGTCCCTGTTTCTGGCTGTTCCTGGTTTTGGCTGTCCCTGTTTTTGGTGTTCCTCTTTTTGGTGTCCCTGTTTCTGACTGTCTGTTTTTGGTGTCTCTCTTTCTGGCTGTCCCTAGCTTTTTGCTGTCCCTGTTTTGCTGTCCCTGTTCTGGCTGTCCCTGGTTTTGCTGTCCCTGTTTCTCTGGCTGTCCCTGGTCTTGTGTCCCTTTTGCTGTCCCTGTTTCTGACTGTCCCTGTTTCTGGCTGTCCCTGTTTCTGACTGTCCCTGTTTTGCTGTCCCTGTTTCTGGCTGTCCCTGTTTCTGACTGTCCCTGTTTTGCTGTCCCTGCCCTGGCTGTCCCTGTTTCTGACTGTCCCTGTTTTGGCTGTCCCTGTTTTGGCTGTCCCTGGTTTTGCTGTCCCTCTTTTGCTGTCCCTGTTTCTGGCTGTCCCTCTTTCTGACTGTCCCTGTTTCTGACTGTCCCTGTTTCTGGCTGTCCCTGTTTTTGCTGTCCCTGTTTCTGGCTGTCCCTGTTTCTGCTGTCCCTGGTTTTGCTGTCCCTGTTTCTGGCTGTCCCTGTTTCTGACTGTCCCTGTTTCTGGCTGTCCCTCTTGCTGTCCCTCTTTATGCTGTCCCTGTGTCTGGCTGTCCCTGGTTTTGCTGTCCCTCTTGCTGTCCCTGTGTCTGGCTGTCCCGCCTGTCACCCCTCCCATGGCCACTCCCGGGCTGGCAGCTCTGGCAGCTCTGTCCCCACAGCCCCGGTGGTGGCTGCAGAGGGGAAAGGTGCAAATGACACCACGGGGGCCCTGCAGCCAATTTGCAGCAGAAGGCAGCGCCTGTAACATATCCAATTCCAACCGCAGGCAGGGCTGGCCATTCCCAAAGTGCCTCCTGGAGGGATCTCCGTGCAGGGAAAAGTTCCATTTCAGGGGATGGTTTGTGCCCTGAAACAAGGGCTGAGAAACACCAGCCTGGCACACAGGGATGAGCAGCCAGCTTGGTTCAACATGGACTTTTCCCTGTTTTGGGGAAATTTGGGGCTGAGCTTCAGCCTCAAACCAAAGGCAGCACCAGCTGTGGGGTGCAGTGATGGGGTTCTGTGCTTTGTGCTCGGCTTCTACCGCCCTTTGTGGGGCTGTGTCTGTGTGAGTGTGAGTGTCAGTGTGAGAGTGAGTCCCTCTCAGCTTCTCCCACCCTTTGTGGGGCTGTGTCTGTGTGAGAGTGAGTCCCTCTGAGCTTCTCCCACCCATTTTTGGGATTGTATTGTATCTGTGTCCTGTGTGAGTCTCTCTCAGTTTTCCCACATATTTTTGGGACTCATTTTTGGGATTATATCTATATCCTGTGAGTGTGAGTCCTTCTCCCACCCATTTTTTGGGGTTCCATCTGTGTCCTGTGCCCTGTGTGAGTCCCTCTGAGCTTCCCCCACCCATTTTTGGGGTTCCTCCTGTGCCCTGTGTGTGAGTCCCTCTGAGCTTCCCCCACCCATTTTTGGGATTGTATCTATGTCCTGTGCCCTATGAGTCCCTCTCAGTTCTCCCACCCATTTTTGGGATTGTATCTGTGTCCTGTGCCCTATGAGTCCCTCTCAGTTCTCCCACCCATTTTTGGGGTTCCCTCTGTGCTCTGTGTGAGTGTGAGTCCCTCTCATTTCTCCCCATTTTTGGGGATCCATTTGTGTCCTGTGTCAGTCCCTCTCATTTCTCCCACTCATTTTTTGGGATTGTATCTGCGTCCTGTGTGAGTGTGAGTCCCTCTCATTTCTTCCCCATTTTTTGGGTTCCATCCGTGCCCTGTTGTGAGTCTCTCATTTCTCCCACCCATTTGTGGGATTGTATCTGTGTCCTGTGTGAGTCTCTTCTCCCACTCATTTTTGGGATTATATCTATGTCCTGTGAGTGTGAGTCCCTCTCAGTTCTCCCACCCATTTGTGGGGCTGTATCTGTGCCCTGTGTGTGAGTCCTTCTCCCACCCATTTTTGAGGTTGTATCTGTGTCCTATGAGTGTGAGTCCCTCTCATTTCTCCCACCCAGTTTTGGGTTCCAAATATATATATTATATATATAAATGTATTTACAATTACCAAATATAAATGTAGCTATCAAATATCAAATATATGTAATAAAAATGTATTTATAATTATCAAGTATTAGTGTAGCTATCAAATATTAATATATATAATATATAAAAATGTATTTACAATTATCAATTATAAATGTAGCTATCAAATATATGTCTATATATAATATATAAAATGTATTTATAACTATCAAACATAAGTGCAGCTATCAATATCAAATATATATATTACTAAATGTATTTACAATTATCAAATATAAATGTAGATATCAATATATGTATATATAATATATAAATGCATATATAATTATCAAATATAAATGTACACATTTGTTGATATATAATATTGTCATATACATTATATATCAATAACATAAAAATATACTTATATATCAATTTAAATATTGCCCATGGTGCTTGATAGCTGCTGGAAATTGGGATTAATGCCCTGACACCCCCAATTTTAGGTTCCTACAGCTCTGTCCTAAAAACAGCAGTGGGGAGCAGGGTGGAGAATGCAGAGGTGGAGATTTCTCATCCCCCTGTCCCTGGGCTGGCACCTCCTGGAGCTGCTGCCTGATTTTTAAATTTTTTAAATTATTTTTAAAGGCACAGCTCATTCGTAAATGCCCCATTGGGAATTTATTAATTTATTAATTTAATTACTATATATTTAATTATTTAATGAATTTTATTAATAAATGCCCCCCTGGCATTTAATAATAATGAAAATACCCCATTGGTATATTTAATGCCAGCAAGGGGTTTAAAAGCACAATTCATTAATAAATACCCCCATTGGGATTTTTAATGCCAACAAGGGGTTTAAATTTCTCCCTGCATTTAATAAATAATTAAAATACCCCATTGGTATTTTTTAAAGCCAATGAGAGGTTTAAAGGCACAGCCCATTCATAAATGCTCCCATTGGGATTTTTTAATACAAATATAATCCCAATTTTAAATTTTAAATTTTTTTAAAGGCACAGCCCATTCATAAATAACCCTGTCAGGATATTTTAATGCCATGAGGATTTAAAATCACAATTCATTATAAATGCCCCATTGGGATTTTTAATGCCAGCAAGGGGTTTAAAGGCACAACTCATTCATAAATTCATAAAAAAAATTAGATTTTTTTATGTCACCAAGGGCTTAAAAGTCTCAGTTTATTACTGAATGTCCCCTGGCAGCTGGAATTCTGCCTGCTCACCTGGGTCACAGCTGGATTTGCAGCTGGAATTCCGCCTGCTCACCCAGGCCACAGCTGGATTTGCAGCTGGAATTCCGCCTGCTCACCCGGGTCACAGCTGGAATTTGCAGCTGGAATTCCGCCTGCTCACCCAGGCCACAGCTGGATTTGCAGCTGGAGTTCTGCCTGCTCACCTGGGTCACAGCTGGATTTGCAGCTGGAGTTCTGCCTGCTCACCTGGGTCACAGCTGGATTTGCAGCTGGAGTTCTGCCTGCTCACCCAGGCCACAGCTGGATTTGCAGCTGGAATTCTGCCTGCTCACCTTGGCCACAGCTGGATTTGCAGCTGGAATTCTGCCTGCTCAGCTGGGTCACAGCTGGAATTTGCAGCTGGAATTCCACCTGCTCACCCAGGCCACAGCTGGATTTGCAGCTGGAATTCTGCCTGCTCACCCAGGCCACAGCTGGATTGGCAGCTGGAATTCTGCCTGCTCACCTAGGTCACAGCTGGATTTGCAGCTGGAATTCTGCCTGCTCACCCAGGCCACAGCTGGATTTGCAGCTGGAATTCTGCCTGCTCACCCGGGTCACAGCTGGATTTGCAGCTGGAATTCCGCCTGCTCACCCGGGTCACAGCTGGATTTGCAGCTGGAATTCTGTCTGCTCAGCCAGGCCACAGCTGGATTTGCAGCTGGAATTCCACCTGCTCACCTAGACCACAGCTGGATTTGCAGCTGGAATTCCGCCTGCTCACCTGAGCGGGTGTTTACCTGTTTTACCTATTCCTGCAGGTAAAAAAATGCCAGAATACCGATTTGTGAGCAGGCAAGAGGAGCTCAATCCCTGATTTTGTACCCTCAGCATCAGGGGGAGGAAAAAAAAAATTTAAAAAAATTTAAAATGCCCCCAATCAGCGTCCCTTGCGGACAGAGCCCTGCTGCTGTGCCACCTGTGACTTGTCACTGCTCGGCCGTTTGAGGCTGTGTCATTTCTCCCCCGGGAGGGTGGGTGAGGTGAGAAGAGGCTCAGCGCCCTAATGGGCACGGATTTATTGCGGTGTTGGTGCCTCAATCAGCTTAGCAGCGGGGAGAGGCGCTCCCGCTGCCCCGGGCTCAGCAGAGAGCAGCCAATCCATCAGGGGCTAAGAGCCTCCCTTTTGGCGAGTAATGGCTTTTCCTGGCGGTGTTGATGAAGAGAGAAGAGCTCCATTTGCAGTAAACTGTAATTTTTTATCCCCTCTGGTCTCCTGGAGCCGGGCTGGATCCTTGTGCTGCTGCTGCTGCCTTTTCCTGGCAGGGCAGTGTCCCCTTTGCTGGGTCGCTTTGGCTTTTTGGTGTCCCTGGGGTCGGTGGGGTCACTCAATTCACACTCTGGGGGCTGGGAGGTTTTATTAAAGCACAGCTCCCATCAGCCAGCCCACGCTGAATCCCAAATATTGGGTGGTGCAGCAAAGCATCCTCCTGGAGCACACCCAGCTCCCTCCCTGCCCTCGGGAGGGAAGGGACAGCTCCAGCCCAGATGTGCTTTCCCAAAAATCCCAGCTGTGCAAATGGCTGAAATAAGGGGGGATTTTTAATAATTTTATTATATTTTCATTATATTTTTTTATATTTCTATATTATTTTATTATATATTTATTATAATTTAATTGTATTTTATTATATATTTATTACATTTTATTATATTTTATATATTTTATTATATTCTTATTAAATATTATTATATTAGTATAATTTTAATTTTTACAATATTTTAAAATGTTTGTATTATATTTTTATTACATTCTCATTATTTAATTATTTTTATTTTTATATTTATTATATTTTTTATCTTAATTTATTTTTATATTTATTTATTTTATATTTTAATTAATTTTAAATATTTTTAGATTTTTATATTCCATATCTGTGAGCAACTCCAGCTGCTCACAGATACGGAACCTGCTGCCTGGCATTCCTGAACAAACCTGGAAAACTCTGAGAACACCATCTGATGTCTCTTGGTGTCCCTCCCAGGGAATCTCCCCTCAGCCCTGCTCCCCAAACCTGCCCTGGAAAGGTTTGGGTTCCTCAGGACACAGAGCTGAGCCCAGCCCGGGGTGGATAAATCCCAAAGTGCTGGCACTGAGGGGAGGCAGCGCCACAGGCACCTGAGGCTCCTGCTGGGTGCCAAAGGGACAATCCTGGGCCATCATTTCCCGGACAAAAGGGGGGAGCTGCACCTCGAGAATCCTCCCTGATCCCTGATCCCAGATCCCTGGGAGGATCCTCCCTGATCCTTAATCCCAGATCCCTGATCCCAGATCCCTGGTCCCTGGGAGGATCCTCACTGATCCCTGATCCCTGGGAGGATCCTTACTGGTCCCAGATCCCTGGTCCCAGATCCCTGGGAGGATCCTCCCTGATCCCAGGTCCTTGATCCCTGATCCCAGGGAGGATCTTCCCTGATCCTTAATCCCAGATCCCTGGTCCCAGATCCCTGGGAGGATCCTCACTGGTCCCAGATCCTTGATCCCAGATCCCAGCAAGGAACCTCCCTGATCCCAGATCCCTGGTCCCTGATCCCTGAACCTCCCTGATCCTTAATCCCTGATCCCCGATCCTAGGAAAGAACCTCCTTGATCGCAGATCCTCAATCCCTGATCCCACATCCCTGATCCAGGTCCCTGATCCCAGAATCCTGATCTTGGAGAGAATCCTCACTGATCCCAGAACCCTGGTCCCTGATCCCAGAAACCAGATCCCTGATCCCAGGGAGAATCCTCCCAGATCCCTCATCCCTGATCTTTGATCCCTGGTCCCTGATTCCAGGTCCCAGATCCTTGATTCCAGGGAGGATCTTTCCTGGTCCCTGATCCCAGGTCCCTGATCCCTGGTCCCAGATCTTTGATCCCTGATCCCTGGTCCCAGATCCCTGGTCCCAGATCCCTAATTCCCGATCCCTGATCCCAGGGAGGATCCTCCCAGATCTCAGATCCTTGATCCCAGATATCTGATTCCTGATCCCCAATCCCTGATCCCAGGGAGGCTCCTCCAGATCCTCAATCCCTGGTCCCAGATCCCTGTTCCCAGATCCTGTTCCCAGATCCCAGATCCCAGCTGCTGCTGCTCTCCCCCATCCCAACCCCCCATTTTGTCTCATTCCTCTCGGGATTTCGGGGTTTATCCCCCAGGTTACAGAGCAGGTTCCATTTGTGATTTTGGTGTGGTTGGAACGAGATGGAACAAACCAGGCCTGGGGCAGGGTTAGGCCAGGCTTACCCAGGCAGGGTTGGGCTCCTCTGAAGGTCCCATCCAAGCCAGACCATTCCAGGATCCCTGTGCTGCCCAAACCCTCCTCCAGCTCTCCAGTGAATGATTCTCCCTCTGCTGAAGCCTTTCCAGGAGAGTGCTGGGAGGATTAATTAGTTAATGTTTATTGAGTGCTGGGAGGCACTGTGGTATTTCAGAGCTCATCTGAAACTTGGTTCTGGTTCCACCCACACTTGGGTTGGGATTGGCAGCAGCTCCTGGTGCTGGAATCAGCAGGGCCAGGGCAGTGTCATTGTCCCCTGGGCTGGGACAGAGAGAGAGCCCTGCTGGGGCTGGAGCGAGCCCAGGGACGGGAACAGAGCTGGGAATGGATGGAGAAATCCTGAGGGAGCTGGGAAAGGGCTGGAGAATTCCTGAGGGAGCTGGGAAGGGAATGGAGAATTCCTGAGGGAGCTGGGAGGGCTCAGCCTGGAGAAAAGGAGGCTCAGGGGGCCCTGGTGGCTCTGCACAACTCCCTGCCAGGAGGGGACACCGGGGGGATTTGGGATCTGGGAACAGGGAACAGGGGCAGGACACAGGAACAGCTCAGGGTGGGAATTGGGGAATTTCTCCATGGAAAGGGGTCAGGAGTTGGAATTGGGGAATTTCTCCATGGAAAGGGGGTCAGGGGTTGGAGGTGCCCAGGGAGGTTTGGAATTCCCATCCCTGGGGGATCTCAGAGCCGTGTGCATGTGGCACTTGGGGACAGGGTGGCACTTGGGGACAGGGGTGGCACTGCTGTCCCTGGCACTGCTGGGTGTGATTATCCAAACTTTTCCATCCCAAACAATTCCCTGATCCTCTGACTGCCCTCAAGGACTCAGCATGGCCAGGATTGTTCCTTTGCACCCAGCAGGAGCCTCAGGTGCCTGTGGCGCTGCCTCCCCTCAGTGCCAGCACTTTGGGATTTATCCACCCCGGGCTGGGCTCAGCTCTGTGTCCTGAGGAACCCAAACCTTTCCAGGGCAGGTTTGGGGAGCAGGGCTGAGGGGAGATTCCCTGGGAGGGACACCAAGAGACATCAGATGGTGTTCTCAGGGTTTTCCAGGTTTGTTCAGGAATGCCAGGCAGCAGGTTCCGTATCTGTGAGCAGCTGGAGTTGCTCACAGATGTGGAAATAAAAATAAAAAATTATTTAAAAATAATTAAAATATAAAAATAATTAAAATATAAAATAAATAAAAATTAATAAATTTAATTTTAAATGTAATAAAACTAAAAATATTATAAAATACTGTAAAAAATGAAAATTATACCAATATAATAATATTTAATAAGAATATAATAAAATAGAATAAGAATATAATAAAAATATAATTAAAATATAATAGAAATATAATAGAAATATAATAAAATATGATAAAAATATAATGAAATTATTAAAAATCTCCTCCCCCTTATTTCAGCCATTTGCACAGCTGGGATTTCCGGGAAAGCACATCTGGGCTGGAGCTGTCCCTTCCCTCCCGAGGGCAGGGAGGGAGCTGGGTGTGCTCCAGGAGGATGCTGTGCTGCCTGCCCCGTGCTCCACCACCCAATATTTGGGATTCAGCGTGGGCTGGCTGATGGGAGCTGTGCTTTAATAAAACCTCCCAGCCCCAGAGTGTGAAACCACTGGCAGCTCCTGACGGGGTGCAAACTCCAGGCTGTTACCTCGTTAAAATCTGCATTTCCTGGGTGAGAACATCCCTGGTGGAGCAGGAAGGGAACAGCTTTTGGGATGGAGCTGGACAGATCAAACAGATTCACTGAAATCATTCATTTTTCCATTATTTCCTCTTCAGCCTGGTCCTCACAAAGGTTTTGTTGTGTCCAAGTCTAACCCAGGCAGACTCTCTGCAGGATTTAAACCTCGGGGTTTTCCTTTTCAGCTGTTTGGTTCTTTGTCTATAATTGTGCCTCGTCATGATGAGTGATTAATGAGTGATTAATTTCTCCCCAGGGAGTTATTCCTGGCGTGGCACAGGCAGAGCAGGCACCCAGGGATTTGGGATCAGCTCCTCCAGGTGCTTTTCAGCTGAAGGAGGGTTGGTTTGGGTTAGAAAAAGCAGAGATTTCTGTGATAGGGGTGACAGATGAATTCCCTGAGCCTGTGAGTGAAATGTTCCTGTTTAATGGCAGGCTGATCCATTAGGGAGAACTGGAACCCTCCGTGCTGCTTTTATGGTGACAGGTGTTGGTGAAGGGATGGGGCTGGATGGATTCTTTAAATAAATTCTTTTTTTTTTTTTTTAAACTATCTCCAAGCTACAATTCTGCTGCTAAATAAGGATTGCTAATGAATGTCCTGACAAGCAAAGATCAGATCTATTCCTGAGATTTATTCCAGTCTCTGTCTGCTCACCACAGCTTTGGTTCTCTTCAGATTCTGGAGGTCTTTGAGACCTTGAACAGCACCATGATATTTAATGTGGTGTTTCTGATAACTGAATTCAGTTTCTGAGTTCATAGAATTCCAGAATTCTGGAATGGTTTGGGTGGGAAGGGACCTTAAATCCCATCCCATCCCATCCCATCCCATCCCATCCCATCCATGGCAGGGACACTCCCACTGTCCCCAGTGTCCAGCCTGGCCTTGGACACTCCAGGGATCCAGGGAATTCTCTGGGGATTCCAGCCCAGCCCCTCCCCACCCTCCCAGGCAGGAATTCCTTGCCCAGATCCCAGCCCAATCTCCCCTTTCCCAGTGAAGCCATTCCCTGTGTCCTGTCCCTCCAGCCCTTGTCCCCAGTCCCTCTCCAGCTCTCCTGGAGCCCCTGCAGGGACTCTGAGCATTCCCTGGCATTTTCCCTTCTCCAGGGGAACATTCCCAGCTCTCCCAGCCTGGCTCCATCCCCTGGGGCCCCTCTGGATCCCTCCAGCACCCCCGAGCTCAGGGCTGGAATTCTGCTGCAGGTGGGGACAGAAGTGGTGACTGTTCCTCGAAAAAAAGTGCAGGAAAATCAGAACTCTGGGAAGGAGGGTTGGAAATGTCCAAAGGTGGATCTGGGACCCCAGATCAGCCTGGAGCTGATTCCAGAGAACATCCCCAGTGGGGTGTGAGGAGCATCCCAGCATGGCCAGAACGAAATCCCAGCAAAGCCAGAGATTCCCAAGGGCTGGCAGCTCCCGGGGAGCTGGAGCTGCTGGAAAACGCTGCAGACAGAAGAGGAATTAGAGGAGAAAGGAGTGAAAATGAGCTGGCAGAACGCTGAGGTGACTCATCAGGTGCATCTTGTGAAGTCTCTTTCGGAGAAGTAATGAAACCGCGTGTTCTAACAATATTTGCACTGCAGCAGGGAAAGGCATAAATATTGGGATCAATTAATGAAATTAGAGAATTTGACCAAAAAAGCCCTCGTGCTGGCTCAGAAACCATCCCTCTTCCTTTTTGCTGGTGTCAGTGCCTGCAGTTGGAGAGGAAAATCCTGCAGTTCTGTTTCCCAGCATGGGGAAAGGGGATCAGGGATGCTCTGGGGTCACTGGGATGTGCTGGGAGGGCTCCTGGGAATTCCAATTTCACCCCAAGGAATTCCAATTTCACCCCAAGGAATTCCAATTTCACCCAGGGAATTCAAATTCCCCAGGGAATTCCAATTTCACCCCAAGGAATTCCAATTTCACCCCAGGGAATTCCAATTTCACCCCAAGGAATTCCAATTTCACCCCAGGGAATTCCAATTTCACCCCAGGGAATTCCAATTTCACCCCAAGGAATTCCAATTTCACCCCAGGGAATTCCAGTTTCACCCCAAGGAATTCCAATTTCACCCCAAAGAATTCCAATTTCACCCCAGGGAATTCCAATTTCACCCCAGGGAATTCCAATTTCACCCCAGGGAATTCCAATTTCACCCCAAGGAATTCCAGTTTCACCCCAAGGAATTCCAGTTTCACCCCAGGGAATTCCAATTTCACCCCAAGGAATTCCAACTTCACCCTATAGAAGTTCTGTGCTGGGCAGGCAGAGACTGGGCACTGTGTGGAGCCTCCTTCCCTTTGGGATTTGGGATTTGGGATTTGGACCCACCTGGTTTTACCACCCTCAAGGTTTGTCCTTTGTGTCCCCCAGCCTCTGATTTCCACCTGGAAAAGGGGGAATGGTGATTTTCTTCAGGAAGGGAATTTTTCCTGTGTGTCTGTGACATTTAGATGCCAAATTCCTCGTCACAGGCAGTGGAGTTCACCACAGAGCTTCATTCTGGAATGTGGGATGAACTGGGAGTGAAATTTGGGATTGTTGGTATCAGTGGGTCAATTAATTCAATTTACAGCAGATTAATTACCTCATTCCAACCGTATTTTAATGGATTTCTATTTGGGAATGGCAATAAACCTGATGCTTAATTAACAGCCTGGCACTGACGAGCTCAGCAGCGTCAACCCCTGATTTCCAGGACCAGCCCCAAAATTTTGGGATGGGTTTGGGAGGGCAAATGTGAGCCCAAAAGAGCCATCAGCAGGCTGGCACCCAGCAGCAGGAGCAGAACTCCCCAGGTTCCCCTGGGCTGGCTCTGGCACAGCTCTCCTTGGAATAATTCCCCTGGGATGGTGACAAATTGGAGAGGAGCGAAGAGCCACGAGCTGGGGAGGGATTGGCACAGCAGCCCTACCAGGCTCCTGGCTCACAGAAAATCTGGGGTTTTTCAGTCTAAATGGGGGTTCAGGGCTGGAATTGCTGCTCCAAGAACCTGGGGAAGAACAAAGCCCAGGCAGAGGTGCTGGGGCTGAAATGAGATTGAAACAGCAAACCCAGAATGTGCTGGGGCAGGGCAGAGTCCTGGCTTGGGGCATCCCTGGGGTGAGAGACAACAGCACTGTGGGGTTTGGGGATTGAAATTTGGGTTTGGGGGCTTGGTATCCTTCTCTGGGGTGAGGGACATCAGCACCTGCTGGGTTTGGAGAGTGAAATTTGGGTTTGGAGACTGAAATTTGGGTTTGGGGGCTTTGCATCCATCTCTGGGGTGATGTTGATCAGCTCCTGTGGGGTTTGGAAACTGAAATTTGGGTTTGGGGACTTAGCATCCATCCCTGGGTGATGCACATCAGCTCCTGCTGGGTTTGGAGACTGAAATTTGGGTTTGGAGGTTGAAATTTGGGTTTGGGGGCTTGGCACATGTCTGGGGTGATGTTCATCAGCTCCTGTCATGTTTGGAGATCAGAATTCAGGTTTAGGGGCTTTTCATCCATCTCTGGGGTGAGGTACATCAGCACCTGTGGCGTTTGGAGACTGAAATTTGGGTTTGGGGGCTTGGCACCATCTCTGGAGTGATGTTCCTCAGCTCCTGTGGGGTTTGGAGGGTAGAATTTGGGTTTAGGGGTTTGGCACCATCCCTGGGGTGAGGGACATCAGCACTGTGGGGTTTGGGGATTGAAATTTGGGGTTGGGGGCTTGGTATCCTTCTCTGGGGTGAGGTACATCAGGTCCTGTGGGGTTTGGAGACTGAAATTTGGGGTTGGGGGCTTTGCATCCTTCTCTGGGGTGAGGCACAACAGCTCCTGTGGGGTTTGGGGATTGAAATTTGGGTTTGGAGATTGAAATTTGGGTTTGGGGGCTTTTCATCCTTCTTTGGGGTGATGTTCATCAGCACCTGTGGGGTTTGGAAATCAGAATTCAGGTTTAGGGGCTTTGCACATCTCTGGGGTGATGCACAACAGCTCCTGCTGGGTTTGGAGGGTAAAATTTGGGTTTGAGGGCTTGGTATCCTTCTCTGGGGTGAGGTACATGAGCACCTGTGGGGTTTGGAGATTGAAATTTGGGTTTAGGGATTTAGCATCCATCTCTAGAGTGATGTTCATCAGCACTGTGGGGTTTGGAGATTGAAATTTGGGTTTGGGGCTTTGCATCCATCTCTGGGGTGAGGCACATCAGCTCCTGCGGGGTTTTGCAGGGCAGAATTTGGGTTCAGGTGGAGCAAACCCCTCTGCCTTGGGAAGGAGGGCAGCTCTGGGGCTGGGGCTGTGCCAGGACATCCCTGGGGCTGCTGTCCCCTCCTTGTCTCTCTCCCAGAGGATTTTTCCTCCTCACTGCTCCCACCCCCACCCTCTGAGCCAGGATTGGGGATTTTTGAGGGGTCAGGAGAGATTTAAATGAGATTTTTCCTCTCTGTGAGCATTTCTTGGTGTGTTTAAAAATGAAAACTGGTGGCTGTTTGTTAAAAATGAAAACTGGTGGCTGTTTGTTAAAAATGAAAACTGGTTTATCCCATTCCTGGGGAGCCCAGGGTTTGTTTGAAGAGCTCCTGTGTTCCCTGCCCCACCTTTGTTCCTGCAAGGCTGTGCTGAATTTACCTTGAGTGCAGCAGAGAATTTGGGATTTGCAGAGCTCTGAAGCTGTTCCTGTTCTTCCATTTAATACAAATTTAATATTGGCTCTGGCTGCCCACACAGGTGTGCAAAGGATCTCTAAACCCATCCTGGTGGGCTGCAGAAAATGAGGTTTTTGTCCCAATCCCTTGTGTTTGTTTATAACAGCAGCTAAAAGATGAATATTCGGGATAAAACTACACTGTTTTATTTTTTTTTTTTACATTTCATGTTCTCTTTTTGTTTTTCCAGCTGTGGGGAGCTCAAAAAATCAAACAGGTAATGCACTTTAAAAATGTTTTCAATTTTCCTTACTATTTTGCAGTATTGCTGCTTTTCCCTGTCCTCCCCCATTCCCTTTGCCAGTTGCTGTTTTGCCTTCCCATGGAAATGTAAATGCAGAGAACACTCTGCCATCAAAGAGCCTGATTTTCCTTTTTTTATATATATTTATATATTTTGATGTCTTCATTTTCTCCTTCCTGTCTAGTCAAGAGCTTTCTTGTCTCCAGTTTTTTGCAAATAGTTTGACAGTTCCTTGGGAAGGTTTGTGCCTGTGCTGTACCTTCCTCCCTGCAGCCCCAGATCCCTTGGGAATTGATTTTTATTTCCCTTTTCATTCCAGTGCAGCCTGCTGGGCTTGTCAGAAAATCTGGGGGAGGGGAAATGTGGGTAAAAATGGGCCAAAAATGGGCAAAAAATGGGCCAAAAATGAGCTGTTCATCTGAATGCAGGTCTGTGGATCTCAGACACTCCTGGAATGGGGAGGAATTGTGGGATGGGATCCTGGATCTGAATCCACTCCTGTGGATCTGAATCCACACCTGGAATGGGGAGGAATTCTGGGATGGGATCCTGGGGAGGAATTGTGTGATGGGATCCTGGATCTGAATCCACATCTCTGGATCTGAATCCACACCTGGAATGAGGAGTTCTGGGATGAGATCCTGGATCTGAATCCACATCTCTGGATCTGAATCCACTCCTGGAATGGGGAGGAATTGTGGGATGGGATCCTGGATCTGAATCCACATCTCTGGATCTGAATCCACTCCTGGAATGGGAAGAATTCTGGGATGGGATCCTGGATCTGAATCCACATCTTTGGTTCTGAATTCACTCCTGGAGTGGGGAGAAATTCTGGGGTGGGATCCTGGATCAGAATCCACTCCTGTGGATCTGAATCCACACCTGGAATGGGGAGGAGTTCTGGGATGGGATCCTGGAGAGGAATTGTGTGATGGGATCCTGGATCTGAATCCAGGTCTGTGGATCTGAATCCACTCCTGGAGTGGGGAGAAATTCTGGGATGGGATCCTGGGGAGGAATTCTGGGGTGGGATCCTGGAGAGGAATTCTGGGGTGGGATCCTGGAGAGGAATCCAGGTCTCTGGATCTGAATCCACTCCTGGAATGGGGAGAAATTCTGGGATGGGATCCTGGGGGGAACTGTGTGATGGGATCCTGGATCTGATTCCACTCCTGCAGTGGGGAGGAATTCTGGGATGGGATTCACACCTGGAATGAGGAGTTCTGGGATGAGATCCTGGATCTGAATCTGGGTCTGTGGATCTGAATCCACACCTGGAATGGGCAGAAATTCTGGAATGAGATCCTGGAGAGGAATTGTGTGATGGGATCCTGGATCTGAATCCAGGTCTGTGGATCTGAATCCACTCCTGGAGTGGGGAGAAGTTCTGGGATCGGATCCACGCCTGCACTGGGAAGAATTCTGGGATAGGATCCACAGCTGGAATGGGGAGAATGTCCTGGGGTGGGATCCACACCTGTAATGGGATTCACAGCTGCAGTGAGAATTTCTGGGAGAAATCCACACCTACACTGGGGAGAATTTCTGGGATAGAATCCACACCTGCATTGAGGGGAATTTCTGGGATCTGAATCCACTCCTGCATTGAGGGGAATTTCTGGGATCTGAATCCACTCCTGCATTGAGGAGAATTTCTGGAACAGAATCCACACCTGCATTGAGGAGAATTTCTGGGATCTGAATCCACACCTGCATTGAGGAGAATTTCTGGATCTGAATCCACTCCTGCATTGAGGAGAATTTCTGGGATGGGATCCACACCTGCATTGAGGAGAATTCTGGGATCTGAATCCACACCTGCATTGAGGGGAATTTCTGGGATAGAATCCACTCCTGCACTGACCCCAGTCCCCCCCCCTGTGTTTTGTTTGCCTTTGGGGTTTCCCCTGTGACCCCTTTATTTCCCCAGCAGCACAAAGGGATTTTTCTCCTCACCCCCCACTCCACAGCCTTGCCCTCCCATCCCATCCAGGGCTTTCCCAACTTCCCTTCCAGGACCTTCCAGCCTCAATGGAGCTGCTGCAAACAGGCAGGGACAGAAAACGAATTTCCTTTCCCCTCCTAAAGCTGCCTGTGCTGGGGTTTGGGTACAGCTGGGTGGCTTTGGGGACACAGAGCTGGGACAGAGCCACTGTGTGTGTGTGAGGGTCAGTGATCTCCTCCCGAATCATTAATTAATGTTAAATTGGGCTGGGGCTGTGTGAGGCTCAGTGATCTCCTCCTGAATCATTAATTAATGTAAAATTGGGCTGGGGCTGTGTGAGGCTCAGTGATCTCCTCCCGAATCATTAATTAATGTAAAATTGGGGTGGGGCTGTGTGAGGCTCAGTGATCTCCTCCCGAATCATTAATTAATGTTAAATTGGGGTGGGGCTGTGTGAGGCTCAGTGATCTCCTCCCGAATCATTAATTAATGTTAGATTGGGCTGGGGCTGTGTGAGGCTCAGTGATCTCCTCCCGAATCATTAATTAATGTAAAATTGGGGTGGGGCTGGGTGGGGCTGCTGAGCCCAAACCTTTGGTGGGGGGTCCCAGGTGGGACAATCCCAGGAATTCAGTGCTCTGGGAGCTGTTTGGAGCTGAGGGGTGGCCTGGCTGTCCCTGTCCCTCACTGGGTGTGTTTGTGACGTTTTCCAGGCCATCATCCACCCCGACACCAACGAGACCATCTTCATGCCTTTCCGAATGTCAGGTACGCTGGGTCCCTCCCTGGGGTTTGTGCCGAGTGCTGGGGTTCTGTTTTATTTAACTGAACTTTTGTCAGTGTTCAGAGGGTTCTGTTTTATTTAACTGAACCTTTGTCGGTGTTCAGAGCAGGATCAGGGAGGGATCCCAGCACCAAACCCCTCTGCAGGCAAGGAAAATGATCCTAAATCCTGGTGTGAAATTTAGTGCTTCATGTTTTCCTTTTTCCTTCTCCTTTTTCCCCTTCCTCCTTTTTCCCCTTCCTCCCTTTTTCCCCTTCCTCCCTTTTTCCCCTTCCTCCCTTTTTCCCCTTCCTCCCTTTTTCCCCTTCCTCCCTTTTTCCCCTTCCTCCCTTTTTCCCCTTCCTCCCTTTTTCCCCTTCCTCCCTTTTTCCCCTTCCTCCCTTTTTCCCCTTCCTCCCTTTTTCCCTTCCTCCCTTTTTTTCCTTTTCCCCCCTTTTCCTCCTTCTCTTCTGTTTGGGCTCTGTTTGAGCTCAGTTTTTTGGGATGATGCTGGGGGTGATGCAGGCCCCTCTGCCCTGTGTTTCTCTCCCAGATTTTCCTCCCTCTCAGCCCTTTGCCCTCTCTGGCTGTAGGAAATGAACTCAGCACCCTTGGGAGGATGCTCTGAGCCCTTCCAGGGGAAGTCAGAGATGAATTATAATCAGCACAGGAGCTGGCAGGTGCAGCAGGGCGAGGATGTGAAGAGTTGCATTTCTGTGGGGATCAATGAAATCCCAGGGGAAGAATTTGGGGAGCTCTAAAATCCCCCAGAGGGTGGGGAGGGCAGGAGGAGCTGCAGGGGTTGGTTGGGGCAGCTCCCCTGAACTGGGACATTTAAATTAAAACCCATTAATTTCTGTGTTTTGTTTTGTTTTGTTTTGTTTTTTTCCCCACAGGTTACATTCCCTTTGGAACCCCCATTGTAAGTATTTGGTTGTGGGCAGCCAGGAATGAAATTCTGAGCAGGATTCTGCACATGGCACCTCAGGGCTGGGACATTCCCATAGGGCTGGGACATTCCCATGGGGCTGGGACATTCATGTCCCCAGCACTGCCACCTCCCCAGCTCCTGTTTGCATCCTGGGGCATCCAACCCCTTATTGGGGGGTTATTTATTCATAGACTGAGGTTATTTATTTTTTATAGAGGTTATTTATCTATTATTGAGGTTATTTATCTGTTAATAGATTATTTATCTGTTATTGAGGTTATTTCTCTATCTATATACTGAGGTTATTTATGAATTACCACAGCCTCTGAGGTTATTTATTTGTCTGTTATTGAGGTTATTTCTCTATCAATATATTGAGGTTATTTCTCTATCAGTATATTGAGGTTATATCTCTATCGATTTTTGAGGTTATTTCTCCATCAATATATTCAAGTTATTTATTTGTTACATTTTGGGTTATTGATGAATTAAACCAGCTCCTATTTGAGGGTATTTATCTCCTATTTATGAGATTATTTATGAATTAACACAATCTCTGAGGATATTTATTTATCTATTATTGAGGTTATTTCTCTATCAATATATTGAGGTTATTTATTTCTATCAGGTTATTGATTAATTAAACCCACCCCTATTGAAGGTTATTTACCAACTATTGGGATTATTCATTTATTATTATATTGGTGTTATTTATCTATTCTATATCAGAATATTGATGAATTAATCCAACCTCTGGATTTTATTGAGATTATTTATTTATTCATATAGAAAAGTTATTTTTCATTATCTATCAGGTTATTGATGAATTAACCCAACCCCTATTCAAGGTTAATTATCTCCTATTGAGATTATTTATTTATTTATTCATATAGAGAGGATATTTTTCATTATCGATCAGGTTATTGATGAATTAACCTATTTGATGTTATTTATCTCCTATTGAAGTTATTTATTTATTCATAGAGATATTTTTTAATTAAATACCAGGTTATTATGGATGAACCCAACCCCTGTTTGAGGTTCTTTATCCATTTAACAACGTTCCCACAAACTCCTTCAGCATCTTCCCCTTTCCCTCTGCAAAGCTGAGCTCGCTGCCAGCACAATGTGGCTCTGGCCACTCTCAGATTTCATTTCTGGGCACTTTTATTTTGCATTTCCATGGTTTAAGGGTCTCCTCCAAGGTGAGGAGCTGCAGCCCAGGCTGCTGCTGTGAGCTCTGGTTTGGGTTCCTTGGGGCAGAGTTGGGTTCCTTGGAGCAGAGTTGGGTTCGTTGGGGCAGAGTCGGGTTCGTTGGGGCAGAGTCGGGTTCCTTGGGGCAGAGTCGGGTTCGTTGGGGCAGAGTCGGGTTCGTTGGGGCAGAGTCGGTTCGTTGGGGCAGAGTCGGGTTCGTTGGGGCAGAGTCGGGTTCGTTGGGGCAGAGTCGGGTTCGTTGGGGCAGAGTCGGGTTCCTTGGGGCAGAGTCGGGTCCGTTGGGGCAGAGTCGGGTCCGTTGGGGCAGAGTCGGGTCCGTTGGGGCAGAGTCGGGTTCCATGGGAGCAGAGTCGGGTTCATGGGAGCAGAGTCGGGGTTCGTTGGGGCAGAGTCGGGGTTCGTTGGGGCAGAGTCGGGGTTCGTTGGGGCAGAGTCGGGTTCCTTGGGGCAGAGTCGGGTTCACTGGGGCAGAGTCGGGTTCGTGGGAGCGGAGTCGGGTTCGTGGGAGCGGAGTCGGGTTCGTTGGGGCGGAGTCGGGTTCGTTGGGGCGGAGTCGGGGTTCGTTGGGGCAGAGTCGGGTTCCTTGGGGCAGAGTCGGGGTTCCTTGGGGCAGAGTCGGGGTTCCTGGGAGCAGAGTCGGGTTCCTGGGAGCAGAGTCGGGTTCGTTGGGGCGGAGTCGGGTTCGTTGGGGCGGAGTCGGGTTCGTTGGGGCGGAGTCGGGTTCGTTGGGGCAGAGTCGGGTTCGTGGGAGCAGAGTCGGGTTCGTGGGAGCAGAGTTGGGTTCCTTGGGGCAGGGTTGGGTTCCTTGGGGCAGGGTTGGGTTCCTGGGAGCGGAGTTGGGTTCCTTGGGGCAGGGTTGGGTTCCATGGGAGCAGAGTCGGGTTCCATGGGAGCAGAGTCGGGGTTCGTTGGGGCAGAGTCGGGGTTCGTTGGGGCAGAGTCGGGGTTCGTTGGGGCAGAGTCGGGGTTCGTTGGAGCAGAGTTGGGTTCCTGGGAGCAGAGTCGGGTTCCTTGGGGCAGGGTTGGGTTCACGAGAGCAGAGTTGGGTTCGTTGGGGCAGAGTTGGGTTCGTTGGGCAGAGTTGGGTTCGTTGGGGCAGAGTTGGGTTCGTCGGGGCAGAGTTGGGTTCGTCGGGCAGGGTCGGGTTTGTCGGGGCAGGGTCAGGTTCCTGGGAGCAGAGTTGGGTTCGTTGAGGCAGGGTTGGGTTCGTTGAGGCAGGGTTGGGTTCCTTGGGGCAGAGTTGGGTTCCATGGGAGCAGAGTTGGGTTCCTGGGAGCAGAGTTGGGTTCCTGGGAGCAGAGTTGGGTTCCTGGGAGCAGAGTTGGGTTCGTTGGGCAGAGTTGGGTTCCTGAGAGCAGAGTTGGGTTCCTGAGAGCAGAGTGTTCTGCTGAGTTTGTGGCTGGGACTGATTTCTCCTTGGTTTTGGGAATTTTGGGAGTGTCTGGGTGCTCTCCATGGCCAAAGGCAGCAGGGAGGGAATTCTGTCTGCTCTGCTCCTGATTGAACATCAACAGGAATGGATCACTTAACCCAGTGTGGTGGGAAACACAAAAAATTGGGAAGTTTGCCCCCAAAATTGCTGTCACTTTATCCTCAGAGCCCCCAGCTCTTGGTTCAGTTTATCACATCCTCTAAAAAAAAAAAAAAAAAAAAAAAAAAAAAAAAAAAAAAAAAAAAAAAAAAAAAAAAGCAGAATACCCTGAATTTAATCTCCATTTAATCTGGACCCCAGTGGTGCTCCAGGCTTGGCTCCAGGCTGAGCCTTGCCTGCAGTGCCCAAAAGGAGCGTGGTGACCCCAAATGCAGGGATGTGGGGGCTGCTGCTGTTTGTTGTGGTGGGTGAAGCTGTGCTGGGAACTTTGTGTGGGGCATTTTGCGAGAAAAGGTTAAACAAAAACGAGTTAACGAGCACATTGACAATGAAATCGGCCCCAATCCAGAGCTGTCAGAGCAGCCGAGAGCTGTCAGATGAGCCCAATTTCAGGAGCTGTAAAGGATAAACTGGAACCTCTTGTCATTTAGGAAGAAAAAAAAAAAAGAAAAAAAAAAACCCAAACGTTTCAAATGTTAAAATTAAAATGTAACATTTATGCCAATCGATCTGTGAAATTTAGTGACAAAATTGGCAGCCTGCTCCAGCATAAAAACAGTTTGAGTCTTGTGTTCCACAAAGGGGGATGGGATTTCCTGAAGAGAGGCTGTGCTGGGCTGGGGCTGGGCTGTCCTTGTCCCTAGGGGGATTTGGGATTTGTCCTTGTCCCCAAGGGAGATTTGGGATTTGTTCTTGTCCCCAAGGGGGAATTTATCCTTGTCCCCAAAAGGGGATTTGGGATTTGTCCTTGTTCCCAAGGGGGATTTGTATTTGTCCCTAAGATTTGTCCTTGTCCCCAAGGGGGAATTTGTCCTTGTCCCCAGGTGGGATTTGGGATTTGTTCTTGTCCCCAAGGGGCTTTGGGATTTGTTCTTGCCCCCAAGGGGGATTTCTCCTTGTCCCCAGATGAGATTTGTCCTTATCCCCACAGGGGAATTTGGGACTTGTCCTTGTCCCCAGGTGGGATTTGTATTTGTCCCCAAGGGGTTTGGGATTTGTCCTTGTCCCCAAGTGGGATTTGTCCTTGTTCCCAACATGGGATTTGTATTTGTCCTCAAGTGGGATTTGGGATTTGTCCTTGTCCCCGAGGGAATTTGGGATTTGTCCTTGTCCCCAAAAGGGGATTTGGGATTTGGAGCTGTGAGTGGGGTTGGGATCAGCAGTTCAGGGCTGTCCTGGAATACCCCAGGGGCATTTCCCCTGCTCAGTAATCCAGTCTGGGGCAGCTCATTGTGCAGGGTTTGAGGATTTGGGGCACTAATGGGATCTTGGCTCCCCTGACACCTCCAAATCCCAGGAATGTTTGTTTTTCCCTGTCACTGCCCTGGGCTTTGCCTCCCATCCTCTCCGTGCTGGGTTTGGGGCTGAGCTCAGAGCAGGGATGGGATGGGAATGGGAATGGGATGTGTGTGAGTGTGCAGAGTTTGGCTTTGCCTTTTTCCATATCCAGCCCAGCAGGGAGAGGTTCCAGCCCCTGGAATTGTGTCCCTGCAGGGCTGGGGTTCCAGCCCTGGAATTGTGTCCCTGCAGGGCTGGGGGTTCCAGCTCTGGAATTGTGTCCCTGCAGGGCTGGGGGTTCCAATCTCTGGAATTCTGTCCCTGCAGGGCTGGGGGTTCCAGCCTCTGGAATTCTGTCCCTGCTGGGCTGGGGGTTCCAGCCCTGGAATTCTGTCCCTGCAGGGCTGGGGGTTCCAGCTCTGGAATTCTGTCCCTGCAGGGCTGGGGGTTCCACTCTGGAATTGTGTCCCTGCAGGGCTGGGGGTTCCAGCCCCTGGAATTCTGTCCCTGCTGGGCTGGGGGTTCCAGCCCCTGGAATTCTGTCCCTGCAGGGCTGGGGTTCCAATCTGGAATTCTCTCCCTGCTGGGCTGGGGGTTCCAGCCCCTGGAATTGTGTCCCTGCAGAGTGGGGTTCCAGCCCCTGGAATTGTGTCCCTGCAGGGCTGGGGGTTCCAATCTCTGGAATTGTGTCCCTGCAGGGCTGGGGGTTCCAATCTCTGGAATTCTGTCCCTGCAGGGCTGGGATGTGCAAGCAGCTGCTGGGCTGGAGCCTCCTCCCTGGGCTGCTGTTTCCTCCTCTGGGGGAGGATTTATCCAGATTTAGGAAATTCAGTTTAAACCTCGGCCTTGAGGACAGAGTCCTGCTGCCCCCACAGCTTTTAGCACCAGATTTCCCCCAAATCAGGATGGGTGAGGTTTTAAAGAACCTCTCAAGAGCCAGGTGGGAATCTGGGGCTGTCCCAGCTCAGGCAGGGTTTGGGTTTGAGCTGGGGCTGCTCAGAGCTCCCTGATGTCCAGGGGTGGCTTTGGGTGCCCTTCACACCTGGTCACCAATTCACTTCAGCCACGGACACTTCACCAGTGTTCAGGAGCTCTTTTTTCCTTTTCCTTTTTTTTTTTCCCATTTTTTTTAATATATTTTGTTTTCCCTTCTTAGTTATTTTTTCCCCTGCCAGTAATTAAAAGTGAAATTGTACATTTCTTGACAGACTCTCGCACATATGGAGAGTTTGCATTTAAACGTGCCTCTTTCAGTCATGCACATTTTGGGTGCTCTTTTTTTTTCCCTTCTTCATCCCTTCCCTTTCCCGCCGGGACCTTCCCCCGGCGCTCAGCCCCAGCCTCTGCCTGGCCCTGGCTTTTTTCCTGAGCCTTCATCACCATCCTGCTGCCTGAAGGGCCACGAGGTGGCCGAGGGCCAGCGAGGTCCCGGCCCCGCGCCTTCGTTTGGGGCCGCGCTAATTAACGCCGGGCTCCGCGTGGGGGGACGCAGCCGCAAATTAGTGGGAGCTGGAGCTGGGCCAGGGAACAAAGTCACTGCAACTCCACCAGAGTGGGAGGAAAAGCTGCAGGAGGAGGAGGAGGGAGAGAGATGGGAAGGCAACGAGCAGCGCCAACCCCACTTTGGTGCTGCTTCTCCGCGCCCTTCCAGATGTTTCCTCCTCTCCAGATGTGCAGGGGTGGCTCCAGCTCGTCCCTGACCCAAGGGGAGCCTCTCCCTGCCCAAATTCCCTCTCCCTGCCCTAATTCCTGGGGAGAAACAAAGAGGAAAAGCGTTGGGGGAAGAGCTGAGGGTGGGGATGAACTCGCGGCTTTCCCGAGCGGGCTGGAAATGAAATATTCGATATAAATTAAATGTTAAATGTAATTAAAGGGAATGTTTTAATAAGGAGTCTGGGTGGGTGTTCAGGGCTCAGGGAGTGATGGCAGGGATGCTCTTGTCTGGCTGAGGGTTCATGGTTGGGATTTCCTTCCTGCATCCCTTTCTTCTCCTTCAGCTTCTAATGCTCTGCAAGGAAAAATGGCACTAAACCAGGAAAAAACGGCCTTAAACCTGGAAAAAATAGCACTAAACCAAGAAAAATGGCCCTAAAGCAGGAAAAATGGCCTTAAAACAAGAAAAAAAATGCATTAAACCTGGAAAAACTGCCTTAAACAAGGAAAAAATAGCCTTAAACCAGGAAAAAATGGCCCTAAAGCAGGAACAATAACCCTAAACCAGAAAAGCTGCCTTAAATCCGGAAAAATGTTCCTAAACCAGGAAAAAACTGCCTTAAATCTGGAAAAACTGCCTTAAACCAGGAAAAAATGGCCCTAAACCAAGAAAAAACTGATTTAAACCAGAAAAAAACTGATTTAAACCAGGAAAAAAGGGCCCTAAAGCAGGAAAAATGTCCCTAAATCAAGAAAGATGGCCATACAGCAGGAAATCTGGCCCTAAACCAGGAAAAAGTGGTCTAAAAAAAAGAAAACTGACCCTAAAACAAGAAAAACTGCCTTAGACCAGATCAAATGGGTACCTGAGCCAGGTGCTCAGTGTGTCAGGGATGGGGTTTGCAGAGCTCTGACCCCTTGCTATCCGGTTCCCCAGCAGGGAACATCTGGCCAGATGTGCTGGGGATGAGCCTGGGGGTGAGACACACCAAAATTAATTAATTCCAATTAATGCCAGGCTCCCAGGGGGCTCTGCTGTCCTCAGGTGTCCCAGGGGGAATTTTTCTGCTGCCCCAAACAGGGAATGTTCCAAAGGAAAATGAGAATTTTTGAACTCTTGGCTCTGTTCAGTGTTTGTGTTTCCCTCCAGAAATGCCTAGGTTAGGAAATTGCTGGGATTTTTAATGCTGGGATTTTTAATGTTGGGATTTTTAATGGTTGAGATTTTAATGTTGGGATTTTTAATGTTGGGATTTATAATGTTGGGATTTTTAATTGTTGAGATTTTAATAGTTGGGATTTTTAATGTTGGGATTTTTAATGTTGGGATTTTTAATGGTTGGGATTTTTAATGGTTGGGATTTTAATTGTGGGATTTATAATGTTGGGATTTTTATGTTGAGATTTTAATTGTTAGATTTTTATGGTTGGATTTTTAATGTTGGGATTTTTAATGTGGGATTTTATTGTTGGATTTTAATGGTTATTTTAATGTTGGGATTTATAATGTTGGGATTTTAATTGTTGGGATTTTAATTGTTGGGATTTTAATGTTGGGATTTTAATTGTTGGGATTTAATTGTTGGGATTTTTAATGTTGGATTTTTAATTGTTGGGATTTTAGTGTTGGGATTTATAATGTTGGGATTTTAATGTTGGATTTTAATTGTTGGATTTATAATGTTGGGATTTATAATGTTGGGATTTTAATTGTTGGGATTTTTAATTTTGGGATTTCAATGGGATCTTGGGGCAGTGTCAGCTGCCAGGGGATTTTCAGGGCGTATCACAAGCAGATAAAATTGTATAATAATTCTAATATTAATGAATAAGATCATTAATTTAATTTAATTAGATCATTAAAGGTGCAGAGCTTTCAGGGGCAGTGACATCAACCCTGGAAAACTGAGGACAGGAGGCTGGTGATGGAAAAAAAATACCGGGGATGAAATAAAGCCAGAAATGAGGATAATTGATTGCAGTGCCTGGGAAGCAGCTTGGCTGTTTGGGGGATGCCTCAGTCACCAGGGAATCTCTTCCCCTGCAGGTTGTTGGTCTGCTCCTGCCCAACCAGACCCTGGCCTCCACGGTGTTCTGGCAGGTAACTCGGGCAGGGGGGGGATGTGGGCAGGGGAGGGCTGAGCTCTGCTCTGCAGGGACAGGATGTGTCTGCATGCAGCCAGGGAAGGAGCTGGGAACAAATCCTGGCTCCCCTTCCCATCCCACACCTTCCTGGGCTGTGGTGGGGAAGGGGAAGGACAGGGCAGCACCAAAAAATCTGCTTTTTGGAGCTGTTTTATCCAGGTGTAAATGCTCCTCCCATGGCCCTGGGGGGACCAGGAGCTGGGATTTCCCTGCTGGAAGGACAGCACCAGTGCAGGGCTGGGGATTCCTGGGAATCTGTTCCAGCAGCTTTGGGAAGAGCTGAGCATGGCAAAGCCCAGGGGGGAAAATGATCTGTGTGCAGGGAGCTGCTGCTGTGATCTCCCAGGAAAATTGTGGGAATTAAAGAGGAAGGGGAAGGAGAGATCCATGGTAAACACACCAGGAGAGTGATTCCATCAGCAAGGAAATGAAGGAACGAGTTCTTTTCAGCTCCTTTCCAGTGGCAAATGCCTTTTTATATTGCATTAAATGGCTTTTTTGTTGTGAGTGGGGATGGAGCTGTGCAGCCAGGGAGGCTCTGGGACCTGCCTGGAGCACAGCAGGACAGTGTGCCAGGAATTTGGGATTTGAGGAGGGGCTGGGCACCTCCTGAGCCACTCAGGGGTTTGAGGGGCACTCCCTGCCCTGGTTGGGGGCATCTGGGATGGAATCCCAGCCTGGCTTGGGTGGGAAGGGAGCTGAAATCCCAGCCCAGGTGGGCAGGGACAATTCCCACCATCCCAGGCTGCTCCAAGCCCTGTCCAGCCTGGCCCTGGGCATTCCCAGGGATCCAGGGGCAGCCCCAGCTGCTCTGTTCCTGTGCCAGCTCAATGTGTGTCCATGAGCTGGGACCTCTGCTCATCTCCTGGGAGCCTCTGGAGCTCAGCAAGTCCCTGCTGGAATTGCAGCTGGGTTTGGCTGCACTCCAGGAGGGATTTCTGCACATGGAGGGGTGGCTGGGTACTGGCAGTGCCATCTCTGGAGGTGGCACTCAGTGCTCTGGGATGGGCACAGCTGGACTCAGTGACCTTGGAGGGGATTTTCCAGCCTCAGATCCTGGGGTTCTGTGAGATTTAAACCCCAGAGCCCTGAGGGAGATGGGGCAGGAGAGGAGCAGAGCTGCCCTTGCCCACCCTGGGATTTCCATCCCTGCATCTGGAGGGCACCAAGCCAGACCCAGCCCCTGCCCCAGCGAGGTGCTGAGCTGGGAGCAGCCCCAGGGCTGCTGAGCTGTCCCTCAGAGCTGCCAGCACCCAGGATTTGGTGGCTGTGTGCTGATGCTGTCCCCTCTGTCCCGCAGTGGTTGAACCAGAGCCACAACGCGTGTGTGAACTATGCAAACCGCAACGCGAGCAAGGTGAGCTGGAAACACCAACAGCACCAACAACAGCAACAACAGCAACAACAGCAACCCTGCCCTGGCCAGGAGCCTCCTCTGCAGGGCCCCTGAGCCTCTCCAGGGCCCCTGAGCCTCTGCAGGGCCACTGAACCTTCCCACACTGGCCATGGCCCCAGCTGGGGCTCAGTGTCCCCAGCACCAGGGGCTGGCAGTGACTCGAGCACAGAAATGAGGCTGGACCAGCCCAGGGTCCAAACTGGTGTGGAATGGTTGGACTGGGAGCTGCAGGAGCACGGGGCAGAGCAGGGCCTGGGAGGGGGGAGCAGGGGGAGCTCCATGATCCCAAATCCCAACTCCCAGATCCCAATGGTTTTGTTTGTGCTGGTGGCACTGGGGTGTGCTGGGAATGTCACTGGGCTGTGCTGGGGCAGTTCTGGGGCAGTTCTGGGGTTGCTGGGATGTGCTGGGGCAGTCCCTGGGATGTGCTGGGTCAGTTCTGGGATGTACTGGGGCAGTTCTGGGATGTGCTGGGGCAGCTCTGGCTGTGCTGGGAATGTTCTGGGATGTGCTGGGGCAGTTCTGGGCTATGCTGGGGGCAGTTCTGGGCTATGCTGGGGCAGTTCTGGGATGTGCTGGGGCAGTTCTGGGATGTGCTGGGCTGTGCTGGGGCAGTTCTGGGTGTGCTGGGATGTGCTGGGGCAGTCCCTGGGATGTGCTGGGGCAGTCCCTGGGCTGTGCTGGGGCAGTTCTGGGATGTTCTGGGTGTCCTGGGTCAGTCCCTGTCCCTTCCTGCCCCCCAGCCTCCCCTCACCCCGTGCTGTGTGTGGGAAGCTGGGCTGGAACCCCCAGCTCCCATTTCCCAGACAGAACATCGCTGTGGCGAGTTTGGGGCTCAGCACTGAGGGCAGCAATGCTGATTGGGAACCATTTGCTGCATTTCCCTCCTTTGAGCTGCTATTACTGCAATTTCCTGGTGCCAATTAATTCTCCCTTCCCCGTGCCCCTGCTCAGGAGATCACAATTCCCTCGCTCCTGCTCTCGGGATGACAGCCCATGTGGCACAGAACAATGTGACAAAACTAAACCTGTCTCTGCTTTGAAACAAACGCACCAAAACCAGCACAAACAAACAAAAAACGGGTTGAATGTTAATAACCAGAAGTTTGTTTATTGAAAATGTGTTTTGTTTTTCTTTCCAAAGCCTTCCCCGACGTCCAAGTTCATCCAGGGCTACTTGGGAGCTGTCATAAGTGCTGTCTCAATAGCAGTGGGTAACTCTTTAAAAAATCTCTGCATTCATCACTCAGGGGCTGCTGGAGATGTTGTTTGGATTGTTTTTATCTTTTTTAATTGTCTCAACTCTGTCCTGGTGCCAGCTGAGGTGTGGCTGTCCCAGCAGAACCAGAATCCTAGGGAGCACCTCGTGCTCTGGGAGCTCTGCATTAATTGGGGGGGATTAATTAACCAGGCACAGTCAGAGCCCTTGAGGCTGCAGGGGTAGGAGAGGACAGGAGAGTTCTGGAATGTTCTCCTGGGATGGAATTGCCTCTTCTCCTGGGGATGTTTCAGGCTGGAGGCTGCTGTTCAGGTCATGGAATCCTGGAATGGGTTGGGTGGGAAAAAGACCTTAAACCCCATTAAACCCCATTAAACCCCATTAAAACTCATCAAATCCCATTAAACCCCATCCAATCCCACCCATCCATGGCAGGGACACTCCCACTGTCCTTGGGCACTCCAGGGATCCAGGGGGCAGCCACACAAATCTGGGAATCCCATCTCTAATATCTCTATTTCTGTGATTATAATTTATTTTTATCCCTCTCTCCCCCCACCAGCCTCTTCCCTGCCTTTTCTTTGCTCCCTCATTTTGCTGCTGTTCTCTACAGTGATAATGTAATTTTTTTTCCCCACAATTGGGTGGATTCCTGGGATTAGGCTGCAGTTCCTGATATCTGGCTGCTGCTCATGCTGGTGGTGCATGGAGTGCAATTCACACCAGCTGGTTTTCCTAAACAAGGCAAACAAAGGCAGGGAGAAGTAAAAAAGGCTTGAGAAGGACCAAGTGTGTTTAAATGTTTGGAATTTTTTATTCCCCCGGTGTTGCAGTGCCAAGAGCTGCACAGATCAGGGGCTGTGATGAGACAGAAACTCTTTCCAGCTGACACCCTCACTCTTGCTCTGCTTTTTTTCACACTTTTAGAAGGTTAGAAAAGCTGCATGAAGCCGATTTGATGGGTAATAATTGCTTTTCAGATATTTTAATTTTATGTAGACGATAATTATTGATGACAATTTGATTATCTCTATGTGGATGAAGTTTTTTTGCCCAGGGAAATCGGGGCTGGCCCATCCCTGGCACTGCAAGGTGTCCCTTTTTTTTCCCCCTTTTTCCCCCTTTTTTTCCCCCCTTTTTTTCCCCCCCTTTTTTTTCCCCCCTTTTTTTTCCCCCTTTTTTTCCCCCCTTTTTTTCCCCCCTTTTTTTTCCCCCCCTTTTTTTTTCCCCCCTTTTTTTTCCCCCCCTTTTTTCCCCCCTTTTTTTTCCCCCCTTTTTTTTTCCCCCCTTTTTTTTCCCCCCTTTTTTTCCCCCCTTTTTTTTCCCCCCTTTTTTTTCCCCCCTTTTTTTTCCCCCCCTTTTTTTTCCCCCCTTTTTTTTCCCCCCTTTTTTTTTCCCCCCTTTTTTTTCCCCCCTTTTTTTCCCCCTCTTTTTTTCCCCCCTTTTTCCCCCCTTTTTTCCCCCCTTTTTTCCCCCCTTTTTCCCCCCTTTTTTCCCCCCTTTTTTCCCCTTTTTTCCCCCCTTTTTTCCCCCCTTTTTTTCCCCCTTTTTTTCCCCCTTTTTTTCCCCCTTTTTTTCCCCCTTTTTTTCCCCCCCTTTTTCCCCCTTTTTTTTCCCCCCCTTTTTCCCCCCTTTTTTCCCCCCTTTTTTCCCCCCTTTTTTCCCCCCTTTTTTCCCCCCTTTTTTCCCCCCCTTTTTTTCCCACCCCTTTTTTTCCCCCCCTTTTTTCCCCCCCTTTTTTCCCCCCTTTTTTTCCCCCTTTTTTTTTCCCCCCTTTTTTTTCCCCCCCTTTTTTTCCCCCTTTTTTTTCCCCCTTTTTTTTCCCCCCTTTTTTTCCCCCCCTTTTTTGCCCCCCCTTTTTTTCCCCCCTTTTTTTTCCCCCTTTTTTCCCCCCTTTTTTTTCCCCCTTTTTTTTTTTCCCCCTTTTTTTTTTCCCCCTTTTTTTTTCCCCCTTTTTTTTTCCCCCTTTTTTTTTTCCTCCTCCTTTTTTTTCCCCTTTTTTTTTTCCCCTTTTTTTTTTCCCCTTTTTTTTTTTTTTTTTTTCCCCTTTTTTTTTTCCCCCTTTTTTTCCTGGCAGCACAAACACAAAGATTTGGTTTTCCTGGCAGCACAGACACAAAGATTTGGTTTTCCTGGCAGCACAGACACAAAGATTTGGTTTTCCCTGGCAGCACAGACACAAAGATTTGGTTTTCCTGGCAGCACAGGCACAAAGATTTGGTTTTCCTGGCAGCACAGACACAAAGATTTGGTTTCCTGGCAGCACAAACAAAGATTTGGTTTTCCTGGCTGCACAAACCAAGATTTGGTTTTCCTTTTGACAGAAGCAGGTGCTGTGTCCTGTCCTGGTGAGGGGACAGGCAGTGACAGTGACAGTGACAGCTCAGGGCTGGGGGATGTCCCTGCCCTTCCAGCCCCAGGATGTTCCTTTTCCTGCACTGTGTTAAAGCCCAGGTGATTAATGCCATTAACTCCAGCTCTAATGAGCCAGCCTGGCTCGCTGCTGGCCCCAGGAGGGTGGTTAAAGCATGGGCACACCCAGAGCTCTTCATTCTGGGCTTTTCCTGCTGCCTGAGCCCCAATCCTGGCTCTGCAGGAGCCCGGGGGGATGGGAACAGCTGCCAGGGGGATTTGTGGTGCTCTGGGTTCTCTGGGACATCGGGTGTGCTTGGAACCAAACCAGGTGAGGGCTGGGGAGAGTTGGAGTGTGCTGGTCTGTCTGCTCCAGGTCTGCCTGGATCCTGGGGCTGCAGCAGCTGGGGGAGCTGGGGAGGGGGCTCAGCCAGCAGCCCCATCCCACAATCCCATTCCACAATCCCATTCCAGCAATCCCATTCCACAACCCCATTCCTTCCCTTTCCAGCAATCCCAATCTCTCCTTTTCCATCAATCCCATTCCTTGCCTTTCCAGCAATGCCATTCCTTCTCTTTCCATCATTCCCACACTTTTCCCTTTCCAGCAATCCATTCCATACAATTCCTTCCCTTTCCATCAGTCCCACTCTTTCCCTTTCCAGCAATCCCACTCTCTCATTTTCCATCAATCCCATTCCTTCCCTTTCCATGAATCCAAACCCATCTTTCATTTTCCAGCAATCCCACACCATCAATCCCAATCCTTCCCTTTCCATCAATCCCACTCTTTCCCTTTCCATCAATCCCAATCTTTCCCTTTCCATCAATCCCAATCTTTCCCTTTCCATCAATCCCAATCTTTCCCTTTCCATCAATCCCAGTCTTTCCCTTTCCATCAATCCCAATCTTTCCCTTTCCATCAATCCCAATCTTTCCCTTACTATCAATCCCACTCTTTCCCTTCCCAGCAATCCTATTCCTTCTCTTTCCATCATTCCCACACTTTTCCCTTTCCAGCAATCCCATTCCTTCCCTTACCATCAATCCCAATTTTCCCTTTCCAGCAATGCCATTCCAGAAATCCCATTCCTTCTCTTTCCGTCAATCCCTTTCCTGCAGTCCCATTCCTTCCCATTCCATCAATCCAATTCTTTCCCATTCCATCAATCCAATTCTTTCCCTTCCCATCAATCCCACTCTTTCCCCTCAATCCCACTCTTTCCCATTCCCTCAATCCCACTCTCTCCCATTCCCTCAATCCCACTCTTTCCCATCAATCCCACTCTTTCCCACCCCCTCAATCCCACTCTTTCCCACCCCCTCAATCCCACTCTTTCCCTCGCTCCCTCTTTCCCTCTCCCTGCGCTGTTCCTTCCCCGCACTCTGAGCTCTCCGTCTCCGTTTCTCGCTCCCCTCCCCAGGTGCGGGTGTCCCCGCGGGTGTTCCAATCCCATTCCCGATCCCGATAATTGTCTGCGAGGCCGCGCTGACAGCCTGTGAATGGGCTGTGATGTCCCTCGCAGCCTCCCCTGCCTGCTCTGCCCTGCTCCGAGGGGTGGGAGGGGTGGACACGGCTCCATGGAGCAGGAAAACCCCGGCGGATCCAGGAGCTGCTTGAAATGGAGTTTAGGTTTGAAATGGAGTTTAGGTTTGAAATGGAGTTTAGGTTTGAAATGCAGCGGTGCTCTGAGCTCTGCATCTCTCTGCTCCCAGGCTCCTGTCCCTGCCCATCCCTGTCCCTGCCCATCCCTGTCCCTGCCCGTGCTCAGATTCCAGCAGGGAGGGTTTGGGTGTCTCAGGCTGGACCCTCAGCCTGGCAGCTCCTCCAGGGAGCCCAGAAAGGGCTGGAGCTGGAGCAGCCATTCCCAAAGGCACAGCCTTGAGCTGGGCACTGGGAGACAAGGACCTGGAGTTCTCTGGGACTGTTCCCAGTGCCCATCATCATCGTCATCCTGTCCCTCTGGGAATGCTCCCGGTGCCCGTCATCATCATCATCATCATCGTCATCCTGTCCCTGATCCTAGTGCCCATCATCATTGTCATCATCATCATCATGATGCTTTCACTCTGGGAATGCTCCTAGTGTCCATCATCATCATCATCACCATCATCATCCTGTCCCTCTGGGATGATCCCAGTGCCCATCATCATCACATCATCATCATCATCATCATCATCCTGTCCCTGATCCCAGTGCCCATCATCATCATCATCATCCTATCCCTTTGGGACTGCTCCTGGTGTTCATCATCATCATCCTGTCCCTGCTCCCAGTGTTCATCATCATCATCAATCATCATCCTATCCCTGACCCTGATCCCAGTGCCCATCATCATCATCATCATCCTGTCCCTCTGGGAATGCTCCCAGTGCCCATCATCATCTTCATCATCATCATCCTTTCACTCTGGGAATGATTCCAGTGTCCATCATCATCATCATCATCCTGTCCCTGATCCCAGTGCCCATCATCACCATCACCCTGTCCCTCTGGGAATGCTCCCAGTGTCCATCATCTCATCATCATCACCATCACCATCATCATCCTGTCCATCTGGGAATGATCCCATTGTCCATCATCACCATCATTCTTTCACTCTGGGAATGATCCCAGTGTCCATCATCGTCACCCTGTCCCTCTGGAATGCTCTCAGTGTCCATCATCATCATCCTTTCATTCAGGGAATGCTCCCAGTGTCCAGCCCCGTCCTGTCCCTGGGGTCTGGAGCTCCTGGTCCCTGCTGGCTGCTGCCCAGCCCAGCCCTGCAGTGTCCCTGGAGGGGCTGGGAGCAGCCTGGGGCAGTGCAAGGTGTGTCCCTGCCCTGGCAGGGTGTTGGAACAAGATCATCCTTCAGGCTCCTGCCAGCCCAGCTCACTCTGGGATTCTGTGACTGTCCCCTCCCAGACTCCCTGTGCCTCTCTGCACCACTTGCTCTCGTTTCCCTGGGATGTCTCCATCTCCAGCAGGTTTTTCTCATCCCTCCCTTCCCCTCTGCCCCAGCCCATCCCCACAACCCCAGGAGTGGGGTCCTGCCTCTGGGCAGGATCCATGGAAATCCTGGTATGAGACAAAACCCTCCTGTCTGGGCATGGCCCCTCACCCTCCTTTCCCACCATCTCCCAAGCCAAGTTTGTCTTGTTCTCATCATGATTGTCTTGTTCTCAGCATGATTGTCTTGTTCTCAGCACGATTGTCTTGTTCCCAGCATGATTCCCACTCCTCTCCAGCCTTGCTCCATCCTGCACCTCTGTCTTCCCTGGAATCACCCAGCTGTGGGGCTGTTGTGGCCATCCCTCCTGGAATTGCCTTGGCAGTGATGTTCCCTCCTTCCCTCACTCCTGCTCTTCTCTGCATTGCTTTCCCTCCCCTGAGACTCCTCCATTCTGTTCTCCTTGCCTTGGGAAGGCTCCAGTTGGGACAGAGCCCAGTTTTCCATCTCTCTGCCTCCATCCTCACCTCCCAGCCCTAATGAATGAGTTTTTTCCTTCCTTCTCCTAATGCTCTTTTCTCCAGCTTGGCTGGATGGGACTCACCAGATCCAATTAGCTCTAATCCAATCTGGAGGCTGGGGATGAGGGATAACCTCCCTTGGAGCCAGTCCCTCTTTCCAAGTTGACTTTCCAGGGCCTTTGGAAGAGGCAGCTCCAGCTGCAGAGCTCAGGGATGTCCCAGAGCTGAATCCTTAAATCAGTCCATGAAGTCTGGAGAGTGGCTCACCACGTTTGGGTGGTGCCATCTACCAGCTAATGCTTGCTGGACTCCTGAGATTCCTTTATTTTATAAAAATTCCCTCTCAACATGAAGTGGAATAACTCCTTGGGTGGATTTACTGCTCTAGGCTGGGTTTAAGAGGTGTGGGCTTGGTCATTGCCAGTGTCAGGCATTCAAAACCATCTTCAAAAATCTTCATAAAAAGGCAGGAAAAAAATTAAATTCCCATTATTTTAGAATGGGTGTCTTGGTAGACATGAGGTCAGAACTTTGTGAGATAAGGAGAGGAAAAGGGATCAGAAATGTTGGTCCCTGACAGTGTCTGATGGGTCTGACTTCTCACAAACCCCCTGCTGAGGGAATGCTGTTGGTGCTGGAACAAAACTGGGAGTGAAGAAATGGCAGGAATTGGAGTGGCACCTGAGGAGGAGGAGGAGGGAGGGAGGAAGGTCAGAGTGCTGCCAGGGTCACGGCAGAGCCCTGGGGGACGTTTCTGTGCCACTGATGGTTTGAGCCCAGATTTGTGTTGTGGGGTGTTAGGAGGTGCTGGTGTCACAACAACAAACCTAGGCTTGGTTTTTAATGATGGATTCACCTCAACAGCATCTTGTGGCCAATCTCAAGTAATTAAACTCCTTCCCATCTCCCTGATGACCCTTTTGCTTTGGTGGCCTGAGGCTGAGCAGTTCCTGCCCTGTTTGCCCTCATCCCACTCCAGGCTGTGGGAAGGAGCTCACAGAGCAGCCACAGCCATTTCCAAACTGTGCCAAACAAACCCTCATTAGCTTCCCTCATCCAGTCCTTGTGTTGAGGATTTGGGAGATGGGATTTCATCTCCAGCAACATTTAATTTCATCTTCCCTGCAGGGGGGTTGCTGCAAGTGGGGACTGAGTTCATCCCATTAAATCTGGAAGGGAAATGTTTTTATTTCCCTGCCCTCACAGTGCTGGCTCTCCCAGACTCAGCTTTTCTCTTTTTAAAGCTGCTGCTCTTCCACTCCATTGTCAAATCCCCCCTCAAACCTCCAAGCAGGGGCTGCAAACCTGACAAAATGTGTCATGGGCACAGATTAACCATATCCAGACTGAATACCTAAATCCAGCACTTTGGATAAACCCAACTGTTGGGTCCAACCCTTCATTTAAACCCAAAGGTTGGGTTCAGTCTTTCCTATAAACCTGAGCTGGGTTCAACTCTTCATTTAAACCCAAAGGTTGGGTTCAACTCTTCATATAAACCCAAGAGTTGGGTTCAACTCTTCTTTTAAGCTTAGAGATTGGGTTCAGTCTTTCATATAAACCCCAAAGTTGGGTTCAACTCTTCATTTAAACCCACGTTGGGTTCAACCCTTCATTTAAACCCAAGAGTTGGGCTCAACCCTTCTTTTAAGCTCAAAAGTTGGGTTCAATCCTTAATTTAAACCAAATGGTTGGGTTCAACTCTTCATTTAAACCCAAGAGTCAAGTTCAGCTCTTTATTTAAACCCAAGAGTTGGGTTCAATCCTTCATTTAAATACAAATTTGGTTCAGTCTCTCATATAAACCCCAGAGCTGGGTTCAACCCTTCGTTTAAACCCAAGTTTGTTTCAACTCTTCAAGGGTTGGGTTCAATCCTTCATTTAAGCACAAATTTGGTTCAGTCTTTCATATAAATCCCAGAACTGGGTTCATCTTTTCATTTAAACCCAAGAGCTGGGTTCAAAACTTCATTTAAACCGAAGAGCTGGGTTCAACTCTTCATTTAAACCCAAGAGTCAAGTTCAGCTCTTTATTTAAACCCAGGAGTTGGGTTCAATCCTTCATTTAAATACAAATTTGGTTCAGTCTCTCATATAAACCCCAGAGCTGGGTTCAACCCTTCATTTAAACCCAAGTTTGTTTCAACCCTTCAAGGGTTGGGTTCAGTCCTTCATTTAAGCACAAATTTGGTTCAGTCTTTCATATAAATCCCAGAACTGGGTTCATCTTTTCATTTAAACCCAAGAGCTGGGTTCAACACTTCATTTAAACCGAAGAGCTGGGTTCAGCACTTCCTACAAACCCAAGCTGGGTTTAACCCTTCATACAAACCCAAAGTTGGGTCCAATCCCTCATTTAAACCCGAGCTGGGTTCAACCCTTCATTTAAGCCCTAAGGTTGGGTCCTACCCTTGTTTTAAGCCCAGCAATCAGATTTAACCCTGTATTGACCAAAGGGTTGAGCCCAGCCCTGCCCTGGGGGAGGTTCAGCTCTCAAACTCTGCCCCCAAGCTGTGCCCTGGCCTTTAACCCTGCTGCTCTGCTTTGCTTGTCCCGTTCCAAGGTGGGCCTTAACGTTCTGATCCAGAGAGCCAACAAGTTCACCCCGGCCACGCGGCTCCTGATCCAGAGGTTTGTGCCATTCCCTGCTGTGGGTAAGGAAAAATTCCTTCTCTTTCTCTTCCAAGGGGTGGCTGCAAAGCTGCAGGTGGCCAGAAGGACACAGGGGTGGACACAGCTCCTTCCTTCTGCTCATGTCCTCTCAGAGCTGGTGCCTGAGCTGGTGGGGATGGGACTCTGCAGAGCAGAATTTTGGCAGAAAAATTCAGAAAAATTCAGAAAAAATTCAGAAAAAATTATAAAAATTCAGAAAAATGCTGCAAAGCTGCTGGTGAAGGATTCTCAGCTGCTCTGTCCACTCTGAAGTAGCCAACGTGGTCAGCAGTGACCATTCCAACCTGAGAGCATTTATTTCATCTGCAAGATCTGGGCTGAGCTGTGTCAAGTCCTCAGACAAGCAGCAGCACCGTGGTTATTTTGCAATAAGATGCGTTGGTTATTTTATAATAAAATGCAGAGGAATGGTTCTGCTCAGAATGTGCAGATTGCTGAAAAGCAGCCCCAAGTGTGGGCAGGGCTGAGGCTGCTCCTGGCTTGGTGCAGGATTTTGTTGGTGTTTTATCACCAAGAAATGAGTTTGAGGGAAGGGATGGGCTCAGCCCTGCAGAAATCCCCGCTGGCTTTGGGGTCATTTTTTGTGCAAGCTTGTTTATTTACAAAGGTGGTGCAAAAATTGCCCAGGTGTGGAGGAAATTATTAAAAAATGGGATTTTCTCCAGGCTCCTTTTTAAGCCATTTAATGCTAAAGTCTCCTTTCAGGTTTTCCCTTTGCTGTGCAAGTGCCACATCCTCAGAGCTCTCCTGAGCCCCCTCACCTCTGCTGCTCTCACTTTCTCTGCTCCCTTTTATCAGGGAACTGTTTGTTGTGTCCCCCCAGCCTCAATTCCTGATTTCCCATCCTCATTTCTGCCAGAAAAGCAGAGAACAAAGAGCAGGGGGGACAGGGATTGTGCTCTGGGGTTGTGCACAAGGGATCTGGGGGGAACTGTTGTTGTTTCCTGGCACTTTTCTGGGATCTGTTTTATTGGGATTCTGCTTCCCTTGGGATTTTCTGCCCAGGAGAGCAGCAGGGATGAGTTCAGCCCCAGGAGGGAGCTCTGAGGTGGGGCTGGACTCCAAGGCACTCAGGAAATCCCTGCTGCAGGCTGGCTCTGTTTTCACACCCAGGTGTTTGTGCTGGCATCGACTGGGGACCCATCATTAATTTGTTTAGCCTGTAATTAATTCTCCAGCTGATATTTTGGATCCTGGTTTGGAGGACAGGTGTCTGCTGAGAAAGGCAGGAGCTTCTCTTTGAAATGGAGAATGTAAACCCCCTCCCTCCAAATTATTATAATTTTGAAATCAAGGGGCTCTCAGGCAAAGATGTGGGAATTAGGAATAACAGTTCTTTACTGGGGAAATTAAAATAGAAATACAGCACTACAAAGAACAAACCCCAAACCCTGACACAGTCAGAGTACAGCCTGACACCCGTCAGGCAGGGTGTTGGCAGCAGTCCCATCCCATGGTGGCTGCATCCTCCTGCAGTGACAGATGTGGCTCAGCTGGAGCAGTGCTCCTGTGCAAGGTGCAGTTTGCTCTGAAGCTCCAGGGATGATGTGGAAGGGTCTGGTTTTCCTCTGGGATCCAGTGGGAAAGGCTGCTCTGATGTTCCAAATCTCAGATTTTATCAGGGTAGGAAATGTTTGGCTCCTCCCCTGGGTGGAGCATCTCAAATGGGATGATGGAATTTTATCATTCATCAGTGGGAATCAATGGCCATGAGCAGAAAATGACTGGCTGGAGGAAGGATGGGTTGTGAAAAGATAAAGAACACTGCCCCACCTGGTTTATAAAACATGATCCATTAGCAGAATATCTCCCAGAGATCAGGATCCCTGCCCCACCTGGTCCCAACAGATGGTGATAGAACAGACACCTTTGGTCACATCCTGCATGGCAATATTCCATGTTTCCCTGTGAGCCAGGACATCAGGGATCCTCCCACTAATTTCTGGTTTGTGCCTGGACAAACCCTTCATTAGGATCTCTCAATTCCTTTTGAACCTCCAGCAGGAATTCTCTTTTTCTCCATGAAAAGCCAAACCCTGCTTGGAGCTGTTGCTCCAAGAACCCCAAGGCTGTGATCCTCAGGGATGGGGTCAGTCCTGGCTCTGGCAGGGATGGTTGGTGGTTGGGTTTGATGCTCTCAGAGGGTTTTTTCAGCCTCAATAATTCCGTGATTCTGTGGAATCAAAGAGGATTTGTTCAACACCAGTGGTGCTGGGGCAGACCCTGCCCTCACTCTCCTCCAGGGATGATTTGTGGCAGCTGAAAATCCTAAAATTGTTCAAAAAAATCCCAAAATTGTCCAAAAAAAAAGCCCAAATTGTAAAAAAAATCCCAAAGTGTCAAAAAAAAAATCACAAAATCGTCCAAAAAAAATACTAAATTGTAAAAAAAAATCCCGAAATTGTCCAAAAAATCCCAAATTGTCAAAAAAAATCCCAAAATTATATATAAGAAATCCCAAATTATCAAAAAAATCCCTCCCAGCTCCAGGGAGCAGCTCCTGGAGGTGGCCAAGGCCCTGCAGAGCCACAGGTTGTCCCAGTTCACCCTTTTCTTCCCCAGAACTGGGTGTGAGCAGCTGTCCCCAAGGCCAGGTGTCCCTGGGGAAGGTGTTCTTTATCCTGGAGATGTTCATGGCTGACAAAAAACCCTCAGAAAACCCAAAAATCCCCTCCCAAACCTGATCTGAAGGGAGGGAGAGCTGACAGAGAGATCCTCACTGGAGAGAAGGCAGGAAGGATTTCTCCTCCTTGGGCTTTTTTGTGGTTAAAATTGTTGTGTTCAGGTGGTGCCCAAGGACAGATTTAGAGTGTGGAAAGCACCCTGGGATGGAAAAAAAAAATCTCCAAACCCCCAGAAGTGGGGTGGTGGCTTGGTTTGAGGCTGAACCCAGCTCCTGGTGTGCTCAGAGAGCTTTCACAGCACAATTCCCTCCCAGATCCTGCAGAGCTGCACATAGATGTATTTATTTATTTATTTGCTTGCTTACTTATTTATTTATTTATTCGCTTATTTATTTATTTGTTTGTTTATTTATTTTTTTATTTTTTATTATTTTTTATTATTTTTTTATTATTTTAAAATTATTTTTTATTATTTTTTTCTTTATTTCTCACCCCAAGTTCAGCCCCAGCCAGCAGCATCCTCTGCTCTCCCAGGAGCAGGAGGGGAGCAGGGGCTTGGCTCAGCCAGGGCTGGGAGCGGCTCAGGGAGCCCCAAAATCCTTGGGAAATCATCTTGGGAGCATCAGTGAGGTGTGGGCAGCCCCTGCTGAGGCTGCCAGGAGCTCTGTGCCAGGCCAGCCCTGCCCAGCTCTGATCTGTGCTGATTGATGCTGAGGAGGACGGGGCGTGTGTGTTTAAAATTATTAAAAAAAAAAAAACAAAAAAAAAAAAAACAAAAAAAAAAAAAAAACAAGGGCTAAACTTTCTGTAAATGAAAGGCCTTGTTTTGTTCTTTCCCTGGGATTCAGGGTTGGGAACACAGATATTTTGATAGATGGGAAGAGGGGTCTGGGAGCTGGAATATTAAAGAGAGAGACAGAGTGTGCGTGTGTGTGTGTTCCTCTCCCCGTCGAGTGGAAGGAGCATTTGTCACCACAAATCATCCCTGATTGCACAGAGCTGCCTTCAGAGAGGGCTCACCCACCCACCACCCTCAAAAAATTAGACATTTGTTATATGACATGAATTGAGATTAATTAGCGAATATTAACCCATCAAGCAGTGCACAAACACATTTTTGGAAGGCGCTCGGTGCTTGCAGCAACAGTGGGTTTGTCTCAGCTCTGGGTGGAAAGTTTGCAGGGAAATGTTGGGGAGGGGAGGAGAATGGAAAAGAATGGAAAATGCCACTTGATCAGCACCAAAGTTGAGTGGGAATTTGCAGCTTTGCCTTGGGAGAAGCTGGGAAGTGCCTGAACCAACTCTTGATTGGATTTGGGGACAGAATTTGGGGTCACCTCAAAAGCCACAGCTGGGAGAGGAGCAGGGCTCAGAAAGGTCTTGGAGCACTGAGCCATTTTTTCCCCCAAAAAAATGGAATTATTTGGGCTGGAAAGGACCTAAAGAGCATCGAGTTCCAAGCACACCTTGCACTTTATTGCCCAAAAGAGACAGAAATAAAAATTGGGGATTGTTCTCTTTGGGAATCCCAGCTTTTCTGGGGATCAGGACAATTCCCCTGGGGGGTTTCAGGGCAAGCAGCAGCTGCTGTGGGGATCTGAGAGCTTTGTTTGTGGCTTGGATTTCTGTTTTGTTTTTTTCTTAGAGTCAGGATTAAAGCACGAAAGAGCTGGATTTTTTTTTGTGTTGTTTAGTTGTTTATTAAATGTTATCTGCAGTACAAAGGGTTTTGTAGCACTTTTAGCTAAAAGTGAGCAAAAACTGAGATGTATCCAGCTAGTTACAAGGTCTTTTAAAGCCCAATTAAAAGCTAATACTGGTATTATTTATACTTTTGACCCAATAACCAAACCCACAGTGCAGCACTAACTGTCCAACCAAAAATCAGGAAGAAGGAAGAGACAATGCCCAGTGTCCCATACCTATCACTACATTCTAAAAACCCTCAATAAACCCTAAATAGACCCCTAAATAAACCCTAAATAAACCCTAAATAGACCCCTAAATAAACCCTAAATAGACCCCTAAATAAACCCCAAATAAACCCTAAATAGACCCCTAAATAAACCCTAAATAGACCCCTAAATAGACCCCTAAATAAACCCTAAATAAACTCTAAATAGACCCCTAAATAAACCCTAAATAGACCCCTAAATAAACCCTAAATAAACCCTAAATAGACCCCTAAATAAACCCTAAATAAACCCTAAATAGACCCCTAAATAAACCCAAAATAAACCCTAAATAGACCCCTAAATAAACCCTAAATAGACCCCTAAATAAACCCTAAATAAACCCTAAATAGACCCCTAAATAAACCCTAAATAAACCCTAAATAGACCCCTAAATAAACCCTAAATAGACCCTAAATAAACCCAAAATAAAACCCCAAATTCCAAACCCTTCACCTGTGACACCTCCATTCAACTCCACACCTGTGATTTTAACTCCATCACTCAAATTTGGAGCTTTCTCCAATTCCTCAAATCAGAAGCAGTGTTCCTTTGGGGTCAGTGTCAGGAAGCACAAAGTTTCCAGCTCCAGGTTCCAGCTCTGATCCTCCTGCCCTTGTGCCCCCAGCCAGTGCCAACATCTGCAACGTGGTGCTGATGAGGCACACGGAGCTGGAGGAGGGCATCGATGTCCTGGACAGCAATGGGAACGTGGTGGGATCCTCCAGAGTGGCTGCCAAACACGTGAGTGCGGGCTGGGGGGGCTGGAAAAGGGCTCAGCTCAGCCCTCGGGTGATGTAAGCCAGGCTTAGGAGTGGGGATGGGGCAGAGCCCGGGTTTGGGGATGGGGATGGGGCAGAGCCCGGGTTTGGGGATGGGGCAGAGCCTGGGTTTGGGGATGGGGCAGAGCCTGGGTTTGGGGATGGGGTAGAGCCCGAGTTTGGGAATGGGGCAGAGCCTGGGTTTGGGGATGGGGCTGATCCCAGATTTGGGGATGGGGCAGAGCCCGGATTTGGGGATGGGGCAGAGCCTGGGTTTGGGGATGGGGCAGAGCCTGGGTTTGGGGATGGGGCAGAGCCTGGGTTTGGGGATGGGGCAGAGCCCAGATTTGGGGATGGGGATGGGGCAGAGCCTGGGTTTGGGGATGGGGCAGAGCCCAGGTTTGGGGATGGGGCAGAGCCTGGGTTTGGGGGTGGGGCAGAGCCCAGGTTTGGGGATGGGGCAGAGCCTGGGTTTGGGGGTGGGGATGGGGCAGAGCCCAGATTTGGGGATGGCGCTGATCCCAGATTTGGGGATGGGGATGGGGCAGAGCCCAGGTTTGGGGATGGAGCACACCCCAGATTTGGGGATGGAGCAGACCCCAGATTTGGGGCTGGGGCTGATCCCAGATTTGGGGATGAAGCAAACCTCAGATTTGGGGATGGGGATGGGGCAGACTCCAGATTTGTGTTTGCTGGGGATGGGGCTGATCCCAGATTTGGGGATGGAGCACACCCCAGATTTGTGTCTGCAGGGAAATTTGGAGCAGATCCCAGATTTGATTCTGCTGGGAATGGAGCACAACCCAGGTTTGGGGATGGAGCAAACCCCAGATTTGTGTCTGCAGGCGAATTTGGGGCAGACCCCAGATTTGGGGATGGGGCAGAGCCCAGATTTGAGGATGGAGCAAACCCCAGATTTGGGCATGGAGCAGACCCCAGATTTGTGTGCTGGGAATAGAGCAGACCCCAGATTTGTGTCTGCAGGGGAATTTGGGGCACACCCCAGATTTGGGGATGGAGGAGACCCCAGATTTGGGGATGGGGATGGAGCAGAGCCCAGATTTGGGGATGGAGCACACCCCAGATTTGATTCTGCAGGGGATAGAGCAGACCCCAGATTTGTGTGCTGGGGATGGGGCAGATCCCAGATTTGGGGATGGAATAGACCCCAGATTTGGGGATGGAGCAGAGCACAGATTTGGGATTGGAGCAGACCCCAGGTTTGGGGATGGGGCACACCCCAGATTTGGGGATGCAGCACACCCCAGGTTTGGGGATTTGGCACACCCCAGATTTGGGGATGAAGCAGAGCCCAGGTTTGGGTTTGGGGCACACCCCAGGTTTGTGTGCTGGGGATGGAGCAGACCCCAGATTTGGGGATGGGGCACACCCCAGATTTGGGGATGGGGCACACCCCAGATTTGTGTGCTGGGTTTGGGGCACACCCCAGGTTTGTGCCTGCAGGGGAACTCGGGGCACACCCCAGATTTGGGGATTGGGCAGACCCCAGATTTGGGGATGGAATAGACCCCAGATTTGGGGTTGGGGCACACCCCAGATTTGGGGATGGAGCAGAGCCCAGATTTGGGGATGGAGCAGACCCCAGGTTTGTGTCTGCAGGGGATGGGGCAGATCCCAGATTTGGGGATGGAGCAGACCCCAGGTTTGTGTCTGCAGGGGATGAGGCAGATCCCAGATTTGGGGATGGAGGAGACCTCAGATTTGATTCTGCTGGGGATGGAGCACACCCCAGATTTGGGGATGGGGATGGGGCAGACCCCAGATTTGGGGATGGAGCAGAGCCCAGATTTGGGGATTTGGCACACCCCAGATTTGGGGATGGAGCACACCCCAGATTTGGGGATGGGGCACACCCCAGATTTGTGTCTGCAGGGAAATTTGGGGCAGATCCCAGATTTGGGGATTGGGCAGACCCCAGATTTGGGGATGGAATAGACCCCAGATTTGGGGATGGAGCAAACCCCAGATTTGTGTTTGCTGGGGATGGGGCTGACCCCAGATTTGGGGATGGTGCAGACCCCAGATTTGTGTCTGCAGGGGAATTTGGGGCACACCCCAGATTTGGGGTTGGGGCACACCCCAGATTTGTGCCTGCAGGGGATGGAGCACACCCCAGATTTGGGGATGGGGCACACCCCAGGTTTGGGGATAGAGCACACCCCAGGTTTGTGCCTGCAGGGAATTCAGGACTGGCCCCGGTGGTTTGGGAGGACACAGTGCCACCGAGGGCAGATCCCGTGCCTGATGCCTCCACAGGAATTCCTCATGGAATACCCACCAGAGATCCCTCCCAGCTTTTCCCAGATGAGCTGAGCAGCTTTCCAGCCCTGCCCTGCCAAAGCTGCATTAAAAACTGCCCCAGGCTGGGTGAGGGCAGCCAGATGTTCCCACATCTGCTCTGCTCTGTGCCCTGAGTGCCTGGAGCTGCTCCCTGGGGGCTCCTGAGCACCCCTGAGCTGCTGCCTCCGAGTGGGCTCTGAGCTGTGGAGCTGCACTGAGCACACGCCCAGGCACAGGAGTTAATAATATAACGTTTGGCATTTCCCTCCCTCCTTCTGGCCAGAGACAGCAATTAATGCACAGCTCTGCAGGAGGGGGAGAGCTCGAGAGGAGCTCCATATTGTTGGGTAACAGGGGGATTCAAACAATCTGCTGGAGGGCTCAGACACACTTCTTGGAGCCAGTTTTCCTCACTTCCATTCACTCCAGGACCTGCTTTCCCCTCTCCATCCTGATGGTTGAGAGAGAAAATTAAAGATGGGAAGGGAAGGTGCTGTGAGAGCGATGGAGGTGGAGCTTCAACATAAAATTTGGGAGTTCTGGGAGCTTCTGCTCAGCTGCCATCCAATCCCTGGATAATTAATTCCTGGATAGGTTAATCCTGGGTTTTGTCATGTAAAACGTGGCAGATCCTCAGTGTGACACAGCTGTCCCTGTGTGAGGGTTTGTTGTGACATAAAATCGTGGAATGTTTTGGGTGGAAGGGATCTTAAATCCCATCCCATCCCACCCATCCATGGCAGGGACAATTCCCAGTGTCCCAATGTCCATCCTGGCCTTGGACACTCCAGGGATCCAGGGGCAGCCCCAGCAAATCTGGGAATTCCAGCCCAGGCAGGAATTCCTTGCCCAGATCCCAGCCCAACCTCCCCTTTCCCAGTGAAGCCATTCCCACAACCTCCCCAGGCATCTCCCATCTGTGCCAGCCCTGCCCTGTGTTTCAGGACTGTTTGGGATGTTTGGGCAGCTTTGCTCACACCAGGTGGGGCTGGCTGAGCTCTGCTGGTCTCTTTATTCTGCTGGCTCTGTCACCCACAGTGCTGTGAGCAAACATCTGGAGGCACAGCTGGCAGTGCCTGCAGACCCTGTCCTTCCCAGCAGAGCCATTTCTGAGCCTCCTGGGTGTGGTTGGGGTGTCTGGATGTGGTTGGGATCTCTGGGTGTGGTTGGGATCTCTGGATGTGTTTGGGATCTCTGGGCTGTGGTTGTGATCTCTGGCTGTGTTTGGGATGTCTGGGTGTGGTTGGGATCTCTGGGTGTGGTTGAGATCTCTGGGTGTGGTTGGGATCTCTGGATGTGTTTGGGATGTCTGGGTGTGGCTGGGATCTCTGGGTGTGGCTGGGATCTCTGGATGTGTTTGGGATCTCTGGATGTGGTTGGGATCTCTGGGTGTGGCTGGGATCTCTGGATGTGTTTGGGATCTCTGGATGTGTTTGGGATCTCTGGATGTGTTTGGGATCTCTGGGTGTGTTTGGGATCTCTGGCTGTGGTTGGGAACTCTGGGTGTGGTTGGGATGTGTGGGTGTGGTTGGGATCTCTGGCTGTGGTTGGGATCTCTGGCTGTGGCTGGGATCTCTGGGTGTGTTTGGGATCTCTGGGTGTGATTTGGATCTCTGGGTGTGGCTGGGATCTCTGGGTGTGGCTGGGATCTCTGGATGTGTTTGGGATCTCTGGATGTGGTTGGGATCTCTGGCTGTGGCTGGGATCTCTGGCTGTGGCTGGGATCTCTGGCTGTGTTTGGGATCTCTGGATGTGTTTGGGACGTGTCTGTGTGTTTGTTTTCCCCCAGGCTCTGCTGGAAACAGCCCTGACCAGAGTGGTCCTGCCCATGCCTATACTGGTTCTACCTCCCATCATCATGTCCGTGCTGGAGAAGTGAGTCTGGAGGGGAATCCCCGGGGCAGGGAGGGAGGGAGGGTCCCCACTGGGTGTCAAGCACTGGGATTTCATGGGATCATGGAATGGTTTAGCTTGGGAAGGTCCTGGAAGGTCATCCAGCCACCCCCAGCCCTGCCCCGTGTCCCCAAGGGCCACATCCCAGGGGTGTGACATCCCTGCAGGGATGGGAGCTCCAGCCCTGCCTTTCAATCCTTAACAATCCTTGCCATGAAGGAATTGTCCCCAAATCCAACCTGAACCCTCCCTGAGGCCATTCCCTCTCCTTCTGTCCCTGTTCTGTGGGATCAGATCCCAAATCCCTCCCCTCCTGTCCCTTCCTGTCCCCTCCTGTCCCTTCCTGTCCCCTCCTGTCCCTCCTGTCAGGGAGTTGTGCAGAGCCACAAGGTCCCCCCTCAAATTTCATCCACCAAATAGACCAAACAGATTTTTTTGTTTCTTTTTGGGGTTTTTTTGGGTTTTTTTTCGTTTTTTTTTTTTTGTTTTTTTTTTTTTTTTTTTTTTTTGCGGGGGTTTTTTCCATATTGAATTTCCCCATTCCATCCTTTGGGACCCCTGCCCAGCCTGGTGAAGTTTTCTGTTGCTGGGGTTGTTTTAACTCATCCCTGACACCCCAGCATTTTAGATATCCCATCCTGGATGGGCAGTGAGACAAAACCCTCTCAATTCAGTTCAGGATGGAAAACTGTCCATGATTTATCCACTCAGCAAACATCAGAGATTAATGGTGTTCAGCCAGAGATTATCATGGAATTGTTTGGGTAGGAAGAGACCTTAAAGTCCTTTTAATCCCAAAGAGGAGCAGGTTCCAGCCCTAATTTTGTGCAAAACATTTGATTTTTATTTCATTTTCCTTCTGGACATAAATCTCTGCAGCCTGTTCCCTGCTCCAGGTCCCTTTGTCACCCACCTGGGCCAGGATTTCCCTGCAGGATCTGCTGGGAATGTGCCAGGCCTTACCCTGGAGTAATTTACTCAGGGTTTACTCCAGGCTGTGTGTAGGAACCCAGGCTTTGCACTGAGGTGGTTTTGTGTGTTCCCACTGGTTTAATTGGTTCCCATTTATCCATCCCAAAAAAATCAACACCAGGACAAATGATTTTATTGCCACAAAGGACACCCACAGATAAAATCCTTTATGTGCAAACAAATTTGGGGAAATCTGGAGAAAACTAAATGAATAAATGATTGTGTCCAGCAGTGGGGGCCCATCCTGGGCCATCCCCAAGCTGAAATAAACCTGGCAGCAAAATGGGATTGGAGAAAATAAAACTGAGATTTGCTCCATCCTTGCAGCAAAGCAGAAGCAATGAATCATTTCTTTGTGCTCAGGGGCATCATAAATCCTTGGGCTGATCCGAGTTTTGCTGAATGCTCCTGTGCTCAGTGCAGGCCTTACTAAAACTGATTTTATCTGTGAACTCACAGGAGAGTGTCCTTAAAAAACAAAAATCATCATTTTGATTTATTGAAAGCTTTAATTCACATTTGTGAATTAAAGGAACGAGGGAATTTTGCTTGTCACTGCCACGAAACTCCGTGGGTATAAAAATATCCAGGCTCTGCTTTTTCCTGCCTGAGCTTTGTGCCTGCTCCCTTTTCCATCAGAAATCCTTGGATCCCTGAGGGCTGGCATGGAGCAGCAGGGATGGGGAGGGACGTGTGGCTGGGGGTGGTGGCACCTCTGGAGCCCCCCTGGGACATGGGACTGTCCCTGTGTGAACCCACACTCCCTAAAACTGTCCCTAAAGGGATCACACAGAGCTGAAAGCTCATTTTGGGGAAAAAAACCACCTTTGGAGCATTTGGGGAAAAGTGTAACTTCATAAATTCAGTAGGGTTTGAGCTCGAGGAGGGGGTGAGATCCTGGCAGGAATTTATTGTTTATTGTTAATTAATTTATTGAAATCCCTGTGCATGGGAAGGATGAAGGGGTCACTCATTATCTGGGGATTGCAGAGATGGGATCAGGAGTCACAGTGTGCATTGGGGAATGTGGGGAAAGAGGGCAGCAATTCCTAAAATGGATTTGAATTTGGGATTGTGGGGAAGAGGGGATGATTCCTCCAGTGGATTTGTATTTGGGATTGTGGGAAGGAGGGGATGATTCCTCCTGATTTTCATTTGGGATATGGGAAGGAGGGGATAACTCTTCCAATGGATTTTCAATTGGAATTTAGGAAATAGAGGATTTTCATTTGGAATTGTGGGGAAGGTTTCTCCGAGTGTTTGGAATTTGGGGTGAGGAAGGAAGGGAACAGTTCCTCCAATGGATTTTTGGGAAGTAGAGGATGATTCTTCCAGTGGATTTGTATTTGGAAATGTGGGAAGGAGGGGATGATTCTTCCAATGAATTTGAATTTGGGAATGTGGGGAAAGAGGGCAGCAATTCCTCCAATGGATTTGAATTTGGGATTGTGGGAAGTAGAGGCTGATTCTTCCAATGGATTTTCTTTTGGAATATGGGAAGGAGGGGATGATTCTTCTAATGAATTTGCATTTGAGTGTGAGGAAAGGGGGCAGGAGTTCTTCCAATTGATTTTCATTTGGGATATGGGAAGGAGGGGATAACTCTTCCAATGGATTTTCAATTGGGATATCAGAAATAGAGGATGATTCTTCCAATGGATTTGCATTTGGGATATGGGAAGGAGGGGACAATTTCTCCAAGTGGTTTGGATATGAGGTGTGGGGAAGGAAGGGAACAGTTCCTCCAATGGATTTGTGGGAAGTAAAGGATGATTCTTCCAGTGGATTTGTATTTGGGATTGTGGGAAGGAGGGGACCATTCCCCCAGTGGATTTTCTTTTGGGATATGGGAAGTAGAGGATGATTCTCCCAATGGATTTGTGGGAAGTAAAGGATGATTCTTCCAATGGATTTGCATTTGGGAATGTGGGGAAAGAGGGCAGCAATTCCTCCAATGGATTTTCATTTGGGAAATGGGAAGGAGGGGACAATTCCTCCAAGTGGTTTGGATATGAGGTGTGGGGAAGGAAGGGAACAGTTCTTCCAATGGATTTGTATTTGGGATATGGGAGTAGAGGATGATCCTTCCAGTGGGTTTGTATTTGGGATATGGGAGTAGAGAATGATCCTTCCAATGGATTTGCATTTGGGATATGGGAGTAGAGGATGGTTATTCCAGTAGTTTGCATTTGGGATATGGGAGTAGAGGATGGTTATTCCAGTGGTTTGTATTTGGGATATGGCAGTAGAGGATGGTTTTTCCAGTGGATTTGTATTTGGGATATGAGAGTAGAGGATGGTTATTCCAGTGGATTTCTTTTGGGGTGTGGGAAGGAGGGGGCGATTCCCGTGCTGCAGGTGGGTGATGCTGCTCAGCTGGGTGGGACCCCCACCCCTCCAGGGCCCAGCCCACCCCTCAGGGCCCAGCCCTGCTCCCAGCAGGGTCCCAGACCCCAGGAATTCTCCCAGCCTGGGCTGCCCCTGGCTGCTCCCGAGGTTTATTTTAAGTGGCCGGTTCCCGCTCGCCGTCTCTCCGCGCGGATCCAGGTCTTTCCTCTCTCCCAGCCATCTCTCCATCTGCATGTTTTAACTCCCCCAGCTGCCTCTCTCGTCTCTTGTGCCATTTTTTTCAGCTCTCTTGGCTCCTCTCGTCTCTGTGCCTGCTGTGTATTTTAACTCCCGGGGCCGCCTTCTCTGCTCTCCGAGTGATTCCATGTTCCCTCCCACTGCCGCGCTCCCGTTCTTCCTTCCCCATGTTTCATGCATTTCCTGCTGCTTGGACGCTCTGCTGGAGCAGTGAACATATAGAATCAATGTTTATTTTCAGCCTGCATATGCCACGCAGGGAACACGGTGTCAGCTCTTTTGTGCAGATGTATTTCTCGTGGAGGTTTTATAAATGATGTCCGTGCCGGCGACTTTGATGGGGGGAGATGTTGTGTTGTGTGTGAGTCTTCTGTGGCATGGAGCTGGCAGTGGGAGTTCTTTGGTGGCTCTGTGTCACCTCCCACTGCAGGAAGTTGGGCTCTTCAAACCCATTTCCCTTTATTCCCTTTATTCCGTGAATCCTCGGTTTGGCCGTTCCGGTGAAATTTGGCAAGTGGAGCTGTTTGCTCCCAGCCACCATCCCAGGCTTCCCCAGCCCATCCTGCAGCTGCTTTGGGTGGCACTGCAGCAAAAAGTGCAGCCCCAGCCTGAGCTGTGTGCTGGCAGAGCCCAGAATTTTGGGCTGGCCAAGAGCTGGAGGAGCTCAGTCCATCCCCGGCGTCTGCTGGGGATCTCTGAGTGGAGAGTGGAGATCCTGAGCATCCTTATCTCACCTTAAACCTCCTCTGTGCCCCTCAGAGAAGACCTTTCAGAGGGTCTGAGGCACAGGGCAGGGCTGTTCCAAGAGCTCAGGATGCTCTGGGTGAGGGCTTGGGGCTGGCTGGGCAGGACAAAGCTGGAAGTGCTGGGCATGGGCAGGGAGCAGAGCAGCTGTGCCCATGGAACAGCAGCATTTCTGCTCTTCTTCATCTCCAAACCCTCCTCATGCAGCACTTCCCAGGGCTGTTCCCTGTAAATCCCATAAAATCAGGCTGGATCAACGCTGCAGAGCTGCTCTGGCTGGGCTAAACCAGGGGCACAAATGGATTTTCCTGGGGGTTTTGCAGTGCTGGGAGGGAATTTTCCTGTGGTTGAGCCACGTTTGTGAGGGCAGGAGGCCCTGCTGGCCCTGTGCCCATGGATTTTTCCTGGGCTGCTCTGCCAGGGGTGCAGGAGCTCCCACAGGTGCTGTTCCTCCCCGTCCAGCCCCGCTCCCTGAAGTTTGTTTGGGCTCAGCAGCTGCCAGCAGTGACACCTCCAACTGCTGGGGCTGTTCCCAGAGTAAACACGGAAACTGCTCCTTTAATGGTGTCAATCAAGCACAAAAAAACCCCTCAGCCTCCCTCTGGGCATCTGCTGTGTCCTGTGCAGGGACAGGACAGCGCTGGGTGGGACAGCAGAGCTCAGAATTCCCAAAACCACCCCAAAACCACCCCAAAAACCAGTGGGAAAAGCTGGGGAGCAGGGCAGAGACACCTGGCAGGATCTGGGCATCCCAAACTCCCTTGGCACATCAGAGGGGGGCTCTGAGGAGCTGGGGATCCCCGGGGACCCCCGAGCTCCATCCCCGGTGTCTGGCGCTGCCTCTGAACCTGCAAACAGCCCCAAAACCCCGAATCTGTCAGCTGGGAGACTCGGGTTCACTCCTGTCATGTTTAGTTTAGCATCTGACACCTCCTCCCAGACAAATACAGCCCCGGTTCAGCGCACCCGATAGCTCCTTGGGAGTGACTTCCATATGGAATGGATTACAGCACCTCCTGAAAAACGCCACAGGCAGCTGCCAAATTATGCAAAATTCGAAGCACTAATGAACACTGTGATGAAAGTTGAATGAAGGTGTATTTACAAGAGCTCCAACACCCCGTGCCCGTGCAGCAGATGCACTGTCTGTGTGTGTTTGTACCTGAGCATCCCCTGCAAAAATTGTGGGGGAAAATCGCAGGAGGAAGAGGCGTGGGGGGGTTGGGAGGGTAAAGGAGCAAAGCTTGATGAGAAAGAGGAGGAGGAGGAGGGAGCTGGTGCGAAATTTCCTGTTCTTCACCATGCAGAGGTCAGGGGAGGAACGTGGATTGGTGATGCCAGTGAGACACATCAAAAAAAATTGGTTATAAAATTGGGGACAATAAAATAAATGTGTTAGAGGGGGGTGATGGAAGGCTGGAGAGGGGGATTTCCCCCTCTGAAAGGACAAGGGATGGTCTGCAGCTGAGGGAGGGGAGGTTTGGATCCCATCTGGGGAAGGAATTCCTGCCTGGGAGGGTGGGGAGGGCTGGGCTGGAATTCCCAGGGGAGAATTCCATTCCTGGGGCTGCCCTGGATCCTGGCAGTGCCCAAGGCCAGGCTGGGCTCTGGGACAGTGGGAATGTCCCTGATAGGATTTAGGGTCCAACCCCAACCATTCCATGATTCCCTGATTCTCTTGTCCTCCTTTCCAGTGTGAGAGCTCTCAGTGCAAACTTTCCAACTCCTTGTTGAATGATCTGAGCCAGGGTTTCACTCCATGTCCTGTGTGGTCTCTAAAATCCTGTTCTGTGGAGCAGCACCAATAATTCTGCAGAGTCCTGCTGGGGAGGGCTTTGCTCTTGGGAATAAATCAGGCTCCTTCCTGTGCTTTGTGATGTTCAGCAATTCCATTTTTAATATCTCTTTTGTGAGCATTTTTTGAGATACTCAAAATGCATCCCTTGAGCACGGAGGTTGGACTGAGCCCTGCTCACCCTGGGGTTGTTCAGGCTCCACAAATGCCAGAGTTGGGCTCTGAAGGTGCAGAGCTCCCAATCCCTGACCCAAGCCTTGGCAGAGCAGTGGTGTAAATGAAATCCCTCCTCACCAAAGGGATGTTAATTTTATTTATTTTCAGTCTGTGCTGAAAGCCTTTGGAAGCTCCTCAGCACTCCCTTCCGGGGGGTTAATGGGTGAAAAGAGGGATTTGCATTGCAGCTGACAGCTCACAAAATGCGATATTTAACTCCCCATCCTCCCCAGCTCGGTGTCGGGAGCAGGGATCCCAGGGACAGGAGAAAACCGGACCTCTTGGCTAATTATGAGTCATTTGTGTGAACCACACAAATTCTCCGATCTGAATCCCAATTAAGACATTACACTACATGTGTTAATTAGCCTGCTCTCCTTTTTAAATCAAGCCATAACTCTTCCTAATTAGGAGGTCGGCCCTTGTAATTTGAACTGGCCTGAGCTGGAAGCAGCCCTGGAAGTCACACCTGGGGGCTGGACCCGGGATCCTTTTAAATTGGTTGAGGTTTTACTTGGGTGATTACGAGGTCCCCGACAGGGCAATAATTACAGAGGGTGCAGCTCCAAATTGAGATGTCGGGGGTGCTGTCAGCAGCCTTGTCCTGGCTCTGAACTGAGCCCCAGGGAGGCTGTGAGGATGCTGCTCCTGGGATTGTCCCAGCCAGGGCTCTCAGGGAGCACAGCAGCTTCAGCAGGAGCAAAACCAGCTCCAGGAGCTGCCCCTGTGCAGCCAGGGGTTATCACAGCCTGTCCTGGAGCAGGGCAGCTGCTAAAGGGGGTGGGCAGGTCAGGTGCTTTCCTGTTGGGACAAATCACCTTCCCTGCTGGGACAGATGACCTTTCCTTGCTAGGACAGATCACCTCTCCTCCTTGGACAGGTCACCCCTCCTGCTGGGACAAATCACCATTCCTGCAGGGACAGATCACCTTCTCTGCTGGGATAAGTCACTTTTCCTGCTGGCACAGGTCACCTTTCCTGCTGGCACAGGTCACCTTTCCTGCTGGGACAGGTCACTTTTCCTCCTTGGACAGGTCACCTTCCCTACTGTGACAAATCACCTTTCCTGCAGGGACAAGTCAGCTGCTTTCCTGCTGGGACAAATCACCATTCCTGCTAGGACAGGTCACCTTCCCTGCTGGGATAAATCACCTCTCCTGCTGGGGCAGGCCACCTTTCCTGCTGGGACAAATCACCATTCCTGCAGGGACAGATCGCCTTCTCTGCTGGGACAAATCATCCTTCCCTGCTGGGACAGGTCACCATTCCTCCTTGGATGGGTCACCTTTCCTTCTGGGACAAATCACCTTTCCCTGCTGGGACAGGTCACCTTCCCTGCTGGGACAGGTCACCTTCCCTGCTGGGATAAATCACCTCTCCTGCTGGGACAGGTCACTTTTCCTCCTTGGATGGGTCACCTTTCCTGCAGGGACAAATCACCTTCCCTGCTGGAACAGATCACCATTCCTGTTGGGACAGGTCACTTTTCCTGCTGGGACAGGTCACCATTCCTCCTTGGATGGGTCACCTTTCCTGCTGGGACAAATCACCTTCCCTGCTAGGACAGGTCACCTCCTTCCCTGCTGGGACAAACCTCCTTCCCTGCTGGGACAAACCACCTTTCCTTCTGGGACAAATCACCTTTCCTTCTGGGACAGGCAACCCTTTCCCTGCTGGGACAGGTCACTTTTCCTTCTAGGACAGGTCAGCTCCTTCCCTGCTGGGACAAATCACCTTTCCTGCAGGGACAGGTCAGCTCCTTCCCTGCTAGGACAGGTCACCCTTCCTCCTTGGATGGGTCACCTTTCCTCCTTGGACAGATCACCCTTCCTGCTGGGACAGGTCACCTTTTCTTTTGGGACAGGTCACCCCTCCTGCTGGGACGAAGCCTTGCAGCTCCTCTGTGAGGCTCTGAGCTGCAGCCATGCTCTCTCTGTGCAGCACAGAGCAGTTCAATATTGGAGAACAGAAGCTTGACTTTCACAGCACAAATTGATAGGATCAACTCCGTCTCGAGAGCTTATTAGCGAGGAGCTGTGCTGCTGGAGGATCACACTCTGCTGCTTGCTCTCCCCACGTCTCCCCAGCTCCTGGAGAGATGAAGGCAGCTCTCAGCAAGGCTGAGTGAGCCCAGACAGGAGCAGGGGGTGAATTCCTTCCCTTCAGATCCCCCAGGTGTGTTTGCAGCTGGCACTGGGCTGGGGTGTGCTGGGCTCCAGCCTGGCTGCAGCCCTGGGAGTGGCACCTGTGGCTTGGGAGTGGTTCAGTGCCACTGGTGTCACCACAGGGATGGGTGTCCAGGGCTTGGTGTCGTCTCTTGTGCCTTCCCTGGCCAAGGAGAGCTCCTGAGACTGCTCTAGAGGGAAGGAGATCATGGAATCAAGGGATATCCTGAGCTGGGATCCATCCAGGATGTATCCATCCAATTCATTTCCCTGCAGAGATCCCCCAAAATCCCCCCCTGTCCATCCCTGGCAGTGCTGTCCAAACTCTCCTGGAGCTCTGAGGGGCTGTGCCCATTCCCTGGGAGCCTGGGCAGTGCCCAGCACCCTCTGGATGAGGGAAGAACCTTTCCAAAATCCATCCCAAATCCCCTGAAGCAGCTCCAGCTGTTCCCTGAATAACCCAGCAGCAAATCCACTCCCTCTCCACCTTGCTCACACACACCAGACATTCCAACAGAACTCCCTGTCCAGTTGTTGGTTTGTATTCCCTTTGAATGATAGGGATCCTTTTTGTAAATGGCTCCAGAATAAATCCTTCACAATTATATTTTCCTCTTTAATACTGGTGAACTGCCTGAGACCCCATATCTGGAATTTATTTAATATACCAGCTTTCAATCAGCCAAATATTGTCCCAGTTTTGCAGAGTTAATTCCACCAGAAGGGTCACTTTTGGGTCATTTCCAGACCCTGACCTTGCAGGTATCTTCAGGAGTTTGCTGTTAACAAGTCTTGAACTCATAAACATCCCCTGGGAGCAGCAGATGTTAGAGCATCCTTGTCTCCCACTGCAGGTGCTGGATTTTAACAAATTGAGGGATTATCAATGCTGTGGCTTTAAGAAAGGTGTTTGTGCCTCCTCCAAAGCTCCCAGGGCCTCTCAAGGCCCTGATTTCCTCCTGCTCACTGGGCACCAGCTGCACCTTGCTGCAGGTGTCACCTGTGGAGGGTGCTGTGCTTGGAAAGAGGTGTCTGCTGAGGAAGGCAGGAACCTCTCTGGAAATGGAGAATGTAACCCCCTCCCTCTGAATTATGATTATTTTGGAATTAAGGGGCTTTTAGGCAATGATGTGGGAATAGGAATAGCAGTTCTTTACTAAGAAAAATTAAAATACAGTAATACAAAAAAATCAAACCCTGCCAGAGTCAGAATCCAACCTGACACCCGTCAGGCAGGGTGTTGGCAGCAGTCCCATTCCATGGTGGCTGCATCCTCCTGCAGTGACAGATGTGGCTCAGCTGGAGCAGTGCTCCTGTACAAGGTGCAGTTTCCCTCTGAAGCTCCAGGGATGATGTGGAAGGGTCTGGTTTTCCTCTGGGATCCAGTGGGAAAGGCTGCTCTGATGTTCCAAATCTCAGATTTGATCAGGGTAGGAAATGCTTGGCTCCTCCCCTGGGTGGAGCATCTCAAATGGGATAATGGAATTTTATCAGCCATGCCCTGGGACTCAGTGGCCATGGACAGGAGAGATCTCCTGGAGGGAGGATGGGCTGTGTAGAGATAAAGAACTGGATTTACACGTGGCCATTAACAGGGGATATCTCCATGGAGTTGTGAGGGATGGGTCCTGGAAGAGACAAGAATCCCTGCCCCAGCTGGATTTACACATGGCCATGAACAGGAGAGATCTCCAGAATTCCAAAGAGAATCCTGGAAGAGATAAAGATCAGTGTCCCACCTGGTTTTAACAACTGGTGATGAATGGAATAGAAATAGAAATGAATAGAATAGAAATAGAAATGAATAGGATAGAATAGAATAGAATAGAATAGAATAGAATAGAATAGAATAGAATAGAATAGAATAGAATAGAATAGAATACTGGTTACATCCTGCATCACAGCTCAAGACACAGGGTTCCCCTCGTGCCTCACCCCAGTGTGGGATGGGTGGAACTGGGGATTTGTGTGGGGGAACTCAGTGCTGACCTGCTGAGGAAGAGGTGTCCACTCCTGGCAGTGTCCAGGGTCAGGCCTGGAGCACCCTGGGATGGGGGAAGTGTCTCTGCCCATGGCAGGAGGAGGAATTGGATCATCTCTGAGGTTCTTTACAAGCCAGCCCATTCCATGATCCTCTGAGGAAGGGGGCCAGCAGGTCCAGGTGAGCTGTGTCCATGCAGGGTGTCCATGCAGGGGTGTCCATGCAGGGTGTCCATGCAGGGGTGTCCATGCAGGGTGTCCATGCAGGGGTGTCCATGCAGGGTGTCCATGCAGGGTGTCCATGCAGGGGTGTCCATGCAGGGTGTCCAGCAGGTCCAGGTGAGCTGTGTCCATGCAGGGGTGTCCATGCAGGGGCTCCTGCACTCCCCTGGCCCTGGAGAGCTCTAACCTATGTGGATAAAGACAGTAACATGGCAACTTTCTTGCACAGAGCAGGAAAGAGCAATTTTATTCAAGAAATCATAGGTTTAAATAATATACATCGTGCAAAACAGCATCAGAGACAATGGGCAGAGGAGGAACACCCCTTTAGAAACACAGTTTGTGAAAAACAGCACGTCCTCCAGCAGGTGTTTATCTGTGGTGTTGAATTCCCTGAATCCTTCCTCCTGGGAGAGAGAGCTAAAGCTTCTCTGAAGAAACTTTCTCCTGGGAAAAGAGTCAGAGCTGAGAGCAGCCTGGGAGAAACCCTGGCTGGGTTTTTTTGTTTTCCCTGGGTCTCTGGCACTTGCCCACTCTAACCCACCCTTCCCCTTGCAGAACTTCGCTGCTGAGGTCGCGGCCCCGGATGCTGCTGCCGGTGCAAAGCCTCGTGTGCCTCGCTGCCTTTGGGCTGGCCCTGCCCCTGGCCATCAGCCTCTTCCCGCAGATGTCCGAGGTCAGTGCGTGTCTGGGGTGTCCAGGGGTGACAAACCACGGCCCCTTTGCCTTCCTGTGAGTCCTCCACTCTGCAGCTGGTTTCAGTACTCCTGAGCAGTGCAGCTTCACAGTGTCCTGGTTTGGAGGACAGGTGTTTGTTAAGAAAGGCAGGAGCTTCTCTTTGAAATGGAGAGTGTAAACCCCCTCTCTCCAAATTATTATAATTTTGAAATCAAGGGGCTCTCAGGCAAAGATATGGGAATTAGGAATAACAGTTCTGTACTAGGGAAATTAAAATAGAAATACAGCACTACAAAGAACAAACCCCAAACCCTGACACAGTCAGAGTACAACCTGACACCCGTCAGGCAGGGTGTTGGCAGCAGTCCCATCCCATGGTGGCTGCATCCTCCTGCAGTGACAGATGTGGCTCAGTTGGAGCAGTGCTCCTGTACAAGGTGCAGTTTCCCTCCGGAGCTCCAGTGGGGATGTGGAGAAATCCGGTTTTCCTCTGGAGTCCAGTGGAGAAAGGGGCTCCCTTAGTGTCCCAAAACCTCTGTTTTTATCTTGGTAAGAAATGTTGGGCTCTTCCCCCTGGCTGGAGCAACTCCCAATGGGATGCAGTAATTTTATCAGTCCCACAGTGGGACTCAATGGCCATGAGCAGAAAATGACTGGCTGGAGGAAGGATGGGTTGTGAAAAGATAAAGAACACTGCCCTGCCTGGTTTCAATGGATGGCCCATTAGTAGAATATCTCCCAGGTAGATCAGGATCACTGCCCCACCCTCACAGATGGTGACAGAACAGATACCTTTGATCACATCCTGTACTGTAACCCCAGGCAATCAGGCAGGTGAAGGCTCCTGTCCCCCACAGTGGGGTTGGCTTGCAGTTAAAATATTGAATCCAAGCTCTGTCCATGGGGCTGAGAGCCTGGACCAGCCCTGGATGTGCTTCCCCAGAGCTTCTCTGCTTTTTCATCTCCTGGGGGTGGAGGAAGGAAAACCAGCCAAGGACACGGGGCAGGAGCAATGCACTCACTCAGACCAGCTCAGCTGAATTGCTTGGGTGGATTGATTTCTAAGCCATTAATTTTGGTGATTGGAGCTTTTCCTGATTGTAAATCTGTGCATTTCTAGGGAAGGTCTCTATTCCTAAGGGAGAAAACCTCTGATGAAGCAGGGGCTCTCTCACCAGGTTCTTTTTGTGTCAGCTGCAAGAACTGATCAGGGCTTTGTGTCACTGTCTGCAGGTTAATTCATATTTTTTCGGTCTGGTTGGGTTTTTCCATGACTTCCAGCCAGGCAATCTTGCTGTACACTTGTGTGCTGAGTGACAAACACGTTGGGAATTCTCTGCTGTCCTTGTTGCTGTCTCCAGGCTGAGAGAAAACCGTCCCTTCCCTCTGAGAACCTGAATTTATCTCAGTCTTGGAGCGTCTTGCTAAAAGACGTGTTTGCTGAGGCTTTAATGATTCATATGGCTCTTCCTTAAACTTTTTCTAATTAGTCAACATCGTGTTTGGAGCCCTTCCATCAGGAGCAGACACAGCACTGCAGTCAGGAGCTGCACAAGCCCCAGTTGCAGCAGCAATGTGATTTCCTGCCTCTCCTGGGCTCTGGCAGTGCTTTTGGCAGGAGCTCAGCCCCATCCTGGCCACCAGCTCGGTGCTCTGATCCCCAGCTCTGCTCCAGGCTGTGCTGGGGAAAGGCTGAGGAGCAGTGCCAGGTGCAGGTGGAGCCTGGAGCACGGCCAGCCTGCCCTGTGTGGGCACACAGCATCCCTTCTGCTCCTGTTGCAGAGAATCACGGGGTTTCTGAGGCTGGAAAAGCCCTCTGAGCTGATCCAACCCTGCCCTGACCCTGTCCCCAAGGGCTTGGAAATCCCTGCAGGGATGGGGACTCCACCTGCCCTGGGCAGCACCATCCAGTGCCTGACCACCCTTTCCATGAAGAATCCCCCCTAATATCCAGTTTAAACCTTCCCTGGTGCAATTTTCCTGGAAATTTCCAATTTCCTCCCTATTTCCAGGAAAAATCTTTCAGGAAGATCACAGCAGGCACCACCAACCTCATTTATCCCAAAGGTGACATTGCCACTGTTCCTGCAAAACCCTGGGATTCTGAAATGGTTTGGGTTGGAAGGACCTTCAGCACCCTCTCTTTTCATGCCATGTTCAGGGACAATTCCCACTGTCCCCAGTGTCCAGCCTGGCCTTGGACACTGCAGGGATCCAGGGAATTCTCTGGGAATTCCAGCCCAGCCCCTCCCCACCCTCCCAGGCAGGAATTCCTTGCCCAGATCCCAGCCCAATCTCCCCTTTCCCAGTGAAGCCATTCCCTGTGTCCTGTCCCTCCAGCCCTTGTCCCCAGTCCCTCTCCAGCTCTCCTGGAGCCCCTGCAGGGACTCTGAGCATTCCCTGGAATTTTCCCTTCTCCAGGGGAACATTCCCAGCTCTCCCAGACTATTTTCCCATTAAGTTTACATTTTCTATAAACATTTGAGTGTTTCCAAAGGACATTCCCCTCGTTCTCCAAAATCTCTGTGGAGGTTTCTGTGGTGATGCTCAAGAGAGCAAAGTGAGATTTTACCTGGAACAATCTGGATCCATTTCTGGGTGGGAAATGCAAATCTCCTTGCAGGGAGTGTTTCTCAGAACCTGTGAATAATTTTGTGGCACTCATCACCAGCCCAAGAACTTCAGTGGCTGGGCTCAATGACCTTGGAGTCTTTTCCAACCTGAATGATTCCATGTTTCTGTCAGACAGGGAATTCAGAGGTGATCTCTGTGCAGGTGGGAATGTCTCTGGTTTTCCATGGACACAGCAGGACAGGACCAAGCTGCTGTGCCAAGAACAGGGAGCAAATCAGCACCAGGGTGCAAGAGATGTGTTCTGTTATAAAAACAGGGCTGTGGGCTGGCACAGGAGTTTGGGGGAGCCAAATCCTGCCCTGGATCCCACACTCACAGCCTTGTGTCAAACACTGAGGGTGTGTTTGGGGGTTTGTGTGGCCACCTTTGAGCCTCTCTGCTAACAGGGCTCAAACTCACAACTGATTTTCCAGCAGAGCTGAAGCCTTGCAATAATTTAAATAAATTTGCCACCCTGTCCCATCAGCAGCAATTCCAGTGCAATCAGAGCTCAGCTCTGGCTGCAAACAGAGGCACCCACGGCAGGGAAAGGTGAGAAAACCTCCACGTGCTGGGAAGGTGAATGCACCCTGAGCCTTTTTTGGGTTTTGGAGGGATGAAATTCCACTTGGATTTCTGCAGTGGTGCTCCAGAATCACAGCTTGTTCCTGGGTATTATGGCTTTAAAGAGAACATTATAAAAATAAACCCCTCGTAGCAGCCATGAAACCATGGAGCCTTGGGAATACTCACCCTGGAGCTGCTGAGAAACGTTCTTGTCATCCCAGGATAGTGTTAACTGTGCTACCTCAGCCCATCAATATGCATTGAGTAATTCACTGCTGCGAAGTTTAGGAGAAACATGTAGTTAATGCATTTAGCCCACAACCTCCAACTGCCTCCCATGCCCCCCGGGGAATCTCTTCCCTCTCCCAATCCCGCAGCATCCCCACTGACAACTCCTACTCAGCTATGCACTGCCAATGGAAACAGCTGTGACAGCTCCAAACCGAAAATGGGACTTGTGCAAATGAAATTCAGTGTAGCAGCAGCAGAAAGAGCCACGGGGTTGCTCCTCTGCTTTCCTGCCCCGTGGGCTCTGCTCCCCCAGGTTCCTCCAGGTTCCTCTAAGCTCTTCCAGTTTCCTCCAGGCTCCCCCAGGCTCCTCCAAGCTCCTCCAGGCTCCTCCAGGTTCCCCAAGGTTTCTCCAGCCTCCTCCAGGTTCCTCCAGGTTCCTCCAGGCTTCTCCAGGTTCCTCCAGGCTCCTCCAGGTTTCTCCAGCCTCCTCCAGCTTCCTCTAGGCTACTCCAGGCTCCCCCAGGTTCCTCCTGGTTCCTCCACGCTCCTCCAGTTTCCTCCAGCCTCCTCCAAGCTCCCCCAGCCTCCTCCAGGCTCCCCCATGTTCCTCCAGGCTTCTCCAGCCTCCTCCAGCCTCCTCCAGGCTCCCCCAGCCTCCTCTAGGTTCTTCCACGTTTCTCCAGCCTCCCCCAGGCTCCTCCAGCCTCCCCCAGGTTCCTCCAGGCTCCTCCAGGCTCCTCCAGGCTCCCCCAGGTTCCTCCAGCCTCCCCCAGGCTCCTCCAGCCTCCCCCAGGCTCCCCCAGGTTCCTCCAGGTTCCCCCAGTCTCCTCCAGGCTCCCCCAGCCTCCCCCAGTCTCCTCCAGGCTCCTCCAGGTTCTTCCAGGTTTCTCCAGGCTCCTCCAGGCTCCTCCAGCCTCCTCCAGCTTCCTCCAGCTTCCTCCAGCCTCCTCCAAGCTCCTCCAGGTTCCCCCAGGCTCCCCCCAGCTCCCCCAGGCTCCCCCCAGCTCCCCCCAGCTCCCCCAGGTTCCTCCAGCCTCCTCCAGGTTTCTCCAGCCTCCCCCAGGTTCCTCCAGCCTCCTCCAGCCTCCTCCAGCCTCCTCCAGGTTCCTCCAGGTTCTTGCAGGTTCCTCCAGGTTCCTCCAGCCTCCTCCAGCCTCCCCCACACTCCTCCAGGTTCCTCCAGACTCCTCCAGACTCCTCCAGCCTCCTCCTGGTTCCTCCAGCCTCCCCCAGGCTCCTCCAGGTTCCCCCAGCTTCTCCAGCCTCCCCCAGGTTTCTCCAGCCTCCTCCAGGTTCCTCCAGGTTTCCTCCAGGTTCCTCCACGTTTCTCCAGCCTCCCCCAGGTTCCTCCAGGCTCCCCCAGGCTCCTCCAGACTCCTCCAGGCTCCCCCAGGCTCCCCCAGTTTTTTCAGCCTCCTCCAGTTTCCTCCAGGCTCCTCCAGCATGGGCATGGGCAGGTGAGGGATGGAGAAATGGAGCTGGAGGATGGCAGAGAAACCTCCCCCAGCACCTGAGCACGGCAGCTCCCACCTGAAGGGCGATTTTTGGGTGATGCTCGGTGATTCCAGCCTTCCCTTTAAAATAATCTTCCTTTTGGATCCCCAGGACAAGGGGAATAAACAGCCTAAAATCCAAGGCTGAGCTATTGTTTTCCAATCTGTTTTAGCCTTCATCTTGTTGGCAGGCTGCTTTAGAAAAGCAAAAGGTTAATGAGCCAATGTGCAGTGGGATTATTGCAGTAAAGATGACAGTGAACCAGTAATTACTAATTAGATGCAGTTTAACAGGAGGAACAAGTGAAATCTCCTCTTCACCAACTGTCAATAATTAGCAGATTTGGTGAGGTTGAAATGTGTCCACAGTTAAAAGGCTGATTTTTTAATGAAATGGCACTTGACAAAAGAGCTGTGTGGAGGTCACAGCCACAGCCCTGGAGACGCTTCCCCATCCCATGCTCAGGAGGGAAATCAGATGCAATGCAGCAGGGGGTCCCCGAGGAACCATCCCTCCCTCGGGATTGCTGGGCACAGGGGGAGGGGAGCACCAGGGATTCTCTGCAGAAATTTTGTCCAAGTTGGATGAGAAGCCAGGCAAGGAATTTGCCAGCTGCCATGGGGGAAAAACGTTTGGGAAGTGAGAAGTTCTGCTTTGCTTCTGGGGCTGGGGAAGGGTTTCCTGGGAGGCTGGGAAGCCTTGGGGTGGAGGCTGGGCTGGGAAGGAGCTGCTCTGAGCACAGAGAGGCCCTGAAGGGCTGGCAGGAGGCTGGGGCTCCCTGGGAATGTCCCCCAAAGGCTGCACAGGACTGAGCTGTGCTCAGGGATCGGCTCCTCCTGCTCGTGGTGGCTTCAGAGCACCAAGAGGTTCATCCAGGGTTCCTGTCCTGAGTGCTGACCAGCTCATCTCCTGCTTCATCTTCTGGTTTATCTTCTGATTTATCTCCTGGTTCATCTCCTGGTTTATCTTCTGATTTATCTTCTGGTTCATTTCCTACTTCATCTTCTGGTTTATCTTCTGGTTCATCTTCGGGTTTATCTTCTGATTTACCTCCTGCTTCATCTTCTGATTTATCTCCTGGTTCATCTCCTGGTCTATCTTCTGATTTATTTCCTACTTCATCTCCTGCTTCATCTTCTGGTTTATCTCCTACCTCATCTCCTGGTTTATCTTCTGATTTATCTCCTGCTTCATCTTCTGGTTTATCTTCTGCTTCATCTCCTTGTTCATCTTCTGGTTCATGTCCTGCTTCATCTCCTGCTCATCTCCTACTTCATCTTCTGGTTTATCTCCTGATTTATTTCCTACTTCATCTCCTGCTTCATCTTCTGGTTTATCTTCTGATTTATCTCCTGCTTCATCTTCTGGTGTATCTTCTGATTTATTTCCTACTTCATCTCCTGCTCATCTCCTGCTTCATGTCCTGCTTCATCTCCTGGATCATCTCCTGCTTCATCTCCTGTTTTATCTTCTGCTTCATCTTCTGGTTTATGTTCTGATTTATCTCCTGCTTCATGTCCTGCTTCATCTTCTGGATCATCTTTCTGCTTCATTTTCTGCTTCATCTCCTGCTTCATCCTCTGGTTTATCCTCTGGCTCATCCTCATCTTCTTGCTTATCTTCAGGTTAATCTTCAGGTTTATCTCCTGGTTTATCTTTTTGCTTATCTTCTGCCTTATCTCCTGGTTCATCTCCTTGCTTATCATCTCCTTGCTTATCATCTTCTTGCTTATCATCAGGTTAATCTTCAGGTTTATCTTTTTGCTTATCTCCTGGTTCATCTTCTTGCTTGCCATCTCCTTGCTTATCTCCTTTCTTATCTTCTGGTTTATCTTTGGGTTCATCTCCTGGTTCATGTCCTGGTTTATCTTTTTGCTCATCTCCTGGTTCATCTCCTGGTTCATCTCCTTGCCTTCCCCTAGCTGACAGAGGCAGGAGTGTCTTTGTTCTCTGAGTGCAGAGGTGATTCTTTAGTGCCCATGGAATGAGGGTTTGAGCAGAACCCCCAGGGTTTCTGTGACAGTGAGGGGCTGGATGCTGACACCGTTCAAGCAGGACTGGAGGGGAATCTGAGGTGTTTGGGGAAGTGTTGAGCCCCTTCCTGGCCTTCAGGTGAGGGGTGCTGGTGCCCAGTGAGGCTGCTGGGGGTCCCTGGTGAGGATGGAGTCACTCCTGTCCCAGCTGGAGGATGGGGACCCTCCAGAGCATCCTGGCAGGGTGGGAGGGGAGGTGACATTGGGGACAGCAGCCTGCTGCTGCCCTGGCTGCACACAGAGGCTGCACAGAACTCCAGAGGAAGTTCCCAGCCCATCCTTGATAGACAATCATGGCCTAAGGAAATCCCAAACTGCATCTTTGCCCCCAACCCAGCACAGCCTGGGTGCTGGCCATGGCTGTGGATTGTCCCCTCCTCCCTGGAGCACTTTGGGGTCCCAGCTGCTCCTGGGGGTCCCAAAAGTGAAGCCTCCCTTTGGATGGACACACCCTGGTGTTCCTGCAGGAGTTCAGGGAGCTGTGCTGGGCTGGTTTATCCTGGCATCTCTCAGGACAGGATTTATCTGAGCTGGGTTTTAACATCACAGACCAGAATTCTCCATGGAGAGGTCCCTGCTCCAGGACAGCCCCAGCTGAGGGTTGGAGGGCAGAGATCTCAGGTTTTGCTGCCAGAGTCACAGGTGAAGGGCACATCTGTCACATCTGGTGGGACCTGCCCTTGCTGCCACCTGGGCGTGGCAGCTCTGGGCTGCAGGATCTGCCCCAGCCCTGCTCCCACCTGGAATTCCTCTCATCAACATCAGAGACACCTGGGGCTGGATTGGCTTTAGAGCTTGTGTGGGGGCCACACTCCCTGGGATAAACTCCAGCCCAAGGGGATGGCAGAGCTTTGTGGGGAGCTCAGGTGCATTTGAGGAAAGGTCAGAGGGGTTCAGGTGTGTTTGAGGAAAGGACAGAGGGGTTCAGGTGCATTTGAGGCAAGGACAGAGGGGTTCAGGTGCATTTGAGGAAAGGACAGAGGGGTTCAGGTGTATTTGAGGAAAGGACAGAGGGGTTCAGGTGCTCCAAACCTCCCCAAGGCAGCTCAGAGCGTTCCTGGGAATGGGAACATGGGAAAGGGTGCCAGGCTTTGTCCTCTCCTGCCCTTCCAGTGCTGCTGATCCAGCAGCCTCCAGCTCCTCCCTGCCTCAGGGAGGGCTCTGGGTCAGCCTGGTCCTTCTGCACCCAAACATTCCAGACCCTGCATGGAGTGTTCCAGTCAGGAAACCCCCAAAATTCTCATTTTTGTGTGGTAACTCCTCAGTCCCACCACACGATGTTCTCTGAGCTCCTCCTGGGATGTTACAGATGTTGTGTCCCTGTAATTCCCTTCTACCTGGTGGAATTCCAGCTGCAGATCCATGGTGGTGATCCCACAGGAGCTGCTCTTGCCTTGTCCCAGGGCCTCCCCCATGTCCCAAACTCGTTTGGAAGCTCTTCCCTGCAGAGTCCTTTGGAATTGTGTCCCAGCACCACTGGAGCTTGACCAGGAGAGAAGGAACTGTTTTGGCACAGCAAAAAACATTCTGGATTGTGACATCTCCCATTCCCATGGGGTTTTCTCCTCCAATTATTCCCCAAAATCTCAGCACCAGAGCATTTCCCTGCTCTCTCCCAGTGCTCTGGAGCTGGGAGATCTCGGTCCCTTCTGGGAGCAAACGCCTTTCTGTCCAGAATCCTGGGAAATCCTGGGATCAGGGGATGGTCTGAGTGGGAGCTGACCTGGGAACTCATCTGTCCCACCCCTGCCTGGCAGGGACACCTCCCACTGCCCCAGGGGCTCCAAACCCTGCCCAGCCTGGCCTGGGACACTCCAGGGACCCTGGGCATGGCCAAGGGGAAGGGAAGGAGGAGGAGAAGGGGAAGGAGAAGGGGAAAAAGAAGAAGGAGAAGAGGAAGAAGAAGAGGAAGAGGAAAAAGAAGAGGAAGAAGAAGAGGAAGGGGAAGAAGAAGAGGAAGGGGAAGAAGAAGAGGAAGAAGACAGAGAGGAATAAGAAGAGAAAGAAGAAGAGGAAGAGGAAAAGGAAAAAGAAGAGGGAGAAGAAGAGGAAGAGGAGGAAGAGGAAGGAGAAGAGAAAGAAGAAGGGGAAGAAGAGGAAGAAGAGGAGGGAGAAGGAGAAGAGGAAGAAGAGGAAAAGGAAGAAGAAGAAGTGGAAGAAAAAGAGGAAGAGGAAGAAGAGGAGGAAGAAGAAGAGGTAGAGGAAAAAGAAGAAGGAGAAGAGAAAGAGGAAGGAGAAGAAGTAGAGGGAGAGGAATAAGAAGAAGAAGAAGAGGAAGACGAAAAAGAAGAAGGAGAAGAGGAAGAGGAATAAGAAGGGGAAGAGGAAAAAGAAGAGGGAGAAGAAGAAGAGGGAGAGGAATAAGTAGAAGAGATAGAGGAAGAAGAAGAGGGAGAAGAAGAAGAAGGGGAAGAAGAAGAAGAAGAAGAGGAAGAAGAAGAAGGGGCAGAAGAGGAAAAAGAAGAAGGAGAAGAGGAAGAGGAATAAGAAGAGAAAGAGGAAAAAGAAGAGGGAGAAGAGGAAGAAGAGGAAGAGGAAGAAGAAGAGGAAGGAGAAGAGGTAGAGGAAAAAGAAGAGAAAGAAGAAGAGGGAGAAGAAGAAGAAGAGGTATAGAAAAAAGAGGAAGGAGAAGAAGAGAGGGAGAGGAATAAGAAGAGGGAGAAGAAGGAGAAGAGGAAGAGGAAGAAGAAGAGGAAGAAGAAGAGGGAGAAGAAGAGGAAGAAGAAGAAGGGGCAGAAGGCGAAGAGGAAGAGGAATAAGAAGAGGAAGAGGAAAAAGAAGAGGTAGAGGAAAAAGAAGAGAAAGAAGAAGAAGAAGAAGAGGAGGAAGAGGAAGGCTCTGGCCTCCAGGGGCTCCAGCAGCCCTGCCCAGGAGCCTGGGACGCTCAGGGTGGCTCCGTTTGCACCTGCCCCGCCTGTTTGGGTGATGTGGGCTCGGTGACACCTCGGGCCAGGTCAGGGTGAGCAGAGCCCTGCTGCCCTGGGGCTGTGCTTTGTTCTCCTCCCCCGTCCCGCAGCCTTTGATTTGTGACCCTGCTGCTTTTTGATGTTTTGTTCCCCCGCTCAGGGGTGCTGAACATTTTGCAGAGCTTTAAAAACAGCCCGGCTGGAGCTTGGGGTGGGCAGCAGGGCTGGCAGAGCGTGGCTGTGCTCTCAGGGTGGGAGAGCAGCGGGGCTCACCCTGCCAGACAGGATCTGGTTTCATGTTTATACCCCTGGCCCTGGGAGACAGGTTCAAGTATGTAAAATATCCCCTGCGAGCACAGGCTGCTGCAGGTGTGTGGGTGCTGGTGGGTATAAAAAAACATTCCTGACACCAGCTCTTTTGAGGAGTCTTCACCTCCTGATGGCTGTAAGCCATTAGGAGTCAAAAGAAAGAGCTGACATCCGACAAGTCCGGATAAATAGCTAAACATTAACCCTTAAAGTGGCCCGAAAAACAGACTTAAAAGGCTCTTTGTGGAAAGAATCCATTTTTTTTCCTTTTTTTTGGTGGGGCTGTTAATTGCTGTCTTTCTTCAGGACACCTTTCAGCAGCACCTACTGTAAACAGAGGGGCTCCTGCCTGGATTCCTGCACTGCCAGAGCCATTCCTGAGCCCTTGGCTGCTTCATCCTGGGCCAGGAAACCAGCCCTGAGCACCCTGGGAATCCTGGAATATTCCCTGGGATGGTGAAGGATCCCCCAGGATCACTGAGTCCTGCTCAGGAATCATTAAATCACAAAATATCTTTAATATCATCAAACCCAACCATTCCTGGTCTTTATTTGTTTCACCCCCAGATCCTCCCTGCCCTTTTCCTGTCGCACAGGGTTGGATTTGTCCTTTTTTTGGTGTGTTTGGGGTTGTTTTGGCTCTCGGGGATCAGCTGTCCAGACTTGCCTGCTCAGGGCTGGGAGTGCCTTATTAATCACACCTGTAATTATCTGTAATTGCTTTTTGAGTTTCCTGTTCCTGGTGGTGCTCTGCTGGGGAAGGAAACGTGCTGAGGAATTTGCTCAGCCCCCCCAAAGCACCAGGGACATCCCTAAATCCTGCTCAGCCTCCCCAGGGGCATCCCCAAATCCTGCTCAGCCTCCCCAGAGCACCAAGGGCATCCCCAAATCCTGCTCAGCATTCCCAAATCCTGCTCAGCCTCCCCAGAGCACCAAGGGAAATCCCCTAAATCCTGCTCTCCCTCCCCAAAGCACCAAGGGCATCCCTAAATCCTGCTCAGCCTCCCCAAATCACCAAGGGCATCCCCAAATCCTGCTCAGCCTCCCCAAATCACCAAGGGCATCCCCAAATCCTGCTCAGCCTCCCCAAATCCTGCTCAGTCCCCCAAAGAACCAAGGAAATTCCCTGAATCCTGCTCAGCCCCCCAAATCCTGCTCAGTCTCCCCAGAGCACCAAGGGCATCCCCAAATCCTGCTCAGCCCCCCAAATCACCAAGGAAATTCCCTAAATCCTGCTCAGCCTTCCCAAATCCTGCTCAGCCTCACCAGGGGCATCCCTAAATCCTGCTCAGTCCCCCCAAATCACCAAGGAAATTCCCTAAGTCCTGATCAGCCCCCCCAGAGCACCAAGGAAATTCCCCAAATCCTGCTCAGCCCCCCAGATCACCAAGGGCATCCCTGAATCCTGCTCAGCCCCCCCAGAGCACCAAGGAAATTCCCTAAATCCTGCTCAGCCTCCCCAAATCACCAAGGGCATCCCCAAATTCTGCTCAGCCTCCCTAAATCCTGCTCAGCCTCCCCAGAGCAGCAAGGGCATCCCCAAAGCACCAAGGGCATCCCCAAATCCTGCTCAGCCTCCCCAAATCCTGCTCAGCCTTCCCAAATCCTGCTCTCCCTCCCCAAAGCACCAAAGAAATTCCCTAAATCCTGCTCAGCCTCACCAGGGGCATCCCCAAATCCTGCTCAGCCTCCCCAAAGCACCAAGGAAATTCCCTAAATCCTGCTCTCCCTCCCCAAATCACCAGGGACATCCCCAAATCCTGCTCAGCCTCCCCAAATCCTGCTCAGCCCTTCCAGAGCACCAAGGGCATCCCCAAATCCTGCTCAGTCTCCCCAGAGCACCAAGGGAAATTCCCTAAATCGTGCTCAGCCTCCCCAAATCCTGCTCTCCCTCCCCAAAGCACCAGGGGCATCCCCAAATTCTGCTCAGTCCCCCCAAATCACCAAGGGCATCCCCAAATCCTGCTCAGCCTCCTTAAATCCTGCTCAGTCTCCCCAAATCCTGCTCAGCCTCCCTAAATCTCCAAGGGCATCCCTAAATCCTGCTCAACCCCCACAAAGCACCAAGGAAATTCCCTAAATCCTGCTCAGCCTTCCCAAATCACCAAGGGCATCCCTGAATCCTACTCAGCCTTCCCAAACCCTGCTCTCCCTCCCCAAAGCACCAAGGGCATCCCCAAATCCTGCTCAGCCTTCCCAAATCCTGCTCAGCCCTCCCAAATCACCAAGGGCATCCCCAAATCCTGCTCTCCCTCCCCAAAGAACCAGGGACATCCCCAAATCCTGCTCAGCCTCCCCAAATCCTACTCAGTCCCCCAGATCACCAAGGGCATCCCTAAATCCTGCTCAGCCCCCCCAAAATCACCAAGGAAATTCCCCAAATCCTGCTCAGCCTCCCCAAATCACCAAGGAAATTCCCCAAATCCTGCTCAGCCTCCCCAAATCACCAAGGAAATTCCCCAAATCCTGCTCTCCCTCCTGCCCAGCAGAGAATTCAGGGCTCCTGTCCTCAGCAAAGAGCAAATCCTTCATTCCTTGGCACAGCAATTCCTGGAATGGGCCCTAGAGCTCCTTTGGGACACTCTAATAGTGTCCACTACAAAAGTGGGATTTTTTTTCTCTTCCAGGAAAGGAGAAGCTCAGTGTCTGTGTGGGTGCTTCCCTTTGCAGCAGGGATCAGGAATTTTGTGCTGGTGACTTTTCCATAAAACATCAGCACCCTGTGATGGGAGGGCTCTGCAGGGAGAATTTCCTTCTGCCCTCTCCTGATCTGGGTCCTACCCACAGCTCAGCCCCTTCTGGAGCTGCTGGAAATGGATTTACTGTGGGAAATTCGGATTTACCCCGTGGGCACCCATCCCACCCTGAGCACAGGGAGGAGCTCCCACAAGGAAAAGGGCAGGGAGGGTCTGGGGTGAAACAAATAAAGACCAGGAATGGTTGGGTTTGGTGATATTAAAGATATTTTGTGATTTAATGATTCCTGAGCGGGTCTCAGTGATCCTGGGGGATCCTTCATCATCCCAGGGAATATTCCAGAATTCCCAGGGTGCTCAGGGCTGGGTTTCCTGGCCCAGGATGAAGCAGCAAAGGCTCAGGAATGGCTCTGGAACATTTCTGATTCCAACAGCAGGATCAGCTTGGGTGTCCCCTCTCTCTGCAGAACACACAGGGAACTTTGTGATCTTGCTGATTGAAATCTTGCAGTCTCAGGGATTTTATTTGGGTTTTTTGTGGTTTTAACAGCTGAGGTTTCTGTGCTGTGGGCAGCCCTGTGCTGCCCCAGAATCTCAGAGTGTGCAAGGGAGGTGCTGCCATGCTGGGGGTTCCAAATTCCGTAAATCTGGGAGTGCTGAGAGCTCAGTGGGAACAAAAAAAACTTAAATAAAGGTTTGGGAACCTTAATGTTCCAAACAGCGGGAGCAAGAAGTTCCTGGTGTGTGCCAGGTGTGTCCCAAGTGTGTCCCAAGTGTCCCAGGTGTGTCCCAGGTGTATCCCAGGTGTGTTCCAGATGTTCCAGATGTCACTGGTGTGTTCAGGGTGTCCTAGGTGTGTCCCTGGTGTGTTCCAGATGTGTGCCAGGTGTCCCTGGTGTGTGCCAAGTGTGTTCCAGGTGTGTGCCAGGTGTTCCAGATGTGTCCCTGGTGTGTCCCTGGTGTGTCCCTGGTGTGTGCCAGGTGTGTGCCAGGTGTGTGCCAGGTGTCCCTGGTGTCCCAGGTGTGTGCCTGGTGGGTCCCAGATGTGCTCCAGGTGTTTGAGGTGTGTCCCAGGTGTGTCCCTGGTGTGTCCCTGGTGTCTCAGGTGTGTCCCAAGTGTGTCCCAGGTGTGTTCCAGGTGTCCCTGGTGTGTCCCTGGTGTGTCCCAGCTGTCCCTGGTGTCCCAGGTGTCCCAGGTGTGTGCCAGGTGTGTTCCTGGTGTCCCTGGTGTATCCCAGGTGTGTCCCAAATGTGTCCCAAGTGTCCCAGGTGTGTCCCTGGTGTCCCTGGTGTGTTCCAGATGTTCCAGGTGTGTCCCTGGTATGTCCCTGGTATGTCCCTGGTGTGTCCCTGGTGTGTCCCAGGTGTCCCTGGTGTGTCCCTGGTGTGTCCCTGGTGTGTCCCAGGTATCCCTGGTGTGTCTCAGGTGTGTCCCAGGTGTCCCTGGTGTCCCAGGTGTGTCCCAGGTGTGTCCCAGGTGTCCCAGGTGTGTCCCTGGTGTGTCCCAGGTATCCCTGGTGTGTCTCAGGTGTGTCCCAGGTGTGTCCCAGGTGTGTCCCTGGTGTGTCCCAGATCTGTCCCTGGTGTGTCCCAGGTGTGTCCCAGGTGTCCCAGGTGTGTCCCTGGTGTGTCCCAGATCTGTCCCTGGTGTGTCCCAGGTGTGTCCCAGGTGTGTCCCTGGTGTCCCAGGTGTGTCCCTGGTGTGTCCCAGGTGTCCCTGGTGTCCCTGTGCAGCCCCAGCAGGGTCCCTGTGGGTCCTGGGGTTGGTTTGGGGGTGACCATGGGGCAGGAGCTGTGCTGGGACAGGCAGGGGACAGGGGTCACCTGTCCCCAGGTGTGGGGTCACCTCCCAAATATTCCAGGACAGGCAAATATTCCAGGGCAAAAAGTCTCCTGAGCTTAACAACTCTCAAAAGCCAAAACAACCAAATATTCCAGAGCAGCCAAATATTCCAACTTTCCTTCTTTGGTTTTTTTTCTTGTTTTGTCTGAAAATGATGTTCTGGGTAGGCTTCAAAAGCAACAAAGCATCCGTGGCAGAAAAAGAAAAAGGAAAAGAAAAAGAGAAAGAGAAAAAGAAAAAAAAAAGAGAAAAAGAAAAAAAAAAGAGAGAAAAAAAAAGAGAAAAAGAAAAAGAAAGAAAAAGAGAAAAAAAGAGAGAAAAAGAAAGAAAAAGAAAAAGAGAAAAAGAGAAAAAGAGAAAAAGAAAAAAATAAAAAGAGAAAGAAAAAAGAAAAAGAGAGAGAAAAGGAAACAAAAACAAAAAGAAAAAAAAAGAGGAAAAAATAAAAAGATTTACCCATTCCAGGTTTTTCTGGGTTTTTTGCCCTGGATGTTTTGACCTCCAGCTGCTGTAGGACAGGGTGGAAATGAGGGGATTTTTAAGGTCCTTTCCAGCCAAACCATTCCATGATTTGATGATTCTGCCCCTGAGCTGACAGGAGGATTTCCAAGGTTTTGTGAAAAACATTTTGGCAGTACAACATTTTTTTTTATTATTATGAAAACTGAACATTTCTTTCCAAGATGGGTCAAAAAGACTTGAGAGAAAGCTAAAATGAAGAGAGCTGCTCACCTCTTAAATTCAAATTTTCTTATTAATTTGAAGGAAATCTTCACATAATTTGGGTTTCTCTCAAAACTTTTCCCCCTAACTCTGTGATTTGGGCAGAAAACTGAATATCAATCATTCATGAATTATTGATTTGTACTTCTCCCAAGCAGAGTGTCCAGTTTTGGGACATGGAGGGATTTTAGAAAAACTGGAATTTGTCAGGAAAGCTTTCACAGCTCATTTCAGGCTCAGATCTGCCTTGCTGGGCAGAGCTGTGAGCTTTGCCTGCCAGGTTTAACAGAGCTGAGCTCATCACCTTTGGGCACTGGCATGGGGAGGAAATCTGTCAGGAGAGAGCTCCTGAGGGCAGCCAGTGGGTAAATGGGGAGCTGGAATTGTGGATTTGGGGAATTTTAGGGAATTTTAGGGAATTTTAGGGAAGTTTCACCCTGGTGCTCTTTGGGACAGGACATGGAGAGGCCTTGGGGCTCCACAGCTGCTTGGGCTTGGGAGCAAGGCTGGAGATCCAATCAAATAAATAAATATATATATATTCTGGGGTGTGATCAGAAGGGTTTTGCAGTGTTTCCTGAATTCTCTCACTGCAGGTCAGCTTCAGCTGCTGCAGCTCTGCCCCACTGCAGAGCACTGCTGTCCTTCCAGGGACAGGGACACCCTCCAGGGACAGGGACAAGGACAGGGACACTCTACAGGGACAGGGACAGGGACATCTTCCATGGACAGGGACACCTTCCAGGGACAGGGACAGGGACAGGGACATCTTCCATGGACAGGGACAAGGACAGGGACAGGGACACCTTCCATGGACAGGGACAAGGACACCCTCCATGGACAGGGACAGGGACACCTGCCTTGGACAGGGACACCCTCCAGGGACAGGGACAGGGACACTCTACAGGGACAGGGACACTCTCCAGGGACAGGGACACGGGACAGGGACACCCTCCAGGGACAGGGACACCCTCCAGGGACAGGGACACTCTCCAGGGACAGGGACACCTCCCAGGGACAGGGACACCTGCCTTGGACACAGACAGGGACACTCTACAGGGACAAGGACACCCTCCAGGGACAGGGACACCCTCCATGGACAGGGACAAGGACAGGGACACTCTACAGGGACAGGGACAGGGACAGGGACATCTTCCATGGACAGGGACACCCTCCAGGGACAGGGACACCCTCCATGGACAGGGACAAGGACAGGGACACCTGCCATGAACAGGGAAAGGGACACCTGCCATGGACAGGGACACCTTCCAGGGACAGGGACAAGGACAGGGACACGGGACAGGGACACCTTCCATGGACACCTTCCAGGGACACCCTCCGGGGACAGGGACAGGGACACCTTCCGGGGAAAGGAACACCTTCCAGGGACAGGGACAAGGACAGGGACACCTTCCATGGACACCTTCCAGGGACAGGGACACTCTACAGGGACAGGGACAAGGACAGGGACAGGGACAAGGTCAGGGACACCTCCCAGGGACAGGGAAACCCTCCAGGGACAGAGACACCCTCCATGGACAGGGACACCTTCCAGGGACAGGGACACGGGACAGAGACACCCTCCAGGGACAGGGACACCTTCCATGGCAGGGACATCTCCCAGGGACAGGAACAGGGACAGGGACGCCTGCCTTGGACAGGGACGTCTTCCATGAACAGGGCCATCTTCCAGGGACACTTTCCATGATCAGGAACACCTTCCATGGACACCTTCCATGAACACATTCCAGGGACACCTTCCATGAACAAGGACACCTTCCAGGGACAGGGACACCTTCCATGGTCACCTTCCATGGTTGGGGACACCCTCCATGGGCAGCCTCCACCAGCCAGGTGCTCCAAGCCCCACAGTCCAAGGGGAGCTGCTCAGTGACCCGAAATGCTGCTGAGACACCCACACACCCATGGGACAGGATGGATCCATCCCCAGGGGCTGGGGGAGGCACTCAGGGAGACATTGCCATCATTTATCAGCATCATTTATTGTTTATCAGCACTCCTGGGAAGGGAATGGAGCTGGGAATTCCTGAGGGAGCTGGGAAGGGAATGGAGAATTCCTGAGGGAGCTGGGAAGGGGCTGGAGAATTCCTGAGGGAGCTGGGAAGGGGCTGGAGAATTCCTGAGGAGCTGGGAAGGGCTGGAGAATTCCTGAGGGAGCTGGGAGGGCTCAGCCTGGAGAAAAGGAGGCTCAGGGGGCCCTTGTGGCTCTGCACAAGTCCCTGCCAGGAGGGGACACCGGGGGGATTTGGGATCTGGGAACAGGGACAGGACACAGGGAACAGCTCAGGGTGGGAATTGGGGAATTTCTCCATGGAAAGGGGGTCAAGGGTTGGAGGTGCCCAGGGATGTTTGCAGTGCCCATCCCTGGGGGATTTAAATCCCTGTGCATGTGGCACTTGGGGACAGGGGTGGCACTTGGGGACAGGGGTGGCCCTGCTGGGGATGGTTGGACTCTGTGATCTCCGAGCTCCTTTCCATCCTCAAGCATTCCCTGATTCCACAGCCCCTGGCTGATCTCCCCCAGCTCTCAGCGATCCTGGGCTTTGCCCTGGTGACCATCTCAGGGCCAGGAGCCCCTTCCCAGGCTCCAGAGGAGCAGCACCCCTGTCCCAGTGCCAGCAGTGACCACGGACTGTGCTGCTCCTCCCTTCCCCCAGCCCCGAGCAGCATCCTCAGCTCAGTCCCTGTGACCCTCCCCCTCCCAAAATTGGCTGCTTTCTCCCTTCTTCTTCTCCCCCCATCCTTTTTTTTTTTTTTTTTTTTTTTTTTTTTTTTTGGCTGAGTGATGAGCTGTATGCCAAATCCATCTGCTCCTGTCTCCCCTAGCTGCCTTCCATATCGTTCCAGGCTCCCTGGCAGCGAGCCTAGACCTATCTCTCTCCCTGCACTCTCCGGAGCACATTCCTTTCTACACCTTTTCCCGAGCTGGGATAGAAATGAGTATCAACCCCAAACAAAAAGCATCTGCTTCCTGCCTGCTGCTGCCTCACCGGCCTGGCCTGCACGTTACACCCGTGTCAGCCCGTGCTAAACACACACAGCACACACCCCCTGCTCAGAGCCCAGCCTAGCCTAGCCTAGCCCAGCCCAGCCCAGCCCGGCCCGGCCCAGCCCAGCCCAGCCCGGCCCAGCCCCGCAGCACCAGCTGTGAGCACCGCACCATTTGTTCCTCCAGCCCACGCCAGCACTCGGAGCCAGTTCTTTATCACCCCAATTAGCCTTGTCTGAGCTGATGAGTTAGAGAGGCTCCCACTGCAAGGCAGGGATGGGGAAGGATGGAGAGCGGTGGGTGCCCGCCAGCGAGCCCGGCTTTGTTCCCTGGGATGCAGGGATGGGTTTGACCAAGTCAGGGAATTCTGAGTTACTGGGGCAGGGTATTCTGAGTTACCTGAGCAATTCCCAGCTTTGTTCCCTGGGATGGATGGGTTTTACCAGGTCAGGGCACTCTGAGTTACCTGAGAGATTCCCAGCTTTGTTCCTTGGGGTGCAGGGATGGGTTTGACTGGGGCAGGGCACTCTGAGTTACTGGGTCAGGGCATTCTGAGTTACCTGAGCAATTCCCAGCTTTGTTCCTTGGAATGGATGGGTTTTACTGGGGCAGGACACTGGTGCTGGCGCTGCTGCCATCGTGCCAGAATTACCTGAGAGATTCTCAGCTTTGTTCCCTGGGATGCAGGGATGGGTTTTACCAGGTCAGGGCACTGGTGCCTGAGTTACCTGAACAATTCCCAGCTTTGTTCCCTGGTATAGATGGATTTTACCAGGTCAGGGCATTGGTGCTGGCACTGCTGCCATCGTGCCCAAGTCACCTGAGCAATTCCCAGCTTTGTTCCCTGGGATGGATTTTACTGGGGCAGGGCACTCTGAGTTACCTGAGCAATTCCCAGCTTTGTTCCTTGGGATGCAGGGATGGGTTTGACTGGGTCAGGGCACACTGAGTTATCTGAGTGATTCCCAGCTTTGTTCCCTGGAATGGATGGGTTTCACTGGGTCAGGGCACTCAGTTACCTGAGGGATTCCCAGTTTTGTTCCTTGGAATGGATGGGTTTTACTGGGGCAGAGCACTCTGAGTTACCTGAGAATTCCCAGCTTTGTTCCTTGGGATGGATGGGTTTGACTGGGGCAGGGCACTCTGAGTTACCTGAGCAATTCCCAGCTTTGTTCTCTGGGATGCAGGGATGGATTTTACCAGGTCAGGGCACTCTGAGTTATCTGAGTGATTCCCAGCTTTGTTCCTTGGAATAGATGGATTTTACCAGGTCAGGGGCACTGCTGAGTTAGCTCAGTGATTCCCAGCTTTGTTCCCTGGGATGCAGGGATGGGTTTTACCAGGTCAGGACATTGGTGCCTGAGTTACCTGAGAGATTCCCAGCTTTTTTCCTTGGAATAGATGGGTTTTATCAGGTCAGGGCACTCTGAGTTACCTGAGCAATTCCCAGCTTTGTTCCCTGGTATAGATGGATTTTACTGGGGCAGGGCACCAGTAATGGCACTGCTGCCATCGTGTCCAAGTTACCTGAGCAATTCCCAGCTTTGTTCCCTGGGATGCAGGGATGGGTTTTACCAGGTCAGGCACTCAGTTACCTGAGCAATTCCCAGGTTTGTTCCTTGAGGTGCAGGGATGGGTTTTACCACGTCAGGGCACTCTGAGTTACCTGAGGGATTCCCAGTTTTGTTCCCTGGGATGCAGGGATGGGTTTTACCAGGTCAGGCACTCTCAGTTACCTGAGCAATTCCCAGCTTTGTTCCTTGTAAGCTTTCTTTTGTCCCTGGTAGCTGTTTTAGCAGGAGCTGAGAGTGCTGATATCCATCAGCCATCTCTCAGGAGCTCACACCAGACAGCAGAGAAAGACCTGAGCCCTTCCTTGTGTTCCACAAGAATCTTTATTTCATGCCAAGGGTGGTCCAGCAGCATCCCCAGAGACAAATTTGAGACAGACATGTTTATAGGTTATGGGGGATTGAAACTATAGCCAATGAAAGTTTATACAGAGAACAGCATCCAATCCAAGTGAGAAGTTCTAAAGGTGAACTGACCAATTACACAAACTAATTTCTAACCAATTATCTTCCAAAGTGTCAGAGAGTGACCAAATTAAGGAGTTTGGCTCAACCTTGGTGTCTAGGATACCTTATCTATTATAGCAAGTTCCAGGGGCAGGGGAAGGTGGCTTTGGGGGAATTGTGTGATCCACAGTTCCCTGGGATGGATGGGTTTTACTGGGGCAGGGCACTCTGAGTTATCTAAGCAATTCCCAGCTTTGTTCCTTGGAATGGATGGGTTTTATTGGGGCAGGGCACTGATGTCTGAGTTACCTGAGTGATTCCCAGCTTTGTTCCTTGGAATAGATGAGTTTTACCATCCTGCCAGAGTTACCTGAAGGATTCTGCCCCATAAACCCTTAACAAAGGTCAGGGCTCAGCGTTTCTTGGTTTTTTTCCCCTTTTTTCCCTCGTGCTCTTGGCTCTCTTCCAGAGGGAAAGGAGCATCCTCAGGCTTCACCTTCTCCTGGGGCTGAGCTAGGATGGGCTGGGATGAACTGGGATGAGCTGGGATGAATTGGGATGAGCTGGGATGAGCTGGGATGAGCTTGGATTAACTGGGATGAGCCAGGAAGAGCTGGGAGCTGCACCCTTCTGGTGTCCCCAGCAAGGCTGTCCCTGATCTGTGGCAAAGCTTCCAGCAGCCTCTCAGGGCACTGAAGGAATTCCTGCTTCCCCCACAGCCCCACTGGAGTTTCCCATGTTGGATACCAAGCTGTCAGTGCAGCCTTCAGCCCCAAATCCTGGGGTTACCCCAAACTCCCCCTGGGGTGATGCTTCCCACCCTCTCAGAGCTGCCAGGAGCTTCTGTCCCTCCTGGATTCCTTGGGGAGGAATTCCTGGTGACAGCCACCATCCCAAAGGCAGGAAGGGATCCCTCTGAGCCCTGGCACAGACAGGACTGGGAGGAAGAGTTCCATGGCCACTGGAGCTTGGCTGAGCAGGTCCAGGGTTCTACACAGCAGGACCTACCCCAGAATGAGTGCAGTGACACTTCCCAACAAAAAACTCCAGCCAGGGAGTCAAGGCCTGGCCTGGTGCTCAGCCAGGTTGGGATTTGATGTTGTTTGGACACCTGTAATCCACCTTCTCCACCTGATTTCCAGCTGGGAGGAGGAGGTTCCTGATTTCTGAGCAGCTTTCCCAATTTCCTGGACACCCAGATGTACCCCCAGTTCCTCCAGCCTCTTCCCAGGCTTTGGGAAGGTTCTGGAGTTTTTGAGCACTGCCCATGTCCCCAAGTGCCACATCCCTGTGGTTTTTGAGCACTGACCTTGTCCCCAAGTGCCACATCCCTGTGGTTTGTGAGCCCTGACCTTGTCCCCAAGTCATTTTTGTGATTTTTGAACACTGACCTTGTCCCCTAGTACCACATCTGTGTGATTTTTGAGCAGTGCCTATGTCCCCAAGTCATTTGTATGGTTTTTGAGCACTGACCCTGTCCCCAAGTGCCACATTGCTGTGGTTTTTGAACACTGACCATGTCCCCAGGTGCCACATCCTTGTGATTTTTGAACACTGACCATGTCCCCAAGTGCCACATCCTTGTGATTTTTGAGCACTGTCCATGTCCCCAAGTCATTTGTGTGATTTTTGAGCAGTGACCTTGTCCCCAAGTGCCACATCCCTGTGGTTTGTGAGCACTGACCTTGTCCTCAAGTCATTTTTTTGATTTTTGAACACTGACCATGCCCCAGGTGCCACACCTGTGTGATTTTTGAGCTCTATATCCCCAGGTGCCACATCCCTGTGGTTTTTAAGCACTGTCCATGTCCCCAAGTAATTTGTGTGATTTTTGAGCACTGCCCATGTCCCCAAGTGCCAAATCCCTGTGATTTTTGAGCACTGACCTTGTCCCCAGGTGCCACATCCCTGTGATTTTTGAGCAGTGACCCTGTCCCCAGGTGCCACATCCCTGTGGTTTTTGAGCACTGACCATTGTCCCCAGGTGCCACATCCCTGTGGTTTTTGAGCTCTATATCCCCAGGTGCCACATTGCTGTGATTTTTGGGCACTGTCCCCAGGTGCCACATCCCTGTGATTTTTGAGCACTGACCTTGTCCCCAAGTCATTTTTATGATTTTTGAACACTGACCATGCCCCAGGTGCACAGCTGTGTGATTTTTGAGCTCTATATCCCCAAGTGCCAAATCCCTGTGATTTATGAGCACTGCCCATGTCCCCAGGTGCCACATCCCTGTGGTTTTTGAGCATCATGTCCCCAAGTGCCACATCCCTGTGGTTTTTGAGCACTGTCCCCAGGTGCCAAATCCCTGTGGTTTTTGAACACTGACCATGTCTCCAAGTCATCTGTGTGGTTTTTGAGCACTGCCCATGTCCCCAGGTGCCACACCTGTGTGATTTTTGAGCTCTATATCCCCAGGTGCCAAATCCCTGTGATTTTTGAGCACTGACCATTGTCCCCAGGTGCCACATCCCTGTGATTTTTGGGCACTGTCCCCAGGTGCCACATCCCTGTGATTTTTGGGCACTATTCCCAGGTGCCACATCCCTGTGGTTTTTGAGCCCTTCCACCTCAGACCTGATCTCCCAAGCCCTGCTCAGCCCCAGAACGATCCCACCTCCCCCTCCCCACCCCTGATCCCACCCCAGACCCCCCTGCAGTCCCTCCATGGATGCAGAACTCACCCCCTGCAGCAGAGGAGCTGCTCCCCCTGCACCAGGGGATGGAAGCTGGAAGGATCTACAAACAATTATCTCATCTCTTCCTTCCACCTCCACCACCCCAGCTCTGCCTGCTCTATTCCTGATGGGTTCCCTGGAGCTGAAAACTTCCCAGCACAGACGCCCCACACCTTCCCAGCCGTCGGCTGCGAGATTTTGCTCTTCCCACCAGGATACTCATCCTGCTGTTAGCTTGGATTGTGCTGCCTGCTTTTCTTGAATTGTGTCCCAAGAGAGCGTGAGCACAGCCCTGCTCCCTCCTCCCTGCACATCCCAGCACAGCAGCTCAGCCTGCCAGCCTGGCACAGCCCATCCCAGAGCTGATCCAGGCTCCTCTGGGCTCTCCTGGAGATCCAGACCTCTGGAGAGGTGGCACTGGGGCTCTGGGAGGCTTCCAGCAGGCTGGGTGGAGCTGCCCCATTTCCCAGGGTGGAATTTATTTCAAAGCTCAAATCCCAAGATCACTGAGGTTGGAAAAGCCTTCTGAGATCACAGAGCCCAACCTGTGCCCCATTTCCCAAGGCAGAATTAATTTCAAGTCTCAAATCCCAGGATCACTGAGGCTCTAAGGTCATAGAGCCCAGCTTGTGTGTCATTTCCCAAAGTGGAATTCATTTAAAATCTCAGGGTCACTGAGGCTGGAGAAGCCCCTTGAGATCACAGAGCCCAGCCTGTGCCCCATCTCCCAAGGTGGAATTCATTTAAAATCCCAAAATCCCAGGATTACTGAGCCTCTGTGATCTCAGAGTCTCAGTGATCTTGGATTTGAGATTTTAAATTAACCTGTGCCCCATCTCCCAAGGTGGAGTTAATTTATAATCTCAAATCCAGGATCACTGAGTCTCTGAGGTCACAGAGCCCAACCTGTGTGCCATTTCCCAAGGTGGAATTAATTTAAAATCCCAAATCCCAGAATCACTGAGTCTCTGAGATCACAGAACCCAACCTGTTCCCCATCTCCCAAGGTGGAAATAATTTAAAATCTCAAACCTCAGGATCTCTGAGGCTCTGAGGTCACAGAACCCAACCTGTTCCCCATCTCCCAAGGTGGAATTCATTTAAAATCTCAAATCCATGATCACTGAGGCTGGAAAATCTCTCTGAGATCACAGAACCCAACCTGTGCCCCATTTCCCAAGGTGGAATCAATTTAAAATCCCAAATCCAGGATCACTGAGGGTCTGTGATCTCAGAGTCTCAGTGATCCTGGATTTGAGATTTTAAATTAACCTGTGCCCCATCTCCCAAGGTGGGATTCATTTAAATTCTCAAATCCAGGATCACTGAGGCTGGAGAAGCCCCCTGAGGTCACAGAGCCCAACCTGTGCCCCATTTTCCAAGGTAAAATTCATTTAAAATCCCAGGATCACTGAGGCTCTAAGGTCACAGAGACCAACCTGTGCCCCATCTCCCAAGGTGGAAATAATTTAAAAACTCAGAATCCCAGGATCACTGAGATCTGTGATCTCAGAGTCTCAGTGATCCTGGATTTGAGATTTTAAATTAACTTGTGCCCCATCTCCCAAGGTGGAAATAATTTCAAATCTCAAATCCAGGATCACTGAGTCTCTGAGATCACAGAACCCAGCCCATGCCCCATCTCCCAAGGTGTAATTCATTTTAAATCCAGGATCACTGAAGTTCTGAGATCACAGAGCCCAGCCTGTACCCCATCTCCAAAAGTGAAATTAATTTAAAATCTCAGGATCACTGAGGCTCTGAGGTCACAGAACCCAACCCATGCCCCATCTCCCAAGGTGGAATTAATTTAAAATCTCAGGATCACTGAGATCTGTGATCTCGGAGTCTCAGTGATCCTGGATTTGAGATTTTAAATTAATTCTGCCTTGGGAGATGGGGCACAGGTTAATTTAAAATCTCTAATCTAGGATCACTGAGGCTCTGAGATCACAGAGCCCAACCTGTGCCCCATCTCCCAAGGTGGAATCAATTTAAAATCTCAGAATCCCAGGATCACTGAGGCTGTGAGATCACAGAACCCAACCTGTGTCTCATTTCCCAAGGTGGAATTAAATTAAAATCTCAGAATCCCAGGATCTCTGAGGGTCTGTGATCTCGGAGTCTCAGTGATCCTGGATTTGAGATTTTAAATTAATTCTACCTTGGGAGATGGGGCACAGGTTAATTTAAAATCTCAAATCCAGGATCACTGAGACTCTGAAATCACAGAACCCAACCTGTGCCCCATCTCCCAAAGTGGAATCAATTTTAAATCCCAGGATCACTGAGGCTCTGAGGTCAGAGAACCCAGTCTGTGCCCCATCTCCCAAGGTGGAAATAATTTAAAATCTCAAATCCAGGATCACTGAAGCTCTGAGATCACAGAACCCAGCCTGCACCCCATCTCCAAAAGTGAAATTAATTTAAAATCTCAAATCCCAGGATCACTGAGTCTCTGAGATCACAGAGCCCATCCTGTGCCCCATCTCCCAAGGTGGAATAAATTTAAAATCCCAAATCCAGGATCACTGAGGCTCTGAGGTCAGAGATCCCACTCCGTGCCCCATCCCCACCCTGTCACAGCTGTGCCATCCCCATCCATCCCTAACCCCACCTGGGTATTTCCCTGCCCTCCCAAACCCCCTGGAGCATTTCTGTGCAGCAAACCCCGCAGCAGGGGAGGAGAGGCTGCGGCAGAGGCAGGGCAGGGTGGATCCTGCCGGGAAGGAGCCCTGGGATCCGGGTCCCCTGCACCTCTCCCGGTGCTCTCCCGGCACAATGCTTCACTCGGTGCTGCAGCACCGAAAGCAATGCTCGAGTTGCTAATAATGGCACTAAAAGAAAATATGCTACATCTGTTATGGATAGCAGTACAAAATTAGCTGATCACACCTCTGACACCCAAGATGTCTTCACTTAAAATACTCGTTGGCTTTACTTTACATAATTTGCTGATTATATTTAAAAGAAATACAATTTTGCAATTACTGTTCTTTCTGGTGTGCTATCTATGCATCATTTTCTTTTTATGTTTATATATTTCTCCTTCATTAGTGCAGTCTGAAGGGTGATTAGATCCCTTCAAACATTTTACAGAGGTTAAACGTTGATTAAGATTTAATTATTACTGTAAATAGCTTGGAATGACATATGGTGCAAAAACCTGACATATGTGCATTTGAATAAATGAAGTGCTATTTCCCATGATGCTTCAGTAGCTGTTTAACAGCTTTGCTGAAGGGTTATGTTGCACCTCATGTTAAGATTGCTTTGATGTTATATTTTGTTGGGTTTTTGCAGCTGAAAGCTAAGAACAGTTTTTCCAGTTTTTAAAAACATTGAATATTTTAAATACCTAAATTGTTTTGCACAAATTTTTGCTAATTTGTCTAACTAGGTTAAACATTTTTTTCGAAAGCATTTCGATTTTTAACGTGGGCTCCTCGCATTGTGTCGGCACCGGCGTGGGTTCCGTGGGAAGGGTTTGGAAAATTCCGGATTTTCTGAGGGTCCTGTCCCGCCCGGAGCGGGGTCTGCGCTTCCCTGGGATCCCTCCCAGGGATGCAGAAATTCCAAACCATTCCAGAGCAAGGGAAAGCTTCAGGAGGGGTTAAAATGAGGGAAGGGATGGAGATTTCCTGGGGATGGAGGAAGGGCAGGAGGGGTTTGGCTGTGAGGGTGGAGCTGAGCCGGGCTCTGCCCTCGAGGCTCTCGGGCTTTGCCAGGTCCAGCCTTGGGCACCGAGCTGCAGGGGGAGGGAGGGATGGGAAATGGGATGGAAATGGGATGGGAAATGGGATGGGAAATGGGATGGAAAGGATGGGAAATGGGATGGGAAATGGGATGGAAATGGGATGGGAATGGGATGGGAAATGGGATGGGAAAATGGGATGGAAATGGGATGGGAAATGGGATGGGAAATGGGAAAATGGGATGGGAAATGGGATGGAAAGGATGGGAAATGGGATGGGAAATGGGATGGGAAGGATGGGAAAATGGGATGGGAAATGGGATGGGAAATGGGATGGAAATGGGATGGGAAAATGGGATGGGAAATGGGATGGGAAATGGGATGGGAAGGATGGGATGGAAAGGATGGGAAAATGGGATGGAAATGATGGGCAATGGGTTGGAAAGGAAGGGAAAATGGGCTGGAAAGGAAGAGATGGAAAACTGAGCTGGAAAAGAGGGGAAAATGGGCTGGAAAGGAAGGGATGGAAAAATGGGATGGAAAGGAGGGGAAAATGGGATAGAAAGGATGGGAAAATGGGATAGAAAGGAAGGGAAAATGGGATGGGAAATGGGATGGAAAGGATGGGATGGGAAAATGGGCTGGGAAGGAAGAGATGGAAAACTGAGCTGGAAAAGAAGGGAAAATGGGCTGGAAAAGAAGGGACGGGAAATGGGGCTGGAAAGGATGGAAAAACTGGATGGAAAGGATGGAAGAATGGGATGGAAAGGAAGGAATGGGAAACCGGGCTGGAAAGGAAGGAAGAATGGGCTGGAAAGGATGGAAAAATGGGCTGGAAATGAAGGGAAAATGGGCTGGAAATGAAGGGACGGAAAAATGGGCTGGGAAGGAAGGGATGGGAAATGGGATGGAAAGGATGGGATGGGAAAATGGGATGTAAAGAATGGAAAAATGAGATGGAAAGGAAGGGAAAATGGGCTGGAAAGGATGGAAAAAATGGGATGGAAGGGATGGAAAAATGGGCTGGAAAGGATGGAAAAATGGCCTGGAAAAGAAGGGATGGGAAGCTGGGCTGGAAAGGAAGGGATAGGAAATGGGATGGAAAAGAAGGGATGAGAAGCTGGGCTGGGAAGGAAGGGATGGGAAGCTGGGCTGGGTGGGAAGGGAAGGGAAGCTGGGCTGGGTGGGAAGCGCTGCAGCCTCAGACACTCTATAATTCATCATCTGTAATTCTGAGATTCCTGGAGCTCTGGCAGGCAGGGAACGTGTGCCACAAACCCCTGCACAGGGGAGGGGGGGCTGGGGCACGGCACCTGGAACCCAGGAAAGTGTGACTGACACAGAATTGTCCCCATCCCCTCCCTGTTGGAACCCCAGAAAGGTGTGACTGACACAGAATTGTCCCCATCCCCTCCCTGTGCTCGCTCCTGGACCTGCCCCGCTCTGATCCTGCTCCTCTCTGCCCTCGCAGATCGAGACGTCCCAGCTGGAGCCCGAGATCGCCATGGCCACCAGCAGTAAGACCGTGGTCTACAACAAAGGCTTGTGAGGCAGGAGGAGAATCCCAGCCCAGAAGGGAACCCCAGACCCGCCTGGGAGGAAGCAAACAGCAAGAAGAAGATGAGATAATAGAGCTCAGTGCTAGGAGCTGCTCCCGGCAGCCCGGGAGGGAATTAACACCTGCACAGAACTGACACCTCACACCACTCTAAAAGATTAACATTAAAACTTTTAACCTAGCAACAGCAGCGACTACAACAAATAAAACCCCGTTGAAACACTTTAGAACTAGCTCACAGAAGTCAGAGTCACTGGCACTGCTCGGAGGGAGCTCGGGCTGGGCTCTCCAGGACGCAGAATCACCCAGCACAAGTTGTGTCACAGCTCTGATCCCACTGATGCTGCACAGCAGCGACTGCAGAGACCAGGGGTGCGTGGATGACTGACCAGGGAGTGCCTGGGATGGATTTCCTCCCGTCCCACCCCAGCAGTCGGGCACTGAAGAGGAATTCCCAGCTGGGTGTGCCCCCTCCATCCCTCCTCCTCCTCCTGGATCCTTCCCACCATCAGGAATTCCACCAAGATGCTGCAAAGCCAAGGTGCCCACACGTGGAGTGATGCTGGAGCTGCTCTGTTCCTTTGCCCAGCCCTGGGGGGTTTGTCCCACCCAGCACCCTCTGACAGAGATGTTGTTAATCTGAGCTGGTTGGCTAAGCCACACTTTGCTGAGCTGGTGTCCAAGGACAGGATGTGGATTAAGTTTGGATCAGTCCCCAGCTGGGCAGGCAGTGGGACAAGGATCATTGCAGGGCCCTTCCAACTGGAATTCTTCATATTCTTCATCTCCTCCTTCTCCTCCTTCTCCTTCTCCTTCTCCTCCTCCTTCTCCTTCCTTCTCCTTCTCCTTCTCCTTCTCCTTCTCCTTCTCCTTCTCCTTCTCCTTCTCCTTCTCCTTCTCCTTCTCCTTCTCCTTCTCCTTCTCCTTCTCCTTCTCCTCCTCCCTCCCATTTTTGCCAACCCCTCCACCAGCTGTGCCCAAAGCCAGGTCCTGGCAGCTGTGCTGAGCTGATGGCTGTGCCACTGCACCTTCAGAGGGGACACTGCCCTCTGGGGACATCTCTGTGTGTGTGTGTCCCTTCAACAGCTCCGCTCTGGGGTGGTTGAAGGCCTGAGTCAGCCCCACACTGCACCCAGTCCTGCCCTCCCTGGCTTTGGGGACACAGTTTGGCTTTCTGGAACCTCAAAAAATTCAAAATTCCAACCTGAGGGACTCGCTCAGGTTCGTTTGGAGCGTGGTCACCAGCAGAGCATTCCAAAGGCAGGATGTCCCTGCAGGATCCTTGTCCCTGTAGGATCCCTGTCCCCTGCAGGATCCCTGTCCCTGTGAGATCCCTGTCCCTGCAGGATCAGTGTCCCTATGGGATCCCTGTCCCTGTAGGATCCCTGTCCCCTGCAGGATCCCTGTCCCCTGTAGGATCCCTGTCCCTGTAGGAGCCCAGTCCCTATGGGATCCCTGTGACTGTGGGATCCTTGTCCCTGCAGGATCAGTGTCCCTGCAGGATCAGTGTCCCTGCAGGATCCCTGTCCCTGCACAATCCCTGTCCCTGTAGGATCCCTGTCCCTGTAGGATCAGTGTCCCTGTGGGATCCCTGTCCCCGCAGGATCCCTGTCCCTGCACAATCCCTGTCCCACAGGATCCCTGTCCCAGCAGGATCCCTGTCCCTGTGAGATCCCTGTCCCTGCACAATCCCTGTCCCTGCACAATCCCTGTCCCACAGGATCCCTGTCCCCGCAGGATCCCTGTCCCTGCACAATCCCTGTCCCCACAGGATCCCTGTCCCTGCACAATCCCTGTCCCCGCACAATCCCTGTCCCTGCACAATCCCTGTCCCTGCACAATCCCTGTCCCTGCAGTATCCCTGTCCCTGTAGGATCCCCGTGGGGACAGATCCATGCTCCTTCCTTTCCATGCCCATTTCCTGTGGGGTTGGGGAGGGTGGGGGGAAAGAAGAGACCAAATCACCACTGACACCGAATGTATTTGATGGATTTACTGCAATGCCTGGAACTGGGGGCCTGAGCCCCTCAATGTGGAGTCAGACCCATGGGAATGGGAACCACACAGTGGGGCAGCTCAGGGCTCCTGCTCTGCCCTGCCCTGCCCTGGTGGAAATCAGGAATAACTGCACAAAAGGGAGCAATGCTGTGGATTTCCACATCAGCCCTGGTGTAAATCTGGAATAATTGCACAAAAGGGACCAATGCTGTGGATTTCCACATCAGCCCTGGTGTAAATCAGGAATAATTGCACAAAAGGGACCAATGCTGTGGATTTCCACATCAGCAAACGGGACAGCAGGGACCAGCTCCAGGCCCTTCACTGTTCCTGGGACAGCTGCCAGTCCCAAACCCTGCTGGAGCCCCAGAGTGGGCCCAGCTCACCCCTGGCTGCTCTGGATTTACACCAGGGCCAGCACAGCTGCACTTGGCCCCGTGGAGTTCCTTCAGTGCACTAGATGAGATGAATGTATGTCCCAGAGGATGAGGCTGGGACTGGGGAGGCCACGAGGAGGTGACAGCTGTCCTGGGGACACTTCCATGGCTGTCTGTCCTGGGGACACTTCCATGGCTCTGCCCTGAGGACACTTCCATGGCTCTGCCCTGGGGACACTTCCATGGCTCTGTCCTGGGGACACTTCCATGGCTGTGTGTCCTGGGGACACTTCCATGGCTCTGTCCTGGGGACACTTCAATGGCTGTTTGTCCTGGGGACACTTCCATGGCTGCCCTGGGGACACTTCCATGGCTCTGCCCTGGGGACACTTCCATGGCTCTGTCCTGGGGACACTTCCATGATGTTTATCCTGGGGACACTTCCATGGCTCTGTCCTGGGGACACTTCCATGGCTGTCTGTCCTAGGGACACTTCCATGGCTGTTTGTCCTGGGGACATTTCCATGGCTCTGCCCTGGGGACATTTCTGTGGCTGTTTATCCTGGGGACACTTCCATGGCTCTGTCCTGGGGACACTTCCATGGCTGTCCTGGGGACACTTCCATGGCCGTCTGTCCTGGGGACACTTCTGTGGCTGTCTGTCCTGGGGACACTTCCATGGCTCTGTCCTGGGGACACTTCCATGGCTGTTTATCCTGGGGACACTTCCATGGCTCTGTCCTGGGGACACTTCCATGGCTCTGTCCTGGGGACACTTCCGTGGCTGTCTGTCCTGGGGACACTTCCATGGCTGTCTGTCCTAGGGACACTTCCTTGGCTGTCCTGGGGACACTTCCATGGCTGTTTATCCTGAGGACACTTCCATGGCTGTCCTGGAGACACTTCCATGGCTGTTTATCCTGGGGACACTTCCATGGCTCTGTCCTGGGGACACTTCCGTGGCTGTCTGTCCTGGGGACACTTCCATGGCTGTCTGTCCTAGGGACACTTCCTTGGCTGTCCTGGGGACACTTCCATGGCTCTGTCCTGGGAACCGTTCTGTTTCATCTTCCCCATGCCAGGGTTTGTCTGGAGCAGGGGGAAGGAGGAAGGGATGGAGGCTGAGCTGTGCCGTGAGATTCAGGAGAGCTGGAGCGAGAAGGGAGCGGTGATTTGGGGATGTTTTGGGTGATTTGGGTTTGTCACAGATCCCGGGTTTGGGGTCTGAGCTGGGTTGCTCTGCTGGCTCCAAGGGATTTCCAGGGGATGGAAGGAGGCTGGGCTGTGCTGTCTGTGCTTCCTCAGGAGACACCCAGGGAAAGCAGGGATCGATCAAGTTCTGCCTTGGGAAGGATTTTCCCGATTTTCCCCAAGGCTCCCGATGGATGGGAGGGGCTGTGGATGCTCTCCCTGCACACACATCACCTGCAGCGCTCCGGTGTGCAGGTCAGCAATTAGCGGGTCAGCAATTAGCAGGTCAGCAATAACAGGGCGTGCTCTGCCGATAATGCACGATCATCACTGAAACAGGCTGGAGAGGAGCCCCGGGGTTTATCCAGAGATCCTGCACAGGGGCTGGGACCAGCTCGGGGATGCCAGAGATGCTGTGCTGCGAGCGGGGCTCGGCTCAAAGGCAGCTGCTCCGACAAACAAGTGACAATCACAGGGCCTAAATGAGTCTGGCTTTGTCGTCTGCCCGCACAAACCGCGTCAGACTTGCTTGGCTTGGTGTGGCAGCAGAACGGGGCTCAGGCAGCTCGGAGTGCTGGGGAAGGAACAGCCCAGACCCGAGCCGGGCATTTTCTGGGGTCACCTCCGAGCCCCTGGCAGCTTGGCAGCGGTGGTTGCTCCCAAATTTTGTCCCAGTGCCACTCCACATGTCCCTGGGCAGGGGCTCCTGCTGGGAGCTGGCAGAGCCACCAGGTCCTGGGCTCAGCTCCCTGCTCCAGCCGCCTCTGGAATGGTTTGGGCTGGAAGGGACCTGGAGTCTCATCCCCTTCCAGACCCTGCAGCTCAGGGTGGGGAGGTGGCCCTGGACACCCTGGGGATTGTCCCCACATCTCCCAAACCCGTGGGACAATCAGGACGTCCCTGCTGCCCTTCCTGCTGTCCTCAGCTCGGTGACGAGCAGGACCTGGCGTGAGGAGCACGTTGTGGTGGCCCTGTGGTCCCAAACCCTCGGGCAACCGAGACTCCTGGACATCACAACGTGCCCAGCTGGTGTTCCAGCATCGAGCCTGGAACATCCCAACATCCCAACAATCCCAACAATCCTGACATCCCAACATCCCAACAATCCTGACATCCCAACAATCCCAACATCTCAACATCCCAACAATCCTGACATCCCGACAATCCCGACATCCCAACATCCCGACATCCCAACAATCCCAACATCCCGACAATCCTGACATCCCAACATCCCAACATCCCAACATCCCGACAATCCCAACAATCCCAACATCCCGACAATCCTGACATCCCAACATCCCAACATCCCAACATCCCGACATCCCAACATCCCAACAATCCCGACATCCCAACATCCCAACAATCCCAATATCCCGACAATCCCAACAATCCCGACATCCCAACAATCCCGACATCCCAACAATCCCAACATCCCGACATCCCGACAATCCCAACATCCCACCATTCCAACATCCCAACATCCCAACATCCCAACAATTCCAACAATCCCAACAATCCCAACAATCCCAACAATCCCAACATCCCAACAATCCTGACATCCCAACATCCCAACATTCCGACAATCCCAACATCCCAACAATTCCGACATTCCAACAATGCCAACATCTCGACATCCCAACAATCCCAACATCCCAACATTCCAACAATCCCAACAATCCCAACATCCCAACATTCCAGTGTCCTTGGGATGGGAATGATTTGGGAATGTCCCACTCACCCTTCCAGTGTCCTTGGGATGGGAATGATTTGGGAATGTCCCACTCACCCTTCCAGTGTCCTTGGGATGGGAATGATTTGGGAATGTCCCACTGACCCTTCCAGTGTCCTCATGTTGGGAATGATATGGGAATGTCCCACTCACCCTTCAGTGTCCTCGGGATGGGATTGGGAATGTCCCACTCACCCTTCCAGTGTCCTTGGGCTGGGATTGGGAATGTCCCACTCACCCTTCAGTGTCGTTGGGATGGGAATGATTTGGGAATGTCCCACTCACCCTTCAGTGTCCCTGGGGTGGGACACAGAGCTGGGAATGCCGTGCCATCCTAGAGCTGGGTTTTGGGCCAGCAAACCGTGCCAGGGAGACTCCACAGCACAGCTAATGATAACGTTCTGCACATTCATTTAATCACTAATTAATCTCCCGATGCACAAAGCGGAGCCTGGGGTCTGCAGGAACAACCCCGAGCGTTTGCATTCCCGGTTTGCCGTGCGGGGGGAGCGGGAGCGTCGCTCACATCGAGTCCTTCACCCCGCTCACAATCACAGCCAGAGATCGTCTCCTCATCTCCCGGAGCGTTTAATTAGAAATGGCGCGGTTAATTGATTTCTTGGCGATGTTAATTAAGGAATAATGAGGAGCAGGTTGCAGTGAAAGGTGCCTGTGAGAAGTTTTGGGTTTCTCCTGGAGGGTGATGGGTGTGTTGGCTGTGCCTGAGCCAGGGGACAGCCAGGGGACAATCCCAGGGTGGTGTCACCTGTGTCCTAAACCTGCCAGCCAGCCAGGGGACAACCAGGGACAATCCCAGGGTGGTGTCACCTGTGTCCTAAACCTGCCAGCCAGCCAGGGGACAACCAGGGGACAATCCTAGGGTGGTGTCACCTGTGTCCTAAACCTGCCAGCCAGCCAGGGGACAACCAGGGACAATCCCAGGGTGGTGTCACCTGTGTCCTAAACCTGCCAGCCAGCCAGGGGACAACCAGGGACAATCCTAGGGTGGTGTCACCGTGTCCCAAACCTGCCAGCTGGGCAGGGGACAATCCCAGGGTGGTGTCACCCATGTCCCACACCTGCCAGTCAACCAGAGGACAAACAAGGGACAAACCAGGGTGGTGTTACCCATGTCCCAAACCTGCCAGCCAGCCAAGGGACAATCCCAGGGTGGTGTCACCTGTGTCCCAAACCTTCCAGCTGGCCAGGGGACAATCCCACGGTGGTGTCACCCATGTCCCAAACCTTCCAGCTGGCCAGGGGACAATCCCAGGGTGGTGTCACCTGTGTCCCAAACCTGCCACCTGGCATGGGGACAATCCCAGGGTGGTGTCACCCATGTCCCAAACCTGCCACCCTGGTCACAGCTCAGCTCCTCCCATTTTTCCTCGTTTCTCCTTTTTCTGCTCCCCATCCTCCCGAGGTGTGCCAGGTCCTGGCAGGATGGCAGGAGGTCCCTGTGGGCATTGCTGGGATGTGGTGTCACCTGGCCAGTGCTGGACCCAAGGACAGGAGACCCCATTGTCACCTGGGGAGGGATGTGGTGTCCCCTCCCATTGTGGGCTGGGAGGGAGATCCAGAACCTGGGATTGCCTCGGGAGGTGTGTGAGGTCTGCGGACATCCCGGGATCAGCTCCCCAGGGTGCTCTGAGGACATTCCCACGGTGGCCTGTGCCAGCCTGGTGGTGGTGGCCATCCCCAGCTCTGGGTGTGTCCCCAGGTGCCTTTAGGAAACACCACTCCGGGGTTTTTCCTGGTTTTTATGGTTTATTCCAAACCTGGCGCCTCATCTGGGGTCTGAGCACATCCTGACAGCGAATCCCTGGGAGAGGAGAGGGCTCAGCTGCCAGCAGAGGTGGCTTCCAGCAGGGTGGGCACCCCAACACCCCAAAACACCCCAAAACACCCTGGGACACCCCTGGGGCACCCCAGGACACCCCACAGCTCCGGCTGTTTTTAACCCTTCGGTTGCCACCGCCCGCGACTCCTCGTGTACCGCTCGGAAGTGTCGGAATAAAAGAGCTCAAACACTCTCTGTGCTCCCGGCTCGGGGGGGAGAGTGGGATTGGGATTGGGATTGGGATCGGGATTGGGATTGGAACAGGAGGGTAGTGGGATTAAAGGGTGAGGGTATTGGGATTAAAACAGGAGGTTATTGGGATTAAGGATGAGGTTATTGGGATTAAAACATGAGGGTAGTGGGATTAAAGGATGAGGGTAGTGGGATTAAAACAGGAGGTTATTGGAAATAAAACATGAGGGTATTGGGATTTATAGGATGAGGTTATTGAGATTTATAGGGTGAGGGTATTGGGATTTATAGGGTGAGGTTATTGGGATTTAAGGACTAAACTATTGGGATTAAAACATGAGGTTATTGGGATTTAAGGATGAGGTTATTTGGATTAAAGGAGGAGGTTATTGAGAGTAAAGGAAGAAGTTATTTGGATTAAAGCATGAGGTTATTGGGATTTATAGGATGAGGTTATTGGGATTTATAGGGTGAGGTTATTGGGATTTAAGGACTAAACTATTGGGATTAAAACATGAGGTTATTGGGATTTAAGGATGAGGTTATTTGGATTAAAGGGTGAGGTTATTTGGATTAAAACATGAGGTTATTGGGACGAGGTTATTGGGATTTAAGGATGAGGTTATTGGGATTTAAGGTCGAGGTTATTGGGATTTAAGGACGAGGTTGTTGGGATTTAAGGACGAGGTTATTGTGGGCTGGTTTTACTGGGAAGGAGCTGCTGGGGATTGGGATTTTCCCTGGATGTGGGAAAGGGGCTTTGCCAACAGCAGAAATTACGGATTTGGTGTGTTTGTTTATAATTACACATAAATAATTTAAAAATCTGTATAATGCTAGAATATAAAAATGTGTATAATTATAGGCATTATATATAATTCTCATCTAGTACATATAATAAAATATATAAGGTGATTGATATATTTTAAAATATGCAATTAGATGTTATTATATATAATAAAAACCCTATAAAGCACAATCTATATTTTATATACACGCATTATGTGCACACCAATAAAAATATATAAAATATAGATTGAAAATATACACACGCACATGCACACTAATAAAAATATATAAAATATAAACTAGAAAATATGCACATGCACACTAATAAATACATAAAATATAAATTAGAAAATAAAACATGCACATTCACACGAATAAATATATAAAATATAAATTATAAAATATGATATGCACATGCACACTAATAATTATATTAAATATAAATTATTAAATAAAACATGCACGTGCACACTAATATATATAAAATATAAAGTATTATATACACATTATATATGCATCTGTATGGATATGTTTTATTCATGCATATATATGTGTGTATATGATATATTTTAGATATAATTGTTTTATTTATATATATAATTTTTATATAATTATATATATAATTATATATATAATTATATATATAATTTATATGTACTTTATAAATTATTATACATATAATTACATATTATTATATGTGATTTATATATATAATTTTATTTAATTCATTTATACATTTATTTATTTATTTTTATATATTTATCTATTTTTTCTATCTATAATTAAGATGTGTGCTTTCCCCCAAATCCCAGCAAACCTGGGAAGGGTTCCTGCCCTCCTTCCCCTGAGCTCCCCCCATGTCTGGGGGGTCCCGGGGGGGTCCTGTCCCTGCAGGGACATTCCCGAGGGACTGGAGATGTTTGGGAGCTCTGCCGACATCCAATCCCTGTGCTCGGGTGGAGCTGCCACTCCTGGAGCTGGGACACCTGGGACAGCTGTGGGACCCTCGGGGACACCCCAGGGACACTCCATGGACACCCCCAGGGACACCCCACACACCTCTGACACCTGTGGGACACCCCTGTCCTCACCCACCGCCATGGAGCCACCAAACGGTGCTTGTTCCCTCACTCCCAGTGCCTCCCAGTGCCTCCCATTTCCTCCTAGTTTTTCCCATTTCCTCCCAGTTGCTCCAGTTCCTCCCAGTGCCTCCCAGTTGCTCCCAGTCCCTCCCAGTTGCTTTCAGTTGCTCCCAGTGCCTCCCATTTCCTCCCAGCAACTCCCAGCTCCTCCCAGTCGCTGCCAGTGCTTCCTAGTACCTCCCAGTTCCTCCCAGTTCCTCCCAGTCCCTCCCAGTTGCTCCCAGTTCCTCCCATTTCCTCCCAGTTCCTCCCAGTGCCTCCCAGTGCCTCCCATTTCCTCCCAGTTACTCCCAGTCCTTCCCAGTTTCCCACAGTCCCTCACAGTCCCTCCCAGTCACTCCCAGTGTCCCCCAGTCCCTCCCAGTCGCTCCCAGTTCCCTCCCAGTGCCTCCCATTTCCTCCCAGTGCCTCCCAGCTCCTTCCAGTGCCTCCCAGCTCCTTCCAGTCGCTGCCAGTGCTTCCTAGTACCTCCCAGTTCCTCCCAGTCCCTCCCAGTTGCTTCCAGTTGCTTCCAGTTCCTCCCAGTCCCTCCAAGTTGCTCCCAGTTGCTTCTAGTTGCTCCCAGTGCCTCCCATTTCCTCCCAGTGCCTCCCAGCTCCTCCCAGTGTCCCTCAGTTGCTCCCAGTCCCCCCCAAGTCCCTCCCAGTCCCCCCCAGTCCCTCCCACAGGATCGCAGGCGCTCCCAGCACGTTGGGCCTTTATTTCCACGCAGGAACACTCACTACAGCCGCTACCTACGGAGGGAACCACGCACACGGGAGAGAGAATAAATTAAAAGAAACGCTCATAAAAAACCCAACCAACGAACAGGGGAGCGAACGAGAGAAAAACGGAGGGAGGGGGATGAGAATAAAAAGGGACACGAAGAAGGCTCAGACGTGGGGCCGTGTGGGACGCGGCGCTCGGTGTCGCAGATCCGGCGCCGAGGGGGCCGCGCGCTCCCGGGGCCGCCCTGGGGCCTCCTCTCCCTGCTCGGCCCGGCCAGAGCTCCCCAAAATCCCCTCGAGGGCCGGGGGGGCCGGGGGGACGCGCTCACACCCCGCCCCGAGCAAAGGCCGCGGGCCTGGCGGCTTGGGCCGCGTCCTAGAGTCCCGCGGGTGGCACCGCCTGTGTCCCCCCGGGCTGGCCCGGGCTCCTGGCCATGGTGGCCGCAGCAGGAGCCTGGCCCTGCTTTAGTCGTTGGAGGTGACGTCGATGTCTTCTCCGCTCGACTGCTTGGTGGCGAGGCGCCATCGGTTGATGTGGTGAGAGCCCTTCTTCTTCTGCTCCGAGTCGGGGCCTTCCTCCTCCAGCTTCTGCCGTTTGTACTTCGTCCTCCTGTTCTGGAACCACACCTTCACCTGGCACAGACAGCGGGGTTGGGGGATGAACAGCTGGGTCAGAACCACACCTGTTCTGGAACCACACCTGTTCTGGAACCACACCTTCACCTGGCACAGAGAGCGGGGTTGGGGGATGAACAGCTGGATTGGGACAGCTGGATCGGCACAGTCTGGGCCTGCACAGCTGGATCTGCATGGCTGGGCCTGCATGGCTGGATCTGCATGGCTGGATCAGCACAGCTGGATCTGCATGGGTGGGCCTGCATGGATGGACCTGCATGGCTGGATCGGCACAGCTGGGCCTGCACAGCTGGATCTGCATGGCTGGGCCTACATGGGTGGATCTACACAGCTGGATTGGCACAGCTGGGCCTGCACAGCTGGATCTGCACTGCTGGGCCTGCACAGCTGGATCTGCATGGCTGGCCTGGGACAGCTGGCTGCTGCAGCCAGGCAGGAAGTTTGGATTTCACTGGAGAGTGGCCAAATTGTCCCTGGCCCTGGATAGGGTTCCTATCCCTGTGCTTGTCCCTGTGTCTGTCCCTGTCCTTGTCCCTCCCTGGCCCTGTTCCTGTCCCTGCTCCTGTCCCTGTCCCTGCTCCTGTCCTTGTTCTTGACCCTGGCCCTGGCCCTGTTCCTGTCCCAGACCTTGTCCTTGTCCCTGTCCACATCCCTGTCCCCATCCCTGTCCCCATTCCTATCCCTGTCCCTGTCCTCATCCCCCCAAGAGTGCTCCCAAGCCACCCTGCCCTGCCTCAGTTTCCCATGGCAAGGGAAACAGGGGGACAAATGTGGTCACTGCCACCTCACAGCCCTGAAGAAACACCAGGGGATGAGGGACACTCAGTGACATGGGACAGCAGCAGAGGGACACTCAGTGACAAATCAAACATGGGACAGCAGCAGGGGGACACTCGGTAACAAATCAGACACGAGACAGCAGCAAGGGGGACACTCAGTGACACCCCAGACACAGGACAGCAGCAGGGGGACACTCAGTGACACCCCAGACACGGGACAGCAGCAGAGGGACATTCAGTCACAAATCAGACATGGGATAGCAGCAGGGGGACACTCGGTGACACCCCAGACACAGGACAGCAGCAGGGGGACGCTCCTGGGGACACTCAGAGCCTGTCAGCCCGGGCTGGGCTGTGCCTGGACAGGCACAGAACGTGGCAGCAGCCAAACCCAGCCCTGTGCCAACTGCCACTGCTGCCAGGGTGCCACAGGCACAGCGGCCGTGGCTCCAGTGACCTCTGGGATGGTCACATTAACCCTGGGATGGTCACAGTGACCGCTGGGATGGTCACATTAACCCTGGGATGGTCACAGTGACCCTGGGATGGTCACAGTGACCGCTGGGATGGTCACATTAACCCTGGGATGGTCACAGTGACTGCTGGGATGGTCACAGTGACCACTGGGATGGTCACAGTGACTGCTGGGATGGTCACATTAACCCTGGGATGGTCACAGTGACCCTGGGATGGTCACAGTGACTTCTGGGATGGTCACATTAACCCTGGGATGGTCACAGTGACTGCTGGGATGACACTCAGAGCCATCCCCACACCTCCAGCCAGGACTGTAATTACAATTATTGATCATTAATTGACCACACTGAGATTTCAGACCCTTTCCACCCTGCTGGTGCCAAACACTGCTCCAGGAGCACGGAGAGCAGCAGAGTCTCCATCCCTGGGGATCCCACCCTCCTCACCTGCCCGAGGGCCAGGAATCCTGACCCAACCCCACAGCCCTGGATTCCAGCACTGGGATGGGATGGGGTGGGATGGGATGGGATGGGGTGGGGTGGGATGGGATGGGGTCAGTGTGGGGTAGGCAGGGGTCAGTGTGGGAGGCTGAGGGCACCCATGGTCAGTGGTGCACAGAGGGATGCAGGATTCCAGAGGCAGGGATGCACAAAAGGATGCCAGAGGCAAGGATGCAGGATGTGGCATGCAGCAGGCAGGGTTATGGGATGCTGGTGGCAGCAGTGAGGGATGCAAGATGGGATGCAGGATTCTAGATGAAGGATGGGATGCTGGATGCTGCAGGGAGGGTTATGGGACGCTGCAGGTAGTGGTGCAGGATGTGGATTCTGCCCCAGGAGGGATGGGGATGCCCCAGGAGGGATGGGGGTGTCCCAGGTGGGCTGTGGACACTGCCTGGCTCCCAGGCCCGCAGCACCAGGTACCCAGCCCAGCCCAGCCCAGCCCGGCCCAGCCCAGCCCAGCCCAGCCCAGGCTGAGCCTTCTCCCCTGCAGCTGTTCTGGATCCTGCAGCCTCTGGCCCCGCTCAGCTGGGGCTGATCCTGGGATCATCGGCCCTTTCCTCATCCTTCAGCACCAACCACAGGCATCGCCAACCACAGCACAGGCTGACATTGCCATCCCAGGCCAGCATTCCCAGTTTGGGCTGGCATTCCCAGTTCAGGGCCAGCATTCCCAGTTCAGGGCCAGCATTCCCATCCCGAGCTGCAATTCCCATCCTGGGACCTGGCATTCCCATCCCAGTCCAGAATTCCCAGTCTGACATTCCCATCCCAGTCCGGCATTCCCATCCCGGAATTCCCAGTTCAGGCCAGCATTCCCATCCCAGTCCGACATTCCCATCCCAGTCTGGCATTCCCATCCCAGTCCGGCATTCCCATCCCAGTCCAGAATTCCCATCCCAGTCCAGAATTCCCACCCCAGTCTGGCATTCCCATCCCAGCCTGACATTCCCAGTCCAACATTCCCAGTCTGACATTCCCATCCCAGTCCAGCATTCCTGTCCTGGACAGACATTCCCATTCCAGTCTGGCATTCCCATCCCAGTGCAGCATTCCCACCTCAGTCCAGCATTCCCAGTCCGACATTCCCAGTCTGACATTCCCACCTCAGTCTGACATTCCCACCCCAGTCCAACATTCCCAGTCTGACACTCCCATCCCCGTCCAGCATTCCCTGGACCCCCAGCCAGCCCAGCAGCCCTCCCCATCGCGGCAGTCCCGGCTCGGGAGCGGCTCCTGTCCTGTCCCCACCCGGGACACAGCCCGCTGCCTTTCCTGCCTCTGGGGCATTCCCGGAACAATTCCGAGCTGGCGCCTTCCATTCCAGCGCTCTGCAAACTTTAATTAAAGCTCTCGGGGAGTAGGGAAGTTGCCTTATCCCTAAATTATGGAAAGGAACCAAGGCATAAAGCAATTAAAGTGCTGGGGGGAGCAGCCCGGCTCGGTTCGGCCGGGATGGGGGGTGAGGTTTCCCGGGATTTCGGGATCTGGGAACGGGGATGTTTCCAGGCTGGAGCAGCTCCCTGACCCGGCCGGGATGTGGGATCCGGGATGCGGGGTGCGGGATGAGGGATGCGGGATGCGGGAGGAGGTTCCCCGGGATTCCCGGCTCTGGGATCGGGGATATTTCCAGGCTGGGGGAGCTCCCTGACCCGGCTGGGATGCGGGATGCGGGACCCGGGATGCAGGATGTGGGGTGCGGGATGCAGGATGTGGGGTGCGGGGTGTGGGATGCGGGATGAGGCTCCCCGGGATTCCCGGCTCTGGGAACGGGGATGTTTCCAGGCTGGAGCAGCTCCCTGACCCTGACATGCCGCAGCCCCCATGGGAAGTGTGAGAAGCTCCAGTGGGATCAGCCGCTCCCTCCCCGCCTCATCCCGACTCCGGGAGGAATTGGTTCCAACCCCGAGCCCGGGGTTATCCCTCCCGGAATTAACCGTTCCCATGCCGGGTGTCTGTGCATCCCGGGGCTGGCTCTGTCCCCCAGGGTCACCTCCTGTCCCCAGCTCCTGCTCGGGATCCCCGTCCTGCCCCCAGCACGGCTCCCATCCGTGTTTCCCTGCACATTCCCAGCTGGGCAGAGCCCTCAGGGCCACCGCGGCCACCGGGACATCCCGCTCAGCTCCGGGATCCAGCCCCGGCCAGAAGGTGACATTGCCATCACCCTGGGGACAACTGAAACCCGGTGGCTCCGTGTGGAGCTTCCCCAGGGATGGAAAAGGCTGGGAACGCTGGGATGGGTCTGGATGGGGACACAGAGGGACCCCAAGTGCCACCACCCCAGTGCCAGCACTGCCCCTCCACCCATCCTGCTGTCCCTGTGCTCCCCAAAACACCCCAAAACTGCTGTGGGTTGTTTTTGGGGACAGTTCTCAGGTGGGAGGGGACAACTGCCAGCCCTGGGCTTGGCTGGGCACTCTGCAGCGCTATCTGGGCATCTTTCTCCTCCTGTGATTCCCAGGCATTCGCTCCGTTAATTATTAATAATTAATGATGGAGCAGCTGCAATTCCCAGCCAGCCCCCAGCCCCTGGGCAGGGCTGCTCTGTCCCTGCAGGGACAGCTCCAGGAGGGGACACGGGGACATCCAGGGGTTCCATAATCACCCCAAAGCCAGGAGGGGACACCGGGATATCCAGGGGTTCCACAATCACCCCAAAGCCAGGAGGGGACACGGGGATATCCAGGGGTTCCATAATCACCCCAAAGCTCTGAGGGGACACGGGGACATCCAGGGGTTCCATAAAAACCCCAAAGCTCTGAGGGGACACGGGGACATCCAGGGGTTCCATAAAAACCCCAAAGCTCTGAGGGAACATGGGGGTGACTCCGTAATGACCCCAAACTCCCTCTGGCAGCGAGGCCTCTGCTTGGGGAATGCAGATTTGAGACCCCAAGGGGGGTTTGAGGGGCTCTGCTGGGAATTCTGGGCTCTGTCCTGCCAGAGGAATCCTGAAGTGCCCTCCCAGCCCAGGGTGGTGCCATGGGAGCTGCAGTGACCTGGTGCCACCAGTGCTGGGCACAGGGGGTCCGAGCTCAACCCTACAGGACAGAGCAGAGAGACCCCAGCTCATCCTGTTCCCATCTCACACCTCAGATCCAGCACACACCTCAGATCCCAGCACACACCTCAGATCCCAGCACACACCTCAGATCCCAGCACTGCACACACCTCAGATCCCAGCACACACCTCAGATCCAGCCCAGCACACCAGTCCTGGAGCACCCACAGTGCTGGAATTCCTGCAGATCCTACGGTACCCACAGAGCTGGGATCCCTTCTGATCCCAGATCCACTGCAGTGCTCCGATCCCAGCTGATCTCACAGATCCCAGCTGATCCCACAGATCCCAGCTGATCCCACAGATCCCAGCTGATCCCACAGGTCCCAGCTGATCCCTCAGATCCCAGCTGATCCCACAGATCCCTGTTGATCCCACAGATCCCAGCACACACCTCAGATCCCAGCTGATCCCACAGATCCCAGCTGATCCCAGATCCACCACAGAACTGGGATCCCTGCTGATCCCAGATCCACTGCAGTGCTCAGATCCCAGCTGATCCCACAGATCCCTGCTAATCCCACAGATCCCAGCACACACCTCAGATCCCTGCTGATCTCACAGATCCCTGATGATCCCACAGGTCCCAGCTGACCCCACAGATCCCTGCTGATCTCACAGATCCCAGCTGATCCCACAGATCCCAGCTGATCCCACAGATCCCAACTGACCCCACAGGTCCCTGCTGATCCCACAGATCCCAACTGATCCCACAGATCCCTCCTAATCCCACAGATCCCAGCTGACCACATAGGTCCCTGCTGATCCCACAGATCCCTGCTGATCCCACAGATCCCAGGTGACCCCACAGATCCCTGCTGATCCCACAGATCCCAGCTGATCCCACAGATCCCAGCTGATCCCACATTCCCTCCTGACCCCGATGCCCTCCCCTGAACCCCACCACATGCCCAGCTCGGTGTCCCCAGGGTCCCACCCCCGTGTCCCCATCACACCAACCCCCCTGCTCAGACCATCCCACATTCCCTCCAGAGCCCTCCCTGCTCCTCCTCCCCCCAATCCCCCTGATGGAACACCTGCATTTGTGTCAGGAGCTGCATTTTGCTCCCCCAGTCCCTTTGATTTTGCTGTTCCAGGCCTGTTGTTCCAACCTCACCCAGAATTAACACAGCTCCTCGGTGGGAGAGTGGCTGGGAAGGGGTTAAACACCTGCACCGTCCCCACCCCATATCCCAAAGGCATTTCCTGGGGCTGGGCAGGACCTGAACCCTTCTCACCTTCCCTGGGCTGCTCCAGGTGTTGCTCCCTGCCTGGGGGACCCGGAGCTGGCACAGCCCAAAGGGTGAAACTCCTTTTTCCAGGGGGAAAAGCAGCTGGGAAATGGGGCCAGGCACAGCCAGCACCTGCAACCCGGCTGGGAATTGGTAAATCCATGAAAAAAAAATGATAAAACCTCCTCAAAGGGTGGGCTCAGGTGTGGGGCCCCAGGTGAAAACACACCTGTGTGTCACTGGGCTGGGAGTCACGGGTAACACGGGCTGGTTTTCCATGGAAATCTGATTCCATGCAGGATTTATCACTGAATATTTAAATAATATTGATATTGATATTGATAATGATAATAATAATAATGATGATAATAATGATAATAATAATGATGATAATAATAATTATTATAATAATAATAATAACAAGAATATCGTGGGTTTGGCACAACCACCAGCCCCTCCAATCCCAATTCCTGGCTGCATCCCACCCCATATCCCATCCCTCGGCACACTGGGATTATTTCCCTCCAGGTAATTAAACCAGATTTTTTTTTTTAATATTATTTTTTTCCAAAGCCACAAAACGAGGGAAAAATCTTTCCCTGCAGCCTGAAATCCCCTCTGCCGAGCGGGGAAGGACGGGAGCCTTTCCCTGCCTCCCGTGCTCCCTGTGCTCGCTCCCTGCCTGCACAGCAGCTTCCCAAAATCGTGGAGACACCACACAACCAAACAGGCTGCAGCACACACAAAAAAACCCAGAAATTCAGAATATCCCCGTGGCCTCTTTGCACTCTGAAATCCCCCCGGGATTCGGGCTGGGTGCCGCTGCAATTCCTCAATAAATGGAATTATTGCGTTTAGGCTCCGGGCAGTGCTGGAAAAGGCCAGGGAAGGCTCAGCTCCCCCTGGGGCATCCCACAGCTGCCCTTTCCACCCTGACAAGCTCCTGGCTGTTCTTTGACCTTTGGATTTTGTCCTTTTTTTCCCTTTTCTCTCCATTCCAGCCCGCAGAGCAGCGGGAAGGGACCGGAGCCGGTGTCGGCGCTGAGCCCTGCGAGCTGGGGCTGGGGATTGGGATAACATCACCCTGGGACCCAAACACCCTCAGGGCTTTGGGGGGCTCAGTCCCTGCTTCCCCACACCCCCAGCTGCTCCTTCTGCTGTCCCCGTGCCGGTGACATTTCCATTTTCCTCCCAGGAACTCCCCGCTCCCAGGGATGCGTCTGGAGGTTTTGTTTGGCAGAGCCTGGGCAAGGATGAGCCAGGCGGGTACTGGGAACACCCACGGCTCCAGCTTTATTTCCCAATTAAATTTAAGCTTAAAAATTCAATTAATTCACCACCGAGGTCCAACCACCTCGCCAGAATTTGGGGGAAACTTTCTCCTTCCCTCGGCTGCTGAATATCCCGGGGAATAACGCTCCTGGGGACCAGGACACCGGGCCTGGACACACAGAGCTGCTCAGCCCAACTCCCTCATTTTCTGTTCACTTTTCCTCTCACCCTTCTGCTTCTCCTGGGAATCTAAATTCCTGGGAAATGTCAGTCCTGATCCCAGAAAGTCTCATCCCAAGGCAGCGCCCCTCGGCAGCTCCATCTCCGCTCCCATCCTGAACTGCGGCTCTTGGAGCCCGGCCCCGGAGCTGCTCGGCTCAGCCAAAGGTTTTCCAGCTTTCCATGGAGCCTTCAGGCTGCTGCTGCTTTCCTTTCCCAACTGCGTTTTTAAAGCCATCAATTGCTCCCAGGGAAAACACCCCAAGCCAGTGAGAAAGCACCGGCAAAGCGCTCGGGAGAGCGGGACCATGGCAGAGCTGCATTGCCAGCCCCAAACCTGCCACAGCTCCTGAGACACCTGAATGCTGACACACAAAAACCCCAAAGGCAGCCTGAGGGGCCAGGAACATCCATAACCCCAAATCCACAGCCCCAAATCCACCCCGAGGAGCACAGGAACATCCACAGCCCCAAATGTATCCCGAGGTGCTCAGGAACATCCACAGCCCCAACTGTACCCCAAGGAGCACAGGAACATCCACAGCCCCAAATCCACCCCGAGGATCCCAGGAACATCCACAGCCCCAAATCCACAGCCCCAAATCCACAGCCCCAAATCTACAGCCCCAAATCCACCCCGAGGAGCACAGGAACATCCACAGCCCCAAATCCACCCCAGGAACACCGCAGGGCCTGGGGCAATCCCGGCTGGGATTTCACACCGGAGCGCTGCGCGTGTGCCGGGTTCTCCCAGGGCTGGGACACGGAGGGACATGGCAGGACATGGAGGGACATGGCAGGACATGGTGGGACACAGAGGGACATGGAAGAACACGCTGGGACACTCTGGGATACCCTGGGACACTCTGGGACACACCGGGACACTTTGGGACACGCTGGGATACCCTGGCACACCCTGGCACACACTGGCACACTCTGGCACACCCTAGGACACGCTGGGACATCCTGGGACACACTGGGACACCCTGGCACACGCTGGCACATGCTGGCACACCCTGGTACACACTGGGACACCCTTGCACACGCTGGGATACCCTGACACACCCTGGCACGGCCCTGGCACATCTTGGCACACCCCGGCACACACTGGGACACACTGGGACACGTTGGCACACTCTGGCACACCCGGGAACACCCTGAGACACCCTGGCATACGCTGGCACACCTTAGGACACGCTGGGATATCCTGGGACACACTGGGACACCCTGGCACACGCTGGCACACCCTGGCACGGCCCTGGCACGGTCCTGGCGCACCCCGGCACACCCTGGCACACACTGGGACACACTGGGACACGTTGGCACACTCTGGCACTCCCGGGCACACCCTGGCACACGCTGGCACACGCTGGCACACCCTAGGACACGCTGGGACATCCTGGGACACACTGGGACACACTGGGACACCCTGACACACCCTGGCACGGCCCTGGCACATCCTAGCACACCCTGACAAACCCCAGCACACCCTGGCTCACACTGGCACGGCCCTGGCACACCCCAGCACACCCTGGCACACCCTGGCACGGCCCTGGCACACCCCAGCACACCCTGGCTCACACTGGCACACCCTGGGACACACTGGGACACACTGGGACTCCCGGGCACACCTTGGCACACCCTGACAAACCCCAGCACACCCTGGCACGGTCCGGCACACCCCAGCACACCCTGGCTCACACTGGCACACCCCAGCACACCCCAGCACACCCTGGCACGGCCCTGGCACACCCCAGCACACCCCTGGCAGTACCTGCGTCTCGGACAGGCTGAGGCTGCTGGCCAGCTGCTTGCGCTCGGCTCCCACCACGTAGTGATTCTTCTCGAAGGCTCTCTCCAGGCGCAGCAGCTGCGATGGGGAAAAGGCCGTGCGGATGCGCTTGGGCTTGCGGGCGAAGGGGCCGTGCAGCAGGAGGCTCTCCTGGGACACCTCGCTCCCTGCGGGCACACACAGAGCTCGGGCAGCGCCGCACCCCCCTCCTGCTGCTGCTGCCGAGCCTTCCCTGCCCTGTGGCACGGGAAGGGCAAAAAAAGGGAAATTGGGGCGGTTTGTGTCCCGTTCTTGGCTCCTCTCAGCCCTGCGGTGGGGTTGGACACAGCGCCAAAGGGAAGGCAGAAAGAATGAAAAAAAGAAAGAAATAAAGAAAGAAATAAAGAGAGGGAGAAGGGATGGATGGGGAGAGCGGCGGGAAGAGGGAAGGAAAGAGGAAGAGAAAAAAGGTGAGACGGGGAGAAAAAGAAATTATAAAATAGGAGGAAGACTGAGAAAGTGACGGGGAAAAATAGAAAAGGGAAAGCACGAAAGAAAGAAGTGGAGGGGAGAAAAAGAAAGAGGGAAGGGGACAAGGAAAGAGAGGAGAAAAGTGGGAAGGAGATTTATAAAACAGGGAAATAAAGAGGAAGGGAAAAAAGAAGGAAAAGAAAGTGAAAGGAGAAGGAAGGAGAAGGAAAGAAAGAGACAATAAGTAGGAAAGAAAAAAAAAGAATGAAAGAAGCAAAGAATAACGAACGAGAGAAGGAAAGCTGTAAAGCAAGCGAGCGAAACAAGGCAGAAAGAAACGAAAGCAAGGGAAGAAAAAGAGAATTAAAGGCGGAGAGCGAAGGCAGGACGGAGGCACGGCTCGGGAGAGCGGCCGGCCGGGCCCGGGGCTGAGCGGGACCCGGAGCCCCCGGGGCAGCCACCGCAATCCCGGCGGAGCCCCGGGGACAAGCCAGGGCTCGGTGCCGAGCAGATAAAACTAATCCGGGCTGCGGGACCCCCCGGCGCCGCGGCGGGACAGCGGAGGAAGGGAGACGGAGAGGTAAAAAAGAGAAAAAAAAATAAAAGAAAGAAAGGAAACGAGGGAAACAAACAAACAAACAAACAAATAAAACATGGGGGGAAAAGGAAAGAAAAGGACACAGATAAAGAAAGGAAAAGGAAAAGAAAGAGGATAGGAAGGAATGGAGAGAAAGAAAATAAAGATAAAAGAAATAGAGACAGAGTCAGGAAATGAAGAGAAAGAAAGAAAGAAAGAACGAAAAAACGAAAGAAGCAAAACAAGAAAGTGAAGAAAAGAAAGAAAAGGAAAGAAAGACAAGAAAGAAATAACGAGAAGTAAAGGAATCGAGAGAAAATCTACAAAAGCAAACAACATCTCTCTGCGCAGCCGAGCTCCGCCGCACCGAAATCCTTCCCTTCGTTCCGCCGAGCACAAAACCAAATTCCCGGCTCGGCTGTGCACGGCGGCGGCGGCGCCGGTCCCGGAGCTCCGCGGTGCTCGCCCGGGACTCTGCGGGGCTGCCGAGCTCGGGGGGCTCTGCCCGGCCCCGGGGCTGCGGGAGCGGCTGTGCCGAGGCACCGGCACCGGGGGTTCGGAGACACCGGGGATTCGGAGGGATCGGCACCGGGGATTCGGAGGGATCGGCTCCGGGGATTCGGAGGGATCGGCTCCGGGGATTCGGAGGGATCGGGAATTCGGAGACACTGGCTCCGGGGATTCGGAGGGATCGGCCCCGCTCTGGAGCGCCCGCGGCCGCGGCCGTGAGTGCGGGCACGGCAGCAACAGGTCCTGCCCTGCAGCCCCGACCCCCGGCTCGGATCCCCTCGGCTCGGATCCTCCCGGCTCGGATCCTCCCGGCTCGGATCCCCCCGGCTCGGATCCCCCTGACTCGGATCCTCCCGTTTCGGATCCTCCCGGCTCGCAGCCCTCCGGTTCTGAGCTCCCCGGCTCGGATCCCCCCGGCTCGCAGCCCCCGGCTCGGATCCCCGCGGTTCGGATCCCCTCGACTCGCAGCCCTCCGGTTCTGAGCTCCCCGGTTTACGGATCCCCCCGGTTCGGATCCCCCCGACTCCCAACCCCCGACTCAGATCCCCCGGCTCGGATCCCCCCGGCTCTCAGCCCCGCAGCCCCGCTCACCTTGGAAGCGGTGGCCGAAGAAGCGGTTCCGCAGCACCCAGGGGTAAAAGTTGAGCGGGTCGCGGTGCTGCGGCCCGAAGAAGGGGTGCGGGTGAGGCAGGGCCGAGCCCCCCAGCTGGGGGGGCCCGACGGGCAGCGCAGGGTGCCCCACGGCCTCGGGGAAGACGAGCTCGGCGCTGCCGTACAGGGCCCGGCCCGCGGCTCCCTGGAAGCCGGGGGCGAAGGCGGCGGCGTCGGCGGCGGCGGCGGGGCCGGGGTAGGCGAGGGCGGCGGGGCGAGGGGGGTCCTCGGGGCCCAGGGGGGTGTCCTTGCCCACCAGGGACTCGATGGTGAAGCAGCGCTTCGCAGACGGCTGGAACATGGTGTGAGCCGGGAGCGGGGGGGGGGGCCGGAGCGGGGCCGGTCCTGCGGGTGCGCGCGTGTGTGTGTGCGGTGTGTGTGTGTGTGTGCGTGTGCGAGAAACCTCCCCCTGGGCACGGCACACACACACCGAGCCGCGGCCCGCACCCCTCCCTGCCTCCGCCCCCGCCCCGCGCACACCCGCGGGCGCCCACGCGGCCCCGAGCACGGCAGGGACCCGCGGGGCCGGAGCGGGGCGGCCTCACCTGGACAGGGACAGGGGACAGGGACAGGGGACAGGGACAGGGATGGGATGGGGAGGGCGGGGAAGGCAGGGAGGGGATGGGAGAGTAGGACAGGGGGTGTAGGAATAGGATGGGATGGGATGGGATGGGATATTGGGATGGGATGGGATGGGATGGGATGGGATGGGATGGGATGGGATGGGATGGGATGGGATGGGATGGGATGGGATGGGATGGGATGGGCAGCAGAGGCAGGGATGGGAAGGAAGAGCAGGAGAAATTAAGGATGGGATGGGACAGCAGGGAATTTAGGGATGGGATGGGATGGGAGAGCAGGGCCGGAATGGGGACAGCAGGGAACTTACGGATGGGATATCGGAATGGAATAACGGGATGGGATAATAGGATGAGATAAAGGGATGGGATATCGGAATAACGGGATGGGATAACGGGATGGAAGAGCAGACGAAGGCAGCAGGGATGGGTTGGGATAGGATGGCCGAGGCAGAGCGCGGTGAGCACAGGCAGGGCAGGCGAAAGGAAGCGAGAGCAGCCGGAGGAGGACGAGGGCAGCCAGGAAGAGGCAGAGGAGGCACAAGGAGGCCGGGGAAGGCAGGGGAGGACAGGGGAGGACAGGGGGCGATGGGGCAGCAAGGGGAGGCAGGGGCAGGCAGGGGAGGAAGGGGAGGCAGAGGAGGCAAAAGGACGCAGAGAGCGCCCGAAAAACTGGACTGGAGCCGCTGCCGCAGGCGCGCCGAGAAGTTGTGGCAGAGGGGCTCCGGCTGCGGGGAGGGTTCCCTCCGGCTTGAAAAAAAAAAAAAATTAAAAAATCTTTTTAAATTCCTGATTTTTTTTTCTTCTTCTTTTAGGTTTGGTGTTTGGGGGAATTTTTTGGTTTGATTTTCTTTTGGTTTGGTTTTTTTTTCGCTGTTTAAATTAAATAAAAAGCCACCAGCTTTCCCCCAGCCGCGGAGCGGATTCCGGCCTGCGGGGGGGGGGGGCACAGGTGAAGCGTCCCCACCTCTCCTGCCCCCCGCGCAAACTCCGCTCCCCCCCGCGTATCCCCTTCCCAAGGCAGGACCTTCCCCGCACCGAAACCTCTTCCCACCGCTCCGATCTCGCGTCGGGAATTAAAAAAAAAAATAAAATAAACAAAAAACCAAACCCAACAAAGTCAAAGCTGGCAATAATCGGCGGTTTGGGCCCCTTTGCGCGGGCGCGCAGCCCCTGCGCGGGCCGGTCCCGAGTTCACTCCGCAGTTTGGCTCTGCTCGGAGTTTTGTTGGCCCGCGGAGGCGGGGGCCAGCCCTCCCCTCCCGCACAAAGGGGGTTGAAAGTCTATTTTCCACTTGGCTGGATCGAAATACTCCGCGCGGGATCCTTCCCCCCGCGGAGAGGAGAGCGCTGCTGCGCGCCCGCGGGCTCTGCGCGGCCGCACTCCCGCAAGAGGCTGCGGCAGCAACCGCGGGGGGAGGAAAGGAAAAATTACACCGAATTACACCAAATCCCACAGAAGCGAAAACCTAAAAACGGAGCGAGAGCGTCGGCAAAGCGTTTTATTTTATTTTTATTTTCATTTCCGCAAGAGAGAGAGAGGGAAAAAATAATCGACATTTAAAATGTTTTATAAATAGATTTTGAAATATATATTTCCTTTTTTAATTTTTTTTTTTTTTTCTGATAGGAAAAGTGGAAATAAAGAAGCGGAGTTGGGTGAGAAGCTGGCGGGGAGGGCAGCGGGAGCGGAGCGGGGAACAGCCGCGGAGGGACGGGGATGGGGAAGGGAAGGGATGGGGAAGGAGGGAAGGGATGGAGATGGGCAGGAAGGGAAGGGATGGGATCGGGAAGGGGAAGGAGAGCACGGGGACAGCTCGGCTCGGCCGCGGAAACTGTGCCCGGCTCCGGACCGTTCGTGGAATTTCATTGAAATTTAATCCGATTGAATTCAATTTAATTTCTTTTTTTTTATTATTTTTAAATTTTTTCCTCGAGCTTTTCCGTGCCCGCGGGGCCGGCGCGGGGGGAGCTGCGGGATCCGCGGTCCCGGAGCGCGGAGCGGGGCCGGGATTTCGTTTCGTGCGCATCTCCCTCCCTTTCGGCTCCTTCTGCGGGGGAAACTCGGGGAATTCGGCCGGGCTGCGGCTGCTTCCCGTGGGATCCCCTCGGCCCGCAGCTCCCCGAGCCGCCCCGGCCCCACCGCAGCGTTTTTGGGGAGGGACAGATTCGGTTTGGGGGTGAATCGCCCTCTCGGGGATTTATAAATATTTCTTTCTGATTCTGTTTTTTTTCCCCAATTCCCCCCGTGGTTTTCAGTCCCGGCTCAGTGTCCAGGCGAGGCTGCTCGGATGCTCCGAAGGGAACCGGGGAGCTGCTACGCTGAACCCGATCGAAAACCCCAAATTGATCTTTAAATTCCTTTTCCCCCTCTGCTCCCAGGCCTGCTCCCAGCTCCAGGAGAACTCCAGCAGGATTTTCATCCTTTCGGGAATAAACCCAGCGGGGATCTCGCTCGGACTGGAATTTTATCAGAGGAAAACTTTGTCCGCGGAATGCCCAGGCGAGCGGAGCAGGGATGGATTCATCGCCGCTGGATTCGGGCCGGGAGCAGCTCCGGGAAAGGGAAAAAAAACCAAAAAAAACCATTTTCCTTTAGAACCAAAGAGCCGCGGCCGTGCGAGCGCAGCCGGGGGCTGCACCGGGAGGGGATGAAGGAAGGTCTGGAAAATCCAACCGGGGGGTCCTGCAGGGAGCAAAGCAAAGCGGAGAGAAGGAGACGGGAAGAGGGACACGAGAGGCACAGGGACAGCGGGGACATTGATGGGGTGGCACAGGGACAGCGGGGACATTGATGGGGTGGCACAGGGACAGCGGGGACATTGATGGGGCGGCACAGGGACAGCGGGGACACCGCTGTGTCCGTGAGCACCCCCAGATTCAAAGCTGTCCCCGAGCAGGGCTGTCCCCACGCTGCTGTCCCCTCGTTAATCGGTAACCGAGCCCCGCCACCCGAGGGCACCGTGCGGGAAATGAGCCCCGGCCTCGGGCACGGCTCGGCCGCCGCCTTCAAACTTGAGCGGGCTTGAAAGCGCTGCTCCATCTCCCCCTGTGCTCCTCCCCTGGGCACAGCTCTGCCCGGCCCGGATTCCTCCTCACCGCCCATCCACGCAGCCCCGGGGGAGAGGGAAATGGGGCAGGATTTAGGGCCGGGAGGTTCAGAAAGATTTCCTGCTTTCGTTTTATTTTATTTTTAATTTTTTCTTCGGTTCAGGAATGTTGTGGTTTGCAATAAATTGTGCCTGAAGCCGGTGGGTTCCAGCAGGTTATTGCTGTCACTTCAGTGTCTGTATCGAGGGGCTTTTGTCAACTGGTCTGTGGATGGATGGAGGGATGGAGGGATGGAGGGATGGACAATGGATCACAGAATCACAGAATCACAGAATCACAGAATTACAGAATCACAGAATCACAGAATCACAGAGTCACAGAATCACAGAGTCACAGAGTCACAGAATCACAGAATCACAGAATCACAGAATCACAGAGTCACAGAATCACAGAGTCACAGAATCAGAATATCCTGAGCTGGAAGGGACTCACTGGGTTCATCCAGTCCAGCTCCAGGCCCTGCACAGACACCCCAACAATCCCATCCTGAGCCTGATGGATGCTTGGATGGATGTTTGGATGGATGGATGGATGGATGTCTGGATGGATGGATGGATGGATGGATGGATGGATGGATGGATGGATGGATGGATGGATGATGAATGGATGGATGGATGATGGATGGATGGATGAACACACGGATTTTATGGGATCAGGCTGCCATCTCCCACCCCAAATCTAAGAACAGGAAGCCCCCCAGTTCCCCCAGTTCCAGACTGGGAGAGCCATTCCAGCAGGAAAAGAGGCTGCTGGGCTCCCACCCACCCCCAGAGGCTCTCAGGGCTTTTCCCTGGGGCAAACCCACCCTCCCCTGTCCAGCCCTGGCAGGTACGGTGGGATCGGCTGTGCCAGCTCCGGGCTGGGCTCTGGGCACACCCAGGGGGGTGACACATCCTGGGGACCCTCGGAGGGGACACAGCTGGGGCTCTGGGGTGGGCTCAGCAATTCTGAGCCTGCAAAGCAAACAGGATTTGGCAGCCAGGAATTGTAGACATTGAACATCCAGGTCCTGGTGGGATCATCTCCAGCCTGGGAACAGCCCCAGGGGATTGTGAGGTGCCCGTGGCCCCGGGAAAGCTGGGACACCCCCAGGGCTTGGTGACACAGGACAGGGACAGCTCTGGGCACAGTGGCACAGGACAGGGACAGCTCTGCCCAGCAGTGACACAGGACAGGGACAGCTCTGGGCACAGTGACACAGGACAGGGACAGCTCTGGGCACAGTGACACAGGACAGGGACAGCTCTGCCAGCAGTGACACAGGACAGGGACAGCTCTGGGCACAGTGACACAGGACAGGGACAGCTCTGGGCACAGTGACACAGGACAGGGACAGCTCTGCCAGCAGTGACACAGGACAGGGACAGCTCTGGTCACCTCTGCCATTGTTGTGTGGCACTGCCATATTCATGTGTCATTGCCATGCCCTGTGTCATTGCCATGTCTGTGTGACACTGCCATGCCCTGTGTCATTGCCATACCTGTGACACTGCCATACCCTGTGTGACACTGCCATGCCCTGTGTCATTGCCATACCTGTGACACTGCCATGCCCTGTGACACTGCCATGGCCTGTGACACTGCCATACCTGTGTGACACTGCCATACCTGTGTGACACTGCCATATCTGTGTGACACTGCCATGCCCTGTGTGACATTGCCATGCCCTGTGTGACACTGCCATGCCCTGTGACACTGCCATACCTGTGTGACACTGCCATATCTGTGTGACACTGCCATGCCCTGTGACACTGCCATGCCCTGTGACACTGCCATACCTGTGTGACACTGCCATACCTGTGTGACACTGCCATATCTGTGTGACACTGCCATGCCCTGTGTGACACTGCCATGCCCTGTGTGACATTGCCATGCCCTGTGTGACACTGCCATGCCCTGTGACACTGCCATACCCTGTGTGACATTGCCACGCCCTGTGCTCCCCAGCGCTTTTGGGGTACAGATTGATGTCCTGGTTCATGTCCCACCACAGAGCTCTGCCAGGGCTCTCAGGTGACACCTCAGAGTCACTCTTCCTCTCATTCCAGCCAAAATGTCCTTCTGGGAGAGCTGGGGGAGTTTCCCCCAGGAAATGGCACATCCAGCCCCGAGGAGGATTTGGGACCTGCCCCAGGTGACACCGGAGTGTGACCCCCCCTGATCCCCACCCCAGCACAGGGACAGAAACATCCCCAGCGATGGCAGGGCCGGGACACCACGGAGAGAGGAGCTGTGGGTGCTCAGATCCCGGCAGAGCCTCCCCAAAACCCCCAGGGGACCCGGCAGTGTCACATCAGCACACCCGGCTGTCCTCCCCTCCCCAAACCCCGAGGGGACCCGGCAGTGTCACATCAGCACACCCGGCTGTCCTCCCCTCCCCAAACCCCCAGGGGACCCGGCAGGGTCACATCAGCACACCCGGCTGTCCTCCCCTCCCCAAAACCCCGAGGGGACCCTGCAGGGTCACATCAGCACCCCCGGCTGCCCTCCCCTCCCCTAAATCCCGTTAAATGGCCCTGGGACGCTGCACCAGCCCCCCACAAATGTCACCTATGGACCCCGAATTCCCAGCACGAAACCACCCCTGGGAATTTTCCTCCTTTCCCATGTGGAGAATTCCCCTGGACATGGAAACAAGGAAATATGGAAACACCTGGGCAGGAAAACCAACCCTGAAATCCCTCAGGCCAGCTTTGGGGACACCTTGGGGACACCTCAGAGCGGAGGGAGGGTCAAAGCCAATCCTGGCTTGGAGCTGCCCCCGAGCACGGAGGAATTGCGTTTTTCCAGGGGGTTCTGCTGGATCCTGGTGGATTCCGGTGATCTCCCCATCCCCAAACCCCCGAATCCACGGATCTCCCTCCCCCTTCCCTCCGGGAGTGGTCGGAGGGGGCCCCTGGCTGAGTCATTTATTTATTTTGCCGGTGCCATATGAAAGGCAGCCCCGGGTGTTTCCATACGAGGCGGATAGGTGCTTCCAACACTGACATTCTCCAGGAGAAAAATAGGCAGGAAAGCTCCTGGCGCAGCAGTTTTATTGTGTTAATAAGTTTGGCGTCTATAAGCACCATATGTAAATGACTGCTATAGTGCCTTGCTGCCATTTAACATTATGTTGGGGAGGTGAGCGGGAGCCAAGTCTGCAGCATTTCCATTAATACTCCACGAGCTGCCAATTCCGGAGGGGTTTTTTTCCCTCCTTTTTTTTATTGTTTTTTTTCTTCTCTTTCTTTTTATTTTTTTTTTTCCAGAAAATGGGAAAGAGCGCGGCGCCAAAATGCTGCCTCGGACCCCTCGGCTGGGTGGGAAATGGGTAAATATTGTGTTCCTTTCGCCCTGGAGGCAGCTCCAGAGCTTGGAGCTGGGCTGGGAAATGCTGGTTTGCTGAGTATCCCGTGGCTGTGCAGGGCGAGAGGGGCGAGGGATGGGCAGAGCCAGCGCGGCCGTGCCACAGGTGCCAACATTCCCCGCTCCCCCTTCCTCGACAAGCAACAAAAAACCAAAACAAAACCCAACAAGGGGGTAAAAACTGAAATACAAAGCGCCGCGAGTTTCTTCCCCCTGCAAGGAATTTTCAGCGGCTTTCTGTTGAATCAATGGTTCCGTGCAGTCATATGGATGGCAGGCTCCCAGCCATTATTAGTGTAAACAGATTTGTGAGCAGTATATTTAGCTGTTCCATATTGCTTTTAGGAAATGTGCACATTTCCATGGCACACACTCCCGGAGGGCCATACCCTGCCACGGCTCTGCAGGTGGGGACGGGGCCGTGCCGAGCCCCCAAATCCTCAATCCCGGCCGGGAGGGACCCCGAGGTGTTGGGTGACATCCCTGCTGGCTCTGTGTCCCACCTGGGGACAGGGCTGAGGGTGGCAGGGATGGGGACAGCTCCTGGGGGAGGTGTTGGCAGCAGCAGCAGCGCTCTTTGGGGTGCCCAGCGGGGTTTGGGGTTCCGGGACAGCCAGCCCTGCCCGGAGTTGTGGGATGGGATGGGATGGGATGGGAGGGGATGGGATGGGATGGGATGGGATGGGATGGGATGGGATGGGATGGGATGGGATGGGATGGGATGGGATGGGATGGATCGGGACACCCAGCCCTGCCCGGAGCTGTGGGATGGGATGGGATGGGATGGGATGGGATGGGATGGGATGGGATGGGATGGGATGGGATGGATCGGGACAGCCAGCCCTGGTCGGAGCTGTGCGATGGGATGGATCGGGGCTCTGGGGGGACTTGCGGGTGGGGGTGAACGGGGGGGAGTGGCAGGGGACACCGTGGGATGTAGGTGACACTGATAGGGGCCACTTTGGGATCCAGGTGACACCAATAGCCAGGAATGTCACTGAGATCCAGGTGACACGGACAACGAGGAACACTCTGGGATGCAGGTGACACGGATAGGGGACACTGGGATGTAGGTGACACAGATAGAGGACACGATGGGATGCAGGTGACACCAATAGCCAGGAATGTCACTGAAATCCAGGTGACACAGACACCAGGGAACACTCCGGGATCCAGGTGACACAGTCAGGAATGTCACTGGGATCCAGGTGACACCGGTCGGGGACACTTTGGGATCCAGGTGACACAGACACTCAGGAGCACTCTGGGATTCAGGTGACACCGGTAGGGGACACTTTGGGATCCAGGTGACACCGGTCGGGGACACTTTGGGATCCAGGTGACACCGGTCGGGGACACTTTGGGATCCAGGTGGCATGAACACTCAGGAGCACCCCGGGATCCAGATGACACAGACAGGGGACACTTTGGGACCCAGGTGACACATCCTCGCAGGGACCCTCTGGTGACACAGCCATCCACAGACCATGGCACCCCGCAGGTGCCACCTCCCGCAGACACGCCACGTGCCCAGGACACCACAGCCACACCCGTGCCGTGCCGAGCCGGGAGAGACCCAGGCCGTTCCTGCTCCGGGACACCGCAACCACACCCGTGCTGTGCCGGGCCGGGAGAACTCCAGGCCCTTCCTGCTCCTCCCGAGTTCCCATCCCGGGACAAATCCTGCGGGAAGCGCCAACCGCGAGCGGGCCGGGCCCAAACCCCAACCGGGCTAAAAAGCAGGCGCAGCTCCCTGTGCATCTCTGCGGGGTGGATCCTTGGGGGATGGATCCCTGAGGGATGGAACCCTGTGGGATGAATCCCTACGGGGTGGATCCCTGCACATCCCTGGGGGATGGATCCCTGTGGGATGGATCCCTGCGGGATGGATCGCTGTGGGGTGGATCCCTGTAGAATGGATCCCTGGGGGAATTGATCCCTCTGGGGTGGATCCCTTCGGGGTGGATCCCTGTGGGATGTATCCCTGTGGGGTGGATCACTGAGGGATGGATCCCTGTGGTGTGGATCCCTGCAGGATGAATTCCTGAGGGATGGATCCCTGTGGATGGATCCCTGCAAGATGGATCCCTGCGGGGTGATCCCTGTGGGGTGGATCACTGAGGGATGGCTCCCTGGGGGATGGATTCCTGCCGGGTGGATCCCTGCAGGATGGATCCCTGTGCATCCCTGCGTGTGGATCCCTGCGTGTGGATCCCTGCAGGATGGATCCCTGCACATCCCTGCGGGGTGGATCCCTGGGAGATGGATCCCCGTGGGATGGATCCCTGTGGGATGGATCCCTGTGGGGTGGATCCCTGTGGAGTGGGTCCCTGTGGGGTGGATCCCTGCAGGATGGATTCCTGCACATCCTTGCGGGGTGGATCCCTGCGTGTCCCTGCATGTGGATCCCTGCGGGGTGGATCCCTGCGGGGTGATCCCTGTGGGGTGGATCCCTGCACATCCCTGTGGGGTGGATCCCTGCAGGGTGATCCCTGCCCCACACCCTCCCACTGTCCCATTTCCCAGCTCAGCTCCCCTTTCCCCGCACCCCAAAACCGCCCGCTCCCGGCTCTGCGGGGATGCAAGGGGGGCACGGAGCGGCCCCAGGGGCTTTGCTGTTTTATTTCGCTTTTTCCCTCGGCAGCCCGAGTCCCGAAATAGCAGCGGGAGAGGCTGGCACGGAGCAGCGCCAGCGCTGGGGAAAGGCTCGGCCGGAGCTCACCATGGCTACCCAGCCCCGGCGGAGGCATCCGGGCTCGGGGGGAGATGCCGGCCCCTTTCATGCCGCAGAAAGCCGCGACATCAGGGCTCTGTTGTTGGATGTCACCGGCTCCCTCCCACCGGCGTGAAAAATCAATTAGGAAGAATTAGCGACGTGTCACCGGGGCTCGGGAGGGGACAATCGCGGGGCCCGTCCTGCGCATGGAGAGCGGCTCGGTGCCACCGCTGCCCGGCTGTGCCCAGCGCCCCGGCACCCTGCAGCCCCAAAGCCGGGATGCCCAGGCACCCAAATCCCTTGGGATGCAGATTTCCAGGCACCCAAACCCTTTGGGATGAGGATTTCCAAGTGCTCAAATCCTTTAGGATGTGGATTCCTAGGCACTCAAATCCTTCGGGATTTGGATTCCCAGGCACCCAAACCCTTTAGGATGTGGATCCCCAGGCACCCAAATCCCTTGGGATGCGGATTCCCAGGCACCCAAATCCCTTGGGATGCGGATTCCCAGGCACTCAAACCCTTTGGGATTCAGATTCCTAGGCACTCAAATCCTTCAGGATTCAGATTCCCAGCACCCAAACTATTTGGGATTCGGATTCCCAGCACCCAAACCCTTTAGGATATGGATTCCCAGCACCCAAACCCTTCGGGATTCAGATTCCCAGGCACCCAAACCCTTTGGAATGCGGATTTCCAAGCACCCAAACCCTTTGGGATGTGGATTCCCAGCACCCAAACCCTTTGGGATTTGGATTCCCAGCACCCAAACCCTTTGGGATGTGGATTCCCAGCACCCAAACCCTTTGGGATTTGGATTCCCAGCACCCAAACCCTTTGGAATGCGGATTCCCAAGCACCCAAACCCTTTGGGATTTGATCCCCAGGCACTCAAACCCTTTGGGATGTGGATTCCCAGCACCCAAACCCTTTGGGATTTGGATTCCCAGCACCCAAACCCTTTGGGATTTGATTCCCAGCACCCAAACCCTTTGGGATGTGGATTCCCAGTACCCAAACCCTTTGGGATGTGGATTCCCAGCACCCAAACCCTTTGGGATGCAGATTCCCAAGCACCCAAACCATTTGGGATTTGGATTCCCAGGCACCCAAACCCTTTGGGATTTGGATGCCCAAGCACCCAAACCCTTTGGGATTCGGATTTCCAAGCACTCAAACCCTTTGGGATTTGGATGCCCAAGCACCCAAACCCTTTGGGATTCGGATTTCCAAGCACTCAAACCCTTTGGGATTTGGATTCCCAGCACCCAAACCCTTTGGAATGCAGATTCCCAAGCACCCAAACCATTTGGAATTTGGATTCCCAGCATCCAAACCCTTTGGGATTTGGATTCCCAAGTACCCAAACCCTTTGGGATTCGGATTTCCAAGCACTCAAACCATTTGGGATTTGGATTCCCAGGCACCCAAACCCTTCGGGATTCAGATTCCCAGGCCCCCAAACCCTTTGGGATGTGGATTCCCTGCACCCAAACCCTTTGGGATGTGGATTCCCAGGCCGGGCACGGAGCTGGAGTCCCTGCAGGCTCCGTGGGGTTTGGCAGGGTCGCAGCCCCCGAGCTGCAGCATCACTGGCTGGAGTTGCCATTCCCGCGGCTCCGGGGCTGGAATGGCTCTCTGGGAATGGAACTCGCACCGTTGTCGCCTCTTTTCCCTCCTCTTTCCATGTGCGTGTGGATATATATAAATCAGAACGAAAAAAAAATTCCCAAACTCTGATTAAAATCCCTTTTTTTATTCACCTGCCCATCTTTCCTGTCTGCATCTCCCCTTCTATCCAAACTCATAATTAATCGCTCAAGGCAAAAGTAATGAATGTTAATTGGCCATCTGTACAAAGACTAATTAAAATCTACCATGCTGGGGATTAAAACATACCTATAGCAACTGCCTGAATTGAGAATGAGACAGAGGAGAGATTGAGAAAACAGCTGAAAGGCTTGTGCAAAACGCAATCTCGCTTAGGTGTGAGATGAGTTGCAGCTCCGAGATCTGAGATGCTTTATTACTAAATTGAAAAAAAAAAAAAAAAAACAAACCCAAAAAACTAAAAAAACGGGGAGGCGGGGGGAGGAGGGTGGGGAAGAAACTTCTGAGCTGGGAGTTGGTTTAATGGGAAGAAAGGCCGCGGGGAATTTCAAAGGAGGAGTGACCCCAACATTTCGCGTCGGGTTTGGAGGGGGATGAAAACTGCCCGCAGGAAAAATTCGGTGCCGTTTGTCGCTTTTTTAGGGGAATTTTTTTAGGGTTTGTGGCTGTGAATAAACCGTGCCGGAGAGCGGGGAGAGTAGGACTCCATGGGTTTGGGGGGATTTGGGGGGATTTGGGGGGATTTGGGGGGTGAGGGATGGGTCCCCTATGGGTCCCCTCGGCCACCCCGCCGCCTCCTTTGTCCCCAACCCGCGGCTTTGAGCGCGGCCGCCGCTTTGTTGGGAGCCTTTGGGAGTGGGGGAATATTCCCAAAGGAAGAAGCGGCGCTGAGATTCCCAGAGCTGCTGTTCCTTCTCCTCCTCCTGCGGCCCCACGACCCCCGGTCCCTGTGCCAGCCCCAGCCGGGCTGGCTCTGTCACACCTGGCCCAGGTGTCCCCTCCGGGCTGGGGACACCGCTGGAGGTGGCAGCAGGAGCCCAGCGCTGGAGGGGATGCTGAAGGGTGACGAGGAGGTTGAACCCTCACTCCAAACAGCCCCCCCAGGCTCAGGGCAGCTCCGGGATGTGCAAAACTCCTTTTATTTTTATTTTTTTGGTCGAAAAACCAGGAGCGGCTCAGCTCCCTGCTGGAAGTCCCCGAGCTGCGACATCTCCTCCTCGTGTCCCCGAGCCGCTGCAGGCCGGGGATGTCCCCGATGTCCCTGCACACCCCAAACACCCCTCTGAACCCCACATCTCCAGATCCACACTCCAGGGGTACCGGGGATGCCTGCCGGGGGTTTGGGGTGGGCTGGGGAGGCGGGGGCAGCCCGGGCTCCCCTCCCCGGGAGCAGCGGGGCTGTGCAGCCGTGCCGGGAGCTCGGGGCTCTGCTCTTGTTTTCTCAGATCGGGCTGTGTTTACTCCCAACACGAGTGACCGCCGTGGCCCCATTACGGCGGCACTGACAGCTCGGCTGACAAGTGCGCTCGCGGCAGGAATGTGAATGCGGCTCGGGCGGGGAACCGGGCCGGGGACGGCCCTGGGCACGGGGACGGGATGGGAGCGCCCTGGGATTGTCCTAGGAGTGTCCGGGGACAGCCCTGGGCACGGGGACGGGATGGGATTGGGGTGGGAGTGCACTGGGAGTGTCCGGGGACAGCCCTGGGCACGGGGACGGGCTGGGATTGCACTGGGACTGTCCTGGGATTGTCCTGGGAGTGCACTGGGGACGGGGACGGGCTGGGATTGCACTGGGAGTGCACTGGGAGTGTCCGGGGACAGCCCTGGGCACGGGGACGGGATGGGAGCGCCCTGGGAGTGCACTGGGAGTGCGCTGGGATGGCACTGGGGAGGGGGACGGGCTGGGAGTGCCCCGGGATTGCACTGGGGTTGTCCTGGGATTGCACTGGGATTGTCCTGAGATTGCGCTGGGGTTGTCCTGGGGAGGGGGACGGGCTGGGAGTGCCCTGGGATTGTCCTGGGAGTGCACTGGGATTGTCCTGGCATTGTCCTGGGGTTGCACTGGGATTGCACTGGGGACGGGGACGGGCTGGGAGTGCACTGGGATTGTACTGGGATTGCCCTGGGATTGCACTGGGACTGTGCTGGGGACGGGGACGGGCTGGGAGTGCACTGGGATTGTACTGGGATTGCACTGGGATTGCACTGGGATGGCACTGGGGAGGGGGACGGGCTGGGATTGCACTGGGATTGCACTGGGATTGCCCTGGGATTTCCCTGGGATCCCACATGTGCTGTGAGCAGTGTGAGGTGCTCTCCCTTTCTGCCTGAACTCAGTGCTGGGATTTCCCAGAGCCTGCCAGGATTGCAGCAGGGTGGGAATGATGGGATTTGTTGGGATTATCCCAACGTGTGAGGGATGGGAGCTTGGTCTCCCTTTCTGCCTGAACTCAGAGCTGGGACCTTGAACAGCTGCTGGGATCCCAGCAGGATGGGAATGACAGGAATCTGAAGGGATTATCCCGTGTTTGGGAAGGGCTGAGCCTTAATCCCAGTTTGGATCCAGTTCTAGTCCCAGTTTGGATCCAACCCTAGTCCCAGTTTGGATCCAACCCTAGTCCCAGTTTGGATCCAGCCCTAGACCCAGCTGGGATCTAGCCTTAATCCCAGTTTGGATCCAGCCCTAGTCCCAGTTTGGATCCAGCCCTAATCCCAGTTGGATCCAGTCCTAGTCCCAGTTTGGATCCAGCCCTAGTCCCAGCTGGAATCCAGCCCTAGGCCCAGCTCAGCTGCTGTTCCTGCACCATCTCAGGGTGGTTTAATCAATCACAGATCATTTCTGCACTGTCCCCCCATTAACCCCCATAGCAAAGTAACTAATTACTCATTAAGGCATGGCAGCTCTCTGGGACAGGACCCTTCACCACAAAGCTCAGCTCCCTGCTCAGGCCTGGGTTAATCTGTGAGCTCTGGGGCCTCGTTACTCATTCATGGGGACCTGACTCATCAAAGGGTTTGGGATGAGGGGACCTCAAGGATCATCCAGTTCCACAGCAGGGACACTCCCACTGTCCCCAATGTCCAACCTGGCCTTGGACACTGCCAGGATCCAGGGAATTCTCTGGGAATTCCAGCCCAGCCCCTCCCCACCCTCCCAGGCAGGAATTCCTTTCCCACATCCCAGCCCAATCTCCCCTTTCCCAGTGAAGCCATTCCCTGTGTCCTGTCCCTCCAGCCCTTGTCCCCAGTCCCTCTCCAGCTCTCCTGGAGCCCCTGCAGGGACTCTGAGCATTCCCTGGCATTTTCCCTTCTCCAGGGGAACATTCCCAGAGCAGAGGGGCTCCACAATCCTGGCAGCATTTCCATGAGCTCCTCTGGGCTCTCTGCAGCAGCTCCACGTGCTCCTGGATTTGGGATGCAGGGCTGGGGCAGCTCTGCAGGTGGGGTCTGACCTGAGGGGCAGAATCCCCCGGGCTGGAGCTGCTTCTGAGGCCACCAAAGCCAGAGGGGACATGGATAAAAATGTGACAGCAGAGGGACAGGAGGGGGACAGGCAGCAGGAGGAGACTCTGTGAGGACTCTGCCAGCTCAGCAGAAAGGAATTTAATGTTCCAACACTCTCAGGCTCATCCTGCACGTCCCAGCATCTCTCCAAGACATCCCAAACCCTCCTGATTTTTGGCAGAGGGACCCTGTGCAGGGGGGATGTGTCCCCAAGGGCATCTCCAGGGCAGGATGGGGGTCCCTGTGTGCTCCACAGCCCTCTCTGTCCCCCCGTGCAGGGTCAGCAGCTCCTGGACCTTCACCCTGGGCAAAGGCAGCTGCTGCTGGGGCTGGCACTCAGGAAAAGCCGAGCTCAGCAATTCTGGGCACTGTGACACCGAGCTGGGGACACTGCTGGGAGCTCCTGCTGAGCCCCGGCCAGCAGCTGGGATTTGGGAGGTCAGGGGTGAGCTGCCTTTCATTTGGGGTGGCTTTGGGGGGGATTTAGGGGCTCAGCCCCGCTGCTGGCCCCCGGCTCTGCTCACAGCCAGGGTAACCAAACCCTGCAGCGGTTTTGGCTCCTGTGTGACCCAGCCCAGCCCAGCCCAGCCCGGGCACAAAGGGCACAGTGTGTCCCCAGCGCGGGGAGGGGGCTGGGGAGGGTCCCCCGGGGGGCTGGGGTCACTCAGGCGGGCGGTGTCACCCCAAAGCATTGCCCTTGTGCCCCAAACTGCTCCTGGGGCCATCTCGGGGCTTTGTGCTGCATTTTTTAGGGATTTCAGCCACGGAGGCACCTGCAGAGCTGCTGCTGCAGCCTCACCCCCCTGCTCAGGGGGATGGAAAAGCAGGAAAAGGATGGAAAAGTAGGAAAAGGAGGAAAGGCCCTACACGGGTTTTGCTGCAGCAGGCAGGGTGGGAACTTGTGGAATTTGGGGGATTCAGAGCTGCCTGGAGGGACACCCCGGGTTTGGAGGATTTTTGGGCTGATGTGATTCCCAGCAGGGAGAACAGAATCCCTGGGATTGAGGAGGGGATGGAGGAGAGGGGGGATCATTTCAGGGCTCATCCCCAGCCCTGCCCAGGAGGCAGCGCTGCCCAAATCCCGTGGGGACACACGAATCCACCGGGACACACCTGCCCAGGTGAGCTGGGAGCTCCTGGAATTAGGAGAGCTCTGGAGAGCTCCAAACTCCTTCGTTTTTAACACCCTTCTGTATTTGCCCTACTCCAGCCTCTGGCAAAGCGGGGACGCGGATTTTTAATTAAAAATGAGCAGCCAAGGGGTCGGGCAGAGGCTCCAGCCCCGCTCCATCCCCTCCCCACATCCCGCTGCTCCTCCAGAGCCATTCCCGGCTCCCCGCTCGGTTCCCCGGTCTCGGCACGCCCTCAGCTGGTGACTGGAAATGTCGGGAAAGGGAAATAAAATCTTCTGTGATATTTGGCATCGCGCAGAACCCACCGGGGCACGGACTGGCTCCCCGGGGAGGGAACGACGGCATCCCGGGAATGTTGGTATGTATAGAATCCTGGTACCCAGAGAATCCTGGAACCAGAGAATCCTGGATCCCAGAGAATCCTGGATCCCAGAGAATCCTGGAACCAGAGAATCCTGGAACCAGAGAATCCTGGATCCCAGAGAATCCTGGAACCAGAGAATCCTGGATCCCAGAGAATCCTGGAACCAGAGAATCCTGGAGCCCAGAGAATCCTGGATCCCAGAAAATCCTGGAACACTGAGAGTCCTGGTACCCAGAGAATCCTGGAACCCAGAGAATCCTGCAACCAGAGAATCCTGGAACCCAGAGAGTCCTGGAACCAGAGAATGCTGGAATCCAGAGAGTCCTGGAACCAGAGAATCCTGGAACACAGAGAATCCCGGAACCCAGAGAATCCTGGAACACAGAGAATCCTGGAACCAGAGAATCCTGGAACCAGAGAATCCTGGATGATCCCAGAGAATGCTGGTACCCAGAGAATCCTGGAACCCAGAGAATCCTGGAACCCAGAGTGCCCTGGAACCAGAGAATCCTGGATCCCAAAGACTCCTGGAACCCAGAGAATCCTGGAACCCAGAGTGCCCTGGAACCAGAGAATCCTGGATCCCAAAGACTCCTGGAACCCAGAGAATCCTGGAACCAGAGAATCCTGGAACCCAGAGAATCCTGGATCCCAAAGAATCCTGGATCCCAAAGAATCCTGGATCCCAAAGAATCCTGGAGCCCTGAGTGATGCTGGTACCCAGAGAATCCTGGAACCAGAGAATCCTGGAGCCCTGAGTGATGCTGGCACCCAGGTGATTTTGGTACCCAGACACGCTTCTACCCAGGGCAAGTTGGCACCCAGGGGATTTTGGCACCTGGAGGATGTTGGTACCCAAAGATGCTGGTACCCAGGGGATGCTGGTACCCAAAAAATGTTGGTACATGGGAGATGTTGGTACCCAGGGTGATGCAGATACCCAGAGGATGTTGGTACCTGGTGGACTTTGGTATCCAGGTGATATTTGTACCCAGGGCATGTTGGTACCTGGTGGATGTTGGCACTCAGGGGATGCTGGTACCCAGGGATCCCAGAGCAATCCCAACACCAAACAGAGAAATGGGGACATTGAGGGGACAAAACCCCAAAAATGAAACCTGGGGACGGCCTCAGTGTGATCAGCTCCTCCCTGGAACTGTGAGCATGAGATTTAACAGGGAAATTGGGGTGGGAAATCACATCCATGGTGTTTGTGCTTGGGATGTCCTGGGGTGTGCAGCCTCCCCTTGGAGCAGATGTGGAGCTTCCTCAGGGGGCTCCACCATGGATTTTTGCTCCTGCTTCTTGTGGGGAGAGAGAAATGAGGCTGGAAAATGATCCAGGGCCCGGCACAAGGGACATGGATCTGTCACAGCAGGGTCAGAGGAGGTCCTGGAGCTGCTGCAGGGCTGGAGCCAGGCTGGGAGAGCTGGGAATGTTCCCCTGGAGAAGGGAAAATGCCAGGGAATGCTCAGAGTCCCTGCAGGGGCTCCAGGAGAGCTGGAATTGGGGACAAGGGCTGGAGGGACAGGACACAGGGAATGGCTTCACTGGGAAAGGAGAGATTGGGAAGCTCTCAGGTGAGACCCAGACCCCAAAAGAATATTCCTGCCCAGGAGGGGATGGGAAAAACCCACAGGATGAGGAGAGGGGGCAGATTTCAGCAGCAATTCCCAGCCCACAGAAACCCCAGCAGGAACCAAATCCCAGAACAACATTCCCATTCCTGCTGGAGCAGCAGAGGGATTTTTGCTGATGAAAGTTTCCCAGGCAGGGAGGAAAGCTGAAAGCAGGGAGCAGGGCTGGCTGGGGAGTTGGGATTTAGGAGCTTTCCAGGATTAAATGAACACAGAATTAATGAAAGGGCTCAGAGAGGGCAGGACACGACTCCAGGAGGGAATTCTGGTGAACCCAGCTTAACTCAGGATCCTCCTCCCACCCTGACAGGAATTCACCCACCCTTAAAGACAGCAGAAACCCCAGAGCAAACTTTAAAATTGATAATTTTAATGATTGGACAGCCAGGGCAACAAAATCTGAGCTGCAGGGCTGGGTGGAGGGGGCACAGAGGGGCACTGGGCATTTCCAGGGTGGGGCTTCAAAGTAATTTTCTGCATCAGCTTTCCAGAAGAAAACCTCTGTGTGTCTGTGCCTCCTGGAATCTGATGGAAAAGTGACAAAAAACCTCCATAAATGATTAAAAGGAAGGGGCAGAAGCCCCAAAGCAAGGCTTGGACCCAAAACCTGCCACAGGAGCAGGGCAGGAACTCAGGTTTCCCTGAGCTGGTGGCCCCAGGTAGGCCCCCAAAATTCCCCAAATTCCCGATTTCTCCAAGGCCAGCTCCCTCTCCTGGCGATTCCTGCTCTTGCTGCACCTTTACCCAGGATTCAGACAGGAGTGGGAGCCCCTGGTGAGCAGGGCACAGAGCTGGGGGGCTCTGAGGGGACATTGCCACCAGCCCAGCCCCAGGGGTGGCTCCTTGGGGACCTGGAGCTGCGGGGCAGAGGGGACAGAATGGGGACAGAACAGGGACAGCACGGGGACACAGCTCACACACACTGTTGGTGGCTTCTTTGGGGCTGGCAGACACCCCTGGGCTGCCACAAACTCCTGTGCAGGGCACTGGGAACCTTCCAGGGCCATTCCTGTGCTCCCAAACCCCCAGAACTGAGGGATTTGGGATTCCAGCTCCTGCCAGGAACCTTCCAGAGCCATTCCTGTGCTCCCAAACCCCCAGAACTGAGGGATTTGGGATTCCAGCTCCTGCCAGGAACCTTCCAGAGCCATTCCTGTGCTCCCAAACCCCCAGAACTGAGGGATTTGGGATTCCAGCTCCTGCCAGGAACCTTCCAGAGCCATTCCTGTGCTCCCAAACCCCCAGAACTGAGGGATTTGGGATTCCAGCTCCTGCCAGGAACCTTCCAGAGCCATTGCTCTGCTCCCAAACCCCCAGAACTGAGGGATTTGGGATTCCAGCTCCTGCCAGGAACCTTCCAGAGCCATTGCTCTGCTCCCAAACCCCCAGAACTGAGGGATTTGGGATTCCAGCTCCTGCCAGGAGCCTTCCAGGGCCATTCCTGTGCTCCCAAACCCCCAGAACTGAGGGATTTGGGATTCCAGCTCCTGCCAGGAACCTTCCAGGGCCATTCCCCTGCTCCCAAACCCCCAGAACTGAGGGATTTGGGATTCCAGCTCCTGCCAGGAGCTGCTGCCCAACCCCAAAAGGCCACCAGGGGTGTTTAGAAGGCACACAGAGGTGTCTCAAAACTTCCCAATTTAAACAAAGTGCTGCTGGAGGCTCCAGGGAAAGGCTGAGCTGGAAGCAAAGCAAAGCTCAGATGTCATAGAAATCCACGTGAGCTCCAGAGGGAAAGGAATCCTCCTGCAGGAGCTGCAGCAGCTTCTGGGCTGACACAGAGCTGTTGATGAGCTGCCCCTGCTCCTGCATTCTCTGGAATTTCTGGCGCATGCCGAGGTCTCCAGTCCTGGTCCGGGCCAGGAGCTGCATGTCTGTGTCCAGAGGCCCTGGGAACAGAAAAAAAATCACCAAAAAATCACTCAAGGAGAAAAAATAATCCAGGGTTCGTTTTCACCTCTGGAGGCAGGCTGGGAATGTTCCCCTGGAGAAGGGAAAATGCCAGGGAATGCTCAGAGTCCCTGCAGGGGCTCCAGGAGAGCTGGAGAGGGACTGGGGACAAGGGCTGGAGGGACAGGACACAGGGAATGGCTTCGCTGGGAAAGGGGAGATTGGGCTGGGATGTGGGCAAGGAATTCCTGCCTGGGAGGGTGGGGAGGGGCTGGGCTGGAATTCCCAGAGCAGCTGGGGCTGCCCCTGGATCCCTGCAGTGTCCAAGGCCAGGTTGGACACTGGGGACAGTGGGAGGTGTCCCATGGCAGGGAAGGGATGGGATGGGATGGGATTTTGGGATGGGATGGGATGGGATGGGATGGGATGGGATGGGATGGGATCCATAGGATGGGATCCATGGCATGGGATGGGATGGGATCCATGGGATGGGATTTAAAGTCCCTTCCCATCCAGCCCAGCCTGGAATTCCACAATCCTGACAGAAAAGCTGAGAGCCAGAGTTTTGAGTCCAGCTGCTCCTTCCAACACAGGGAAAAATTAAAATACATATTTTTAAAAAGGATCCAGGATCCCACTTGTGCTGCTCAGGAACAGGGCTGGGCTGCAGGAACCCCCATTCCCAACAGGAATAAGCAGCAGGGATCTGCTCCCCTCACCTGGGGCATAGCTGAGCACACGGAGGCCGGGCTCCTCCACTGCCAGCACCCTGAACATCATGTCCCGAGCAGCCTTGGCAGCACAGTACAGAGCCCAGCTGGGGAAGGGCTCCCTGGCACACAGGGAGGAGATGTTCACCACAGTCCTGCTGCAGCCAGGCCGTGCCCCAAAGGCCCTCAGGGCCGTGGAGGTGAGGCACAGAGCAGAGCTGATGTTGAAGGAGAAGTAGGTGTTGATCTCCTGCAGGTCGCTGAGGTCCTGGAAGGATTTGGAGATGTCGCCCAAGGAGCCTGGGAATCACAAATGTGGAGTGGTTTGGGGTGGGTGGGATCTTAAAGAATGTCCAGTTCTCCCCTGCCATGGAAGGGACAGCTCCCATTGTCCCAGGGCGCTCCAAGCCCTGTCCAGGCTGGCCTGGGACACTTCCAGAAAGTGGGAAAAGGAGTTTTTACCACACTACAGATGCCTTTGGCTCCCACATTCCACACCCAACCCTTCCAGAGCTTTGTCAGGTCCCACAGCAGCCTGAGAGCCCAGCCCAGCCCATTTCAGGTCACACTGACCCAGGGGACAGTGACCTGCCACCCCCTGCCAACACAAACAGCTCCCAGCCTGCAGCACAATGTCCCCAAGGGCCACCACGGGCCCTGCTGCAGCTCCTGTGCCAGCAGAGCCCCAAATCCTGGAGCACCCGCTCCCTATGGGAACCCAGGGGGGGTTTTGGCCATCATGGGTAAAAAGGGCATGGAAGGAAAAAAAGGCACGAGGAAGGATCCACAGGGTGGGGCTGGAAGTTCGTCTGAAGGTTTGGATTTGGGGAGGTGTGAAAGTTTGGATTTGGGGAGCTCTGAAGGTTTGGATTTGGGGAGGTGTGAAAGTTTGGATTTGGGGAGCTCTGAAGGTTTGGATTTGGGGAGGTCTGCAGGTTTGGATTTGGGGAGCAGGGGGATAAGAAGGTGCAGGAAGGGAACCAACAGTTCCTACAGCACAGAAAATCCTCGAGAGCAGCAAAGCACTGCCATGGACCCGCCCCCAATTAATTCCAATAATAATAATAATAATAATAATAATAATAATAATAATAATAATAATAATATAATATGATAATAATGATAATGATAATAATAATGATAATAATAATAATGATAATAATAATGATAATAATAATAATGATAATAATAATATGACGATAATAATAATAATAATAATATGACAATAATAATAATAATAATAAACCAACAGCCAGACAGGGTGAAATCCCCGCAGCTCCTTCACTCTTTTGGGATATTTGCTGGCACCCCAAGCCCGAAATGAATCCCGGAGCGAGCGGGGCTGAGCCGGCTGTCCCTGGGGACCGAGGCCAGCGGCTCGGGGAGGGGACAGGCGGGGACATCCCAGCTCTTACCGGCGTTGTTGATCAGGAGGAGGCGGCCGAAGGACGAGTCCTGCAGCAGCTCCCGCAGGGCAGCGCTCGCCCTCCGCATCCCCTCCTCGGAGCCCAGGTCAGCGGGCACGCACTGCACCCGCAGCCCGGGGCCACCCCCGGTGCCATTCCCGGTGCCATTCCCGGTGTCACTCCCGGTGTCACTCCCGGTGGCCCCGGAGCGCAGCTCGCTCGCCAGCTCGCCCAGCGCATCCTCGGAACGCGCCAGCAGCAGCAGCACCGAGCCGGGCCCGAGCTGCGGGGCCAGGAGCCGAGCCAGGCTGCGGCCGAAGCCGCGGGAAGCGCCGGTCACCACGCAGGCGGTGCCGGCCCACGGTCCCGGTCCCTGTCCCTGTCCCTGTCCCGATCCCGATCCCGGTCCCGGCTCCATCCCGGAACCCAGCGCAGGGGGCGTGGGAACGCGCCTGCCCACGTGACCCGCCCCATTCATGCCCCCGCGGTTTGTGAATGGCGGCTCCGAGCGCGCGGGCGGCGCCGCCGCTTCTGATTGGTCAGCGCTGAGGGGCGCGGGGGGGGCGTGGTCGGAGCGGGGCGCCCCCTTGCGGCCGCCGTGAGGGGATGCGGCCTGCGTGAGGGAGCGGGACCGGGAACGGGAAAAGGAACGGGAATGGGAACGGGAACGGGAAAAGGAGCAGGAATGGGAACGGGACCGGGAAAAGGAACCGGAATGGGACTGGGAAAAAGAGCAGGAACGGCACCGGGATCGGAGGCAGCAGCAGGATGGGGAGCAGGCCCGCTAATGTGGCTGTGCCCCCCCTGCCCGCAGCGCGGCCGCCCTTGGCCTTTCCCCCGTTACGTTCGTTTCAATGCACTTTTCAATATATCTTAAATCTTAAAAAAAAAATAAAATTCTTACTCCTTTTAAAAAATATGTATTTTATTTTTTATTTAAAAATATGTATTTTATTTTTTATTTTAAAATATGTATTTTATTTTTTATTTTAAAAATATGTATTTTATTTTTTATTTTTAAATATGTATTTTATTTTTTATTTTAAAATATGTATTTTATTTTTTATTTTTAAATATGTATTTAATTTTTTTCCCCCACTGATGTAAATTCTCTGTCCCTCCTGCAGGACCTTCCCTCCCCTTTTCCCTCTGCAATCCCGAATTTTGGCACCGGTGCTTTGCTATGGCATAAAACCCCTCTCTGATCACAAAAAGCCCTGAAATCCTTTTTTAAAAATTAAATATCTCTGTGCAGAAGGGGCAGACAGCTTTGCAGGAGGTTTTTTCCAGGGAATACCTGGTTGGTAAGGAAGGAGCTGGCAGCAGGGGTTGGGTTCCCAGCTGTTCAGTGCGAGCCCAGATGGTTTCAGGCAGGTAATGGAAAAGGATTTCACTCCATTAATCAGCCACAGGCACTCTAGTAAAGCATTAAAAATTCATGGCATGGCAAAAACCCAACAGCACTATTTGTTTTGTTAAAGCAAATCTTACACATTCGGCGAAATTAAGATCATCAGCAAAAAAAAAAAAAAGAAAAAAAAAAGACAGCAAATGTGTATTTTTTTCACAAGTAGCTTCTTGATGGCAGAACTTGATTCAGTCACTGCCAGTTCTCCCCTTCCCAGTTTGGCAGCTCCAGATCCTGCATCCATCAGGATTTCCTGCATCCATCAGGATTTCTGCATCCATCAGGATTTACTGCATCCATCAGGATTCCTGCATCCATCAGGATTTACTGCATCCATCAGGATTCCTACATCCATCAGAATTTCCTGCATCCATCAGGATTTACTGCATCCATCAGGATTCCTGCATCCCTCAGAATTTCCTGCATCCATCAGGATTCCTGCATCCATCAGGATTTACTGCATCCATCAGGATTCCTGCATCCATCAGGATTCCTGCATCCATCAGGATTGCAACATCCATCAGGATTTCCTGCATCCATCAGGATTCCTGCATCCATCAGGATTCCTGCATCCATCAGGATTGCAACATCCATCAGGATTCCTGCATCCATCAGTGTTCCTGCATCCATCAGGATTCCTGCATCCATCAGGATTTCCTGCATCCATCAGGATTGCTACATCCATCAGGATTCCTGCATCCATCAGGATTCCTGCATCCCTCAGGATTCCTGCATCCCTCAGGATTCCTGCATCCATCAGGATTTCCTGCATCCACCAGGGTTCCTACATCCATCAGGATTGCAACATCCATCAGGATTTCTGCATCCATCAGTGGCAGCTCCAGATCCTGCATCCATCAGGATTTCCTGCATCCATCAGGATTGCTACATCCATCAGGATTCCCTGTATCCATCAGGATTCCTGCATCCATCAGGATTTCCTGCATCCCTCAGGATTTCCTGCATCCATCAGGATTCCTGCATCCATCAGGATTTACTGCATCCATCAGGATTCCTGCATCCCTCAGGATTTACTGCATCCATCAGGATTCCTGCATCCATCAGGATTCCTTCATCCATCACGATTCCTGCATCCATCAGGATTCCTGAATCCATCAGGATTCCTACATCCATCAGGATTCCTGCATCCATCAGGATTTACTGCATCCATCAGGGTTCCTGCATCCATCAGGATTTCCTGCATCCATCAGGATTCCTGCGTCCATCAGGATTTCCTGCATCCATCAGGATTCCTGCATCCATCAGGATTCCTGCATCCACCAGGGTTCCTACATCCATCAGGATTTATTGCATCCATCAGGATTCCTGAATCCATCAGGATTTCCTATATCCATCAGGATTGCAACATCCATACGGATCCCTGCATCCATCAGGATTTCCACATCCATCAGGATTCCTGCATCCATCAGGATTCCTGCCCTGCTTCCCAGCAGGGAATGGCCAGCGTTTTCTGGATTCCTTTTGGCACTCAGCTCTTCCATCAGGAGATTCCTGATCCCTGCAAGGCTGGAATTACCTTGGGATGTACAGTAATTTCACGATTATAAACCACACTGAGAATAAACCGCACTTCCACATCATCCCTGGAGCTCCGGAGGGAAACTGCACCTTGTACAGGAGCACTGCTCCAACTGAGCCACATCTGTCACTGCAGGAGGATGCAGCCACCATGGAATGGGACTGCTGCCAACACCCTGCCTGACGGGTGTCAGGCTGTACTCTGACTGTGTCAGGGTTTGGGGTTTGTTCTTTGTAGTGCTGTATTTCTATTTTAATTTCCCTAGTAAAGAACTGTTATTCCTAATTCCCATATCTTTGCCTGAGAGCCCCTTGATTTCAAAATTACAATAATTTGGAGGGAGGGGGTTTACATTCTCCATTTCAAAGAGAGGGTCCTGCCTTTCTCAGCAGACACCTGTCCTCCAAACTAAAACAGCAACTTTTCATTCTTTGTCCATATATCAGCCACACCTGATTATAAGCTGCACTTCAGGTTCAGACCAAAATTTTAGTCCAAATGATGCAGCTTATAATTGTGAAATTGCTGTACTCCTGCTAATGGCAGGGTTTTCAGGGCACTTCCAACCCAAACCATTCTGTGCTTCCAAGCAGGAGGGAGGATTTTGTTTTTAGCTGCTAAAAGTTGCTCCTGCTAAATTAAATTTTAAATCAGTGGTGAGCAAATGAGCCCAAGAGCTGGAGCTGGAGAGCAGAGAAATCATCATGGAATCCCAGAATTTGGGTTGGAAGGGATGTTAAAGATCATCCCATCCCTGCCATGGACACTGTCCCAGGGGGATCCAGCCTGGCCTGGGGCACTGCCAGGGATCCAGGGGCAGCCCCAGCTGGATCCTGCAGCTGGGATGAGCCCAGATTTAAGCCTGGCTTGGCCTCGTGCCCGCCTGTCCCTGCTGGAACCCCCTGGAAAATCCAGCAGGGAGAGGGGAAGTGGGAGAGGAGGAAGAAAAGCCAGGAGATGTTGCAGGAGTTCACCAAACCAGTGCACAAAATGCAACCCCCAAATAAACACAACGAGCAAGAGGTTGTTAAAAACAACAAAAAAGGAAATAAATTCTGATCGTGGTGTTGCTCCAGGGATTTGGGGAGTCATGGACAGAGGCTGATTGTTGAATCAGAAAAGAATTTGCACACGAGGTTTCTCCAGCTCCCTGACCCATCACATTGATTTTTTTAGGAAGTTTTGGCTCACTGGGGAAGTTCTGGAGGCCTGGACATCACTGTGAGTCAGTAATTAAAAGGGGGAGATTTTAAAGCATTACCAGGCTGTTGTCAGCTCCATAAAACCCAATTCTATGGAGCTTCATGAGGAGGAAATTAAAGGAAAATAAAAGGGTTAATGGGAATCGAATCTGTCAGGCAAAGCCAATCTCAGTTTTTAGGATTATGAGCTGGGCAGAGCCACCTTTGCTTGCCTTGCCCGATGATTTGATGAATAAATCCCAACAATACCCATTCCGTGGCTGGGGAGAAGGAAGAAATAAATAAACTTCTTGTGGACAGGCTCTCAAAGGGGACAAAGTTAAACAATAAAGGACAAATCCCAGGCAGGCGCCGGCAGTGAATATTCATGGCAAGGTGACAAATGCCTGGGGACAAAGAGTGGAGCTCTCCTTAGGGAATGGGACATTCTATTCCGTGCTGAGGGAGCTGGAGGTGGTGATGGGGTGACCAGCAGGGCTGGTGGCCACACAGCAGCGGGGAGGAGCGGATGGATGGGTGGGGTTCCATTTGGGTTTTGCTTTTGGGGACCGTTTGATTTCTGTTCCTTGTGTCAGGAAAATGAATCCACAAACACCAGAGGTTGATGTCCAAAAAAAGGAGCCAGAGGAGTCCTTTTGGTTTATGTGGATAAAGGGAGAGACCATGGGGCATCTCTCAGATTTTTGGAGGCTCAGCCTCCTTTTTATCCCAATTTCCCTCTCTCCTTCCCCATGGCTTTGAGAGGCACAGACTTCCCAAACACTGATACCTGAGCTTCCCCTCTCATGCACAACCCTCCCTTTTCATTTCTAATTCTTATGGAATTCATGGTTTTACCCCATTGCTTCTTTCATCGGGCTGGGAAAGCTGGGAGTGTTCACCTGGAGAGGAGAAGGATCAGGGAAAATTTACTTCAGCCTTCCAGTGCTAAAAGGGGTTAGAGAACAGAGGGAGAGCGACTTTTTATACAGGCACAGGGTGGTAGGATGAGGGAAATGGTTTAAATTAAACCAGGAGAGATTTATGATGGGATATTGGGAAAGAATTCCTGCCTGGGAGGGTGGGGAGGGGCTGGGCTGGAATTCCCAGATTTGCTGGGGCTGCCCCTGGATCCCTGCAGTGTCCAAGGTCAGGTTGTGACAGTGGGAATGTCCCTGCCATGGATGGGATGGGATGGGATGGGATGGGATGGGATACAGGGATGGGATACAGGGATGGGATACAGGGATGGGATACAGGGATGGGATACAGGGATGGGATACAGGGATGGGATACAGGGATGGGATACAGGGATGGGATACAGGGATGGGATACAGGGATGGGATACAGGGATGGGATACAGGGATGGGATACAGGGATGGGATACAGGGATGGGATACAGGGATGGGATACAGGGATGGGATACAGGGATGGGATACAGGGATGGGATGGGATGGGATGGATGGGATGGGATGGGATGGATGGGATGGGATGGGATGGGATGGGATGGGATGGGATGGGATGGGATGGGATGGGATGGGATGGGATGGGATGGGATGGGATGGGATGGGATGGGATGGGATGGGATGGGATGGGATGGGATGGGATGGGATGGGATGGGATGGGATGGGATGGGATGGGATGGGATGGGATGGGATGGGATGGGATGGGATGGGATGGGATGGGATGGGATGGGATGGGATGGGATGGGATGGGATGGGATGGGATGGGATGGGATGGGATGGGATGGGATGGGATGGGATGGGATGGGATGGGATGGGATGGGATGGGATGGGATGGGATGGGATGGGATGGGATGGGATGGGATGGGATGGGATGGGATGGGATGGGATGGGATGGGATGGGATGGGATGGGATGGGATGGGATGGGATGGGATGGGATGGGATGGGATGGGATGGGATGGGATGGGATGGGATGGGATGGGATGGGATGGGATGGGATGGGATGGGATGGGATGGGATGGGATGGGATGGGATGGGATGGGATGGGATGGGATGGGATGGGATGGGATGGGATGGGATGGGATGGGATGGGATGGGATGGATGGGATGGGATGGGATGGGATGGGATGGGATGGGATGGGATGGGATGGGATGGGATGGGATGGGATGGGATGGGATGGGATGGGATGGGATGGGATGGGATGGGATGGGATGGGATGGGATGGGATGGGATGGGATGGGATGGGATGGGATGGGATGGGATGGGATGGGATGGGATGGGATGGGATGGGATGGGATGGGATGGGATGGGATGGGATGGGATGGGATGGGATGGGATGGGATGGGATGGGATGGATGGGATGGGATGGGATGGGATGGGATGGGATGGGATGGGATGGGATGGGATGGGATGGGATGGGATGGGATGGGATGGGATGGGATGGGATGGGATGGGATGGGATGGGATGGGATGGGATGGGATGGGATGGGATGGGATGGGATGGGATGGGATGGGTTTTAATGTCCTTCCCAACCCAAACCATCCACTGATTTTAAATTCCAGTCTCTGTGATTTAAAATTCCCGTCTCTGTGCCCAAGCCCCTTGCACCACAACCTCCTGGGCCGAACCACCTCCTCACATCAAATCCAATTCCTGAAATTTGTGCCAGCACCGGGGGAGCCCCGGAGCGGACCCGGCGCTGGTGGCGGTCACATCCCGTAATTAAACCCAGCACGGATCCTTACCGACCTTGTTTAAACCCGTCTGACACCGCAGGGAGATCCGCTGCCCGCAGCAGCGCTGGCTCAGCAAAACCCCGCTAATTTCAGTGATAACAATCGCTGATAATGAACAATCCCCGTGTCTGCTGGCGGCACCCCCGGAGGTCACTGCTGGGAATTCCTGCAGGGATTGTCCCTGTGATCCCATGGGGGAAATGCTGGGAATTCCTGCAGGGATTGTCCCTGTGATCCCATGGGCACTGCTGGGAATTCCTGCAGGGATTGTCCCTGTGATCCCATGGGGACACTGCTGGGAATTCCTGCAGGGATTGTCCCTGTGATCCCATGGGGAAATGCTGGGAATTCCTGCGGGGATTGTCCCTGTGATCCCATAGAGGAAAACTGGGAATTCCTGCAGGGATTGTCCCTGTGATCCCATGGGGACACTGCTAGGAATTCCTGCAGGGATTGTCCCTGTGATCCCATGGGGACACTGCTGGGAATTCCTGCAGGGATTGTCCCTGTGATCCCATGGGGCACTGCTGGGAATTCCTGCAGGGATTGTCCCTGTGATCCCATGGGACATTGCTGGGAATTCCTGCAGGGATTGTCCCTGTGATCCCATGGGGGAAATGCTGGGAATTCCTGCAGGGATTGTCCCTGTGATCCCATGGGACATTGCTGGGAATTCCTGCGGGGATTGTCCCTGTGATCCCATGGGAAAATGCTGGGAATTCCTGCAGGGATTGTCCCTGTGATCCTGTGAGGGAAAGCTGGGAATTCCTGCGGGGATTGTCCCTGTGATCCCATGGGGGAAATGCTGGGAATTCCTGCAGGGATTGTCCCTGTGATCCTGTGAGGGAAAGCTGGGAATTCCTGCAGGGATTGTCCCTGTGATCCCATGGGGGAAATGCTGGGAATTCCTGCAGGGATTGTCCCTGTGATCCCATGGGGGAAATGCTGGGAATTCCTGCAGGGATTGTCCCTGTGATCCCATGGGGGAAATGCTGGGAATTCCTGCAGGGATTGTCCCTGTGATCCCATGGGGCACTGCTGGGAATTCCTGCAGGGATTGTCCCTGTGATCCCATGGGGCATTGCTGGGAATTCCTGCGGGGATTGTCCCTGTGATCCTGTGGGGGAAATGCTGGGAATTCCTGCAGGGATTGTCCCTGTGATCCCATGGGGAAATGCTGGGAATTCCAGGAGGGGACACCGGGGGGATTTGGGATCTGGGAACAGGGACAGGACACAGGGAACAGCTCAGGGTGGGAATTGGGGAGTTTTTCCATGGAAAGGGGGGTCAGAGATTGGCAGTGCCCAGGAATCCCCATCCCTGAGGGATTTCCAAGCCCTGTGGATGTGTCCCTTGGGGACAGGGGTGGCACTGCTGTAGGACTCTGATCTTTGAGCTCTTTTCCAGCCTCAGTGGCTCTGAGTTTTCAGCAGGCTCTGCTCACTCCTCCTGCATTTACCCAGTCATGGTTTGTTTTGGGGAGCTCTTTTATCCCCTTTTCATTTCATTAAGTGACAACAGAGGTGTCCTGCCCTTGGCAGGGAGGTTGGAACGAGATGATCTTTATGGTTCCTTCAACCCCAACCATTCCATAATTCCACATTATTTAATTTATAATTCCGCATTATTTAGTTTATAATTCTGCATTATTTAATTAATAATTCCATATTATTTAATTAATAATTCCACATTATTTAATTCATTCCACATTATTTAGTTTATAATTCCACATTATTTGATTAATAATTCCACGTTATTTAATTAATAATTCCGCGTTATTTAATTAATAATTCCATATTATTCAATTAATAATTCCACACTATTTAATTTATAATTCCACACTATTTAATTTATAATTCTGCATTATTTAATTAATAATTCCGCATTATTTAATTAATAATTCTGTATTATTTAATTTATAATTCCACACTATTTAGTTTATAATTCCACATTATTTAATTAATAATTCCACGTTATTTAATTAATAATTCCACGTTATTTAATTAATAATTCCTCATTATTTAATTAATAATTCCTCATTATTTAATTTATAATTCCGCATTATTTAATCAATAATTCCACGTTATTTAATTTATAATTCCGCATTATTTAATTAATAATTCCATGTTATTTAATTAATAATTCCACACTATTTAATTAATAATTCCACATTATTTAATTAATAATTCCACACTATTTAATTAATAATTCCGCATTATTTAATGAATAATTCCGTGTCATTTAATTAATAATTCAGCATTATTTAATTAATAATTCTGCATGATTTAATTTATAATTCCACATTATTTAGTTTATAATTCCACATTATTTAATCAATAATTCCACGTTATTTAATTTATAATTCCGCATTATTTAATTAATAATTCCACATTGTTTAATTAATAATTCCGCACTATTTAATTAATAATCCCACATTATTTAAACCAGCGCCTTCACAAGCAGCAGCGAGGGAGGCCCCAGATGTGCTCACACAACTGGAATATTTGATTTTATTTTCTCCCAGCAGGTGGAACAGCCAAAGCAAAGGCAGGAGCCCTCGGTGTGACCGGGATCGCTGTGACATTCCCGAGCCAGGACAGCCCGATAAGGCGCGGCTGGGAACGGGACATCCAGCGCTGTTTTCCCAGCACAGACCGATACCGGAGCACACAGCTGCTCCCAGAGGGAGGCACGGCAGCGAGGAGACCTTGGCACCGGGCTGCTCCTGCTTTGGGAGGAGGATTCGCTGTCCTTGGAGCCGCAGCTGCCGGGGACGGAGCGGGCGGGGGCTGCGGTGGGGCGGGTCCAGCTCGGGGTCTGCAGGAGCTCCTTCTGCCAGGGAGATGTGTGTTAACAAAATATTACAGACCATTCCAGATCATTCCGGACCATTACAGACCATTCCAAACCATTCCAGACCATTCCAAACCATTCCGGACCATCCCAGACCATTACAGACCACTCCAAACCATTACAGACCATTGCAAACCATTCCAGACCATTCCAAAACATTCCAAACCATTACACACCATTCCAAACCATTCCAGACCATTCCAGACCATTACAGACCATTCCAAACTATTACAGACCATTCCAGACCACTCCAAACCATTACAGACCATTAGAAATCATTCCAGACTATTAGAAACTATTCCAGACCATTCCAAACCATTCCAGACCACTCCAAACCATTACAGACCATTCCAGACCATTCCGGACCATTCCAGACCATTCCAAACCATTCCAGACCATTACAGACCATTAGAGACCATTCCAAAACATTCCAAACCATTCCAGACCATTCCGGACCATTACAGACCATTCCAAACCGTCCCAGACCATTCCAAACCATTCCAGACCATTCGAAACCATTCCAAACCATTCCAGACCATTCCAGACCATTCCAAACCATTCCAAACCATTCCAAACCATAACAAACCATTCCAAACCATTCCAAACTGTTACAAACCATTCCGTGTGGGAGAGGAGGGGTGGGAGCAGCTTTGAGATGAGGCTCAATGTCTCAGGTTTGTCACAGAGCGGGGGCTCCTGAAACAGAGCAGAGGGAGTTCCCGGAGTTTGGGTTTATTTCAAACCCTCATTCCTGAAACAGGCAAGGGGGAGTTCCCGAAGTTTGGGTTTATTTCAAATCTTCACTCCCGAAACAGGCAAGGGGGAGTTCCCGAAGTTTGGGGTTTATTCCAAATCCTGAAACAGGCAAGGGGGAGTTCCCGAAGTTTGGGTTTATTCCAAATCCTGAAACAGGCAAGGGGGAGTTCCCGAAGTTTGGGTTTATTTCAAATCTTCACTCCCGAAACAGGCAAGGGGGAGTTCCCGAAGTTTGGGGTTTATTTCAAAGCCTGAAACAGGCAAGGGGGAGTTCCCGAAGTTTGGGTTTATTTCCAACACTGAAACAGGCAAGGGGGAGTTCCCGAAGTTTGGGTTTATTTCAAAGCCTGAAACAGGCAAGGGGGAGTTCCTGAAGTTGGGGTTTATTTCAAACCCTGAAACAGGCAGTGGGAGTTCCCAAACTTTGGGGTTTATTTCAAACCCTGAATCCTGAAACAGGCAAGGGGGAGTTCCCGAAGTTTGGGGTTCATTCCAAGCCACTGGTTTGTCACAGAGCCGGGACACCCAGGCTCCGGGAACAGACGGGTCCGCACGAGCCGGAGTTTCTGTGTTTTGGGGTGAAATGCTGGGTTCAAACTGGGGGCTGTGTCATTCATGGAGGTGTCCGAGCCATGGGGCTGTGTCCTCTCTTGGGAAGGACATGGGGCCGTGTCCCCTTTTGGGAAGGACATGGGGCCGTGTCATTCACAGAGGTGTCTGAGCCATGGGGCCGTGTCCCCTTGAGGGGTACAACCCCATCCCCACCCAATCTCCCGGTGCAGAGCCTCTCCTGCTCCGTCCTTCCCTCCTTGGAGGCCCGGCCCCTGCCGGACTACAACTCCCATGTTACCGCATGGCCCAGCCCCGCTCTTGGACTACATCTCCCGTGATTCCCCGCATGGTCTGGCCCCTCCCGAACTACATCTCCCATGATTCCCCCTGCGGCATGGCCCCTCCCGAACTACATCTCCCATGATTCCAAGCATGGCCCGGCCCCTCCTGAACTATATTTCCCATGATTCCCCGCACAGTCCGGCCCCTCCCGGACTACATCTCCCGTGATTCCTCACACGGCCCAGCCCCTCCCGAGCTACATCTCCCATGTTACCGCGTGGCCCAGCCCCACTCATGGACTACATCTCCCATGATTCCCTGTGCAACCCGACCCCTCCTGAACTACATCTCCCGTGATTCCCCGCATGGTCTGGCTCCTCCCGAACTACATCTCCCGTGATTCCTCACGTGGCCCGGTCCCTCCCGAACCACATCTCCCATAATTCTTTACACTGTTCAGCCCCTCCCGAACTACATCTCCCGTGATTCCTCACGCTGTTCAGCCCCTCCCGAACTACATCTCCCATGAGTCCTAGCACGGTTCGGTCCCTCCCGAACTACATCTCCCGAGATTCCTTATGTTGTTCAGCCCCCTCTCGAACTACATCTCCCATGATTCCTTACACTGTTTGGCTCCTCCCGAACTACATGTCCCGAGGTGCCCCGCCCGGCAGAGCGGAGCCGAGCAGCCCCGGCGGTGCCGCTGCCGCTCCCGGCGCTGTGGGGGCCGTGCCGTGCCGGGCCGGGCCGGGCGGGGCCGCGCAGGTGGAGCGGCCCCATGGAGCGGCCGAAGATGGCGGAGCTGGAGAGCCTGGAGACGGCGGCGGAGCACGAGCGGATCCTGCGGGAGATCGAGAGCACGGACACGGCCTGCATCGGCCCCACGCTGCGGTACGAGCGGGGCTGCGGGGCTGTGCGGGGTGCGCTGCTCCCCGTGTCCTGTCCCCTTTGTGGTGTCCTGTCCCCTTTGCCGTGTGCTGTCCCCGGCACCCCGGGGCTCGTCCCTTTGTTCCCGGTGCTGCCTTGCCCCGCTCCGTCCCCGGTTCTGGGCTGGCTTTGCCCGCTGTGCTTTCATCTCTGATAAGGAATCACCCAATTCCTTATAAATTGGGTTATCTTATCTCAGTTATCCCCATCTAAACCCTGCTGGAGCAGGGCAGCCTCGCTGGGATCATCCATCCATCCTTCCCCGCCCTCCCAGTGATGCGCAAGTTCTCCCAAAAACTTTAAACCCAGCCCAAACCCAGGTGTGTGTCATCCTAAATTGGGGCCGGTGTGGTGAAGAATGGATATTTATTTATTTATTTATTTCCAGCTCGTTGTGAGCACGCTGATGGAGTTAGGGGAATTAAAACGAACGGGGAGCTGCGTTATCTCGGAGCTCAGCTGGGGAATTGGGGTCTAAATTAACACTAAATTAACAGAGCCAGGTGGGGATGGAGCCCCTCCTTCTGTGCCTCCCCTTTCCCAAAATCCTGGGCTGGAGCAGCTCCTGGGGCTGTTTCCAAAGCCAAGCTCAGAGCTGGGGGCTGGCAGTGATGCTGGACAGGGAACAGCCGGAATTTGTGCTCTGGATTCTGCTCAGCATTGCCCATTCCCTCCCCTGCTTGGATTTCTCGCACTTTTCTCCCTGGAGTTTTCCCGTGGAGCTCCTCGAGGTAACTGAGCAGTGGGAGATGCTGGGAATGGGATTTATTATCCTGTGAAAACGGCTTTGGATGGGTGGGAACCAGGGCGAGGAGTGTGGGTGGATTTTTCCCATTGCAGAGGACAAAGTGCAGCAGATATCGTTTCACCATAATAAACTCGGGTTTGATGTGGAGGAGAAACACTCGGAGTGTCCAGGCTGGGAGAGGTTTGGCTTTTATTCATCCCCTGCTGGATGTGAGGATGTTTAATTCTAATTAACGATCAGCAAGGGTGGCAGAGTTAAACTGGAGCAGCTCAGGGTAAACACCAGAGGCAGGAAAAGAGGATGGTGGAAACTTTATTTTTTTTTTTTTCTTAAGAAGGTGACTCATTTCTTGTGGGCATCATGGAATAATTGTGTGTCCAGAGCCAGGCTGGCTTGGATTCCATTCAGGAGCTGCATTGGCAGAGCTCAGCTCTGAGCCCTGCAGTGCCCAGGCTTTTATTGGAGCAGAATTGGGCTTTTATTGGGCTTTTATTGATCCCTTTGGTTTGTACAATCTGGTTTTTATCAGTTCTTGACCCCTTTGGTTTGCAGAATTGAGCTTTTATGGGTTCCTGGTTCCTTTGGTTTGTAGGATTGGGCTTTTTATTGATACAGAGTTGGGCTTTTGCTGGTTCCTTTGGTTTGCACAATCGGGTTTTTATCTGTTCCTGACCTCTCTGGTTTGTAGAATTTGACTTTTATCCGTTCCTTTGGTTTGCAGAATCGTGTTTTTATCGGTTCCTGACCCCTTTGGTTTGCAGAATTGGGTTTTTATTGGTGCAGAACTGGGCTTTTGTTGGTTCTTTTTGTTTGCAGAATTGGGCTTTTATGGGTTCCTGGCTCCTTGGTTTGTAGGATTGGGCTTTTATTGATGCAGAATTGGTCTTTTATTGGTTCCTTTGGTTTGCAAAATCGGGTTTTTATCAGTTTATGACCCATTTAGTGTACAGAATTGGGCTTTCATTGTTTCCTTTAGTTTGTAGAATTGGACTTTTGTCGGTTCTGGACTCCTTGAGTTTGCAAAATTGGGCTTTTATTGGTTCCTTTGGTTTGCAGAATTGGGTTTTTATCAGTCCATGACCCTTTTGGTGTATGGACTCTGTTTTACTGGTGCAGATCTTCTAATTCCATTTTTTTCTGCTCTCATTCCCCATTCTGTCTCCTTACACCTGATTTTACAGAGGGATTTTGGCTCCTCTCGTGGTCTGGGTTTTGAAGGATCCTTTCATTCTGTAGGGTCAGAAAACAAATGTTTTGTACTTAAAGGCAGCTCTTGGCTGGGACACCCAAGTGCTCTCATTTTTATTTTGTTTACTCCAAGTTTGTTGTTCTTTGTATCCTCTTGAGCTGAGTTTTGTGTTTATTTTGTATTGTATATTACAAAAATATTTGTTTTCTGTGGTCAGTGCTGGCTTGTGGTGTTTTAGCTTTTGGGGTTTTTTTAGGGCACCCCATAAAATGGGGGTAAAAGCTCCCCTTGTCCCTACAATATTTAAATTTCAGATCATTTAAGGGCAGTTTTTGCTGCACCCTGAGGATGTTTCTCTGTCCTTCCCTCCCTGAGCTCTGCAGTGTCCTTTAACAGCCGGTGTCACCTCCTGGCTCAGGTTCAGCCCGGATTAAATCACTTTTTAATCCTCTCCTAAACCATCCTGAGAGCCCTTGGGCTGCCCTGGCAGCTCTGGGAAGTTGATGAAGGATTTTTAAACAGTTTTTGATAAATTCAAGAGGTTTTTAATCAGTGTTTGATGAGTTCAAGCAGCCCTGGGAGGTGTGCTCACAACATTTTTGTGTCTGCTTTAAACTCAGCTAAAGTCACATCCTGCTGTAAAATCCTCCTGATTTTCCTGGAGCTGCTTTTCCAGCAGGAATTTTTTTATTTCCCCTGGAGATTCCAGCAGGAATTTTTCCTTTCAGGGATTTCCCTGGGAGCTCAGTGCTCCATATTCTGGATCCTGAATATTTTCTGATTCTCCTGCAGTGCCAGGTGCTGGGAAAGCTCAGAATTTCCAGGTGATTTTTGTGATTCCCTGCCCGAATCTGTGATTTTTTTTGTCCTCTGGGAATGATTTTCAGGTGATTTTTGTGGTTCTGTGACTCTTTTGTCTTCTGGAAATTATTTCCAGGTGATTCTTGTGATTACCTGCCTGAATCTGTGGCTGTTGTGTCACCTGGAAATGATTTCCAGGTGATTTTTGTTATTCCCTGTGCCTTTTGTGTCCCCTGGAAATGATTTCCAGGTGATTCTTGTAATTCCCTGACTGACTTGATGACTTTTTGTCTTCTTCAAACAATTTCCAGGTGATTCTTGTAATTCCCTGCTTGATTCCAGAGGCTTTTGTGTCCCCTGGAAATGATTTTCAGGTGATTTTTGTAATTCCCTGTGCCTCTTGTGTCCCCTGGAAATGATTTTTGTGATTCCCTGTGCCTTTTGTGTGCTGTGCAAAGAGCTCCTCCCTCGGTTTTGCTCCCTCCCAGGTGTGTGTTTGCTTTCCAGGCTGTTCCTCAGTGCTGTGGAAAATCAGCAATGTTGTTTTACCTCGGGTGGAATCAATCAGCCAGGCTGGATTTTCATCCAAAATCACTGAAATCTAGCTGAAAAATCAATAATAAATAAATTTATCTGAAAGATAGAATGGAGTTGTGAGTGAGTCTGCAGGGTCAGAGCAGTGAAAGGAGGCTCAGGTGAGCTGGGAGCAGCTCTTGAGTGGATTAATTAAAGCTGGGCTGGGATTAAGCTGAGCTCCCTAATTCCTGTGTCAGCTCCTCCAGGGCTTGGTGTTTTCATCCCTGTGTCCAGCTGAGACAGAGGAGCTCCAGCTCCTCACTCCTTGATTTTAAAAAAATTATTTTGGTTTTTTTTTTTTTTTTTTGGATTATGGATCTTGTGTCTGGAATGTTTGACAGATCAGGGAATGGTTGGGGTGGTTGATGATCCTGTTCCAGCCACCTCCCACCATCCCAGGGGGATCCAACCTGGCCTTGGGCACTGCAGGGATCCAGGGGCAGCCCCAGCAAATCTGGGAATTCCAGCCCAGGCAGGAATTCTTGGCTCTGGAGCTGGGGCTGATACCCTGGGCAGGGAATGTCCTCTGGGTTGTTTTCTCCTGGATTTTCTGATGGAGCTGAGTTGGAAATCTGATTCTGGAGTTGGAAAATTGAGGCTTTTCCCTGGGACAGAAACTTGGGGATGGAACCCAGCAAATCCTGGGATTCTTCCGTATCCCCTGAGCTCCCAGCACATCCTAAGTGGAAGTTGTGCCTTTGGTAAAATAACCAAACAGCTAAAAATGGTTTTTAAAGTGGGGTATCCTGGATTTCCAGCCCAGGCAGGAGCTGGGGATGGCACAGAGGGATTTGGTGGGGACAGAGCCAGGACTGACTTTGGCTGGGTTTGGAAAAGTTCAGACACAAACCTGGCTCCTGGGTGCAGGGTTTGTGTCCCTTTTCCCACTCCTGGCAGGGATTTTCCCAGCTGGATCTGCTGCCTCCCCCTCATCCTGGGCTCGGTTGTGGCTTCCCAGTGTGTGGAGTGGCACTGGGCTGTGAGGCTCTGGGTTCCAGCTCTGCTGTCCCACCCTGAGCTCTGTCCCAGTCCTGAGCCTGTGTGATCCTGACTCTGTCCCTGTTCCTGAGCCTGGCTCTGTCCCACTCCTGAGCCTATGGAGTCCTGGCTCTGTGTCCCATTCCTGTTCCCAGCTCTGTGTCCCATTCCCAATCCCAACTCTGTCCCATTCCTGACCCTCTGCATCCCTGACTCTGTGTCCCAGTGCCAGCTCTGTGTCCCAATCCCAGTTCTGTCCCACTCCTGACCCTGTGCAGCCCTGACTCTGTCTCCCATCCCCATTCCCAGTTCTGTGTCCCATTCCCCAGCTCAGCTCTGTCCCATTCCTGACCCTGTGCAGCCCTGGCTCTGTGTCCCGTTCCCAGTCCCAGCTCTGTGTCCCATTCCCAGTCCCAGTTCTGTCCCATTCCTGACCCTGTGCAGCCCTGGCTCCCTGGGCTGGATGGGATCTCAGCAGGAGCACCCCTGGGCTGGATGGGATCTCAGCAGGAGCACTCCTGGGCTGGATGGGATCTCAGCAGGAACACTCCTGGGCTGGGGGCTGGAGCAGGAACATCCCTGGGCTGGGGGCTGGAGCTCCTTTGGGGGCTGGAGCTGCCTTTGGGGGCTGGAGCTGCCTTTGGGGGCTGGAGCTGCCTTTGGGGGCTGGAGCTGCCTTTGGGGCTGGAGCTGCCTTTGGGGCTGGAGCTGCCTTTGGGGCTGGAGCTGCCTTTGGGGCTGGAGCTGCCTTTGGGGCTGGAGCTGCCTTTGGGGCTGGAGCTGCCTTTGGGGCTGGCCAGGCTTTGTGTGGGGGTGACTCGAGGACAGAGCTCTGTGCTGCAGATGTGGCTGAGGAGGAGCCACAGCTGTGCATGAACAGCTTCCCTGGATTTATCCCACAGTCAGGAGGGAATTTCTGTCCCTCCTGGGACAACCTTGGTCCATCAGCCCTGGGGGGACACGGCAAGGAGAGTTTGGGGATGAAGGAGATTTTCCTTCCCTCAGAAATGCCTCCTGAGGGATTGAAATCCTCCAGAAATCATCCCCAAATCATCCCCAGGATCTGTCAAACCCCCTGGGGCTGCACACAGAGCTCAGAGCTGGACTGGCCCTGAGTGCTCCATGAATCCCATCCCTTTTTTCTGGGCAGTAATTCATGGAATATCAATCCAGCAGAGGACAAACAGCAGAGGCTGTCTAGACACAGAGTGCTGGCTGTTCAGGAAGGGCTGCCTGCAACAGCTCGGAATTGTCTGCTCATAAAAACCTCCCAGGAGCTTTTGAAAGATCTTTCAGCCCAATTTTCCTGCCACCCACACAGGGACTCTGTGACAAAAAAAATCCCAAATCCTGATTTTTCCCTCCTGAAAAGCAGCCTGGACCTCACTTGGTGTGTCCATAATTAATTAATGGATTTATATGAAGTTATTTATTAATTTTAAAGCACAGCTCCTTGCCGTGCTGCTGGAATTGTGTTATCACCTTTCTGGTGCTGTGCAGCTCCTGAGTTTTTTGGTAAAATATCAGGAATTTCTCCTGGGAAATAATTGGCATTTGTGACATGGACAGGTCTGGTTTAATATGTGGAGTTATTTCTGTCTGAAGGAATATCCTTGAATTATCTCACATTTTATGGATATTTTCTCTTCACTGATGCTGAGGTTCTGCACACAGCTCTGAGATGTGAATCCCTGTAATTCCCAGAACTCCTGTTCTCCCAGCCCTACTGCAATTCCTGAAAAAATATCAGGAGTTTTTCCTTGGAAATAATCAGCATTTATTACCTGGACTGGTCTGACTCAATGTATGGAGTTACTTCTTCCTGAAGGAATATCCTTAAATATTCCAGATTTTATTTTTTAATGCTGAGGTTCTGCACACAGCTCTGATGTGCATCCCTGTCATTCCCAGAACTCCTGTTCTCCCAGCCCTGCTACAATTCCTGAAAAAAATACCAGTTTTTCTTGAGAAATAATTAGTATTTAGGATCCAGACAGGTGTGGCTCAATGTGCTGTCTCTGCCTGAAGGAATATCCTCGAATTATCTCAGATTTCAGGGATATTTTCTCTTCTCTGATGCTGAGGTTCTGCACACAGCTCTGAGATGTGAATCTCTAATTTCCAGAGCTCCTTTTCTCCAGCCCTGTGATCCAAAGGGAGCACCTTGCCCTTCTCCCTTATTTATATCCTGGATTTTTTTGGGCTTTCTCCCCCATTCCATGCTGGAATTTCATGGCTCAGTCTCAGAGGGCAGCTTGGTAAATCCCTGCTCCTGTTCTGTGGGATTTGGGCTCTCAGGGGCACAGGGAATTTATTCCCTGAGTGTGCCAGGGATGGCACAGCACTGCTGAGCTCAGAGGGATTATTTCCCTGGAATTCTCTGTTCTTTGGGATGACTTTGCAGAGTTTCACCTCGAGCTGCCAGCTGAGCTCATCCTCCCAGGGCTTGGTGCAGAAGTGGGAGCTCAGCTCCTGAATCCAAAGCTTTAGAGATGAAGGGATGGAGAAAATCCTGGAATGCTCCTGAATCCAAAGCTTTAGAGATGAAGGAATGGAGAAAATCCTGGAATGCTCCTGCATCCAAAGCTTTAGAGATGAAGGAATGGAGAAAATCCTGGAATGCTCCTGAATCCAAAGCTTTGGGAGATGAAGAAATTGAGAAAATCCTGGAATGTTCCTGCATCCAAAGCTTTGGGAGTGGAGAAAATCCTGGGGTGCTCCTGCATCCAAAGCTTTAGAGATTAAAGAATGGAGAAAATCCTGGGAATGTTCCTGCACCCAAAGCTTTGGGAGAGATGAAGGGATGGAGAAAATCCTGGAATACTCCTGAATCCAAAGCTTTAGAGATGAAGGGATGGAGAAAATCCTGGGATGCTCCTGCATCCAAAGCTTTGGGAATGGAGAAAATCCTGGGAATGCTCCTGCATCCAAAGCTTTAGGGATTAAAGAATGGAGAAAATTCTGGGGTGCTCCTGAATCCAAAACTTTAGAGATGAAGGAATAGAGAAAATCCTGGGATGCTCCTGCATCCAAAACTTTAGAGATTAAAGAATGGAGAAAATCCTGGGGTGCTCCTGAATCCAAAGCTTTAGAGATGAAGGAATAGAGAAAATCCTGGGATGCTCCTGCATCCAAAGCTCTGCTGGGTTCTCCTGCCCCAGGATGGAACAGAGGAATTTTCCAGGAATTTCTCCTTCAGGGGTTTCCAGGTGCATTTGGGCATGACTTGGGCTGGGGATTCTCTGCTCTGGAGCTTCCCTTGGATCTTTGCTCCAGAAATCTTTTCACTCAATCCTTTCACTCTGCAGTGATGGGTTCTGTGATTCCTGGAGCCTTGAAATTGGGTGGTTTTTCTTCCTAGGACCAGGTCTGGGCTGTCCCAGCGGGTTGGGACCAGGTCTGGGCTGTCCCAGCGGGTTGGGACCAGGTCTGGGCTGTCCCCAGGGGGTTGGGACCAGGTCTGGGCTGTCCCCAGAGGGTTGGGACCAGGTCTGGGCTGCCCCAGAGGGTTAGAAGGAATTTTAACTCACTCATATTTTATGTTTTTGCCTGCCAAGTGGCAGGTTTGTAATGATTTGCTGTTTTTGTCCCTGCTGCCGTTCTCACTGCTCTCCTCACCCGGCTCCCACCTGGCAGGGATGGCTCTGGAAGGGTCACAGGGCTGGGCTGCAGGTTTGGGGTGAGGATTTTATATGGCTGCAGATTTTATCTGGGATGCAGGTTTGGGGTGCAGATAGGAATGCAGGTTTCTCTGGGGTGCAGATTTTGGGGTGCAGATAGGAATGCAGATTTTGGGGTGCAGATTTGGGGTGCAGATATGAATGCAGGTTTCTTTGGGGTGCAGATTTGGGGTGCAGGTTTGGGGTGTGGATTTTGGGGTGCAGATAGGAATGCAGGATACTCTGGTGTGTGGATTTGGGGTGCAGATTTGGGGTGCAGATAGGAATGCAGGTTTGGCTGGGGTGCAGATTTTGGGATGTAGGTTTTGGGGTGCAGACAGGAGTGCAGGTTTGTCTGGGGTGCAGATTTGGGGTGCAAATAGGAGTGCAGGTCTCTCTGGGTACAGATTTGGGGTGTAGGTTTTGTGGTGCAGATAGCAATGCAGGTCTCTCTGGGGTGTGGATTTGGGATGCAGATTTGGGGTGCAGATAGGAGTGCAGATCTTTCTGGGTGCAGATTTTGGGGTGCAGATTTTGGGGTGCAGATAGCAATGCAGGTCTCTCTGGGTGCAGATAGCAATGCAGGTCTCTCTGGGTGCAGATTTTGGGGTGCAGATAGCAATGCAGGTCTCTCTGGGTGCAGATTTTGGGGTGCAGATAGCAATGCAGGTCTCTCTGGGTGCAGATTTTGGGGTGCAGATTTTGGGGTGCAGATAGCAATGCAGATATCTCTGGATGCAGATTTTGGGGTGCAGACAGGAATGCAGGTCTCTCTGGGGTGCAGATTTGGGGTGTAGGTTTTGGGGTGCAGATAGGAGTGCAGGTCTCTCTGGGTGCAGATTTGGGCTGCACATTTCCCTGGGTCTGTGGCAGGACCACAAGGACATTTCCTGCTTTATTTCCCTGCAGCCAGAGCTGAGCTGTGACCCTGGCTCTGCTCTCCCCCCTCCCCAGGGCTCGGTGCTGGGAATTTTAAAGGATTTTGAAAGGGTTTGTCCCCTCTGAGTGTCCCCGTGCCACCTTCCCTGTCCCTTTGTCACCTGATCCTCCCTGGGTGCTGCCACATCCTCTGGAGCAGCTCCAAGGGAAGGGCTCTGTGTCCTCTGCACAATGTCAGCTCCGTGTTCCTCCCTGTGCAAACCCAGCTACAGGAGCAGAGATTTATTGCTGCATTTTATTTTACTTCATTTTGTTGGGGGAATTTTCACAATGCTTTCAACATCCAGGCGGGTTTGGGTGCCCACATCCCCCTGGTTCACAAGCCTGGCTCATTCCAAGAGTTCCTGGTGAAGGAAATGTGGGAATGCCACCCAGAGAATCTCTGCTCTCCTCTGCTCTATTGTGCTTTTTACATATTTATTAACTATTCCATCATAAAAAAAAATAAAATCCTATTTCTACTTTGCCCAGTCATGTAGAGGAGTTTCAGGAAAACTCCCACTCCCTCATTCTGGCAGCTTTCCTGCTCCTGCTGTTTGAAGAAGCTCCTCATTATTCAGATATTAACTAATTAGCTCTTCACAGGGCTCTGGTGCTGGAGAATTTTAATTTTGCACGTGTGCTTAGCTGCAATCCAACCTCTTGAATTTTCCAGGGTAGGAATTTTTTTTTTTTGTTTTTTAATTCCCTGAAATTCTCCTTTGGTGCAGTTGAACCCTGGTGAGGGGTGAGTGTTGAATTTCCCTTTTTCTCAGAGCAGCTCTGCTGCCACCCACCAGCATTTGAGGCTCTGAGCTGCTCCTTTGGAATTCCCTGTTTGGGGAGGGAGGGATTGGAGCCCCACACTGCAGAAATTCCCTGGGATCTGGGCTGGGAACAGCTTTGGCCCTGCCCCCAGCACCTTTGGGGGTTTGTCCCATCAGGGACAGCTCAGGGGATGCTGGAGCAGCACTTCCCACTGCGGGAGAAAAAAATAAAAATCCTTTGGCAAACCCAAAGGTGAATCCTGGCACAGCTCCCTGGTCTGCTACAGAGCAGCCTGGGGAAGGGATTGGGATTGGGGAAAGGGATTGGGATTGGGGGAAAGGGATTGGGATTTGGGGGAAGGGATTGGGGAATGGAGTGGGGATTGGGGAAAGGGATTGGGATTGGGGAATGGAGTGGGGATTGGGATTGGGGAAAGGGATTGGGATTGGGGAATGGAGTGGGGATTGGGATTGGGGAAAGGGATTGGGATTGGGGAATGGAGTGGGGATTGGGGAAAGGGATTGGGATTGGGGAATGGAGTGGGGGATTGGGATTGGGGGCTACAGGGGGATTTGGAGGTGCCATGAGATTGAAGTTGCAGTAGAATTGGATATGGGGCTTCATTGGGATTGGGAATGATTTGGGATTGGGGGGCTGCAGTGGGATTTGGGATGGTTTGGGATTGAGAGTGCAGGGGGATTGAGGATTTGGGGGCTGCAGTGGGATTGGGAGTGCCATGGGATTGGAGTTGCAGTGGGATTGGATATGGGGCTCCATTGGGACTGGGAATGATTTGGGATTGGGGGGCTGCAGTGGGATTGGGGAATTAGAGGGCTCCAGTGGGATTGGGATTGGGGGGCTGCAGGAGGATTGAGGGATGGGGCTGCAGTGGGATTGGGGGATTGGGGTGCCATGGGATTGGTAATGGTTTGGGATTGGGAGTGCAGTGGGATGGAAGGATGGAGCTGTAGTGGGATTGGGATGCAATGGAACAGAGCTGGGAAAGGGCTGGAGAATCCCTGAGGGAGCTGGGAAGGGGCTGGAGAATCCCTGAGGGAGCTGGGAGGGCTCAGCCTGGAGAAAAGGAGGCTCAGGGGGCCCTTGTGGCTCTGCACAACTCCCTGCCAGGAGGGGACACCGGGGGGATTTGGGATCTGGGAACAGGAACAGAGGGTTTGAGGATGGAGTTGAAATCCCTGAGGATGTGACACTTGGGGACACATCCAGTGCTGGCCCTGGTGCTGCTGCCCTTGGGATGATCCTGAAGGATTTTCCAGCCCTGAGCATCCTGTGCAGGGAGCAGCTCCCAATTCCCTTTCTGCTCTCTGTGTCCCCCCTGGACCTGTCCTGTCCCAGGTGCTGCCACCTCCAGAACAGAATTCCATGAAAATTCAGGATCCAACCTAGGCAGGATTTCCTGTGCCTGTGCTTTTGGATTCTGAAATAAATCTGGAGGTGCAGCTTTGGGTCATTGGGAACATTTCTTTGGACAAAACTCTCAGGGACAGGGTGGGATTGTTGGACTTGTCCTGGGCAGGGTCAGGACCTGAATTTATTTATGGTTATGGGGTTTTTTCCAGAATTTGTTGATCCTTGTGGGATTTTTTTTTTTTTTTCAGAATTTGTTGATTCCTGTGGGATTTTTTTCCAGAATTTATTGATCCTTGTGGGATTTTTTTTTTCAGAATTTGTTGATCCTTGTGGGATTTTTTTTTTCTTTTTTGCAGAATTTGTTGATCCTTGTGGGGATTTTTTTTTCCCCCAGACTCTTGTCAATCCTTATAGGTTTTTCCCCCCCTGGAATTTCTTGATCCCTGTGTTTTTGGTTTTTTTCCTCAGAATTTGTTGATCATTGTGGGATTTTTTTCTAGAATTTATTGATCCTTGTGCGATTTTATTTGCAGAATTTGTTGATTCTTGTGGGATTTTTTTTCAGAATTTGTTGATTCTTGTGGGGTTTTTTTTCCAGAATATGTTGATCCTTGTGAGACTTTTGTTTTCAGAATTTGTTGATCTTTGTGAGTTTTTTTTTTTTTTTCAGAATTTGTCGATCCTTGTGGGTTTTCCCCCCCCCTGGAATTTCTTGATCCTTGTGGGTTTTTTCCAGAATTTGTTGATCCTTGTGGGGTTTTGGAGAAGCTTCCAGAGTGGGATGGCAGAGCTGGGACCATGGGGGTGCAGCTGGGACAGAAGGGTGTGAGATCACAGGGGGACACTCACAGGGGGAGGGATAATAAATATAAAAATAAATAAATAATAAATCTAAAAATAAATAATAAATGTAAAAATAAATAATAAATATAAAAATAAATAATAAATACAAAGCAAGGTGGGACTCTAGGGCAGAGCTTTGTCCTTCTCCTTCACCTTCTCCTTCATGGCTTTGGGTGATTTTGTGAGACTGGACAGAAAATTCCACACTGTGGGCCACGGGGGGTTGGGTATTGGTTAAAAGTAAAAATAATTCAGGTGTCATTTCTTAATTGAACAATTTATCCCTAAAAGGTCTTGGAGAGAGAGATGGGGCTCCATTTTCAGTTTTTAATTTGATCAGAACTAATAAACATCTCAGTCCCAAAAAGAAATTCCCTCTCACACGTTTAATCCAACCCAAAAAAAAGAAGATAAAATGTGATGCTGTGGAGATTTTAGTGACTTGTTGCTGATCCTGTTTTAATATTTTTCTTTTCCTCACCACCCAAGGATGGGATGGATGTGGGATGTGACCCCAGCTCAGCTCTGCCCTCACTTTGTCTTTCAGCCTCCCAAAAAGAGCAAACAAATTCTCCTCCTTAAAACCTGTCAGTGATGGGAAGAGATTTCCCAGGTTTACAGCTTCACTGAGAAGCCAAATGTTGTTTTTTTATTTTTTTTTAATTTTTTTTCCCCTTGTGGCCATTCCAAATGATCAGAAAGGGAAAGGATGAGGCTGGGGAGGGAATCTTGGCTGTGGTCTGGAATCCCCAGGGAATGGGAGCTGTGGATAAAATCTCCTGGAAGGGTGGGAACAACATTTCCCAAGGGTGCAGGAGTGGGAATGTGCTGGGTGTGGGGTCAGGGCTGGGTGTGGGGCAGGTCCAGGACTGGGATTTGGGATGTTGTGGATTGGGATGGACCAGAGAGTGCTCAGGTGTTGGAGGAACCTCGGGGCTTTTCAATCCAGAGGGAATTTTCCTGTGGTTTTTGCCTTGGAAACCACCACAGGGGGATTTTCCTGCAGGAGGGAGGAGCTGCCTGTGGGAAAAACAGAAATTTCATATTCAGCTCCCTCAGTAGGGACAGAAAATCCCAGACTGACCCTTTAATCTTCCACATTTCCCTGCTTGGGATTGGCTTGGAAGGAACTTAAAGTTGATTTATTCATTCATGGCAGGGACATTCCCACTGTCCCAGGTGGATCCAACCTGGCCTTGGGCACTGCAGGGATCCAGGGAATTCTCTGGGAATTCCATCCCAGGCAGGAATTCCTTCCCCAAATCCCATTTCAATCTCCCCTTTCCCAATGAAACCATTCCCTGTGTCCTGTCCCTCTCCTCTCCTGTCCCTGCACTGAAATCTCTCCAAACCCAGATTTAGATTTGAATTTATCTTGTACAAACCCAACCCCTCATTCCTGCTTTTTTCTGTCCCATTTCTCTCCCATTTTTCTCTCCCCAGAGCTGCAGTTCCCATTTCCAGCTGGGGCTGTGCCATGGGCTGAGCTGTGCCAGCCAAACTCGGGACAATTCCAAAATAGGAAAGGGCTGGAAGGGAATCGAGGGATGACACATCCAGGGTTCAGTAAAACACGTCAGGGCTGGCTGGGATTTTATAAAATGCCTTAAATATTATTGTGCAGCTCAAGGGGGGTCAAATCTGCTGTTAAAAATAGTGGTGGCAGGAAAAAAACAGCAATTCTTTGGTGGATTTTTACACTTAATCTTCATTTCTTTTCCTAAAGTTTTTTATTTCTTAACCTAAATTTATGGCAGTGTGAGTTAATGACTGAATATCCTCTCCTGGGATGTAAAATCTAATTTAATTGCTGTTTGAGTCTCACTAATAATAGAAATCTGTGCAAAATAACCTTGAAATGAAATCAGGTTTGTTGTTTTCCTTCAGATCATGTCAGTTGGAGATCCAGGTGAGGTTTTGGCTTTTTAACATCCAGCTCCAAGTCATTCCCATAGCTGGGATGTGGGATTTTGATTTTTTTAGGTTTTCCTTCTTGAATGGAGCTTTGTGTCTTTTGCAGGACAAGCTTTAGGTCCTGCAGGTTAAATCAGAATTTTTTTTTCCCTTATTTTTAGTGCTGGTGCTCAGATTTGGGACTGCTCCAGAAGTTTGATGTGCAGGGTGCTCTGTAAAATCCTGCTCCAAATTGGGCTTATTAAAATAATTTGTGTTGGAAACTCTAAATAATAATGAAAATGGGGTTAGAAGGGAAAAATAAAAATCTGGGCTTATTAAAATAATTTGGATTGGAAACTCTAAATAATAATGAAAATGGGGTTAGAAGGGCAAAATAAAAATCTGAGGGGTGTTGGTGCTTCAGAGCCTGTTTTGCTCCGTGATTTTTTGATTTTTTGGAGGGAATCACAACAATGTAATTTAATTTAATTAAATTTAGTTCTCCCTGGGGTTAAAGTGCAGAGCAGAGGCTGCAGGCAGTGCCCAGGCCAGGAAAAGAAATGGAAATTGGGAATAAAAGCAGGAAGTGCAGTGGAGATCCAGCCTGGCTCAGCCTGAGTGACTCTGCCCTGAAAAATAAATTAGGGAGAGAAAGGATCCCAAAGAATTTGCATTCCACACAGGAATTCTGGAATGTTCTGATGGGAAGAATTCCCCATTCCATACAGGAATTCTGGAATGTTCTGAGGGGACAATTCCCATTCCACACAGGAATTCTGGGATGTCCTGAGGGGAAGAATTCCCCATTCCATACAGGAATTCTGGAATGTTCTGAGGGGACAATTCCCATTCCACACAGGAATTCTGGGATGTCCTGAGGGGAAGAATTCCCCATTCCATACAGGAATTCTGGAATGTCCTCATGGGAAGGAAGCCACAGGATCATGGATCCAGCTCCTGGCCCTGGTTTTTCCTTCAATCCCTTTTTCCCTTTTTTCCTTCAATCCCTTTTTCCTCCAATCCCTTTTTTCCTCTCCCTTTTCCTCCAATCCCTTTTCCCCTTTTCCTTCAATCCCTTTTCCCCTTTTTCCCTCCCTTTTCCTTCATTCCCTTTTTCCCTCCCTTCCCCTCTAATTCCTTTTCCCCTCTTCCTCCAATCCCATTTTCCCCTCTCCCTTTTCCCCTCCAATCCCTTTTTGTTTCTCCCTTTTCCTTCAATCCCTTTTCCCCCTTTTCCTTCAATCCCTTTTTCCCCTCTCCCTTTTTCTTCAATCCCTTTCCCCTTCTCCCTTCAGTCCCTTTCCCCCTTTTCCTCCAATCCCCTTTCCCCTTTTTCCTTCCCTTTTCCTTCATTCTCTTTTCCCCTCCCTTCCCCTCCAATCCCTTTTCCCCTCTTCCTCCAATCCCTCTTTCCCTTTTCCTTCAATCCCTCCAATCCCTTTTTCCCTCCAATCCCTTTTTCCCCTTTTCCTTCAGTCCCTTTTCCCCTTTTCCTTCAATCTTTTTTTTTCATCTCCCTTTTCCTTCAATCGCTTTTCCCCCCTTTTCCTTCAATCCCTTTTTTCCTCTCCCTTTTCCTTCAATCCCTTTCCCCTTCTCCCTTCAGTCCCTTTTCCTCCAATCCCTTTTCCCCTTTTTCCCTCCCTTTTCCTTCATTCCCTTTTTCCCTCTCTTCCCCTCTAATTCCTTTTCCCCTCTTCCTCCAATCCCTTTTTCCCTCCAATCCCTTTTCCCCCTTTTCCTTCAGTCACTTTTCCCCTTTTCCTTCAATCCCTTTTTTCCTCTCCCTTTTCCTTCAATCCCTTTCCCCTTCTCCCTTCAGTCCCTTTTCCCCTTTTCCCCTCCAATGCCTTTTCCTTCCTCCCCAGTCCCTTTTCCCCTTTTCCTTCCCCTCCAATCTCTTTTCCCCTTTTACCTTTTCTCCTTCCCCTCCAATTCCTTTTCCCCCTTTTCCTTCAGTCCCCTTTTCTCTTTTCCCCAATCCCTTTTTCCCTTTCCCCTTTTCCCTCCAATCCCTTTTTTCCTTTCCCCTCCAATCCTTTTCCCCTATCCCTTTTTCCCTCCCCTCCCATCTTTTCCCATCTCCGGTCCCCCCAATCCCGTCCCAGCAGGAAGGTGCCCCAGCCCTGCGCCGTGTCCCGATCCTATCAGCAGCCCTATTTTTACACATCCTGTGCCGGGGGCCGCGGCTTTTTCAGGTTTTTTTTTCCAACTGGAAGCAGCATCCCGTGGTGTTTTTCCCTCTGCCCACTTCCCAAACAGGAAAAGTGCCGAGTTTTATTTTTTCCTCTGGAGGAAAGCGGCGGAACTGCTCTGAAGGGCACCGGGTGTGACAGCCAGGGGGGCACAGGGTGGCAGCTGGGGTTTGGTTCCTTCATCTCCGTGGGATAGGGTTTGGGAGTGAATTCCACAGGTTTGTGGGATTCCCTCAGTGTGGGATGGGGCTTGGGAGTGAATTCCAGAAGTTTTTGGGATTCCCTGTGTGTGGGATGGAGCTCAGGAATGAGTTCCACAGGTTTGTGGGATTGGGCTTGGGAATGAATCCCACAGGTTTGTGGGATTCTTTCCATGTGGGATGAGGCTCAGGGAATGAATTCCATGGGTTCATGGAGTTCCCTCCACATGGGATATGGGATGAGGCTTTGGGGAATAAATTCCACAGGTTGGGGGAATGAATTCTCCAGGTTTGTGGGATGCCCACCATGTGGATTAGGGCTCAGGGAATTAATTCCACAGGTTTGTGGAGTTCCCTCCACATGGAATATGGGATGAGGCTTGGGGGAATTAATTCCACAGGTTGGGGGAATGAAATCCACAGGTTTGTGGGATTCTTTCCATGTGGGATGGGGCTTGGGAATGAATTCTCCAGGTTTGTGGGATTCCCTCCATGTGGGATGAAGCTTGGGAATGAATTCCACAGGTTGGGGGAATAAATTCCAGAGGTTTGTAGAGCTCCCTCCATGTGGAATATGAGATGAGGCTTGGGGGAATGAATTCCACAGGTTTGTGGGACTCCCTCCACGTGGGATGGGGCTTGGGAATGAATTCCACATGTTTGTAGAGCTCTCTCCATGTGGGATATGGGATGAGGCTTGGGGGAATTAATTCCACAGGTTGGGGGAATGAATTCTCCAGGTTTGTGGAATTACCTCCATGTGGGATGAAGCTTGGGAATGAATTCCACAGGTTTGTGGGATATGGGAGGAAGCTTGGGGAAATAAATTCCACAGGGTAGGGGAATGAATTCCCCAGGTTTGTGGGATGGGGCTCAGGGAATGAATTCCCCAGGTTTTTGGGATTCCCTCAGTGTGGGATGGGGCTCAGGAATAAATTCCCCAGGTTTGTGGGGTCCCCTCCTGTCTGTGGGTGCCTTTGCCTGGAGCTGCCGTGGCTTTGGAAGCTGATTTGGGGGGAAATCTCTGGGATAAGAGGGGACATTTCCTGATGATGTGATTGTACAAAATTCCCTTTTCTTGGACGCTGGGATATCCCCAGGGAATTCCCTGTGATCCCAAAGCAGATCCCAGCTCTCCAGCATCCCTCACTCCCACTTTCCCTGGCTGAAACCAGAACTCAAAGTGCTTTAAATCCCAGAAAAGAACAGGGTGCACCTCTTGGGCTGGAGCAGCAATTCCTGGGTGGATTGGGGACGATTCTCCCTGCTCTGGGAATTGCTGGCTGCTCTCTGTGTGCTGGAAATGCCTGGCTCTGGTGATAAGGAGCAGCTCCAGAGCAATTCCAGGGGCTTGGAGGGGTTGGGGCTGGAGGACACAAATTCCTTTGGAGCAGAATTCCTTTGTTTCCCACATGCTGTGGTTTTTTTAAAATTTATTTTTATTTTTTAAAATTCTTCTTAATTTTCCCTGTGGGGACCCCGAGGGCTTTGAAGGGAATTGGCTGCAGCCTGAGCCAGGAGATGTTGCCTTTTTAAAATTCCTTGTGCACTATCAGCTTGGACACAGCATCCTCGACTTCCTGAGCCTGGGACCCGCCTGGGCCGGGTCAGGGAGGGTGACAGGGACAGAGCTGGGAGTGACAACTCTGCAGGAATCCTGGAGAGCTGCTTCCCATCTTTAGGGGATGGGGATGTTCCTGTGCTTGGTGTTTGTCCCTTGAAATGCACAATAAAGAGAGCTGCTGCAGTTTGGGAATAGCCAGGGGAGGAAACAGAGCTGCTGCACCAGGGGTTTGTTGGGATTTTTTGGGATTTGTTTGATGAGGTCTCAGTCTGGATTTGGGGAGAGGGAGCCTGGGAGCTGCTGGGATTGGGAGAGCTCAAAGCTCTGCCTGGGGAGGGAAAATCTCTGAATTTAATGGGGAGCAGCCCTGGGAGAGGATTTGGGATGTGCTGGGTGAGGCTGGGATGGGCCCTGGGCTGATCCCAAGGAAAGGTGGGAATTGTGTCCCTGTGCCCCCTGCTCAGGTCAGACCCCACCTGCAGAGCTGCCCCAGCCCTGCATCCCAAATCCAGGAGCACGTGGAGCTGCTGCAGAGAGCCCAGAGGAGCTCATGGAAATGCTGCCAGGATTGTGGAGCCCCTCTGCTCTGGGAATGTTCCCCTGGAGAAGGGAAAATGCCAGGGAATGCTCAGAGTCCCTGCAGGGGCTCCAGGAGAGCTGGAGAGGGACTGGGGACAAGGGCTGGAGGGACAGGACACAGGGAATGGCTTCACTGGGAAAGGGGAGATTGGGCTGGGATCTGGGCAAGGAATTCCTGCCTGGGCTGGAATTCCCAGATTTGCTGGGGCTGCCCCTGGATCCCTGGAGTGTCCAAGGCCAGGTTGGACATTGGGACAGTGGGAATTGTCCCTGCCATGGATGGGATTTCAGGTCCTTCCCAACCCAAACCCTTCCATGTTTCCAATCCAAATTCCATCCCTGATTTAATTCATGTGAACACCTCGGTGTTTAAACCCAGCATTCCCTGCCTGTGCACACTGGGGATATTTCCTATTTATTTCCAGATTATGGGATGTTCTGAGCTGGAAGGGATCTCAGGGATCAATTCCTGCTCTCAAATGGCTCAGCCTGGACTGAACCCTCCAACCACCCAAGCCCCTCTCAAGCTCTAAAATTGCCCTAAATTATCCTTAATAAATTTTTTTTTTTTTTTAATTATTTGTCCCTAAATCCTTCCAGAGCAGTCCCAGCCCCCTGCATGAGCAGCACTCACCAGCCTGGGATCCCTCTGGGAGAATTCATTTCTTTTTTGGGGTTTGCTGCTGTTTGCAGAGGATTTGGTATTCCCTGGGGGTGGAGGCTGTGGCCATTCCCAGCCCACACTGAGGACAAGCTCCCTTTGGAAATTTCTTCTTTTCATGAACATTTCCGATGGTGAGGCTGTCTGGGCTAATAACAGCAGAGAGAAATTGGAGTTCAAATCCTCCTGGATGCTCTTGGCACTCGTGGGAGCTCCAAACCACTGAGGAAATCCTTTTTTCTTGGATCCTTCTCCCAGCATTTCCTGCCACAGGCTGTGTTCAGAGCCACTCAGACCTGACTTTTAATTATCCTCATTTAATTTTGGCCCTGCTCTGTGGCCAGTCCAGGCTGTTAATTGCTCAGAATTAAGAGGAGGTTTGTGGGAAGCAGAAATAAATGTGGATGTGGCTCCCAGGGATTCTCCTTATGCTGAGGGCTGGGAGTGGGGTTTTTGCCAAGGAAAAACAGGAATTCCTGAGCTCCCTGTGGAGCAGCAGGTGAGGGATGGATGATCCAGGCTGCAGTGCCAGGGGAGTTTTCCAAAGCTCACATTCCAGGGGAGGGGAGGAATTTCTTCCCCATCCACACGGATTTATGTCCTGGGGGTGAAAATCCTGGGATTTCTGTGCCCTTGTGGCTTTTCAAAGGTGCTCTGAGGAGGCTCAGGATAATCCAGGAGCTTGGCATGGGCTGGGATTGGTGAACTCTGGGTGGATTTAATGGGATTGGGGATTCCCACGGGGCTGGGGGAGGAAGGGCTGGGTTTGGGATTGGGTTTTGGATTGGGATTGGGAATGGGTTTTGGATTGAGATTGAGACTGGGATTGGGTTTTGGATTGAGACTGGGATTGGGTTTTGGATTGAGATTGGGATTGAGATTGGGATTGGGATTGGGATTGAGATTGGGATTGGTTTTAGATTGAGATTGGGATGGGGAATTGGGTTTTGGATTGGGGAATGGGTTTTGGATTGGGATTGGGAATTGGGTTTTGGACTGAGATTGGGATTGAGTTTTGGACTGAGATTAGGTTTTCCTGGAACAGAGGCTGTGAGGGTGACCCAGACCCTGGTGTCCCTCCCAACCCACCCCTGGGATCCTGTGCCTGGTTTGGGGTCCCTGGCTTTGGGATTTGGGTCCCTTTGGAGTGCAGGGGCTGCTCTGGACACTGGGAGGGCCATGGAATTCTGTGCCTGGAGCAGGGAAGGACAAGGATTGGGGTCCCTTCTGCACAGTTTGGGTGCAGGAATTTCCAGCATGGAGACAGAGATTTATCCTTGGGTTTTGTCATGGAATCATGGAAAGGGCTGGGTGGGAAGGGACCTGAAATCCCATCCATGGCAAGGACAATTCCCACTGTCCCAGTGTCCAGCCTGGCCTTGGACACTCCAGGGATCCAGGGGCAGCCCCAGCAAATCTGGGAATTCCAGCCCAGCCCCTCCCCACCCTCCCAGGCAGGAATTCCTTGCCCAGATCCCAGCCCAATCTCCCCTTTCCCAGTGAAGCCATTCCCTGTGTCCTGTCCCTCCAGCCCTTGTCCCCAGTCCCTCTCCAGCTCTCCTGGAGCCCCTGCAGGGACTCTGAGCATTCCCTGGCATTTTCCCTTCTCCAGGGGAACATTCCCAGCTCTCCCAGCCTGGAGCAGCTCTGGGATCTGTTCTGGACTCCCTCCAGTAAATCTCATTTTTCCTTCCCCATTCCTTGCCCATGGGCTCTCTTCCGCAGGGTTTGGATTTTACTTTCCCTGAATTTTCTGGACTGGAAAATTTAGGATTTCCTCTGGTGCCATCCAGTGGCAAAATTTGGGATTGTGGGGCCGTTCCTGGGATGAGCAGAGGAAATTGGGGACAAAAGGGATTTGCAGAGATTCCTTGGATGTGGGACCAGGACAGGGAAATCCCAGGACTGGCTTTGCTTTGTGATCCCATCAATCTCCTGTGGGCGTTTCATTCCTGGCCTCAGTAATTGCTCTGATGGATTCAAAGCATTTTATTGGCCTGGCTTAGAATTAATTTAGGTGGTTTGCAATTATTGTATCTGGTTTGCAGTTATTGTATCTGGTTTGCAATTTATTTACATGGTTTGCAGTTATTGTATCTGGTTTGCAGTTATTGTATCTGGGTTGCAGTTAGTTATTGTATCTGGGTTGCAGTTAGTTATTGTATCTGGTGTGCAGTTATTGTATCTGGTGTGCAGTTAATTTACCTGGCTTAAAATTAATTTACGTGGTTTATAATGAACTTACCTGGTTTACAATTAATTTACATGGTTTGGAGTTAATTGCCATGGTTTACAGTTAATTTACCTGGTTTACAATGAGTTTACATGGTTTGTAATTAATTTACCTGGTTTGCAGTTAATTTACCTGGTTTACAATTATTGTACATGATTTACAGTTAATCTACCTGGGTTGCAATTAATTGTCATGATTTACAATTTATTGACCTAGTTCACAATTAATTGCCATGGTTTACAGTTAATTGCTATGATTTTCAATTAATTTACCTGATTTGCAATGAATTTACCTGGTTTGCAGTGAATTTACCTGATTGAACAGCAGGGACAGCAGCAGGTGCTTTCCCCTTTCCTGTTTTTTTTTTTTCCCCTTTTCCTGTGGGTTTTTTTTTCCCTTTTCCTGTGATTTTGTTTTCCCCTTTCCCTGTGATTTCCGCCCCCACCCTTTTCCCCCGGTATCTTTTTTTCCTCCTTTTTCCCCTGGGTCTTTTTTCCCCTGTGTAATTTTTCCCCCCTCTCCTCTGTTTTTCCCTGCTGTTTTGGGGCTGTCCTTGGTGAGTTTTCCCCTCTCCTGGATGGATCCCATTTCCTTTCCTTTGCTTTCCTGTCAGGACCCCCAGGAAGGTTCTGGAGCTGTGAAAAATCCTTGGCACCACCCAGATCCTGATGTTCCCCTTTTATTTCAAAAATCTCCTCTCAGCTCCTCACTCTGGATTGATAAAATAATAAAACATAAATAATAACATAAAATATAAATAATGAATATCTATTAATATAAATGAATGAATTTATAATTAGTAAAACTGGGCTGATGAAGTGCTTTAATTAGAGGAAGGTAATTGAGGGAGAAGTGAGAGGTGAGGAGCAGCCCCAGCACTGACCTGGGTATGTGGAGAGTTCAACCAAGGCTTTTGTTCTATTTATTCATTTATTTGTTCCTATTCCTAATTATTTATTAGTTTTTTTGCTCCTATTCCTAATTATTTATTCACTTGTTTGTTCCTATTCCTATTTATTTATTCATTTTTTTCTACTCCTATTCCTATTTATTTATCTATTTATTCCTGTTCCTATTTATTTATTCATTCCTATTCCTATTTATCTGTTTCTATTCCTATTTATGTATTTATTTGTTCCTATTCCTATTTATCTATTCCTATTTCTATTTATTTTTCTATTTGTTCTTGTTCCTGCCCATTCCTGGGTTCCTTGGGCAGTCCAAGCTCATCCAAGACTTTTAAAATTCCTATTTATCCATTCCTATTCATTTATTCATGTTCCTATTTATCTATTCCTGTTAATTCCAATTCCTATTTATCAATTCCTATTTATCTATTCCAATTCCTATTTATGTATTCCAATTCCTATTTATTTATCTATTCCTATTTATTTATGTATTCCAATTCCTATTTATTTATGTATTCCAATTCCTATTTATGTATTCCAATTCCTATTTATTTATGTATTCCAATTCCTATTTATGTATTTTTTCCTATTCTTGCCCATTCCCAGGGTCCTTGGGAGACCAAAGCTCAACCAAGACCTTTTAATTCCTATTTGGCCTATTCCTATTTATTTATTCCTGTTCCTATTTATCTATTTATTTATTCGTAGTAATTTATTCATTTTTTCCCCATTTCCATTTATTTGTTTATTTCCATTTATTTGTTTATTTCCATTTATTTGTTTATTTCCATTTATTTGTTTATTTCCATTTATTTGTTTATTTCCATTTATTTGTTTATTTCCATTTATTTGTTTATTTCCATTTATTTGTTTATTTCCATTTATTTGTTTATTTCCATTTATTTGTTTATTTCCATTTTATTTCAATTTTTTGTTTATTTCCATTTGTTTATTTATTTAAATTTTTTTTGTTTATTTCCATTTTTTGCTTATTTCACTTTTTTATTTCCTTTTGTTCATTTCCTTTCATTTATTTCCTTTTATTTCAATTTATTTGTTTATTTCTATTTATTTATTTATTTCCATTTATTTATTCCCGTTTATTTATTAATTTATTTCCATTCATTTATTTCCATTTATTCATTCATTTATTTCCATTTATTCATTCATTTATTTCCATTTATTTCCATTTATTTATTTCAATTTTTTTCCATTTTTTTCCCCATTTATGTATTTGTTTGTTTGTTCCTGATCCCCCAGCCCCTCCCAGCCCTGGGATGCTGCTGAGCAGGGAGGAGTTCGGGCTGTGGGAAGGTCTGAGCTGTTCAAAACTCCAAATGTGAAACCTGCCCTGAGCACGGGGACAGAGCTGGGGGCTGTGCCCTGCCCTTGGGGACAGAGCTGTGCCCTGCCCTTGGGGACAGAGCTGGGGGCTGTGCCCTGCCCTTGGGGACACCCTGCCCTTGGGGACAGAGCTGGGGGCTGTGCCCTGCCCTTGGGGACACCCTGCCCTTGGGGACAGAGCTGGGAGCTGTGCCCTGCTCTTGGGGACACCCTGCTCTTGGGGACAGAGCTGGGGGCTGTGCCCTGCTCTTGGGGACAGAGCTGGGAGCTGTGCCCTGCCCTTGGGGACAGAGCTGGGGGCTGTGCCCTGCTCTTGGGGACAGAGCTGGGAGCTGTGCCCTGCCCTTGGGGACAGAGCTGGGGGCTGTGCCCTGCTCTTGGGGACAGAGCTGGGAGCTGTGCCCTGCCCTTGGGGACAGAGCTGGGGGCTGTGCCCTGCCCTTGGGGACACCCTGCCCTTGGGGACAGAGCTGGGAGCTGTGCCCTGCTCTTGGGGACAGAGCTGGGGGCTGTGCCCTGCTCTTGGGGACACCCTGCTCTTGGGGACAGAGCTGGGAGCTGTGCCCTGCTCTTGGGGACACCCTGCTCTTGGGGACAGAGCTGGGGGCTGTGCCCTGCTCTTGGGGACAGAGCTGGGGGCTGTGCCCTGCTCTTGGGGACACCCTGCTCTTGGGGACAGAGCTGGGGGCTGTGCCCTGCTCTTGGGGACAGAGCTGGGAGCCGTGTGCTGCTCTTGGGGACAGAGCTGGGAGCTGTGCCCTGCCCTTGGGGACAGAGCTGGGAGCTGGGGACAAACAGACAGGGGTCACTTGTATGTGCCCAACCCACAGCTGACCCTGCTGGGGTGTCCTGTGCTGTCCCAAACCCCAACCCACAGCTCCCTGCTCAGTGTGTCCTGTGCTGTCCCCAAACCGCCCTGCTGCTCCCTCCTGGGGTGTCCTGTGCTGTCCCCAATCCACAGCTGACCCTGCTCTGGTGTCCTGTCCCCTTCCAAACCCCACATCCAGTCCTGCTCTGTCCCCACTGGTGTCTCCTGTTCCCTGTCCCAAGCCCCACATCTGACACTGCTCTGTCCCTCCTGATGTGTCCTGTCTGTCCCCTGTCCCCAAACCCCACAGCTGATCCCTCCTGGGGTGTCCTGTCCCTTTCCAAACCCCACATCCAATCCTGCTCTGTCCCTACTGGTGTCTCCTGTCCCCAACCCCACAGCTGACCCCTTCTCCAGTGTGTCCTGTTCGTTATTTCAAACCCCACATCTGATCCCACTCCAGTGTGTCCTGTCCTATCCCAAACCCCACAGCTGCTCTGTCCTGGGGTGTCCTGTCCCCAAACCCCACAGCTGCTCTGTCCTGGGGTGTCCTGTCCCCAAACCCCACAGCTGACCCCACTCTGATGTGTCCTGTCCCCAAACTCCACAGCTGACCCTGCTCCATCCCTCCTGCTGTGTCCTGTCCCCAAACCCACATCTGCCTCCTCCTGTCCCAACCCCACATCTGCCCTTGCTGTCCCCTGTGCTGTCCCCAACCCCACCTCTGCCCTGCTGTCCCCTGTCCTGTCCCCAACCCCACCTCTGCCCCCTTTGCTGTCCCCTGTCCTGTCCCCAGCCCCACCTCTGCCCTGCTGTCCCCTGTGCTGTCCCCAACCCCGTGCTGTCCCCAACCCCACCTCTGCCCTGCTGTCCCCTGTCCTGTCCCCAACCCCACATCTGCCCCTGCCGTCCCCTGTCCCCAACCCCACCTCTGCCCTGCTGTCCCCTGTGCTGTCCCCAGCCCCACCTCTGCCCTGCTGTCCCCTGTCCTGTCCCCAGATGTGCAGGGTCACTCAGCAGCCCCACAGCAGGACATTGTGGTCTCTCCATTCCTGTGGCTCCCTGTCCCCGATTTCATCCCTTGTCCCCAGATTTCGCTCAGCATTCCCGACCCCGGGCTCTGGGCTGAGCTGTGTTGTTTACAGCAGTGTGAGGATGATTCATCCCCATGTTCCCCAGCTTGGACGGGCTGCAGTTTCTGTCACCCGCCTCTGGAGCGTTCCCTTCCTTCCACATGGCTCCAATCAAGTGTCCTTCCAGCTTTTGTTCCGGGGAATTGTTCCCGTTGTGGGAATTGTTCCCGTTGTGGGAATCGTTCCCATTGTCCTCCCCAAAGGGGGGCTCAGCTCGTGGCCACCTCTCCCTTCATGTCCTGGGGCTGCTCTGCTTTCCCTGCCCTGGAAGGATTCCAGAAAAACCATTCCTGGTTCTTCAGATCATCCTGGAGATGGATTTGAGCTCTTCTGAAATTCCTTCTCTAATGGGGGCTAATTGTGTTGTTAATTAGGGAATTATCCCTGCTTTCCTGGGGCAGAGGAGCTGGATCCCATTCCAGAGGTGGCTGTGGCTTATGGGGGCTCTGCTTTCCCACTCATTGATGCTCTGGAAGTGTTTTGTTGTCATCTGTGAGCTCTTCAGGAGACTTTGGGGTGTTTATCCAGATTTGCTGTGGCTGCTCCAGGATCCCTGGGAGGGTCCAGGGCCAGCTTGGAGCTCCTGGGCTGGTGGGAGATGTGAGGGATGAGAGGATCCCTGAGACCCTTCCAACCCAAACCATCCCACGATTTAAACCCTGATTCATTTGGCTGTGAAAGCTGAGTTGGGTTCCTTGGAATTCCTTGGAAAAGCTGGCAGGATTTGGCACCCAGAGTTCCAAAGAGTTCCAACTCCTCTGGAGGTGAAATTGTGCTCAGTGGAGTTTGGGGCTCCTGTCCCTGCCTGAGGAGAGCTTTGCTCTCTGTGCTGCTCCTCTTGTACCTGATTTATTCCTTGGGATGATCAATTTAAATCCCAGAGCGTTCCCTGATGATCCCTCCTGGATTTCAGCCCCTCTCACAGCCAGGAAATTCCATCCAGTGTTGAACCAATTTCTCCTGGGCAATTTAAGCCCAGACACAAATATTTCCATGGCAGTGAGTCCTGGCTGCCCTGCTCCTCACAGATCCCAAATCCTCTGCCTTGGAGCCCAGCTCTCCTCTCTGAGGATGTGGCTGCTAAAGCTTCATCACAGGAGTGTTTTAATTGGGAATTCATCATCCCCTGGTCCTGTGCATCCCTGATTTTGATTGCACAGCTCCTGGGGACGTGGGGGAACATCATCCTGGGGAAGTGATGATGGAGAACCCCAAGAGGAGAGTAAAGCACAGAAAATCCTCTGCCAGTCCCAGTTTTCTCTTTGGGGAAACACCAAAGCCACGTGGGGTTTTTGGAGAACACCAGGAGGAGAGTAAAGCATAGGGAATCCTCTGCCAGTCCCAGTTTTCTCTTTGGGGTTTTTGAGGATATCTCCTGCAGGATTTCTCTGCTTTTGGGATCGTGACCTGAGTCCTCTCTGAGGAACCAAAGGGATTCTCATTCCCAAACCCCTGACAGGGACTTGAACCCAAAGTCCCTGGTGGTGCAGGTGGAGCTGAGGGTGGGATTTGTGTGTGTGAGGCTGTGCTGAGCAGAGGAAGGAGCTGAGAATGTTCCTGTCCTGCCTGGAGTCCCACTGCAGAGGGGAGATGCTGCTGGGGGGCTCCTGCTCCTTCCTGGGGCTCCCTGGGGCCAGGACATCCCGAGGTGTCACAGGATCCTGGGAGGGGCTCTGCAAAGGTCTGGGCTGGATTTTGGGGTCCTGGGAAGGCTCTGAGGGCTGGACTGGGGCTGGCAGGGAGGAGTTTCCTGCATCCATCTGCTCTGGAGCAGGAGGTTCCCAACACAATGGGTTGGGATGGGGCCATCCCAGAGAATTCCTGACCCCGGGCAGGGAGGGAGAGACCTCGGCTCGACCTGCAGCTGAACCAGCACTGCTGGAAGGAGCTGGGGCAGGGATTGGGGTGCCAGGGCAGGATTTGGGGTGCTGGGCAGGGATTGGGGTGCCAGGCAGGATTTGGGGTGCTGGGCAGGGACTGGGGTGCCAGGGCAGGATTTGGGGTACTGGGCAGGGACTGGGGTGCCAGGGCAGGATTTGGGGTGCTACCATGGCAGGGATTGGGGTGGCAGGCAGGGATTGAGGTGCCAGGCAGGATTTAGGGTGCCAGGGCAGGGATTGGGGTGACAGGGCAGGATTTGGGGTGCTGGGCAGGGATTGGGGTGCCAGGGCAGGGAGGCTGCTCTGCCTTCCTCTTAAAAACCCCTGGGATGTCCAAACTCCACCTGGGATTTTCAAACCCTCTTGGATTTTCACCTCCCCCAGATGTGCAAACCCCTGGATTTTCAAACCCCTGGATATGCAAAACCCTGGATTTAAAAACCCCTGGCTCTGCAAACCCCTGGATTTTTAAACCCTCCAAGATTTTGAAACCCCTACCTGTGCAAACCCTTCTGGGATTTTCAAACCCCCCTGGATGTACAAACCCCTGGATTTTTCAAACCCCCCAGGATTTTGAATCCCTTGGGATGTGCAAACCTCCCTGGGATTTTCAACTCCCCCAGATGTGCAAACCCCTGGATTTTTAACCCCCCCAGGATTTTCAAACTCCCCTGGATGAACAAGCCCCTCTGGATGTGCAAACCCCTGGATTTTCAACCCCCTAAGATTTTGAAACCCCTACCTGTGTAAACCCTTCTGGGATTTGCAAACCCCTGGATTTTCAACCCCTCCATGATTTTGAATCCCCTGAGATGTGCAAACCCCCCTCAGTGAGCAAATCCCTGGGATTTTCAAACCCCCTCTGGATTTTCAACTCCCCCAGATGTGCAAACCCCTGGATTTTTAAACCCCCCAGGATTTTGAATCCCCTGAGATGTGCAAATCCCCTGGGATTTTCAAACCCCCTCTCGATTTTCAACTCCCCCAGATGTGCAAACCCCTGGATTTTTAACCCCCCTCAGGATTTTCAAACTCCCCTGGATGAGCAAACCCCCCAGATGTGCAAACCCCTGGATTTTCAAACCCCTGAATGAACAAACCCCTGGATTTTCAAACCCCCCTGAGATTTCCAACCCCCTGGCAGTGCTGAGCCAGCTGCTGTCCCCTTTTGGTTCCATGTTTGCCATGGGACACGTCCCCAGGATTTGCTGTGCCTCTGCTGGCTGCTGTGACAACATTTCATCCCAGCGGAGAGGAGGGGTGAGACCTCCAGCCAAGAATGCTCCGGATTAAAAATCCAAATGCACTGGTTGGAACAATGCAGGGGACACCAGGAACGAGTTTGTTCACGGGGAAGGAGCTTTTATTGGGCAATAAACAGTGAGAGCAGGCAGGAAAATTGTTCTGTGGGCAAACAATCTGCTGGGGAGGGCAGAGGGAGCCCCAGGGCTGGGAATCCTCACCTGGAGGGGTCAGGGATGGGACTGGAATTCCTATTTATTTATCTGTTTGTTCCTATTCCTATTTATTTATTCCTATTCTTATTTATTTATCTATTTGTTCCTATTCCTATTTATCTTTTCCTATTCCTATTTATCTATTCCCATTCCTATTTATTTATTTATTTGTTCCTGTTCCTGCCCATTCCTGGGTTCCTTGGGAGGCCCAAGCTCATCCAAGACTTTTTAATTTCCTATTTGTCCATTCCTGTTCATTTATTCATGTTCCTATTTATCTATTCCTGTTTATTCCAATTCCTATTGGGACACAGGGACCTGGAGGTGACACTTGGGCCAGGCTTGGCTGAGCTGGGCTCTGGGGTGAGCTGGAGCAGCTCAGGTTTATCCAGCCTTGGTCATTTTGTGTTTTTGGAGCATCATTTTGTGTTTTTGGAGTGTCATTTTGTTTTTAGAGCATAATTTTGTGTTTTTTAGAGCATCATTCTGTGTTTTTAGAGCATCCTTCCATGGTTTTTTTGAGCATCCTTCCATGGTTTTTAGAGTATCCTTCCATGGTTTTAGACCATTATTTTGTGTTTTTGGAGCATCTTTCCATGGTTTTTTTAGAGCATCATCCCATTTTTTAGGGCATCCTTCCTTGGTTTTTTAGAACATCCTTCCATGGTTTTTTTAGAGCATCATTCCTTGGTTTTTGGAGTATCATTTTGTGTTTTTAGAGCATCCTTTCCTGGTTTTTTAGGACATCCTTTCCTGGTTTTTTAGGGCATCATCCCATGGTTTTAGAGCATCATTTTGTGTTTTCTAGAGCATCCATCCATGGTTTTTTAGAACATCCTTCCATATTTTTTTTGAGCATCCTTCCATGGTTTTTTAGAACATCCTTCCATGGTTTTAGAGCATCCTTTTGTGTTTTTAGAGCATCCTTCCATGGTTTTTTAGAGCATCCTTCCATGTTTTTTTAGAGCATCCTTCCATGGTTTTTGGAGCATCCTTCCATGGTTTTAGAACATCATCCCATGGTTTTAGAGCACCATTCTGTGTTTTTTCCCCATGGCTTTGTGCTCCTGTGTTCTCCTCAGCCTTTCCCTCCAAACCCCAACCCAATTCTGTGGATTAATGAGGAGCTGTGCCTGTGGGGTGGAATTTGGGGTCTGTCCTTCCCCAATCCCTTTGGATTCCTGACCCTGCTCCTGTTTGCTTGGACTGTGCTGCCTTCATCCTCCTCCACCCCCAGACTCCCATTTTGGGGGACACTCCCATTTTCTGGGGGGCAACTCCCAGTTTTCTCTTTTTTTTTGGCAATTCCCAGATTCCCATTTTTTGGGGGTAACTCCCAGATTCCTATTTTTTGGGAACTCCCAATTTTCCAGTTTTTGGGAAAACTCCCATTTTTTAGGGGGGGAAACTCCCAGATTCAGATTTTCTTGGGGAACTCCAGTTTTCCAGTTTTTTTGGCAACTCCCAATTTTGCAGTTTCTGGGAAACTCCCATTTTTTTGGGGAAACTCACAGATTCTCATTTTTATGGGCAACTCCAGAACCCATTTTTTTTGGAAACTCCCAGATTCCCATTGTTTGGGAAATTCCAGATCTCAGTTTTTTTGGGAAACTCCCAGATTCCCAATTTTTTGGAAACTCCAGATTCCCATTTTTTTTTTTTTTAACTCTCAGATTCCTGGAATTTGGGAACTCCCAATTTCCCAGTTTTTGGACCATTCCATTTTTTTTTTTGGAAACTCCCATATTCCCATTTTTTTGGAAACTTCCAGATCCCATTTTTTTTTTTTTTTTGGAAACTGGGGTGTCCCTGGCCTTTTGTGGGGTTTTACTGGGGCTGGGCTGATGATTCCTACTAAAAACTGGGAATTTGGAGGTTTTATTTCTTCCAGAAAGGACAAAAAATTGGATTTTCTGTGGTTTTGGTGTGAGTATGAACCTGTGTGGGGGACAGGACACAGCAGAGTCAGCTTAGGCTTGGTTTTAAATTCTGAGATTAAATGTTGGGCTTGACTTTGGCCTTTTGTTCTGGGCTGGGGCTTAAGTTCAGTTTGGGGGCTGAAGTTTGGCCTTTAGTTCTGGGCTTAAATTCAGTTTGGGGGCTTAAGTTCAGTTTGGGGTTGAAATTTGGCCTTTAGTTCTGGGCTGGGGCTTAAGTTTGGGGGCTTAAGTTTGGCCTTTAGTTCTGGGCTTTAATTCAGTTTGGGGTTTCAGTTTTGAGCTTGATTTTGGCTTTTAGTTCTGGGCTTAAATTCAGTTTGGGGGCTTGAGTTCAGTTTGGGGTTTAAATTTTGCCTTTAATTCTGGGCTAGGGCTTAAGTTTGGGTGCTTAAGTTTGGCCTTTAGTTCTGGACTTTAATTCAGTTTGGGGTTTCAGTTTGGAACTTTAGTTTTGAGCTTGGTTTTGGCCTTTAGTTCTGGGCTTAAATTTGGGGCTTACATTTTGAGTTTTTATTTTTGAGCTTAGATCTTTGAATTTCTGTTTGGCTCTGCTCTTAGGCTCTGGGTTTCAATTTTGGGCTTTGATTCTGGGCTTAAATCAATTCTTAAATGAATTGAATTGGCAGAATAAAAACAAAAAGTGAATTCTGCACCTGCTCTCCCCCAGGTAAGCCCAGTGGGAAGTTTTTGGGTGCTGAGGCCGTGCCCTAATTGGATAAATTCTGGAATCAGGAGGTTTAAACCCATCCTAAGCAGGGATTAATCCCAACACTTTCTTTTTTTCTTGTTTCCCCCCTCTGGAAGTCGCTGTTCTTTCTCTGCCGTGCTCAGTAGTTAATTTGTTTATGACAAAAGTTAGACTGAGATTAAACAAACTGCTAATGCTTTTATGTAGCTTAATGAGAAGAAAATGTTTCAGAGGGACTCAAACCACTACAGAAGTTTTAAAAGGGAAAAAAAAAAAAAAAAAAAGGCAAATGGAAGTCTGCAGCAGACTGAGGAATTTGTTCCTCTGCTAATTGGAAACAAAAGCCACTCGTGTTGCTGTCCCCAACTTGTCCTCCCTGCATTGTCCCTGAGCTCTTTCATTCCCTCCCTGGGGATTTCCCTGCTCTGATTTCTGTTCCTGCTGGGGAACGGAGCTGCCTCAGCCCTGCTGGGGCTGTGTGTGATGGGTGATGGGACAGGGGGGTTGGGGACACCAGAGCCCTGCCAGTGCCACCCCAGAGCCCTGCCAGTGTCACCCCAGGACCCCAGAGCCCTGCCAGTGTCACCCCAGAGCCCTGCCAGTGTCACCCCAGAACCCTGCCAGTGTCACCCCAGAACCCTTCAGTGTCACCCTGGGACCCCAGAGCCTTGCCAGTGTCACCCCAGAGCCCTGCCAGTGTCACCCTGGGACCCCAGAGCCATGCCAGTGTCACCCCAGAACCCTTCAATGTCACCCTGGCACCCCAGAGCCCTGCCAGTGTCACCCCAGGACCCCAGAGCACAGTCCCACAGAGCTCCAGGAGCTTTGGGACACCAGGGATGGACAGGATGGATTTTGGGGGGGTCTAGGCAGGGAAAGGGATGGTCCCTGTGATCCATGGTCCCTGTGATCCATGGTGCCTGTGGATCTCAGGATATTTAATGAATAATTTTGGGGTGTCTGTGCAGGGTTTGGGGCTGGCCTGGGTGATCTCTGTGGATCTCAGGATATTGAATAAATGATTTTGGGGTGTCTGTGCAGGGTCAGGGGTGTGATCCTTGTGGATCTCAGGATATTTAATGAATAATTTTGGGGTGTCTGTGCAGGGTTTGGGGTTGGATGGATGATCTCTGTGGGTCTCTGAGTATTCCATGAGTGATTCCTGGCACAGTCAGATGAGATTTTGGGGTGTTTGTGCAGGGTCAGGAGTGTGATCCCTGTGGATCTGAGAATATTCCATGAGTGATTTTGGGGTGTCTGTGCAGGATTTGGGGTTGGTTGGGTGATCTCTGTGGATCTCAGGATATTGAATAAATGATTTTGGGGTGTCTGTGCAGGGTTTGGGGTTGTTGGATGATCCCTGTGGGTCTCAGGATATTTAATGAGTGATTTTGGGGTGTCTGTGCAGGGTCAGGGGTGTGATCCTTGTGGATCTCAGGATATTTAATGAATAATTTTGGGGTGTCTGTGCAGGATTTGGGGCTGGACTGGGTGATCCCTGTGGATGTCAGGACATTCCATGAGTGATTTTGGGGTGTCTGATCCTGATCCATTCAGGACATTCCATGAGTGATTTTGGGGTGTCTGTGCAGGATTTGGGGTTGGAAGGGTGATTCCTGTGGATCTCAGGTTATTCCATGAATGATTTTGGGGTGTCTGTGCAGGGTTTGGGGTTGGTTGGGTGATCCCTGTGGATCTCAGGTTATTCCATGAATGATTTTGGGGTGTCTGTGCAGGATTTGGGGTTGGATGGATGATTCCTGTGGATCTCAGGTTATTCCATGAATGATTTTGGGGTGTCTGTGCAGGATTTGGGGTGTGTTCCATGATCCCTGTGATCTCAGGATATTCCATGAGTGATTTTGGGGTGTCTGATCCTGATCCATTCAGGACATTCCATCCCTTCCTGCCCCCTGGCACAGCTGGGTTTGGGATCTCCAGGAGGATTTTCCAACCCTGATGTTCTGGTTTCTCAGGGAACACCAAAATGAGTGGAAATAATAAAATACTTGAAATAGAAACATCTTTAAACCCAATTTGGTGCCTGCTTTAGGAGCTTTGTCCCAGGAGGTTTTTGGGGTCACATTTTGTTTGTTCCTGGTGGATCCTGGATCTCTCTCTGCTCCATCCAATTTCTTTGGCTGCTCCTCCTTGGCTTTGTCCCCATTTCTGAGGGATTAAACTTTACAGGAACTCCAGGCTGCACATGGCAGCTCCTGATCCATTTGTGGCTTTCCTGGAAAGATTTTTTTTTTGTTTATTCCAGTTTGACCTTTCAGAAAAAAAAAAGAAAAAAGGGAACAAACCCAAAACAAAGTGGATTTTTAACGGATGCTGAAATTGTGAAACTTAACAACCCCATCCAAGGAATTTCAAAGCCCTTTTCTATAGTTTTGTTTAGTGAGTGCACTTAAAACCCCTAAAGCACAGAGATCAGGGAAGAATTACAGCCTGCTCTGCATTTACCAGATAAGTGCCTCAGACTTTTTCAATCAAAAACCTTTTTGTGGAGCAGCTTTTCTGACCAGCAATTTTTTATGGCAAAAAAGGGAAAAAAAAAAATAAAATAAAAAAGCAGCCTCCAGGATGGTTTGCTGCAGCTCTGTCCCAACAGAAGGAGCAGCCAAAATTGAGTTTAATTCTTGTTTTTCTCCCTCCTTGCTGCAGCTTTGGGTTGTGCTGTCAGGGTTATGGATGGTTATAAATGCAGATTTCAGATAATTTTCATTTCTGTGTGGTTTTTGTGCATCCCCCTCGCTGTCTCCTCAATTCCTGGTGATTCCAGGAGGGCTCCAGGATTCCAGGCTGGGTTTGGTGTTTGGATCAGGGGGATGAGAGAGGGAGCTGGAAATGCAGAGAGGGCAGAGGAACATTTGACAAAAATGCTCAGCCCTGGCAGTGCCAGGTTCCTGCACCCCACAAACCCTTTTTAAACCTTTTAAACTTTGTTTTTTTTAATTTTCTGTGTGTGATTTCTCATGGTGACACTGCACATTTTAAACACAACGTGGTTTGGGTGATGTCTGTAAATTTGGCTTTGCTTTGCTTGGGCCCAGGAAAATCAAATGTGAGACAAAATTCCATTTTCACTGAGGCAGGAATTTCTGAGGGCCAGGATTTGGGATCTCCAGGAGGATTTTCCCAGGCTGGTGTGGATGAGGAGGTGATGATGGAATTTGGGATTTTGGGGAGTTGAAGGGCAGAGATTTGTTCTTCCATCACACTGAGGGTTTGATGTTGATTATTTGGGGTTGAGAGTCACCAGGGGGTCACTGTGGGATGATGATCCAGAGGCTGAACCAGCTCAGAAGGGAAGGATCAGGGCTGGATTTATCCTGGAAAAAGGATCCTGGAAATTCAGGAGAGCTCAGAAAGAATAAACCAAGGCTGGATTTTCCTTGGAAAAGGGATCCTGGAAAGTCTGGAGAACTCAGAAGGGAAGGATCAGGGTTGGTTTTTCCTTGGAAAAGAGATTCTGGAAAATCAGGAGAGCTCAGAATGGAAAAGTCAGGGATTATTTATTGTGGAAAAAGGATCCTGGAAAGTCAGGAGAGCTCAGAAGGGAAAAGCCAGGGATGGTTTATCCTGGGAAAGAGATTCTGGAAAATCAGGAGAGCTCAGAAGGGAAGGATCAGGGTTGGTTTTTCCTGGAAAAGGGATCCTGGAAAGTCAGGAGAACTTAGAATGGAAAAGCCAGGGCTGGATTTTTTTGGAAGAGTGATCCTGGAAAACTCAGGAGAGCTCAGAAAGGAAGAGCTTCTGTTTCCTTCCTGTCTGACTCCAAACTTTATTTTTTCCACACTAAAATTTGGCTAAAAAGGAATAAAACAACATGATTTCCAATAACCAAAGGGGTTTTAGTCATCAGGCATTTATTTTTTATTCCAAAGGGAATTTTACCTGGATGTTTTAAGGAATTTTGAGGATTTTTTTGCCCCCTTCATTGTCAGATGTAAATCCCAAATTGCCCTTTGAACACAAACACATCACTTTTTTGTATTTTTTAATTGGAATTCTCCTCTTTGAGCTGAGAATCCTTTGGACCCTGCTGAGAGGCCCTGCAGCACTAGGTGGCACTCGGGCTCCAAATTTCAATTTCAGCAGCCACAACTCCAGGAAACTTCCATCAAAATCCAAAATCCAGCAGCATCACCCCAGTGCTGCCTCTCCTGGCATTTCAGGAGTTTTTTTTTTTTTTTTTTCACCTCCAGACCAACCAGGAGAAGGCAAAATCCTCCCCATCACCTGCTCTGGCTTCTTCTACACCCAATTTAAATTTTGCCAATTTTAATTTAAATTTTACCAATCTTTTACTGAACCTGCAGAGCTGGAATGGCCTGGGAGAATAAGAATTAAACTGATTTTTCTCCAGCTTTCAGCTCTGTTTTGGTGTTTTCCTCCTGTTTCTGGAGGCCTGTGTGGGTTGCAGGGATGGGATTCTCCAGAGGGAGTGATGGGCACAGATCCCACTGCAGAAAATAGAATTTCCTGTGTCCACCTGCATGGCTGGAGTGCTCTGGAATCCTCACTGCTGGGATCAACAACTTTAAATATTTGATTCTCACAGCTTGGTCAGCTTCTGATCATTCCCATTTTCCCTTTCTCTCTGCTCTTTCCCATTTTTCATTTTTCTCTGCCCATTCCCATTTTTTCTTTTTCTCTGCCCATTCCCATTTCCCTTTCACTCTGCCCATTCCCATTTTCCCTCTCTGCTCATTCCCATTTTTTTCTTTTCTCTCTGCCCATTCCCATTTTTCCTTTCTCTCTGCCCATTCCCATTTTTCCTTTTTCTCTGCCCATTCCCATTTTCCCTCTCTGCTCATTCCCATTTTTTTCTTTTCTCTCTGCCCATTTCCATTTTCCTTTCTCTCTACCCATTCCCATTCTGCCCATTCCCATTTTTCCCTCTCTGCCCATTCCCATTTTTCTCCCCAAAGCTGCCTGGAATCCTCTCTATCCCTAACATCTGACCCGAGCTCAGCTCCAGAACCCTCACTCCAAACTGAACTCTTGGATTGGGAGGAAATTCAGATTTATGAGCTAGAACTTCCCAAAATCAGGGCTGAGGGTGGGATTGCCACCATCCATTAAAAATATCTGAAAAAACCAGGAGAACACCCTGGAATTCTGTCCCTCTGCTTTGTAGGGGATACTCCAGGAGGGATTTCAGCTCAAAGGCAAAACTTTGTTCCAGGTGCTCCTGGGCTGTTCCAACATGAAATTGTTGGGAAAAGGAAAAAAAATAAAATTGGAATAGAAACATTTGGAGTTTGGTTTGTCTCTCAGGAAACACCAAGATGGGAAAAAAATGGAATAGAAACATTTCAGGTGCTGTTGGATTGTTCTGGTTTCTCAGGAAACATGAAATTGGTGGGAAAAGGAAAAAAAAAAAGTTGGAATAGAAACATTTCAGGTCTGGTTTGGGCTGTTTGGTCTCTCAGGGAGCACCAAAATGGGTGGGAAAGAGAAAAGACTTGGGATAGAAACATTTTAAACCCAGTTTGGTGCCTGGTTTAGGAGCTGTGCCTTTGTCCCAGGAGGGTTTTTGGAGTCAGAATTTGGATATTCCTGTTGGATCCTGGCAGGAAAGCTGGGAATGCTGAGCTCTGTGTCTGGAGGAGTTTTTGGGGTTGGATTTTGGATATTCCTGTTGGATCTTGGCAGGAGGGCTGGGAATGCTGAGCTGGCGTTTTTGGTGTCACATTTTGGATGTTCCTGGTAACTCCTGACTGTCCCAGCTGGAAACTCTGAGCTCCAGAGGAGTTTTTGGGGTCAGGGTTTGGATATTCCTGGTAAATCCTGGTAAATCCTAGGGTTAGAGCTGGGAGTGTTGAGCTGGTGTTTTTGGGGTTGGATTTTGGATATTCCTGGTAAATCCTGGTGGTCAGGGCTGGGAATGCTGAGCTGGTGTTTTTGGGGTCACATTTTGGATGTTCTTGGTAACTCCTGACTGTCACAGCTGGAAACTTTGAGCTCCAGAGGAGTTTTTGGGGTCCCATTTTGAGGGTCATAGCTGGGAATTCTGAGCTGTGTGTCTGGAGGAATTTTTGGTGTCACATTTTGGATATTCCTGGTAGATCCTGTTGGTCATGGCTGGCAATGCTGAGCTGTGTGTCCTGAGGAGTTTTTGAGGTCCTGTTTTGGTGGTCATGTCTGGGAGTGCTGAACCCTGTGTCCAGAGGAGTTTTTGGGGTCCCAGTTGGGGTCCCAGCCCTGTGTCCAGAGGAGTTTTTGGGGTCCCATTTGGGATCACAGCTCTGTGTCCAGAGGAGTTTTTGGGATCACAGCCCCGTGTCCCCACAGGTTGGTGTACAATGGGGAGGAGCATTCTGAGCTCCAGAGCAGTTTTTGGGGTTGAATTTTGGGGTCACAGCTGGGAACTCTCATCCCCGTGTCCCCACAGGTCGGTGTACGATGGGGAGGAGCACTCAGAGCTCCAGAGCAGTTTTTGGGGTCCCATTTGGGGTCACATCCCTGTCTCCCATGTTCCCCACAGGTCGGTGTACGATGGGGAGGAGCACGGGCGCTTCATGGAGAAGCTGGAGGCGCGGATCCGCAACCACGACCGGGAGATCGAGAAGCTCTGCAACTTCCACTACCAGGGCTTCGTGGACTCCATCACCGAGCTGCTCAAGGTCCGCGCCGAGGCCCAGAAACTCAAGGTGAGCAGCACGGGTTGGGTTGGGTGTTGGGTTGGGCTGGGTTTTGTGTTGGGTTGGGCTGGGTTTTGGGTTGGGTTGGGTTGGGTTTGGGTTGGGTTTTGCTTTTGGTTGGGTTTTGTTTATGGTTGGGTTGGGTTTGCTTTGGTTGGGTTGCGTTGGGTTGGGTTTTGGTTTTGCTTGGGTTTTGGTTGGGTTGGGTTTGCATTGGGTTGGGGTTGGGTTGGGTTTTGTGTTGGGTTGGGTTTGCTTTGTTTGGGATGCGTTGGGTTTTGGTTGGGTTTGCTTTGGGTTGGGTTTTGGGTTGGGTTTGGTTTGCCTTGGGTTGGGTTTTGGTTTGGTTGGGTTTACTTCGGGGTGGGTTTTGGTTGGGTTGAGTTTGGTTTGCTTTGGTTTTGGTTGGGTTTGGGTTGGGTTTTGTTTATGGTTGGATTGGGTTTTGGTTGGGTGTTGGGTTGGATTTTGGTTTTGGTTGAGTTTTGGGTTGGGTTTTGGTTGGGTTGAGTTTGGTTGGGTTGGGTTTTGAGTTGGGTTTGGTTTTGGTTGGATTGGGTTTTGGTTGGGTGTTGGGTTGGGTTTTGGTTGGGTTTTGGGTTGGGTTGAGTTTGGTTTTGGTTGGGTTTTGGGTTGGGTTGAGTTTGGTTTGGTTGGGGTTGGGTTTGGTTTGGTTTCATTTGGGTTGGGTTGAGTTTGGTTTGCTTGGGTAGGGTTTGGTTTGAGTTGGGTTGAGGTTGGTTTCCTTTGGTTGGGTTGCGTTGGGTTTTGGTTGGGTTGAGTTTGGTTTGAGTTAGTTTGGTTTCAGTTGGGTTGGATTTCATCTGGATTGGATTGAGTTTGGTTTGCTTTGGTTGGGTTGGGTTTGTGTTGTGTTGAGTTTTGGGTTGGGTTTGGTTTGGTTTGGGGCCCCAGCTCAGGAGTTCTCTGGAACCACAGCAGAGTTCTCTGCTTTTACCCAGAATGTTTCTGTTCACATTTTAGTTTAAGGTTCTATTGAAATTCTATTTCTATTTTCCACTTTTCTATTTTTTCAATCTTTCTTGTATTTTTTGGGGTGTTTTTTTCTAGGTTTTTTTTCTATTTTTCTGTTTTTTTTCTATTCTTGCTTTTCTCTATTTTTTCTATTTTTCTGGTTTTTATCTGTTCTTTTTTTCTGTTTTGTGTTTTCTGGTTTTTTTCTGGGTATTTTTGGGCTTTTTTGGTTTTTTTTTTTTGGTTTTCTTTCTGTTTTATTTTTTTGGGTTTCTTTTCTTTTTTCTGGGTTTTTTTTTCTGAATTTTTCCTTTTTTTTTTTTTTTCCCGGGGTTTTTTTTCTGTTTTTTTTTTTTGTTTTTTTTCTTTTTTTTTCTGGGATTTTTCTGGTTTTTTTTTTGTTTTGGTTTTTTTTTGGATTTTTTTTTTTGTTTTGTTTTTTGTTCTTTTCTGATTTTTTCTTTTTTTTTTTCTTTTTACTTTTCTGGGTTTTTTATTTTTTTTTTCCTGTTTTTTCCCCTCTGTGTTTCCATTTCTACATTTCCTTTTTCTATTTTTTTTTTGCTATTTTTCCTATTTTTTTCTATTTCTAATAAAAAAAAATTTTAATTCCTCCTGGAGCAACGCTCATCAAAACCTCAACGATTATTTGGCCAAACTGGACCAGTGTGGTGCATTAAAAGCACCAAGAAACCCAAAACCTGTTTTCAGTAGGAAAAGTTGCTTTTCCTCATGGATCTTATCCCAATTCCTGAGCTAAAATAAATCTTGAAATCTGTGCAGAAAGGTGGGATTTACCCAGACCTTGGAAAAGTGGCCAGAAATGGGTGGAAAAATCTCTGGGATGAGAATGGGGAGGGAAGGAAAATGGAGAAGTTTCAGGAAAAGGGGGCAGGAGGAGTTTGGGGTCAGCTGGGCTGGGGGTTTCAGGCTGAGCTCTGTGACTTTAAATAGAAAAATTCCTGAGAAAATAGAAAAAATTCCCAGATGGAATAGAAAAATTCCTGAGAAAATTGAAAAATTCCAGATGGAGTAGAAAAATTCCTGAGAAAATAGGAAAAATTCCAGATGGAAATATAGAAGAATTCCAGAGAAATTAGATAAATTCTGGATGAAATTAGAACAATTCCAGATGAAATAGAAGAATTCCAGAGAAGTTAGAAAAATTCCAGATGAGGTAGAATTCCAGAGAAAGTAGAAAAACTCCTAATGAAATAGAAGAATTCCAGAGAAAATAGAAAAAATTCCAGATGGAACAGGAAAATTCCTGAGAAAATAGAAAAAATTCCAGATGGAATAGAAAAATTCCAGAGAAAATAGAAAAATTTCAGCTGGAATAGGAAAATTCCAGAGAAAATAGAAAAAATTCCAGATGGAACAGGAAAAATTCCTGAGAAAATAGAAAAAAATTCCAGATGGAATAGAAAAATTCCAGAGAAAAGAGGAAAAATTCTAGATGAAATAGAAAAATTCCTGAGAAAAGAGGAAAAATTCCAGATGGAATATAGAAGAATTCCAGATGAAATAGAAGAATTCCAGAAAATTAGATAAATTCTGGATGAAATTAGAACAATTCCAGATGAAATAGAAGAATTCCAGAGAAGTTAGAAAAATTCCAGATGAAGTAGAATTCCAGAGAAAGTAGAAAAACTCCTAATGAAATAGAAGAATTCCAGAGAAAATAGAAAAAATTCCAGATGGAACAGGAAAATTCCTGAGAAATAGAAAAAATTCCAGATGGAATAGAAAATTTCCAGAGAAAAGAGGAAAAATTCTAGATGAAATAGAAAAAATCTTGAGAAAATAGGAAAAATTCCAGATGGAATAGAAAAATTCCAGAGAAAATAGAAAAATTTCAGCTGGAATAGGAAAATTCCAGAGAAAATAGAAAAAATTCCAGATGAAATAGAAAAAATCCAGAGAAAATAGGAAAAATTCCAGATGAAGTAGAAGAATTCCAGAAAAAAATAGGAAAAATTCCAGATGGAATAGAGAAATTCCAGAGAAATAGAAAGGAAAAATTCCAGATGAAATAGAGAAGGAATTCCAGAGGAAAATGAAGAAGGAATTCCAGAGAAATTAAGTGTAGAAAAAATTCCAGAAGAAAACATAGAAGAAATTCTGAGAAAATAGGAAAATTTCAGATGGAGTAGAAAAATTCCAGAGAAATTAGAAAAATTCCAGATGAAATCTAGAAGGAATTCCAGAGGGAAATGTAGAAGGAATTCCAGAGAAATAGGAAAAATTCCAGATGGAATAGAAAAATTCCAGAGAAATTAAAAAACTCCAGATGAAAATCCATTGGAATCACCATGCAATAAGTCCCTTTTATTTATTTATTTATTTAATTTTTTCCCCAATGTTGAATTTTTCCAGGGCATTGTTGGCAGCCAAGCCTCGCACGTTGTTTGTTTGCTGGGAGCTGCCCCCGCTGTGCCAGCAGCCCCTTTGTTGGTGGCTCCCTGTGAAGTCCCTGCCTGTCCCCTCAGCATTGATTTCCACCATCCATAAACAGCACATGGCAAAGCCAGGCTAGCTGAGAGCCTGAGCCGGGCCTGAGCCCCTTTGTGAGGCTTTTCCCTGGGGAATCATCATCTGTGCATCCAGTGCTGAGCCTGGCTTTGCTTCCAGCCCAGCTTTTCCTGCGTTTAGTCTCGAGTTTTGTGCCTTAGGCTGGGCTTGGAACCCGGCAGGGAACAGCGGGAACGTCCCTGCTGCTCTCGTGTGCTGCTGGCTCTGCTGTCCTGGGGACAGCCCTGCTGGCTCTGAGGTGTCACTGTCACCTGGGGTGGCTCCTGTGTCACCTGGTGTCCCCTGGCATGGCTGCAGTGTCCCTGCTGTGGCTCTAGTGTCACCTGGTGTCCCCTGATGTGGCTCCTGTGTCCCCGGTGTGGCTCATGGTGTCCCCTGGTTTCCCCTGGTGTGGCTCCAGTGTCCCCTGGAGTGGCTGCAGTGTCCCTGGAGTGGCTGCAGTGTCACCTGGTGTCCCCTGGTGTGGCTCATGGTGTCCCCTGACGTGGCTACAGTGTCCCCTGGAGTGCTCCTGTATCACCTGGTGTCCCCTGGAGTGGCTGCAGTGTGTGTGGCTCCTCCTGTCCCTGGTGTGGCTGCAGTGTCCCCTGGTGTCCCCTGGTGTGGCTCCAGTGTCCCCTGGTGTCCCCTGGAGTGGTTCCTGTGTCCCCTGGTTTCCCCTGGAGTGGCTGCAGTGCCCCCTGGAGTGGCTCTTGTGTCCCCTGGTGTCCCCTGGTGTGGCTCCTGTGTCCCCTGGTATCCCTGGTGTGGCTGCAGTGTCCCCTGGTGTCCCCTGGTGTGGCTCTGTGTCCCCTGGTGTGGCTCCTCTGTCCCCTGGTGTGTCCCCTGGTGTGGTTCATGTGTCCCCTGGAGTGGCTCCTATGTCCCCTGGTGTGTCCTCTGGAGTGGCTCAGTGTCCCCTGGAGTGGCTGCAGTGTCCCCTGGTGTCCCCTGGTGTGGCTCTGTGTCCCCCAGCCCCAGGGCCCGAATGCAGCAGAGCCTGAGCACAGCCTGAGCGCTGAGATTTCTGTCCTGAGCTTCCCTGGGTTGGGAATTTGATCTCCTGGAACTGGGCAGGAGTGCCCAGGTGGGCAAGAGGCAGCTGGGATGTGACAGGGCCAGGGCAGTGTCATTGTCCCCTGTGCTGGGACAGAGAGAGAGCCCTGCAGGGGCTGCAGCGAGTCCCGTGTGTCCTTTCTCTGCCCATTCCCATTTTTCCTTTCTCTCTGCCCATTCCCATTTTCCTTTCTCTGCCCATTCCCATTTTTCCTTTCTCTCTGCCCATTCCCATTTTTCCCTTCTCTCTGCCCATTCCCATTTTTCCTTTCTCTCTGCCCATTCCCATTTTTCTCCCCAAAGCTGCCTGGAATCCTCTCTGTCCCTGATATCTGACCTGAGCTCAGCTCCATAACCCTCACTCCAAACTGAACTCTTGGATTGGGAGGAAATTCAGATTTAGGAGCCAGAAATTCCCAAAATCAGGGCTGAGGGTGGGATTGCCACCATCCATTAAAAATATCAGGAAAAAACCAGAACACCCTGGAATTCCAGGAGTGAATATGAAACTGCAAAACCTTTTGCTGTTCTGCAGAGCTGATAAATTCAGAAATTTCAAATCCCTGGGGTGCTCCCTCACCCCTCCCCTGACAGCTGCATCCCCCTCTGCACGTCTGGCCTGGCTTAGCAAAACCCCAGCCCTGCAAAGCTGGCTTAGCCAACCCCAGCCCTGCAAAGCCTGGCTTAGCCAACCCCAGCCCTGCAAAGCCTGGTTTAGCTGCATGGGGTCTGTGTAATAATGATTCCAGCCTCCATCCATCCTGGGGCTGCAGGGATCCCAAACCCAACCCCTGCCCCCAAATCCTGGAGCGTGCAGGGCTCGCTCTGTGCTGCTTTTCCCTGGAGCTGGGATTGCTCTGCAATTTCCCTGCAGCCCCAGCCTGGTTTTAGGAGTGGTTTTAAATTACCCAACACGGGTTCCTTTTTCCTGGTGGGATTTTGGGGATCTGAGCAAATCTGATAATCTCCAGGGGAGGTGGCGGGCTCCTGCTCGGAAAGGCTGCGCACATCCTGGAGGAAATGAGCAGGTTTTGGGGAGGGCAGGCAGCCAGCAGAGCTGCAGCTACTGCAGCCAGGGGAGGCAGATGCTGCAGGGGAAATCTGGGATCACTCCTCTCTTCCATCCTGGAGTTTAAAAAGCACCAGGGCTGGGGATTGGGGGGAAGCACCACAAACCTTCCTGGTGGGAGCTGCGTTGTGCTTGTCCAGGTTCTTTTGGATCCTGGATTCCAAATTCTCCTCCTGTCTGAGCTGGTGAGCTCAAACAGGGTGGGATTGTGGGGTCATGGAGTTGTTGAGATTGGAAAAGTTGTTCAAGTCCAGCCAGCACCGTGTTCCCTCTGAACCAAATTCCCAGGTGGTTTTGGGAACCACATCCAAAGGGCTGGATCCTTCCAGGGATGGAGGAGGCTCCACTGCTTCTTTGGGCAGCTCCTTCCAATTCTGGACAGCTTTTTCCATGGAGAAATTCCCCAATTCCAACCCCTGACCCCCCTTTCTATGGAAAAATTCCCGAATTTCCACCCTGAGCTGTTCCCTGTGTCCTGTCCCTGTTCCCAGATCCCAAATCCCCCCGGTGTCCCCTCCTGGCAGGGAGTTGTGCAGAGCCACAAGGGCCCCCTGAGCCTCCTTTTCTCCAGGCTGAGCCCTCCCAGCTCCCTCAGGGATTCTCCATTCCCTTCCCAGCTCCCTCAGGAATTCTCCAGCCCCTTTCCCAGCTCCCTCAGGAATTCTCCATCCCCTTCCCAGCTCCCCATGAATTTCTCCTCCAGGATGGATTTTTCCCTTCCCAATCCTCCTTGGAGCTCTTCCATCCCCACCCTGTTGGAGAATTCTCCAGTCCCATGTGCTGTTCTTTCCTCCTTTCCATGGTTATTCCAAGGGAAGCAAAGCTCTGGGGTGGATTTGGGAGATCTCCCACTCCTGGAAGTTCTCTGAGGGTTCTGTTTCCAGCTCCTGGAAAGGTTTTGCATCCTGAAGGAGCAGAACTCTGGAAAACAGGGAACAAATTTTTGTTCCTAAAATGGGGCAGAGCCTGGATCAGTCCTGAAACATTTCACAGGGATTTTGTATAACATGAACATTTCCAGCTTTAGGAGCTGCAGGAGGAGATTTGGGAGGGGAAAAAAGGGGTTTTATGGCCTGGAAATCTCAGAACCTGCTGGAATTCCCTTGGAATTGGCTGAATTGCTGGAGATGTGGAGCTGGGAATGGGGCTTTGGAAGTTTGTGTTGGTTTTTGCAGCTGTGCCAGGGTTTCCAAACCTTCCCTGCCTGAACTCAGGAGAATTCCCCAAATCCTTTTCCCACTTCTGGCTGAATAATGGGAGAACTCCTGATTTTCCATCCTGATTGACCCCAAAATCCCCTTTGTTCTCTTGTGGGCTCTTCCCACTCCAGGGAATCCTCAGGTTTGCCAAGTGGGAAATTTTCCTGCTCTGAGCCCCAGCTTGGTGGGATAATCCAGAAAAAAAAAAGATTTTTTTTTTTAAAATCAGGTACATAAAAATAATCTTAACCAGGCAGGAGCAGGGACCCATCCAGAAGGAGATGAAGATCCCAAAGGAATTTTTATAAGGATTTCTATAAATATAAACAAATATTTCTAGGGAAAGCTCCTGGTGAATGAACCTTTCCTGCTGGGATATGAAGGAGTTAGAATCTAAACGGAATTTATTTGGTGATAGGGAATTAATTCCTCCCCCACTCAGGTGAAAACTGGATTTTTCCAAACTGGATCCATGGAAACTCCAGCATTTTGAGGCTCCCATGCCTCTGAATGAATTCCTGCTCATTCCTTTCCAGTGGCAAAGAGGAAAATCCCTGGATTTGTCCCCGGTGGCAGTGACTGTTAGCTCAGCCATGAACAGCTTTTCCATGGGGTGGGAGGGCTGTTTATGGCCAGTTGGTTTGGGTGGGGAGAACATTGTCCTGATTTATGGGATGTGCTTTTCCCAAATTCCCACAGAACCAAGTGACCGACACCAACCGCAAACTGCAGCAGAACGAGGGGAAGGAGGTGAGTGAGGGATGCAGGGAGGGACAATCCCTGCCCTGCCTCCTTGCCTTGGCCTTGGCCTTGTCACATCCCTGGGATTTCTGCTGGAGCCTGAGCGCTAAAAAATCCCTGTTAGCTTTGGGATGTGAGAATTCCCTCCTTGGATCCTTGTTTTTTTTTCGTTTCCACATCCCAGGATTTCTTTTGGAATCTGAACAATTAATAATCCATGTTAGCTTTGGGATGTGAGAATTCCCTGTCCAACCTGACCTTGTGTCCTTGTTTAGTCCTTTTCCATATCCTGGGATTTCTCCTGAAGTCTGAGCACTGAGAATTCCTGTCCAACCTGTCCTGTATCCCTGTTTTCCTTTTTTCCACATCCCAGAATTTTCTCCTGGAATCTGAGCACTGAATAATCCATTTTAGCTTTGGGATGTGAGAATTCCCTCCTTGTGTCCTTGGTTTTTCCTTTTCCACATCCCAGGATTTCTCCTGGAATCTGAGCACTGAGAAATCCATTTTAGCTTGGAATGAGGAGAATTCCCTGTCCAGCTGTCCCTGTGTCCTTTTTTTCCTTTTCCACATCCCAGAATTTTGTCCTGGATCCTCAGCCCTAGAAAGCCATTTTAGCTTTGGGATGTGAGAATTCCCTTCTTGTATCCTTGTTTTTCCCCTTTTCCACATCCCCAGGATTTCTCTTGGAGTCTGAGCACCTAAAAATCCCTGTTAGCTCTGGGATGTGAGAATTCCCTGTCCAACCTGACCTTGGATCCTTGTTTTCCCTTTCCACATCCCAGAGTTTTCTCTTGGAGCCTCAACCCTGAGAAATCCTGTGACTTTTGAGATGTGAGAATTCCTTGTCCAACCTGTCCCTGTGTCCTTATTTTCCCCTTGTCCCCATCCCAGAATTTTCTCTTGGAATCTGACCCCTGAGAAATCCCTGTAAGCTCTGGGATGTGAGAATTCCCTCCTTGTATCCTTGGGTTTTTTCCATTTCCACATCCCAGGATTTCTCTTTGAGTCTGAACAATTAATAATCCTTTAGCTTTGGGATGTGAGAATTCCCTGTCCAACCTGACCTTGGATCCTTGTTTTCCCTGTCCCCGTTTTCCCCTTGTCCCCATCCCAGGATTTCTCCTGGAGCCCCACCCTGATAAATCCAGGTTTATCACACATTTACAGGCTGTTATGTTAATTAAGCAGGTAGTTTAATCATACTACCTTTAAAATAACCCCTATACCCACACAGAAAATCTATTTTAACATTACCCACACAGAATTTATTTCAATAATTGTGCAAAGCCAAGGCTGTGCCATGCACTGAGAACACTCCAGGAGTTTTTTTTTCCCTTTCCCAGCTGCTGGTGGCCCTGGAGGAGCTGCGGCAGTGCCGGCTGCAGCAGAGGAACATCTCAGCCACGGTGGATAAACTCACCCTGTGCCTGCCTGGTGAGCCCCAATTCCTCAATTTCTGCTCCTTTTGGGATCTGCTGTCTCTGAGCTGTTTGTTTTCCTTCCCCAGTGCTGGAGATGTACAGCAAGCTGCGGGAGCAGATGAAATCCAAGAGGTAAAGCTGGGCTGGGTTGGTCAGGAGGGTCCAAGGAGTTGATTGGGGTTGGGAATTGCAGGAGCTCAGCAGTGCCAGGTTCAGTCCCTTGGGTTTTGGCTGTTCAGTGAGATATAAATGTCAGGTTTCAGTGGTGTTCATTGGTTTTTTATGGCCAAAGAGTTTTTCTCGCTCAGAATTCCAACTGGAATTCCAGGATTATCCATGGATGTGTCAGCTGAAATTCTCTTAATTCCCCCTCAAAGTGACTGAGATTTATTGTTTATTCTAATATTTATTCATTATCATCATCATCATTATCATCATCATCATTATCATCATCATCATTATCATCATCATCATTATCATCATCATCATTATCATCATCATCATTATCATCATTATATTTTTATTATTTCTATATATATTATATATTATTTATATAATTTCATCATTACTTTATTATTTCTATTATTTTATTATTATTTATTATTTCTATTATTTCATTATTTTATTTTATTATTATTTCTATTATTTCATTATTTTATTTTATTATTATTTCTATAATTTCATCATGACTTTATTTCTATTATTTTATTATTATTATTTATATAATTTCATCATACTTTATTACTATTATTTATTTATTATTATTTAATTATTTCTATTATTTCATTATTTTATTTTATTATTATTTCTATTATTTTATTATTTTATTTTATTATTATTTCTGTAATTTCATCATGACTTTATTATTTCTATTATTTTATTATTATTTTATTTAATAATTTCTATTATTTCATTATTTAATTTTATTATTTCTATTATTTTATTATATTATATTATTTCTATAATTTTATTATTATTTTATTTAATTATTTCTATTATTTCATTATTTTATTTAATTATTCCTATTTCATTATTTTATTTTATTATTATTCATATTATTTTATCATTATTTAATTTACTACATTTAATTATTAATTTTCTTGTATTTACTTTATAATATTATCTATAGTAATTATTGATCTAGAAAGAAATAATTTTAAGATTTTAAATATACAGTACAATCAAATATTAGTGAATATATATAATATAGAAGTATTTATATATAGTATTTATGGTAATTATTAACATATAAAAAATATTATTTAATTTTAAATATATAAAATACAACCAAATATTAAATAACAATATATAAAAACATATAAATATTTATATATATTATATATGTTATTAAACCCTCTTAATGCTTCCTGGTGTTTCTTTTAACATATAAACATATATTAACATGCAAAGAAATAATTATTTAATTTAAAATAGATAAGATAGGAGCAAATATTAAATAAATAATATATGGATTCCCACTTTCCAAAGGGAAAGGGAGAATGAGAAAAATGAATTTCCCAGCTCAGTCTCCCATTTGGTGTCTGAAATTTGCTTTTATGCACAAAGGAAAATCAAATTGAGTTGGGTATGACCAAAAATAATGAGGAATTCTTTGTCCATGGGATTCCATTTTTAAATGTATAAATGATTGATTTTGGGATGAAATGATCCATCCCCTTTGGGTGTTCCCACGTGGAGAAGGGATCTGGGATTTACACCCAGATTGAAATAAAAATAAAAGTAAAAAAAAAAAAAAAATAACATAAAACTGGGTTTTAAAACTGGTACCTAAAAATGGTATCTAAAATTAAAACTGGATTAAAACTCTGGATTTTAAAACTGGAATCTAAAACTGTTTTTAAAAAAAAATATATTAAAGCCAACAAACCTAAACTAATCTAGACACTTAGTTTAAAATTTAAACTTACACTCTATGTGAGTGGCTTAATCCTATCTCACAACAGAAAGTATTATTAGAATTAATGAACCTAATTAAACCTAGACACTGCTTATTTTGAAATTTAAACTTGTACCTCTGTGTGAGTGGCTTAATCCTATCTCACAAATTAAGTATATTAAAATACAAACCTAACCTAAATCTAGACACTTATTTTGAATTTTAAACTTACCTTGTGTGTGAGTGGCTTAATCCTATCTTCACAAAGAATTAAGTATTAAATTAACGAACCTAAACCTAGACATTATTTTAAATTTAACTTATACTCTATATGTGAGTAGCTTAATCCTATCTCACAAAGACAATTAAGTATATTAAAATTAAAAACTAACCTAAATCTAGACACTTTAGTTTAAATTTAACTTATACTCTATATGTGAGTGGCTTAATCCTATCTCACAGACAAAATTAAGTATAAAATAACAAACCTAACTAAATCTAGACACGCTTATTTTAAATTTAAACTTACACTTCTGTGTGTGAGTGGTTAATCCTATCTCACAACAGAAATTAGTGTATTAAATCAATGAACCTAAATAAACCTAGACACTGGCTTATTTTAAAATTTAAACTTGTACCTCTGTGTGTGAGTGCTTAATCCTATCTCACAAAAAATTAAGTATTAAATAACAAACCTAACCTAAATCTAGACACTTATTTTGAAATTTAAGTTTACACCTCTGTGTGTGACTGGCTTAATCCATCTCCAACAGAAATTAAGTGTATTAAAAAAAAACCTAACCTAAACTAGACACTTGCTTATTTTAAACTTAACTTTATTCTGTGTGTGGCTAATCCTATCTCACAAAAATTAAGTGTATTAAATGAACCTAAGCTAAACCTAGACACTGACTTACTTTAAAATTTTACCTCTGTGTGTGAGTAGCTTAATCCTATCTCACAGACAAATTAAGTATAAAAATAACAAACCTAACCTAAATCTAGACACTTATTTGAAATTTAAGTTTACCTCTGTGTGTGAGTGGCTTAATCCTGTCTCACAACAGAAATTAAATGTATTAAAATAACAAACCTAACCTAAATCTAGACACTTGCTTATTTTGAAATTTAACTTGTTACCTCTGTGTGTGAGTGGCTTAATCCTATCTCAACAAAGAAATTAAGTGTATTAAAATCAACAAACCTAAGCTAAATCTAGACACTTAGTTTAAAATTTAAACTTATACCTCTATATGTGAGTAGCTTAATCCTATCTCAGAAGACAGATTAATTATATTAAAATTAACAACCTAACCTAAATCTAGACACTTATTTTGAAATTTAAACTTGTACCTCTGTGTGTGAGTGGCTTAATCCTATCTCACAACAGAAGTTAAGTGCATTGAAATTAAGAAATCTAACCTAAACCTAGACACTTGCTTACTTTAAAACTTGTACTTTTATGCATGATGGCTTAATCCTATCTCACAACAAAATTAATGTATTAAAATTAACAAACCTAACCTAAACCTAGACACTTATTTTGAAATTTAAGCTTACACCTCTGTGTGTGAGAGGCTTAATCCTATCTCACAACAGAAATTAAGTGTATTAGAATTAATGAACCTACACCTAAAATTAATGAACCTAAACCTAAAATTAATGAACCTAATGGACCTGGGCACTTATTTTAAATCTTAAACTTACAACTCTATATGTGTGAGTGGATTAATGTCCTTCAGTTTATCCCAATTAACCCTTCACTCTCCCCAAATTCAATCTCCTGGTTTCCCTCTGACCAACTGGGATTGATTTGCTGGACGGTTGGGCTCTGGTTGGATTCCATCCCAGGCTCTGTCCCTGTCCCCAGGCACTACCCTGCCCTGAAGACCCTGGAGCACCTGGAGCAGACGTTCCTGCCGCAGGTGAGCCACTACCGCTTCTGCCAGGCCATGGTGGCCACCATCCGGGCTGCGCGTGGCTGAGGACACCGCGAGCGCTCCATGGCCGACCTCAAGGACTTCCTGGAGAGCATCCGCAAGCACTCGGAGCGCATCGGCGAGACGCCGTCCGCCAGGTGGGCTTGGGATCTCAGGGTTTGGGGAAGGGGTTGGGGTTCCTCTGTTCTGAGGGGTTCTGCTAAAGCAGTGATAGAGTTCTGGATTCTGTGTTATGGGGGAGGAATGGAGTTGGGTGTTCGTTCATTCCACGGAGTTCTGCTAAAACGGTGATGGAGTTTGGATTCTGTTATGGGAGAGGAATGGAGCTGGGTGTTCGTTCATTCCATGGAATTCTGCTGAACAGTGATTGAGTTTGGGATTCTGTTATGGTAGGGGAATGGAATTGGAGGTTCCTTTGTTCTAGGAGTTCTACTAAAACAGTGATGGGGTTTGGGATTCTGTATGGGTGAGGAATGGAGCTGGGTGTTTGTTCATTCCATGGAATTCTGCTTTTGCAAGCTAAAAAGGTGATGGAGTTTGGGATTCTGTTATGGTGAGGAATGGAGCTCGATATTCCTTTGTTCCATGGAATTCTGCTAAAACAGTGATGAAGTCTGGGATTCTTCACTGGGTGAGGAATGGAGCTGGGTGTTCGTTCATTCCATGGAATTCTGCTAAAAAGGTGATTGAGTTTGGGATTCTGTTATGGGAGAGGAATGGAGTTGGGTGTTTGTTCATTCCATGGAATTCTGCTAAAACAGTGATAGAGTGTGGGCTTCTTCAGCTGGATGTTCGTTCATTCCATGGAATTCTGCTGAAACAGAGATGGAGTTTGGGATTCTGTTATGGGTGAGGAATGGAGCTTGGTATTCCTTTGTTCCATGGAATTCTGCTAAAACAGTGATGAAGTCTGGGATTCTTCACTGGGTGAGGAATGGAGCTGGGTGTTCGTTCATTCCATGGAATTCCGCTAAAAGCTGATGGAGTTTGGGATTCTGTTATGGGAGGGGAATGGAGTTGAAGGTTCCTTTGTTCCATGGAGTTCTGCTTTTCCAAGCTAAAAAGGTGATTGAGTTTGGGATTGAGGAATGGTTGTTCCTGGGAGTTTTGGGAGGAGTTGGAGGTTCCTTTATTCCACGGAATTCTGCTAAAACAGTGATTGAGTTTGGGATTCTCTTACTGAGTGAGGAATTGGGAGTTTTGGGAGGGGTTGAAGGTTCCTTTGTTCCATGGAATTCTGCTTTTCCAAGCCAAAAACAATGATTGGTTTTGGGATTCTGCTATGGGTGAGGATGGCGTTCTGCTAAAACAGTGATGGATGTGGGATTCTTCACTGGGTGAGGAATGGAGCTGGGGTGTTCATTCATTCCATGGAATTCTGGTTAAAGCAGTGATGGAGTTTGGGATTCTGTTATGGGTGAGGAATGGAGCTGGGTGTTCTTTTGTTCCATGGAGTTTGGCTTTTGCAAGCTAAAAAGGTGATTGAGTTTGGGATTCTGTTACTGAACAATGGTTGTACCTGACAGTTTTGGGAGGAGTTGGAGGTTCCTTTGTTCCATGGAATTCTGCTTTTGCAAGGCAAAAAAGTGATTGAGTTTGGGATTCTCTTACTGAGTGGGAATTGGGAGTAGTTTTTGGGAGGGGTTGGAGGTTCCTTTGTTCCATTGGAATTCTGCTTTTCCAATTCAAAACAGTGATTGAGTTTGGGATTGAGGAATGGTTGTTCCTGGAGTTTTGGGAGAGTTGGATGTTGTTTTGTGAAATTCTACTTTTCCAAGCAGAAACAATGATTGAGTTTGGGATTCTGTTCCTGGGTGAGGAGTGATTGTTCCTTCCCTGGTTGCTCCTTGGAGTTTTGGGAGTTCATTCATTCCATGGAATTCTGCTTTCCCAAGCCAAGGCAGTGACTGAGTTTGGGATTATTTACTGAGGAATGTTTGCTCCTCCCCTGGTTGCTCCTGGAGTTCTGTGCTGAATTTTAGGAACTGTTGAGAACTGAGGATCCATTGTGTGGTTGGCTTCTCCCAGCTGGAGTTTCCCTTGGTTTTCTGGGCAGTCTGGGAGGTGCAGTTGGGATGTAATTCCCCATAACCCCATTTTCCACTCGTGTTTTCCAATTCCCTGGGTGTTAATTCCCCCATAACTCCATTTTCCACTCGTGTTTTCCTTTTCCCTGGGGTGTAACTCCCCATAACCCATTTCACTCGTGTTTTTCCAATTCCCTGCACAGGGAATTGGTGCTGCTGGGAGCCCTGGGTTTGATTCCCCAATTTTGGGATAAAAACCCAAGACTTTGTGCTCTGTAATTCCATGAATTCTGTGTCCTAAACTGATTTTAAACCCTACCCAAACCTGGTTTTGTGCCCTTGCTGCTGGTGGTGCCTGTGAAGGATGAGCTGATGAATTCCTTAAATCAGGAATTGCCTTTCCCAGCATTTCCCACTGAATATTTGGATTTTATCTCATCCCAGCTGAGCAGCAGAGCTTGGAGAGGCTCTGAAGTTACTCCTCAGGAGGGTTTTGCAGCTTTGCTGGGATTCAGAATTTGCAGGGAGATCCTTGCTGGGTGCCTGGGAATGCTCCTGGGTGGGAAGGACTTGGCTGGGATTCCCCAGGAGCTGCTGGGATTCTGCTCTTGTGTCTTTGGGCAGAGACAAATTCAGTTTGGTGTCTTACAAACCTTTCTCTGCAGCAGCCTAATGTGAGGAGTTAATTAATTTATTCATTAATTTCCCTGTATTTCAGTGCCTTTTTATCTTCCCAGCTCCTTCCTTGTTTTTTGGGAAGGCAAACTCAGCCTTCCCTCATGGAATGGAGCTGTGTGGGGAGAGTTCAGCAAACTTTTTATTCAGATTAAACTCCCTGAAGGTGCAGAAACCCCTCCCCAATCCAGATGTGCATCCAGATGTGCACGGGGCTGATGTCTGGAAGGGCTCCAGGTGCTGGATTTACCTGAGGCAGCAATTTCCAGGACAGAATTCCCAATAAAAATTCTCCTTTAGTTCCTTGTGGAGGCAGAGCTTTGGGAAGATCCTTCCTGTGGCTGGGAGGGAACAGGAATTCCATTTCTTTTTGGTGTCCATTGAATGCAGGGAGGCACTTGATGTAATTATTTAATCTTTTTCATCCCCTGAAGGCTGTTTCTCAGTTTTAGGGACATCACAGGGTGGAGGTGTTGTGTGGTAATTCCCAGTTCCATGTCCAGGATTGTGGGAGAGGATTCTCCTGTTTCTGTGCTGATGGATGGGGTGTGCACATGCAGCCACATCTGTGGATTTTAGGTGAAAAATGAGCAGAAATTTCCATCATTTCAGCACCTTTTTTGCTCTTCTGGTTGGAGAAACTTCTGCACCTTTGTTTCCATCCTTTCCCACCCACAGCTGCTCTTCCATTCCCCCTGCTCCTGTGACTCTGTTCCTTCTCCATCTCCTGCTCCAAGGGGATCCTGGGGCTTCTCCTGGTTGTTTTCCTCACCAATTCCAACCCTTCCTCCTCTTCCTGCCCCACCATTCCAAGCTGGAGGATCTGGACAGGCTGTGCTGGGGATTGGTTGTTCCAATCCCAAATTCAGGGATGGAGCAGCCTGGAATGAGGGGTCACTAAAATTCCCTGGAATAATGGGGAGAATTTCTTCATCCTGGAAGCAGCTCATGCATGGTGATCATGGATGGAAGAGACCTTAAAGTTCATCCCATTCCCACCCCATCCATGGCAGGGACAATTCCCACTGTCCCCAATGTCCAACCTGGCCTTGGACACTGCAGGGATCCAGGGCAGCCCCAGCAAATCTGGGAATTCCAGCCCAGCCCCTCCCCACCCTCCCAGGCAGGAATTCCTTGCCCACATCCCAGCCCAATCTCCCCTTTCCCAGTGAAGCCATTCCCTGTGTCCTGTCCCTCCAGCCCTTGTCCCCAATTCCAGCTCTCCTGGATCCCCTTGTCTTTAATTTTCCTCTGCACAATACAGCAAATTTTTGCAATCTCCCAGCTTCTCCAAACCCCAACTTTTTGCTGTTTTTTGGTGCTGATGTGCAGACTTGAGGAGGTTTTTGGGAGCAGGGTTATCTCTGGGTTGGAATCTTTGGGGAGGGAGCTCCATGGAGCTCGATTTGGAGCTGGGGGAGCTTTGGGGGTCACTGTGGGCAGGGTGTCCCTCCCAGTATGACCAGTATGGCTCTGGGAAGGAGCAGAGCTCACTCTGGGAATGTTCAGAGCACTGGGAATGTTCAGAGCCCTGGGAATGTTCAGAGCCCTGGGAAGGAGCAGGGCTCACTCTGGGAATGTTCAGAGCACTGGGAATGTTCAGAGCCCTGGGAATGTTCAGAGCCCTGGGAAGGAGCAGAACAAGGAACAGAGCACTGGGAATGTTCAGAGCCCTGGGAAGGAGCAGGGCTCACTCTGGGAATGTTCAGAGCACTGGGAATGTTCAGAGCCCTGGGAAGGAGCAGAGCTCACTCTGGGAAGGAGCAGAGCAAGGAGCAGAGCTCACTCTGGAATGTTCAGAGCCCTGGGAAGGAGCAGGGCTCGCTCTGGGAAGGAGCAGAGCTGGCTCTGGGAAGGAGCAGAACAAGGAGCAGAGCTCTGGGAAGAGCAGAGCACTGGGAATGTTCAGAGCCCTGGGAAGGAGCAGAGCTCACTCTAGGAATGTTCAGAGCCCTGGGAAGGAGCAGGGCTCACTGTGGGAAGGAGCAGAGCTCACTCTGGGAAGAAGCAGAGCTCTGGGAAGGAGCAGAGCACTGGAATGTTCAGAGCCTTGGGAAGGAGCAGAGCTTACTTTGGGAAGGAGCAGAGCTCTGGGAAGGAGCAGGGCTGGCTCTGGGAAGGAGCAGAGCTCACCTCTGGAAGGAGCAGAGCAAGGAGCAGAGCCCTGGGAATGTTCAGAGCACTGGAATGTTCAGAGCCCTGGGAAGGAGCAGGGCTCACTCTGGGAATGTTCAGAGCACTGGGAATGTTCAGAGCCCTGGGAATGTTCAGAGCCCTGGGAAGGAGCAGAACAAGGAACAGAGCACTGGGAATGTTCAGAGCCCTGGGAAGGAGCAGGGCTCACTCTGGGAATGTTCAGAGCACTGGGAATGTTCAGAGCCCTGGGAAGGAGCAGAGCTCACTCTGGGAAGGAGCAGAGCAAGGAGCAGAGCTCACTCTGGGAATGTTCAGAGCCCTGGGAAGGAGCAGGGCTCGCTCTGGGAAGGAGCAGAGCTGGCTCTGGGAAGGAGCAGAACAAGGAGCAGAGCTCTGGGAAGGAGCAGAGCACTGGGAATGTTCAGAGCCCTGGGAAGGAGCAGAACAAGGAGCAGAGCTCTGGGAATGTTCAGAGCCCTGGGAAGGAGCAGAACAAGGAGCAGAGCTCACTCTGGGAATGTTCAGAGCCCTGGGAAGGAGCAGAACAAGGAGCAGAGCTCTGGGAATGTTCAGAGCCCTGGGAAGGAGCAGAGCTCACTCTGGGAATGTTCAGAGCACTGGGAATGTTCAGGGCTCTGCGAAGGAGCAGGGCTCACTCTGGGAATGTTCAGAGCTCTGGGAATGTTCAGAGCCCTGGGAAGGAGCAGGGCTCACTCTGGGAATGTTCAGAGCTCTGGGAATGTTCAGAGCCCTGGGAAGGAGCAGAACAAGGAGCAGGGCTCACTCTGGGAATGTTCAGAGCCCTGGGAAGGAGCAGAACAAGGAGCAGGGCTCACTCTGGGAATGTTCAGAGCCCTGGGAAGGAGCAGGGCTCACTCTGGGAATGTTCAGAGCCCTGGGAAGGAGCAGGGCTGGCCGCAGTCCCGGCCGCTCAGGGAGCCGCGATTGGCAGCTCCGCGCATTCGGTTTAAATTAGGATCATATAAATTCCTTTAAAATTGTTTGATTTCAGCAGCGGGAGCGGAGGAGGCCTCGCTGCCATGGGAGGGAAATGGGGTTTTTGTAACATTACAGCCACGGGGCTGCCGCTGACAGGGGCTGAACGTTTCATTTTGGGATCGTGGCGAGGATCTGGCCGGCAGCTCCAACCCTCCTGGGATGGGCTCAGGGAGGCATTCCCAGCTCTCCCAGAGCATCCCCAGCTCTCCCCATCCCAGCAGAGAGCTCTCCCTGCCCTCCTTCCCCGCTGGGTTTGATCCCAATCTGAGTTCCATTACCGAGATTCCGGGGGAATTCGCCGCGTTCCAGATCTCGCCGTTAATGACGGGGCCTGGAGCGGATGAAAGGAGCTGTGCACACTTGAACTCCACTTGGACTTTGGCCCTGTAACCTGCGTGTGTGTTTGGGTTTTGGTGGGGTTTTTTTACAGGGCTCTGAGCTCCAGGCCTGAATTACATCCCATTAACACGTGCTGATATCCGGGCCGGCCTTTATTATCCTGCTCCAGGCTGGAATGTGCCAGGCATGTGGAGAGGCCACTGGGGCTGGAGCTGCTGAGAGAGGGGCCAAGAACCAGCCAGCCAAAAGGCAGCCATGGATCCAGGGGTGGGGACAGCCAGGACAGCCAGCAGTGTCACAGCTGCCTTCCCAGAGGGGCAGGAAAAGATGGAGTTGTTTATGGGAATCACCGGGATGCAGCGGTGGAGAGGGGCTGGGGAGGGGGAGTTGGGTTGGGATGGGATCATCCAGGGGGAACTGGGATGGGATCATCCAGGGGGGATTGGGACAGGGAGAACTGGGATGGGATCATCCCATGGGAATTGAGATGGGATCATCCAGGGGGGATTGGGACAGGGGGAACTGGGATGGGATCATCCAGGGGGAATTGGGACAGGATCATCCAGGGGGAATTGGGACAGGATCATCCAGGGGGGATTGGGATGGGATCATCCAGGGGGGATTGGGATGGGATCATCCAGGGGGATTGGGACAGGGGGAACTGGGACAGGATCATCCAGGGGAATTGGGACAGG